>NC_133455.1:33487561-34120445 GCF_048565385.1 Saimiri boliviensis | reverse complement strand
TTCTATTAAAAGCAAGCAAACTCCTTTCCTTGCTCCAACGTTACCCTCGGTTTCCTGCTCTTCTTTAAGGAAAACTCCCTGAGAAGTGTCTAGGTGGTCTCCATCTTCTCTTTTCCTGTCCTCATCTGAGCCCACTCTACTGGAACTGAAACCATTTTCCATTTTCCTTGACCTATGTGATACCCTTGATCACTCCTCCATTCCTTAGCCTCTTTTGCTGCTTCCTGTTATCTGGGCATCCCTGGAGTGTTAGTTCTCAATCTTCCCATCCTTTTTGGCCATACTAGGTGGCCTCTTCCAGTTATGACTCCCAGATTTGTATCTCCAGCCCAGACTTCTTCCCTAAATTCAAGACTTGGACACTCAGCTGCCTGCTTGATGCTTCTCCTTTCGCATTTATTAGTCAGCTCAACCTTAAATTAAATGCCAGAGACCAAGCTCCTGATGACTCACCTCCCTGTAAGCTTCCTTACTTCAGCAAATGGCAGCCCTTTTTTTTTTTCCAGCTGCTCAGGTTCATAATGCTGGAGCTCTGCTTTCTCTCATATCTCACATTCAATCCAGCAGCAAAGCTTATTGAATCTACTAAAATCTTCTCACCTTCCTGTCACTACTTGCTCCAAGCTACTCCCTTTTCTCATTTGATTTATCCCCTTGGCTTGTTACTGGTCTGATGTCTTTCTTGCCCCCTTAGTATCTCTTCTTAGCACTAGAGCCAAAATGACCTATCTAAAATGAAAGCCAGGTCATGCCATTCAGCTCCATTCAACTCAGAAGTTAATTCAAAGTCCCAACAGCGACTTTCAAGGTTCTCCATTCTCTGGTTCCCACACTGTTCTACACTCCTATCCTCCGCTCCTACAAGTCTTCCTCTTGCTCCCTGGTTTCTTGACAGCAAAGCACATTCTTGCCTCATAGCCTCTGCATTTGCTTCTCATTCTGCCTGACATGTTCTCCCTCTGGCTACTATAGGACTAGCTCTCTCGCTTCCGTCAAATTCTATTCTAATGTCACTTTCTCATAGAAGCCTTCCCCAGGCACCGCAGCATATTACATCCAAATCAAGTCTGTACTTTCCACTCTATAAAAGGATTATTCTTTCAAGCAGAAATTATTTGTTAGTTTTTGAGACAGGGTCTCACTCTGTCACCCAGGATGGAGTGCAATGACACAATCTTGGCTCACTGCAACTTCCACCTCCTAGGTTCAAATGATTCTTGTGTCTCAGCCTCCCAAGTAGCTGGGATTATAGGCATGCACCACCACACCTGGCTAATTTTTGCATTTTTAGTAGAGATGGGGTTTCATCATGTTGCCCAGGTTGGTCTCAGACTCCTGGCCTCATGGGATCCCCTCGCCTTGGCCTCCCAAAGTACTGGGATTATAGGTGTGAGGCACCATACCTGGCCTCCAGCGGAAATGTAAAATGTAGAAAATATTTGATGTATAAGAACCTATCTCCCTATCACCCCAATAGTCATGTAAAAGTAGTTACTGGTCATCTATTGTGTGCAAGGCACAGGTCACAAAATGAGTAGGGATCAGCTTTGCTTTTAATTAATGTTTATGGAATGAAAATCGCTTTTTCCATTGTCAGAACCAGTAGTAAACTGGGACTGACAGGCTGATGGTGGGTCTCAGAACAGCAAGTAGATGACAGCTCCATCAACTCAATAACCCCTATTAGGCTCTGGAAACCTTCTGGGAGTCTGCTGATATTGTATAGCTAGTCTAATAAAGAAACTTTTATGAACAGAGCCCTCCAGTCATATTCTACCAGAGATGAAATTTTCCGCTGTATTCTAGCTCTGGAAAAGAAAAAAAAGACTTTTCCTCTGTTTCTCCCTTATGTTTGTCATAATACTTTCAACACTTCAGGGTATTCAGAAATTGACCAGAAAGAATCCAACAAGAAATATGAAAGGTTCAGAGTGAAAGCTAAAGGAATAATGAAGTACATTCCTTTTCTTAGATGATAGCGCTTCTAAAAGAAAATGAAAACAAATTTGAAGAGCAAACAAAACAGCTTCAAAGGCAGAACAAAAAAGGGCATCAACAAAGGAAGCTTTGGTCCATAACCAGCAAACCCAGTGGCTCCTTAAGCAGAGACTTGGATGAGATGAAATCTGCCAAAGGATGGGGTCGAACAAGTTCAGTGCAGTCAAGAGGTAACGCACCAAACACCTTGTATGCATATTCTCTTTCAGCAGTGACATCTCCACAGGTGCTTCTTCTGTGGGCAATAACTGAACCCTGCCTGGAAAATCAGAAAATTAGAGCCTTTTGTTTCTCCTAAGTTATCCAGAGGCCACAGGCTGGCATCTGATTACCTCTTCCTTCCCACCGTTGGAGGCAGAGGAACACTCCTCTTTCTCACCTCTTGGGTGAGTTTTGAAATACATACTCAGTCCTATAACAACTGCATGTGATTTAGATTCTGCTCTTCAACCACACCGTTAGCTTCTCAAGTTCCCTGTCTGTGTCTATTTATTTCTAATTCTAAAGTGTGAACGTTACGTGTGCACCCCACTGACCCTTTTTTACAAAAGGTTTCAGCTGAACTATTTCATTTGCAGGAAATGCTGGAGGCAAGAAAATGCTGCTTCCTGCCATTTCTCCATCTTTCTGAAGAGCAGTCCTTCCAAAACTTCATGATCGTAACCTTCCCCTGTGCCTATGGGGAAGATTTTTGGACAGATAAGTTACCACCTGCTGGGAAGGAAAAGCCAGGCCAACAGTTGTTTCTCTAACAACATCTGCATGTGTGACCCATGATTGCTGGAGTCAGCATTAATCAACCTACCAAGAAGGAGAGGAAGTAAACAACACATTTGGTTCCATCTAAGTCCACTGGCAAGATATAAATGCTAACATTGTCTGCCCAAGTTTAAGGCTTTCCTTTCATTCCCTTTCCCTCCCTTCCCTTTCCCATTCCTCTCCAGTCCTCCCTCCCTTCTTCCTTCCTCCCTCCTTCTCGTCTATTCTTCCCTCCCTTTCCTCCTTCCTTCTCTTCCTCCCTCCCTTCCTTTCCTCTCTCCCCACTTTCTCCCTTCCTTCCCTTCCCTCCTCCCTCCCTTCCTCCCTCACATTTTCCTTCATGCCTCCCTTCTATTCTTCCCTCCCTTTCCTCCTTCCTTCTCTTCCTCCCTCCCTTCCCTCTCTCCTTTTCTTCCCTCTCCTCCCTCTCTCCCTTCCTTCCCTCTCTCCCCACTTTCTCCCTTCCTTCCTCCCTCCCTCCCTCCCTCTTTCCTTCCATTCCTTAACTCTAATTCTGGAACTGATGTCACATAAAAGAAGTCCTCGGCTACTAAAGTAGGACAGAACTATAGGCTTATGATATTCCTGTTATTCATTTTTAGAGATAATATATAACCTGTGTTCCCTAATATGACAGTTGTAGCCCTAAATGGCATTACACAATTGTTTATAAAATCTCTTCACAAGAAAAATATAGAGCAGAGAAAAAAAAATGAGACTGCCTGTACAATCCAGCTCTCATTGTACAGCTCCCCAGGTTCTAGGGATGTTGCAGGAAATTTAAGTCAATTGGGATCATGCTGTTTACAGCAATATGGGCTGATTTACTTGTGCTACCTCAAAGTCTGGATGCTTTCAAACGTTTTTCAGGACCACTAAAAAGCAGAACATTAATAACTAATTCACAAAAGCAGTGATCAGCTTTTTATCATAACATGAATGGCTGAAAAAAACCCCCACTTTTGCAAAATAATGTTGTTCTTTGTAACATCTCTTTAAAATATACATTATGTTCCTTTCTTGCAAACTGAGGTCGACATTTTCTTTTCTTAAATTCATTTATTAGCTGGAGGCTGAATGTTTCTTTCCTGCTTCTGATAGAAAGGATGTATTGGGCAGAGTCATTTATTCAATGATGTTTACTGAGACCCCACCATTTCTTCATTTTATCCTTGTGAAAAACATGAACAAAGCGCAGTTGAATGGTCCTCTTGACTGATGCCAAGCTCAGAGGTCTCTAGTAGAAAGCTACAGAGTTTTTTTTTTTTTTTTTTTTTTTTTTTTTTTTTTTTTTTTTTTTTTTTCAGTTCTACTTTATTCGACACTTCACTCAATACATTCGTGGACGACTTCAAAGGTTTGTTGTTTTAGGGTAAGTTTCTTAAAACGAACACATTACATAGTTGAAAAGGATCACTGATATACTAAGTGACAACCAAGTCTTAGAAAGGTCCTGATAGACTAGGATTATCGGATGAGTAGCCTGATAAAACTGCTTTATCTGGAAAAGGATAATGCAAATCCAGTGCTGCCGAGAAAAGAGGTGTAGTTCATAGCTATTGATAAAGCCTGGGAAATTTTCATGAAGAAAGGCTCAGTAAGAATGAATGGTATGTTAATGCTGATCTGCCCAGAGCTGGGGAACCAGGATGCTGTGTGGCCCACATCCCCCCTTATCACATGAGATTGGCAAGGTGCTGGAGACATTTAGTATAATGAGGGGAAGGTATCAAATCATCTTTAGTCCTAAAAAAAACTCTTCCCAGAAAAAGGGAGCAAATATATTCTTTGCTGTTTCAGAAGATATCATGTATGTAGGAGTTATAGGGAGGCTTATTTCAATTCAATATAAGGCAAAGGTTATATCAACTAGAACTTTTCCAACCATGGGCCTGCCTCACAAAGAGTGGGCCAGCTTTCCAGTGACAAGTTTCGGCAGAAACTTTTGACTATCTATAAGGATCTATTAGAATGGGTGCCTGCCTGCATCAATGAAGAGATGGGACTACATACATTTTCTGGCCCCTTCTCATCCTAAAAGTTTCTGCTTTTCTTTAATAGTACAGTTGGTGATCTGTATTCTTGGTTCTGCATTCTTCTGATCACACAGAAGAATCTTCTAGCTATTCATGTATATAGAGAAAAGCAAGTTATCACGAATTTTGTGATCCTGCATTCAAAGTTCATTAAAATAGAGACCCATACAGAAAGGAGGTCACATCATTTCACAATGATTTACATGAAGCAATTGTTTACTATCTCTGGTTTGTAAAGAATGAAAAATCGGATATCAGGAGCAAAGGATTTTCTTCAAATACAATGTTTATCCATGCTACTTTAGAGGTTTAATTGTCTACTGAAGCTGCATTTACATAAGGTATTAGATATTCTTTTTTTTTTTCTTGGTATTAGACATTCTTAGAATTGTTCAAGGAACTCAAAACACTGCATTGGGAGGATTTGGGGCTTTAGAATTTCTAGAATGTGTCATGTCTCCTAGTTCCCAGTTTGCAGAGACAATATGGGGAGTTCATCAACACTGTGGTTCACATGATGTCTGTGAAGCTGGACTACCTGCATTGGAATCCTGGTTCTATACCTTGCAATTTTTGTGGCAGTGGGCAAGCCACATAAATGCTCCCTGCCTCAATTTCCTCCTTACACAGTTTTACTAATCAGTGCTGGTTCTGACGATGATGATGATCAACCACCAGGTCTAAGCTAGACAGACTGTATTCTATTATTCCAGGCAGTGTATTTCCCTAAAGAACTGAAGACCATCCCAATTTGTGTCCAATCTGATATACTGTAGGACCCTGGGGTTTTATAATGCCGATAGTCTTACATAAAATAATTTGGTCAAGAGTATTTATAGATGGCTTATTTTAGAAGAATTAAAACGTGACTATGGAAGAGTTAAGCATTACCCCCCCATAGCCAACATACACTTTACCAAAAAAGAAGCAAACATTTGAAAATAAAATATCATTAAATATTTTGAAATATACCAACTCATAAACATCCTTTAATTTTTTAAAAATCTTAAAGTATGGATATCATCTGTAATTCTTTTTCCAAAGAGCACCAGTGTTAACTATGTTATAACATGAATAGGAGCTTCCTGAACAGTGTTTGCATTCATAAAAACTACCGTTTCCAAGTCAGTGGAGAGGCATTAGTTTGGGCTTAGAAGCTGGAAAACAGAAACAGTTTTGTAAGATGTAGCTAAATATGAGATTTACTTTAAAATGCATTTACTCTCAGATGCAGTTGAAAAAGCATAATGTAGAAGAAAACTAGAGGTTGTCTCAAAATAATAACAATAATTTCTAAAACAACCCAAACGTATAGTTTCATAGTTAATAAAATACTTCGAAAAATACCATTTTATTTGTGCCTCACAACAATAATGTGAGGTGGGCATTAACCCCATTCTAGGGAGACAAAACTAAGGCTCTTTGTAGCTAACAGCAGGTTGGTTACAGAGGTAATTGATATCAGAGATGGGATTTTTCACCCTCATCTCATTTCTTATTTCTTCAAATCTGGCATTCTAACAAAGCTCATCAAATTAAGTATGAAAAAATGAAATCAATACTCATCTGATATAGCAATTTTCCATCAGATAGTCTCAGAATTTGAAAGTCAGAGTGAATTTATTCAGGCGTCTACTATTGCCATTTCTGCCTGCTTAGAAACCAGCTTTTTTTCCTGGTAGCAGTGGCCTGGCTGTCCATAGGAGATGGAGCTAAAACCACCCTTGGTGTGGGACCTCTGTCTTGCTAATTAATCTCTCTCTCTCTCTCTCTGTCTCTCTACACACACACACACACACACACACACACACACACTGCAGGGAAGGACACTTGATCCAAACTAGGCTGACTTGAACTGATGGAACATAATATTGGGACTCTTTCGTTTTTGAGACCAACTCTTGCTCTGTCTCCCAGGCTGGAGTCCAGTGGTGTAATCTCTGCTCACTACAACTTCTGTCTCCTGGGTTCAAGCAATTCTAGTGCCTCAGCCTCCTAAGTAGCTGGGATTACAGGCGTCGCCACCATACCCAGCTAGCCTTTGTATTTTTAGTAGAGACGGGCTTTTGCCATGTTGCCCAGGCTGGTCTTGAGCTCCTGGCCTTAAATGATCCACTGGCCTCAGCCTCCCAAATTGCTGAGATTACAGGCATGAGCCACCATGCCAGGCCTGGGACCTTTATTTTGATACTCTTGGAAAGATAGTTTCTCTTTCTTGTAACTTCAAGTTCAATAGCAATTTGGCTTGAAACTCTCCACATGTAGAGGAAGGCTATTTGGGTAAAGAGCCAACACAGAGGACAGCACAGCCAAGAGATGGAGAGCCAGAGAACAATGCAGCAAAACAGCACCTGAATCCAGGACTCCTGCCCTTTTCTGCTTAAGCCATCTTGAGTTGGATTTCTTGTTATTTACATGCACCCAGAAGAGTCCTTGCTGATAAATTACTTTAGGCCTATACAAACAGAATTGACTGAGACAGGGCTGCACGAACAGTCCTATTTCCACTAGGTGTTTAAAAACCTTCTTTTTATTATTTACCACTGGAAAAAGAAAGGGAAGAAGGAGAATAAGAATCAGAGAATTCTCCTACCCTTGAAAAATTAGCAAGGGCAGATTATAACGGCCAAAACTGACCTGTGGACCCAGGAATTGGTCTGCATGTAATAAGAAACATTTTGAAAATTTAACAAGTGGAAAAATAACCTGCTGGCCCTCTTTGTGAACAAGCCGTTCAATGTCAACAAGCCTAAGGCACTACTAAATATCACAAGGTCAACTCCACTGAAATAGGGTTTTTACATATTGTCAGATATTTTATTCAGTTTTTTTTTGAAAACAGAATATTTTCTATTGATATTTTCTTTTTCTTTAAATACATGGCCTGGTTTTAATTGGAAACAGTACCCTTGGTTAAGCATCAGCACACGGAGGGAAGATGGAGACATTAGAGCTTCTCTAGCAAAATGACTGGAGGTGTTTAGGGCTGACTGCAGTCTATCAGAATCACCTCTGGCTTTCCTTTTTTTTTTTTTTTTTTTTTTTTTTTTGAGACAAGAGTCTCACTCTGCCACCCAGGCTGGAGTGCAGTGGTGAGATCTCAGCTTACTACAACCTCTGCCTCCAGGGTTCAAACAATCCTTCTGCCTCAGCCTCCCCAGTAGCTGGGACTATAGGTGTGCACCACCACACCCAACTAATTTTTTTTGTTTTTGTATTTTTAGCAGAGATGGCGTTTCACCATATTGGCCAGGCTGATCTTGAACTTCTGACACCGTGATCTGCCCACCTCAGCCTTCCAAAGTGCTGGGATTACAGGCGTGAGCCACCACACCCAGCCTAATTTGCCTTCTTCATGAACTTGACAGGGAAGAAAATAATCCAGACCTGTAAGATGAGTATCAAAGCCTAAAAAAGAATCCATCTGAGTCTTTCTGCCACTTCTTCCAATTATTATTTTTTATGACTGAAGCATACACAAGACACTAATCATATTAACATTAGTGTTGCCCAAAAGACACTAATTATACTGGAATTTCTAGCTCCAAAGTTGTCTCAGATAGAGCAGGGTGTATTTGCTAAAAGAAAATTAACTGACCACATTAACAAAAAAAAAAGGTGTATAATACATCAGGTTTACATTCCAAGTATGGAAGCACTGTTTTCTAGTTTTCCTGGGTAGTTGTCTAGAGTTCTTGGCTTGAAATAGGGCATAGATATCATCAACATTCCAGATGATCTCTGGGGCTAGGGTGTCAGCTTGTCAACTTGACAAGCTGTCAAACTGGAAGCTCCTGATGGAAGATCTTACTGAGTGCATTCCTGACCTTTTTTTTTTTTGTTTATGTATGATCTGTCTGTGCTTAAGTATTAAGAGTTGCTCTTTGGACCGTCACGGAAAGGAATGTTGAAATCATGGACAAGCTAAGCCTTTCTGAATAGTGGCTCTGTGATGAAAATCTAAATTAAAAACTAGGCATTAACTTATGGACATTAAAAAAAAATCTGATGTGACACAGTAATAGAAAAACTTGTTTAGTTTGGGGAAAAAAACTTCTTTTTTTTCTTGAGACAGAGTCTCCCTCTGTCGCCCAGACTGGAGTGCAGTGGCACCATCTCAGCTCACTAAAACCTCTGCCTCCAGGGTTCAAGCAATTCTCCTGTCTCAGCTCTCCTGTCTCAGCTGGGACTACAGGCGTCATCCATGCCCAGCTAACTTTTGCATCTTTAGTTGGGACGAGGTTTTGCCATGTTGGCCAGGTTGGTCTTGAACTCCTGGCCTCAAGTGATCTGCCCACCTTAGCCTCCCAAAACAGCCCACCTTGGCCTCCCAAAGTACTGGGATTATAGGCATGAGCCACTGCACCTGGCCAACAAAGCCACTTTCTAAAATGCTGTTTGTTTCAATGAAGTTGTGCTATTTTCTGAAAACTGATTCCATAAATTCCAATAATGTCAGAGCAGTGGGTAGAATTTCTAGGAACAACAGGCCTACTCTCTCAGGAAAATATATAAAAGGAGAAATTACTGTCCTGCTTCTTTCCCAGACATGGCAAAGTGTTTGCCTCATGGCTTTCTGGGATATCCATGCTTTTTTAGCTAACAGTTCTGTGCACAATACATTTCAATAAAGTTCCAACTTTCATTTAAAGAACAAAGCCCTCTCACTTGATACTTTATCTAACAATGTTACAATAATAATGTGTTATTACCATATGATATGTTTTGTTATAACTTTTGTAACGTGAATTGGCAGAGAAAGCTGGCATCCATCCTCTGCTTTCCCTGGCTTTCAGACCATTCTACACAGATCCCTCTGTATCTTGATATATGCTCCTTGGCAGATGATGTGTTTACACAATTAAAATAATAAAAAAGAAAAATTCAAATTCCATTTTCAATATACATGCTAAGTATGGGTAACACTGGAACAAAAGATGGTCTTTCTAGAATGCTACAACCACTTGAGCACCTGCCTTCAACTCTCTGTCATCAATTGGCCTACAATGAGCAGGGATCTTTGAATTAGGAACTGACAGGTGATGCGTCTAAACTGAGACATATCTGTCTACACAGTGCTTTACAGTTTAGAATATGCTTTCATATAAATTATTTGATACATGCAGGCCTGAGCAGCAGACATTATCCACATTTTAAAGACAAAAAACAAAACAAAACAAAACTCAAGTTCAGAGTCACCACATAACTTTGTCCAGGTCACACAGCCAGAAAGAAACCAAATCAGAATTCCAACTGAAGAAGCCACTAAGGAAACAGCATCCACTATTTGGAGAAACGCCACCAGCAAGAACTTGTTGGTATACAGAGTTAACCCACCACCTACCTATGAAGCTTTTCACAAACATGGGAGATGGGCAGAGTTCTGCCACACTGTGCAGAGTCTCTGCTGAAGGATCAACAAATAACCAGCGTAGTTTTGCATTTAAGGATTTCATGGTGTTAACCATGAGCTAATTCAATCAGTTTCCACTAAGCTAGTGATTTTATCTTCTGCTTGCTGTGCCCACATAAATGGAATCTCTTACAGCACATGGGAAATTAGTTTTGTTGAACTGTTTTAAAAATATTTTATACCATTTTAATACAGAGGAAGGCACAGGGCATCAGGGACTACAAAGGAACAAGGACAGGGTTAGGCAGGCCAGGGCTTGAGTCCCAGCTCTGCCATTTACCAGCTGTGAGGCCAAGCACTCACCTTGCTTGGCTTCCTCATGTGAACACAGGCTCTTGTGAGGATTAAATAAGATACTGCATGTGCAATCCCAGGCATGACCTGGCCACAGCAATGCTTCTGTGTGGCTCAGATTCTACCTCCCTTTCTTTAGTAATATCAAAACAACGAACATTGGAAGAACTAAAATGTAATATACAAAATGCTTTCAATACGGAAGAAATTGATCTAGTTGTACTTATTAATACTACTTACATTGAGAAATATTAAGCTTGCAACTAAGTTGATTTTCTAATAATTTAGAAAAAGTGTTTTTAGTGCCCCAGATAATACTTTTTAAAAAAAATTTAGACAAGAGCATTCAAAACGTAAAGACTTTACATTACACACTATTCTCACTAATATTTAAGTTAAAGTTTATGCAAAGATATGCATTTCTTTTACTGTTGAGAAGTCTTTGTTTTGTGAAAATACAAGTACTATTTCATTTTCTTGTATGTATTTCTGTAAATGGAAGCCTTCTATAAATGGTTGTAATTTTTGGGATTTAGAAACTCTTTTCTTTTGCATGAGTTTGTAGAATGTGGCCCTAACTGTATTCATTCCATCCCTCTCATTATTTTAAGGGTACTTAGACTTCTAAGTATCATTCAAGAAAACTTTGGAAGATTGCAATTAGATCCTAAATACTAAAAATATTTTCCTCCTTCTGATATATTTTCCATTTACTGTCTTATTTCCACATAACTCAGAATTAAAAGCTGATAGGCCATGTGCTGTATGCACATTAATAGTGTGTAGGACACCTTGTTTGTGCTAAAATGAGATAACAGATGTCAAAGTACTTTGAGAATTTAAAAGCACTATGCATATTAAGGTATAATTATACAAATGTGAATGCAACATCTATTTATTAGGGGTATGGAAATGGTGGAGTGTTTCAGAACTTTTGGGCTAATGAGTCCAGTTAAGAATTACAAGCTAGAGAAGCTATGTTTTCAGCATGATAGGAAACCCATAATTCAGATGTATTTATATCATCACATTCAGTTCGTGCTGAACTCAATTTTGTTTCTCACATATTCATTTAAAGTAATTTGATGCCAGAATATTGCTTATATTAGAATAATAGCAAACAATGTTTTCAAATCTCCTGTATCCCAAGAAATATTGTTTCAAATAAAAAACTAGCAATTAAACACTATTCTAGTGTTTTATTTTAAATATCTGCTAACAAATTTAACAGGTAAAATGGACATTAAATTTATCTCAATTTAATTTTAAGAACTGGTTTTCCAAGTTAAGCAAAGCACCTCCAAACATCTGGTAAGCAGACCTCAAGAAGGTAAAACTCCTATAAATTATCACAGCCACCAAGAACTTAAGGTTTCTGGCCTAGGGCTAGAATTCCAAATCACTCTAGCAGTGGCTCAGCTAAACTTGAAGTAGAGGGGAGTTTCTAAGAACATAAATCTGTCCTGGCGATTTTCTCTAAACTGAAGTCTCCTTTCTTTTGGTAGGTAGGAAAGAAAGCCTGAAGCTCAACTTTGCATTTAAGTGGGAAATGGACTGGTTAGGCAAGCATTAACCAAGCTACAATAAGTTTCTTGGGAGAAACCCCTTGGGAAAGAACTAGAGGAATGGAGCTCCAGGTTGGAAGGAGGGAGCTCCAGGTTGCAAGCTACTTGCTTGCAGGAATTTTAATTGCTAATTCAAGTCTTTCGGAAGATCCAACTTGATTGCCTAAACACATAACTTCAGGGGAAAAAATATGGTCTCGGGAGATATGACAAGTTTTCTAAAAAGTAAATAAATTACAAAGAGTATTACAGCAAATGACCAAAAATAAGGTAGAGTAAGAAAAAAAACAAACATCAACTGAATAGTTGAGTGGTGGAAAAGTCACATCAATTGAGTTATTCAACAACAAAATGACAGACTATTTCATATTTTGACGGGTTAAAGAACTAGTTTTAAGAGGCATGTATTTATTGCTCCATGGATTTTGGCCTTGCCAGACTAGGGATAATGCTCAAAACTGCAATTAACACCACTTAAAGAGCTGAAGTTCCAGAATCTCTTTTTCTTATTGATCAGATTCCTGTGGTGTCATCCCCTATTTTCCCTGCAGCAGAAGTGCTGTATTGAACAGCAGGCTTTTAGAAAGCTTCTAATAAGCTCCTGGTTGCTGATGGAGCCTGTGTCTCTAGCAGCCACTCGATCATTGTTAGCAGCCCATGTGAGGGGAATGCATGCATCTACAGGTCTCTAATTCACCACATCCCATCAGCCTGTTTATCTCACTCTGCTTTCTGCTTTTGGGCTTTTCTCACCTGGCCAGATAAAAGTCCATTCCATTTTCTCAAGGCAAGACAATTCTTGTAAGGGATGCATTTCTGATTGGAGTGACCAGTTAAAAGATGTGTGCTACTTGGTACTCCTGCCCCTCCTTGTGAACCTCAGGCAGAATGTAAGGGTGCAGTCTTGCTAGGTCACCTCTGAGTGTTTACACATAGGTGGAAGGGTAACTCCTCTTTAAAAAAAAACTGCACTATATAGAGAAATTTCATAAATTATACAAGCAGCTGAGAGAAGTAATTCTGTTATACTGAGGTTGACACAAGTCAATAATAGCTAATGCTCATTAAAGAACTATATTCCCTTACCCAGGGAAGAAACAGGCTCAGAAAAGACCCAGTTCTTATTAATACATAAAGACTACATGGTTCAAGGTTAAAACAAACTACATCTCTGAAATGCTGTCATTAGAGAAATTTAACCACCTATGTGATTTTAAAATATAACAAGTACAGGAAATAAATAAAAGTCTGGGGGAAAAAAAGCCTTCAGATGCCCTCTTTAAAAGAACATCAGTGAAAACAGTAATAAAAATTAAAAGACAATACCTAGCAACAGAGAAAATTATTCTTTTCTTATTTCTCCTACATTTTCCATCCCCTTTCAATAAAAGATTCTCCATAATCCCAACATTGCCATTTCCTGCACAAAGAACCCAGAGAACAATTCAAAATTAAAGGAGCTGAAAGAAGACACAGTATCCCAGGCCTACTCTCCCCAAGGCATTTGCAGGCAGAATAACCGTGGTTTCCAGAACATTCTCTTCACATTTATCTTTCATGAGCTGCAGCATAGAATGTTTACCAGAGGCTTTAAAAATAAAATCTCACTAAACAGTTGAGAAAGATATTTAACAACCGAGGCAAAGCAATTACAGTTAAATTTTCACCTCAAGATTCCCATCTTAGGTGTGGGAGGCAAAGAGAAGACTCCTGCACATCTGTCTGAACCTAGAATGAGGATGAAAAGAGTTGATTCTGCCAATAGTTGGCAACAAATCCATAGTTTTGCCTCTCAGGGCGAAATGTGGAGCCAGCTGCCCACCTGAATGTGCATTAAGAACAGCGCCACTGTTTGGTTAAGGCTGACTCAAGTTTCTGAGCAGCAATCCAAGGATAGGCTAGACATCAACATCCATACAAAAAACGTGGAAAGGTCTGAACGTGACAGATCTCTCTTTTCAATTGTGTCAGAAAGCATCATCATTTTCAACTATTTAAGGTGACAATGAGATATTA
Source organism: Saimiri boliviensis (assembly GCF_048565385.1). Taxonomy (NCBI): domain Eukaryota; kingdom Metazoa; phylum Chordata; class Mammalia; order Primates; family Cebidae; genus Saimiri; species Saimiri boliviensis. Next base: position 34,106,364 of record NC_133455.1, on the reverse strand, counting down.
CAACTAGTCCCAGTAGAGCATTTCTGAATGAATGTATAGACTTGGGAGGAAATTAACATCACACAGGGTTAATCCTAACCCCAAAACTTCTGCCTCGTTATCCAACCAATTTGCATTTTGTAATCTAGACTTTTATTATTCATTTTCACTACGATTTGACTTTGACACAATATTATTCCCTTTAGGGCAAAGACTTTCTGGGTGCAATGAGATCAGACATAATTTGTTCAGCAGGAATGCACGATGAGGACATGCGTACACATCCCATTCCCAGAAATTTCTGTCTGTCTAGTTCAGATGAGCAAGGAATGAAAGGCGGGGCATAAAATGCTATAAATTCTAGTTAGGCATGGACAGTAAGCATCCATTTTGTGAGCTACTGTTCAATATTAAAAGGCATTACCTGATATGGATGAAAAAGACATCACAAAGGCTTATAACACCTTACCTGAGCCATCTGCCTCTCCAGTTTTGATCGGGGAATATCATCAAAGTAGTTTTCATTTCTTCTCCTCCTTGCATCGCCCTGCATGATAATGTGAGGAACGTCTAGGGAGCCACCAGTGGTGTAAGTGCTTTGGCTAAGTGATGGAGACAACTGAGGAGGAGTGTGATTACCACTGGGTTCCTGAATGGAAATACATCATGAAATAAATACCATGTTCCGTGGCTGACCTTTGGTTTCAAAATTGCGAAATACTGACAAGACAAATTGTGGGGGTGGTTAGTCGCTTTAGAATCAACAGCCAAGGAATGAACGACATTCCACCATTTTATTAACGGCATGACTAGTCAATACGTTTTCCCCTAAGTATTTCAGGTGAAATGTCTGAAATATCAAGAGTCAGGTTCTGTTGTCCTAAAGCAGCACTGTGGATGGTCTCAGGAGGGAGGCACACCTATATCGGGCACCTCTGACACCACTGCATGTGTTTATAGGGAAGGAACCCGGCCCTCATGTGGGCAGAGCATCCTCACCATGGCAGATGCCATGATGAGAAAGCTAAAATGGGACCCAATGGGTTTTGATCCAAAGAATGGTCTGACAACAGGGTTAGGAAGAGGACACAGTATGGCAACACAGCATGTCACACGCACAGACTGCAGAGCAGTGCATGCTACGACAGAGGATGCTTTTCCATGGCAAAGACAACTTCATCCGAGGGAAGCGGGTCAGGAGGAAGATAGGGGCATAGACAGCTCAACTCTACTGTTTGCGAGTAAGATGAGGATTGGGATCATGGTGTTTCTCCACACCACTTCTCCAGATATTCTGGACAGATTTAGGTCCTACACTTTTTCTTGGGTATCTCTGCCTTTGGCCTTTTTTTGTTCCCCTGAATCTCTTTGAGAAAGCCAGAATGAGAGGTTCAGAAGGGGAAGGAAAAAGAGCAGGGTAAGTAGCAGGAAATCACTCCTCTAAAGAGTCATTTTAGGATGACTACACCCATGGGGCTTATGTTTTTCTCTCCTTCCATGTAGCAAAATGAAGGCAAAACAAGAATAGTATTTTTATTTCTAATTTATTTCAGGCTCGTCTGAGGGGTGACATTTCTATTTGTACTTTTATGACTCCCAAAACTCTCAAGTAGCCTCCAAATATCCCAGTATACCCTAATGCCCCCAGTAATCAATTAAACCAGCATTAATGTAGCCCCTACCCATCCCATTCCAGTCTCTCTCAGGAGGATAGGCTGGGTCCTCCTAGAGCCAATTCTCTCACATTCCCTGAAATCCTCATGCATTTTCCTCTCCTCCAGAGCTGAATCAGACTCGAAATCATAACAGCTTCTCTCCTGCCCCACCCTCTGCTATCCCGACTGGCTATGCTGTTTGCTGAAGTTTACTGATAGGAGGCAGGCCACTGCATTCATCATGATGGTTATGTCCGGGCACTGTGCTTGTGTTCATCCCTTCAGAGGGGAAATCAGAAGCAATCAAGTGCAGGACAAAATAAAGAGAGCAGGGTGGGCACCCCGCAGCTTTCAGAGAGATCTGAGCTTTTTGATGCATTTTAGAGAAGTTCTTACAGGACTCACGAACCCCGGTGATTGCTGGCCACTGCTTGCGGCTGCCGTTTTGCCTAGAAATCATCTCTCACTTTCTCTCTGCCCTTTCCTCCCTCCCTTCCTTCACTTCCACTTCATTTCTCTCTCCCTTCTACAGGTTCTTTCTAGTTTCCTACCTCATAAGTCTAAAGTGTAGTTGAAGTAAACAAGTAGCATTTATTAAGTAAGGTTTTAGATTCTCTATTCTGAAGTCTTGAAGTGGGTAAAGCTGGACAAGCTTTGCTTCTTGAAAAACAGAAGACCCTAAGGTTAATTTTAAATTGATCTTTACTTAACTGTGGTCCTTGATCGATTTCTTTTCTGTGGGTTTGAGGAGTCTGACAGAAAACTCATTTCCGCTCTCCTGGCGTAGATGGGGTGTGGGATGGGAGGTGAGGGAATGGTTCTTTAAAGGTGGTGAATTCCATTATAGATGGATATCTAAATCTCAAAAATATATACTTTACACCAATCTAGAAAAACAAATCTTGTTGTTTTGATTGTGTCAAACATAATCAAAGGGAGATTGTTTTTCACACAGATAAGGTAAGCTACACAGAAAATAGCCTGCGCTTCCTGATCAATTGCTTCAGTTGCATAAAGTGTATGTTTATAAAACCTATAAAACCACACAAAATAATTCTTTTTCTTACTCTGTTGCTCAGGCTGGAGTGCAGTGGCACAATCTCTGCTCACTGCAACCCTCCGCCTCCCAGGGTCAAGCGATTTTCATGCCTCAGCCTCCAGGGTAGCTGAGACTATAGACGGGCATAACCACAGCTGGCTAATTTTTTCTGTTTTTAGTGGAGACGGGATTTCACCACGTTGGCTAGGCTGGTCTCAAACAAATAATGCTTAAGATAAGGGTAGAGAACCAAATGAATGTGCTTGGCACTTACCCTGAGGGTGATGGACCGAGGGGGCTTCTGTGGGGGATCGTCGTGCAGCCTGTCTCCCAGAGATGCCAAAATGCGTTTCCTGTGGCCAATCAAATTGATTTTTAAAACCTGAAACAACATATATTTGGGTTAAATATTTCATTGGAGAAGACATAACTTTTATATGTCACGTGGGGTAAAAAGAGATTTGTGCAAAGTTACCCCTGCACCATGAGATGTGGTGTGACATCAGTGTGACTGCTGAAGTCCACAAAGATGGCAGTAGCATCTGGAAAGCCTGGAGTGGCTAAGCAGCGGGGGCAGAAAGAGAAGGCAGGACGGTTCTCCTTCCACTCATGCTGCCTGACAGTCCCACTCCCAATGCAGCAGCCCCAAGACCTTGCCAAAATACACTCCTGCTCTCCTCATACGCAGCCGAAACCTCACAGGATCAAATCGCAGTCCAGACTTGGCTTTGAGGTAATGGGGATAGGCTTCCCTCTCTTTCCCTCCATCCAGGACACGCAGTCATGCCAGCCTCCTCTGGGTCTTGGAAGCTTGACATTCATTCTTGTCTTGGGGCCTCTACCCCTATCAGCTACTGGCCTGGAATTTTCCCTCTCCCCTCTGAGATTTTCAAATAACCAGTGACTTCTCATGGTTCTGGACACTGTTCTAGTGCTGTCTCTTCAGAAAGGTCTTCCCCCACCTCCTTATTGAAGGTTCCATGCCTTAAATCTCTGGCATGCTCTCCATGATGATCCTCATTTTATCGTGCTCTGAAAGCACTTTCTTTACAGGCTTAGTGTTTGTGTTTTGTTCTACCCTTTCCAGGTAAGCTCCCTGGGAGCAGGGCACTAGCACATGCTGATCACTATTATTTCCCAAAAAGATGACTAAAAAAATAAGTGATTAATGAATATGAAAGAATGAATGGTAATGGAGATGACAGTTGCAAAATTAGAGTTATCTTGTGTAAGGATACGGTTAGACGGAAGCATTGCCTGTTGGGGTAGACTCAGAGCCTCCCCATGATGGTATTTTGAATCTGACCATACTGCAAATGGCATGTGGCAGAAGACCTCTCAAAGGGAAATGAGAATTGCAGAGCCTCAATCCTCAGCCCCATTCCTGGTGCTTTACCTAGGCCACACCCTTTTCAATCTTACCAACTTCTCTATCTGGAAGGAGCTCTCACTTGACAGATGAAGAAACTGTGGTTTGGAGTGGTTAAGTCGCTTACTCAAGAGCCAGCATGTTGTGGCTCTGGGATTTGAATCAGATTGGTCCAATTCCAAAGCATCTTTTACTCCAAACTATACAGCACAAAATCTGGGGTATCTCCAAATATTACTGACTTCTTGAAATGACCTATTGTATATTTATCCATTTATAAAAATGTGTTTACCTCTTTCCTACCTATGTGTAGTCTCAAGATACAATAATCTTGTTGGGTAACTAGTTTCCAAAGTTGTTACCCCATGTGTAAATTTTTTTCTTTTCTTTTCAAGTTTTAAGACAGAAGGTGGGGCAAGCATTTCTTTGGCACGCATTCCAAATGCATGGCATGCTACCTTGAATTTTTCTTAAAAAATTATTTCAACTTTTATTTTAGATGAAGGTGGTGTATGTGCAGGTTTGTTGCATGGGTACACTGTGTGATGCTAAGGTCTAGGGTATGAGTGATCCCATCACCAGGTAGTATGCATAGTACCCAACAGGTAGTTTTTCAGCTCTTGTCCCCTTCCTCCCTCCCCTCTTTAGTAGTCCCCAGTGTTTACTGTTGCCATCTTTATGCCAATGAGTAGTCAACGTTTAGCTCACACTTGTAAGTGAGAACGTGCAATATTTGGTTTTCTGTTTCTGCATTAACTTAAGAGTAATGGCCTTCAGCTGCATCCATATTGCTGCAAAGGACATAATTTCATTCTTTTTTATGTCTGCGTATATTTCATCTACCTTGACTTTTTATTTACCTATTTGTCAGTTAGCTTATTGGCCTTTTGGCCTAAATGGATACATATTTTACACTCATACTATGCCCTATTCCTTTTACAGCCACCCTCTGACCCATGCCTGTTGATGATGGGGAGGGTAAATGTTAGCCAAGGTGAATGTCCCCATGCACCATATCCCTATGATTTTATAAACCTTCACCACCCCAGGCTGATGAATCCTAATCTTTGTAACTCTGTTTTCATAAAACAGATCTTCTTTTCCATAAATCGTTTCAGTTGACATTCTCTGGACTTTCTCCTACCCTATTACAGCTGCTTAAGGTATGTTAAAAAAACGGCTCACAATATTCCAGGTATAAGTGAACCATGGCTTTACATTTATGCAGTAAACTCTTTTTCTGCTTTTAATATCCTTTTGAAATGTCCTTCCTAAGCTCACCTGATTTCTGGCTAGAAAGCTGCAGTAGGAATAACGAGGGAAGTATACAGTGACTATAAAATCCCTTAATTTTGTTACAGCTAATAGTTCAAAGCCCTTTAATCTAGGAGGGATGATTTGAATTATTTTTCCCTGAATTCCTTATCTTACAGTTGTCCAGGCAGAAGCCCATCTGCTATCCTTCTGCCCACTCACACAGCCCTGTGTTCGCTTTCTGCATTTTTATTAACCAGTTTGGCATTTCACTACCTTGAAGAGCTTAGTGGTCTTTGCAAATCTGGAAATTTCACTATGTATTCTTTTCAGGTGATTTATAAATATGCTAAGTAAGTGTGGCCCTACTGCTGATGACTTGCGGGCAGGATTGTTTATACAATCCATGGAAATTCCCTTATATTCTTTTATTGTTTCTTTTTTTAAGCATCAAGATCAAAGAATGCCTCCAACTCAGAAAAAATATGATAACCTTTTCAAGGATATTTTGCAAGTCTGAACACAGTACACTTTCTAATTCTCTTTTATTCTAATTCTCAATTACTTTGCCAAAGGCTTCTATTGGATATCAATTCCACCCATAAAATCTCCACCACCCTTCTCCCCAGCAGGTAGCTGGACCTCATGCTACCTTGCCCACTCTCCAAGTCCTGCTAGAAATGCTTTTATAATAAAGACATTCATTTTATTATTATTATTTACAAAACTGACACTAAATAACAAATAACTGTGGTCCAATTGGGCTGATATTATCTCCACTATTGCTTCTGGTTTACTCTCCCACAACTCAATTTTGGGCAAATTACCTGACTCCTCTGATCTCAGGTTTTCTCACATATAAAGTAAAGAAGTTAATGACAATTTCACGTTGGGAAGATGAAGAGTAAAATTATGAGCATAACCAGCATAGTACCCGACACATAGAAGAAGCAACTTTCACAGTATGCTTATTCTAGCAAATGAGCTCTGAGGGTGTATAGAAATCCTGGCCTGGAAGAACAAGGACTTGGTCGTTGCCATAAAGTCAGTCATGTTAAACAAATACACTGGTGCTTTGGATGAAGAGATGTGGCTAACTTTGGGAAAACACTCACTGAACTAACTTATCCTAGTAGGAACGTGGCTGATTTCTAGCTATCAGGCGAGACCCAATTTAAAAGACTATGCTATTTTCCCATTCATATTGTTTAATCTTCAATGAGAGGTAAGCCTCACTCCTCTGCACTGAAGCTTCATTGCTGTCTCCTCCGCAGAGCTACCCAGATGGGTGGGTGGATGGGAGGGTGGATGGGTGGGTGCGTGGGTAGATGGAGGGATGGATAACGGCTGGATAGATAGGAAACAAATTAACGCAGGACGGTTAGTACTATCAAGATCACCTAGATAACTTTCCTGTTCATGAGAAATGAGCCTCCATCACTGAAGATACTGATGGTAACTTCCATTTATTGAACATTTTCTATGCCATCGTTTTATGTTCTAGTTGTGGTAGAAACCATACCAAGAGTGTTATACATGTATGGATAGTAATCCTCACAATAGCATATATTAAAATCATTCCCATTTTAGAGATGCAAGATCTGATACTATAAAATGCCAAGTAACTTGCCTAAGGTCATACTGCTAAGAGGCACATGGCTAGGATGTGAACCTGATTCTTAACCTGCCCTTCACCACTCCCCTTACTCTTCCTCTTGCTGTTAATCTCTACACTTTCTGACCTTAGCTACACTATTGGTTATGCCCTCATGAGGCTTCTTAATATGCTGCTTCTTACTTTGAGTTATGTTTAAAGCATTTATGTAGGGTTTCAAGCATCTAAAAACATTAAAATAATTGTTTTTAATAAGGCTTATAGTGCTGTTAAAGCCATAGGCGACACGGACAGATACCTCACAGTATTCCCTGTGAAATACATATATAGACCAAGGACAGGAAACCATCATCACTCAAGATTCAATCCAAGTTGGCTCACTGTGGAGTGGTACACAGAGTGATAGTTGGCTTTAAAATGTGCAAGTTGACAATAAGAAATCCCATTGGCAAAACAATAACAGAGAAACTATTCCAAAGAAAGATGGTCATTATAGGAAAGTCAGGTCTGAAGGCAGTTGGGCTTGTTTTGAGTGAGAACAGCTTAATAGCAGACTGTCTTTGTGAGAAGATGGGGTTCCTGCAACCCCAGGCATCATGGCTGATACCAGTCTGAAAACTTCAGTTTAAAAAAAAAAAAAAAAAAAAACAAGACCAATGGTTACTGTAGTAGAGAAGAATTCTGTGAGTTTTCATTACTGCTTGGGTGAAAGTTAACTGTACAAAGGACATGAGTGTAAAAGACAAAATAATGGCATTGTATTACACATTTAGTTATTCTAAGATACTGAAGCAATCAGTTCAACTCCAAAAACTATACTGAGTTTCTACTACCAATTATTTGGAGGATTCAAAGGGGAAAGTCCATGAACAGAGCTTACAATATTGGAGAGATTAGGCACAAATAACTATGTTATTACACCATTAAGAAAAAGTTATTATACTCATGAGCATAAGAATATGGTTCCAACTGCTGAGTTCTAATAGATAAGAAACAAAAGTTGGCTGGGTGTGGTGGCTCACACTTGTAATCCCAGCACTTTGGGAGGCTGAAGCAGGAAGATCACGAGGTCAGGAGATCGAGATCATCCTGGCTAACTTGGTGAAACCCCTTCTCTACTAAAAATAATAATAAAAAAATAGCTGGGCATGGTGGCACACACCTATAGTCCCAGCTACTTGGGAAGCTGAGGTAGGAGAATCGCTTGAACCTGGGAGGTGGAGGTTGCAGTGAGCCGAGGTCACATTACTGCACTCCAGCTTGGGTAACAAGAGTAAAATTTCGTCTCAAAAAAAAAAAAAAAAAAGTTATTGCATGTGTTCTTAATGTGTGTGTGTGTGTGTGTTTTTTAATCACAACTGTCATAAGAGAAATGTGAGTCAAAGGCAAGGAATATTGTTGAAACAACAGAAGTCTGCCACAGGTGAGAATCCATTCATCACAGTAGTAGCTGCCTCCAGGAATTTTCTCCAGTATCACTTAAACAGGACAATTTCAGAAACCCCACTGTACATCCTGCCAAGGGAGAATAACTGAGCTGAATGACAATCCTGTAGTATTATCTCACTGCTGTTTCTGTTCCTGGGTATGGCTGTGGGAATTCTGCCAGACAATATCATGACATGACCCTTATACGGAATAGCTTACATTGAAATATATGTCACAGCAAAGCTGAAAGTCAATGTACTTAGACTATTTTCTTTTAAAATTTAATGTGATATAAAATTAAATGTTTAAATTTATATCACATTAAATTTAACATGTTTAATTTAAGCATGATGTAAATGAAGCATTTTTGTTTATCTGCTTTTAAAAAAATAACATTTTGATTATAGTAGCTATACTGCTTTCCCATTTTAGATACTTTATAAAATATAGAAAAACAATAAATGAACAAGTAATCCACAGGCTATATCTAAATAGGTATATTTCTTCATTGTTTTCCCCCATGATTATGTTTTGTGGTGGTCGTTAAGTACAGTTTTCACCTTTTTTTTCAGTTCTTTAAAGCCAAAGAACTTTTTCTACATACACAACTCTCAGTAGACATTTTAACTCCATATTACCACATTGTTTCAGAGAAGTATGTCAGAATTCATTAACCATTCCCCCATCATTGAAAATTTTGGTTTGCGTTTCTTTCTGGATAGCAAACACTCCACATGCTAAAATAATTTTATCATCCTATAACTTCCATTATCACTGCTGTTTACATAGATAGAACATGGAAAACACCAAAGAAGAATGCAAGAATGCACACGTCACACATAAAAGTCATGTAGCAACCGTCTGTCTCCATGTTCTGCATGAATTCTCAATCCATTTATCTCCGGCTGGACCAGATCCTCCTGGGAAAATAACAAACCCACATAATGTTCCTCAGCGTCATATTTTGCATTGGTTATGTTTTTGAGATCAGATTTAGCTGACAGACGTGAAATAGCACATGTAGCTGAAATTCTTCAGAGAGTACACGTGGAGCAATGCTGGGCACACAAGCAATTCTAGTTCTCACCAGTATGAGACTGCATCCTTTTTATTTCTAGATTTTTATTGAGGGAGGGAGGAAAAACAGTTTCATTCTGCATTTAGAACTCCCTTCCATTTTAGGGGGTAGATTATTTTTCCTTTCCTTTCTAGATATTTGCCAACTAGAGAGAACAGCTCCTATGCAAGTCTACAGAGCTCACTTGGTTTCAGAGTAGCCTCTTCTAATACAACTGCAAGTGTTCTGAGCAGTTCTGGTGCTCCTAAATGCCAAGAATGAAAGTTGTGGTGGAAGTTGATCTGCTTTATTCTCATCTGCAGAACTAAAATCGCAAATGATTGTCAAAGATTTCCCCCTTGCCCGATAACAGTTTCTAAACACTTTCCACCTGAAAGCATCAAGAAAAAAGTGCCTGTGTGTAATTCCATCTCAACTTCCTGCAATCTTAGAAATTCTCACTTAAACTTGCATACAATTTTTGACAATGACGTTTTCTCTCTTATTTCTTCGACTGCAATAATCCATGTCTAGCATGGGGTGGTGAAAGAAAGATCTTAGGAGCAGAAAGTCATGACATTTGGTTCTTCTCTTAACTTGTCTTCCAGCTAAGTCATCTTTAATGTCTTTGAGTTTTGACATAAAGGAGACAATAACAGTCTTATTCAACAAACATTTCTTGGATGCCTTTCACATATAACCACCATGTTAAGCAATTTGTGAGCCACAAAGAGGAAAAAATATCGAGTTCTCCAGGCCTCTCAATCCATGTGGTAGAAAAAATATTAAAAATATGTGAACATATGTGTATATTTGTATATGTATGCATCTATCTATCTATCTTTCCATCTGTTGATTTTCCATCCATCTAAATATATATGTCTATACAGCCTTCCCAGCCTAAAATTGTTTCTGTGGATTGAATGAGAAAGACTAGGAAACTTCTCTGGAAATTATAAAGCACCGAACTAAGGTACTAACTAAGGTATCATTTCTCTTGTAAGTATAACAGAAACTTAAAACTTTCTTACCCTATCAACACTAATTTGGATATTGTCTTTGTTATTTAAATGTACTAATATGGACATCTCTGGGTAGATTTAAGATCCAGAATCGTGCTTTTCACTTCTCCAAACTTCTCTCCTGTTATTTCTTTGCTCCATGTATACACATTTGTGCATATTCCAGAGTGTCTCTGCCTGGATTTTCATTACAATCTGGCAAGGATGCAATTGAGATCCACCTAAAGCCTTGCCTGCTCACCTTGGATTACATTGACCTTTCTCTCTCTGAATTTCTTTAGTATCGGTGGGCTGCCCTGTGCTGTTGACACTTGATACATCCTAGTGGGTACAGCTAGCTTTTAATGTGTATGTGTCTTGACTGATCAACTAGACTATAGGCGCTGGAAAGTCAGATATAGTATCACTGCATCTCAGGGTCCCTCAGTGTGCTAGACCACGAGTACAACTCAAAGGTGATCCCTAAGATCTCAACTCGAACCCCTTTCAAGGTGGACACAAACCAAGCAAGGGAGATGTCTCTACAAGAAAAAAGAAGGAAGGAAAATAACACCTATGTCTTATTTCATCCCCTTTCTACTCTCAAGAGTCTTCTATTATTTCTGAGCTTTGGCACCTTAATTCCTATACACAGTCTTGGCATGGGTGATGTAAAATTTCCTTACCTCCCACCATCTGTAACTCTTTCCCTTTCCCTCTGCCATTTCATCTAAAAAAAAAAATCCCGCTGTCTACAGTTTCCAAATTCTCTTTTCCTTGAGCTATTACTTTCCCAATCAACTGCTACTAAATAGTCAGCAAATAACTATTTGACAGATGCCACTGAAATACAACTGTACTAACTTATGGAAGGAAAAAGAGGTTCCAAGTTAAACAGCTCCAGAGAGAGCAAAGGATAGTGAGAAAGAGTGAGGAAGGAGGAATGTGTGTTTTCTGAATATAGTCTGTCTCATTAAACAGGAAATACAAATTATAAGGAAATGAGATCATCTTTGCATAGAAAGAGAGAACTTAATGGTATAATAGCCTCTGAACATTTAAGGGCTCTGGAGGTACAAGACTTTCTTTTGTAATGAATAAGAATCTTAGGTTTAATAGTAAAGTTCTCTGAATTACCTCTTGATGAAGGTACTAATTTTTCAATTTCCACATAAATATTGCTTCAGAAAATTAAACAAACACCCAAAATAAACCAATAAATCAGTTTCCAACTAATTTCCCTGTACGTTACTTTTAAGTAAAGCTTGCAGCCAGTTAGGTTTTCATAGGAGAAATTTGTTTTACATTGCTCAATAACCTGATCATTGGGATTATAGAAGGAAAAATTTGTTACAAAAGAAAATGGGAGGTATGTTCAATATCCCACATCTGAAGTTATTCTTGGAGATGTGAAGATGTGCTAATAGCATCTGAAAACTGCAAATCTCCCTGGAGTATTATGAATACATAAAAACGTTTTGCATCTTAATAGGTAGACAGACTGGTGTTTTGCTATATTTTGCTAACCATGCAGGATATTTACTGCTAAGGAGGGTATTTTCCTTTATCTCTTTTCAATTTTTGAGATCATAAAATTTATGATTAATTATATCATATGACTGATGCTCTCCTTATAAATGAAGTTATGGTTATCAAAATTCTTGAACATATGTCTATATAAAATAAATGGAAACATGCAACATACATGAATATACCCAAATATGGGTGAATATATCCATATTTTTAAAAGAAGCTCTAAGACAAATTGAATCTCAAGAGACAATACTAGGTAAGGGACTGGTTATTCCATTTTTGGAATATAAATGGTCTTTTCTGCTCTGTTGCTGCTCTGCCCCTCTTCTTGATGTTTAGCTACTTTAATGGCATATAACACCCTCCACCAGCAGACAGAATAGTGAAAGAGGCAGTGAATTCAACCCAGCCAATTCTGTTTCTGTCAGCAGCTCTGATAAAAGGGTTTTATGTGGGAGGAGGTAGAAATCTACCTAAAACTAGCTAAATTAAAGTTTTAAAAATGCATCCACAGATTTTACTTAGCCTAGCCAGCTACTACTGCACTTTAGAATTGGATGTTTACCATATTTCAGCTATGTGTAGAGGCAAAAAGGATGTTAAGATTAAAAATAAAAAAGAATTATAAGGAAAGCAGAGGTTGAGTCCCAAGGACAGATTCAAAAAGAGGAAAAAAAGGGATAACAGCAGTGAGAGATTTCTTATCATCCCTTTTCCTCCACTGTCCCCCACCCTTACCACTATCCCCTTCCTTATCTCCTGGAGAGTCACATCATAGAGTAGAGCCGGGAATCACTCTATACCCATAAGAATGGCTAAAATTTAAGAAGAATGACCATACCTAGGATGGTAAGGATGTAGAGGAACTGGAACTCTCATCTTGCTAGTAGGATTGTAAATCACATGGGCACTTTTGGGGAAACTGCCAGTTTATGAAAATTTGACCCCGTCTTCTAACATACAACCCAGTAAGTTAACTCTAGCTAGCAACTCCTAGCTAAAAATGAATACATATGCCCACATAAAGATTTGTATATGAATGTTTAAGCAACATTATTCATAATAGCTAAAAATCAGAAACAATCCAAATATCCAATCCACTGGTGAATGGGTAAGTATGGTATAGTCATGCAACAAAATAATGCCTAACGATACCAAAGAACGGACTACATGATACGTGCTATTGCATCAACAGACCTCAAAAACATTATGCTAAGTCAAAGAAGCCACATACAAGATGATAGAATATTGCAGGATTCCCTTTACATGAGTTTCTAGAAAGTATAAAACTATATGTACAGAAAGCCTATCAGTGGTTGTTTAGAGTAAGAATAGGAGCAGGGGGGAATGCTGGGAAGATGGCTGCCTAAGAACAGCTCAGGACTTCAGCTCCCAGTGAAAGGGCAGAGGGTGCGTGGACGCTGCATTTCCAGACGAATTTTTATTGCCCACAGACCAGGAGATACCCAGGCAGAGGGGTCTCCAGCGCCGCAGTCCCGGCCGGTGCGGCTGTTTTGGCCCCCGTGGGGCTGATTCGGCCTGCGCGGCTGCTTTGACCACGCCCTGTTGCTGCGGTTCTCCAAACAAAAGCCACTGGTCTGGGAGCCCTCTTAGCTGGTGATCAGAGCCCTGAAACGGCAGAGTTGCCCATTCATCTGAAATAGGGAGCCAGGCCAGGAGATTCCTAGGCAAAAAATCCACCAGGAGCTGGCGCCACAGTTCCAGCCGACTCAGTGAGTCGCAGCATGGGAGATCCCGGCGCCTTTTCAACAAGCGACTGGAATGCGGGGTCTTTAAACTGAAAAGAAAAGACTCTGAGTCAGGGAGCCAGGTGATCAGGCTCGGTTGGTCCCACCTCCCCCCCCCCCCACCCCCAACAACAACGAAAACAAAAACGTAATTGGAAACCCTCTGGGTTGAGCCCTTCAAACCAAGCACAGCAGAACCCTGGACGGTCTGGCTCGGTGAGGGAGGGGCTTCCGCCATTACTGAGACTCTCCACCGCTACGGAGGCAGGCCCCCGTTGCCAAGGCAACCCACCGTTGCCGAGGCAACCTGCCACAACAGAGAGAGTCTGCCATAACAGAGGCGGGGCCACCGTTGCTGAGACAGTTCTAACTACGCCCATATAAACAGGACTGCAGGGAAGAGCACAGGGCAGCTGGGCGGAGCCCACAGCAGCTCAGCAAAGCCTCTACGGGCAGACAGTGGCTAGGCGTGCTGCTAGCTGGGCGGGTCAGACCTGAAAGAAAAATAAAAAAAGGCAGTAGTGCAACAGAAACTCATAAAGCTCCAAATCCCTGGAACAGAGCACCTTGGAACAAAAAGTGCTTTATGAGTTCAGCTGCAGCAGACCTAAACGTACCTGCCCAGCAGCTGTGAATGAACAACAGAGCTCACAACTCAGGACTTAAGCCCCAATAAAAGATAAGACTGTATCCTCAAGTAGCTCCCTGACCCCCATAGATCCAAAGACTCACCTCATAAAGGAGAGAACAGACTGACAGTAGGCGAGCATCCTTCTGGGACAAAGATAGCGGAAGAGGAAACTGGTAGCAACCCTTACTGTTCCGCAGCTGCTGCAGGTGATCCCCAGGCAAGCAGGGCCTGGAGAGGACCTCAGCAGTCCTGCAGTAAAGGGGCCAGACTGTTAGAAGGAAAGCTTTTTTTAAAAAAAAGAAGTAACTTCAGCATCCACGAACTAGAAGTTCACTCAGAGACCCAATCTGAAAGACAGTAACTACAAAGACCACAGGTGGATAAACCCACAAAAATGGGAAGAAACCAGCACAAAAAGGATGAAAACTCCCGAAACCAGAACACCTCTCCTCCTAAAAGGGATCACAACTCCTCACCAGCAAGGGAACCAGACCAGATGGAGAAGGAAGGTGATGAAATGACAGAATCAGACTTCAGAAGGTGGGTAGCGAGAAACTACAGTGAGCTAAAAGAACATGTTCTAACCCAATGCAAAGAAACTAGGAACCTTGAAAAAAGACTGGACGAAATGCTAACGAGAATGGACAGCATAGAGAGGAATATAAGTGAATTGATGGAGCTGAAAAACACAACACAAGAACTTCGTGAAGCATGCACAAGCTTCAACAGCCGAATTGACCAAGCAGAAGAAAGGATATCAGAGGTCGAAGATCAACTCAATGAAATAAAAAGAGAAGGCAAGAATAGAGAAAAAAGCGCAAAAAGGAATGAATAAAATCTTCAAGAAATGTGGGACTATGTGAAAAGACCTAATCTACGTCTGATAGGTGTACCTGAATGTGATGAAGAGAATGAATCCAAGCTGAAAAAAACTCTTCAGGATATTATCCAGGAAAACTTCCCCAACCTAACAAGGCAGACCAATATTCAAATCCAGGAAATACAGAGAACACCACAAAGATATTCCTCAAGAAGAGCCACCCCAAGGCACATAATCGTCAGATTCACCAGGGTTGAAATGAAAGAGAAAATGCTAAGGGCAGCCAGAGAGAAAGGTCGGGTTACCCACAAAGGGAAGCCCATTAGACTCACAGCAGATCTCTCAGCAGAAACCCTACAAGCCAGAAGAGATTGGGGGCCAATATTCAACATCCTTAAAGAAAAGAACTTTCAACCCAGAATCTCCTATCCAGCCAAACTAAGCTTCATAAGTGAAGGAAAAATAAAATCCTTTGTGAACAAGCAAGCACTCAGAGATTTCGTCACCACCAAACCTGCTCTACAAGAACTCCTGAAAGAGGCTCTACACATATAAAGGAACAACTAGTACCAGCCACTCCAAAAACACACCAAATGGTAAAAGAGCATCAACACAATCAAGAATCTGCATCAACTAACCAACAAAACAGCCAGGTAGTATCAAAATGACAGTATCAGATTCACACATAACAATACTATCCCTAAATGTCAATGGACTAAATGCCCCAATCAAAAGACACAGACTGGCAAATTGGATAAAAAGCCAAAACCCATCAGTGTGCTGTATCCAGGAAACTCATCTTATATGCAAGGATACACAAAGGCTCAAAATACAGGGATGGAGGAAGATCTACCAAGCAAATGGAGAGCAAAA
Source organism: Saimiri boliviensis (assembly GCF_048565385.1). NCBI lineage: Eukaryota > Metazoa > Chordata > Mammalia > Primates > Cebidae > Saimiri > Saimiri boliviensis. The sequence goes on along the minus strand of NC_133455.1, from coordinate 34,090,362 downwards.
AAAGCAGGAGTTGCAATTCTCATCTCTGATAAAATAGACTTTAAAGCAACAAAGATCAAAAGAGACAAAGAAGGACATGACATAATGGTAAAAGGATCACTGCAAGAAGAAGAGCTAATGATCCTAAATATATACGCACCCAATACAGGAGCACCCAGATACATAAGGCAAGTTCTTAATGACTTACAAAGAGACTTAGACTCCCACACAATAATAGTGGGAGACTTTAACACCCCATTGTCAATATTAGACAGATCAACCAGACAGAAAATCAACAAGAATATCCAGGACCTGAACTCAGACCTGGAACAAGCAAACCTAATAGACATTTACAGAACTCTCCACCCCAAATACACAGAATATACATTCTTCTCAGCACCACATCACACCTACTCTAAAATTGACCACATAATTGGCAATAAATCACTCCTCAGCAAATGCAAAAGAACAGAAATCATAACAAACAGTCTCTCAGACCACAGTGCAGTCGAGTTAGAACTCAGAATGCAGAAACTAACTCAGAACCACACAGCTTCATGGAAACTGAACAACTTGCTCTTGAATGTTGACTGGATAAACAATGAAATGAAGGCAGAAATAAAGATGTTCTTCAAAACCAATGAGAACGAAGACACAACATACCAGAATCTCTGGGACACATTTAAAGCAGTCTCTAGAGGAAAATATATAGCAATGAGTGCCCACATGAGAAGAAAGGAGAGATCGAAAATTGACACCCTATCATCAAAATTGAAAGAGCTAGAGGAGCAAGATCAAAAAAACTCAAAACCTCGCAGAAGACAGGAAATAACTAAGATCAGAGCAGAACTGAAGGAAATAGAGACACAAAAAACTCTTCAAAAAATCAATAAATCCAGGAGCTGGTTTTTTGAAAAGATCAACAAAATAGACAGACCACTAGCCAGATTAATAAAAAAGAAAAGAGAGAATAACCAAATTGATGCAATAAAAAACGATAAAGGGGATATCACCACAGATTCCACAGAAATCCAAACCATCATGAGAGATTATTACAAACAACTCTATGCACATAAACTAGTAAACCTGGAAGAAATGGATAAATTCCTGGACACCTGCATCCTCCCAAGCCTAAACCCGGAAGAAGCCGAAACCCTGAATAGACCAATAACATGGTCTGAAGTCGAGGCAGCAATAAAGAGCCTACCACCCAAAAAAAGCCCAGGTCCAGATGGGTTCACAGCCGAATTCTACCAGACATACAAAGAGGAGCTGATACCATTTCTTCTGAAACTATTCCAGACAATCCAAAAAGAGGGAATCCTTCCCAAATCATTTTATGAGACAAACATCATCCTGATACCAAAACCTGGCAGAGACTCAACAAGAAAAGAAAATTTCAGGCCAATATCCATGATGAACATAGATGCAAAAATCTTCAATAAAATACTGGCAAACCGATTGCAGCAGCATATCAAAAAGCTCATCCACCATGATCAAGTAGGATTCATCCCGGGGATGCAAGGCTGGTTCAACATACACAAGTCCATAAACGTAATTCACCACATAAACAGAACCAAAGACAAAAACCACATGATTATCTCAATTGATGCCGAGAAGGCTTTTGACAAAATTCAACAGCCCATTATGCTAAAAACCCTCAATAAACTAGGTATTGACGGAACGTATCTCAAAACAATAAAAGCTATTTACGACAAACCAACAGCCAATATCATACTGAATGGGCAAAAACTGGAAGCATTCCCTTTGAAATCTGGCACTAGACAAGGATGCCCTCTCTCACCACTCCTATTCAATATAGTACTGGAAGTTCTAGCCAGAGCACTCAGGCAAGAAAAAGAAATAAAGGGTATCCAAATTGGAAAGGAGGAAATCAAATTGTCTCTATTTGCAGATGACATGATTGTATATCTAGAAGACCCCATCATCTCAGCCCAAAGTCTCCTGAAACTGATAAACAACTTCAGCAAAGTCTCAGGATACAAAATCAATGTGCAAAAATCACAAGCATTCCTATACACCAGTAATAGACTTCAAGAGAGCCAAATCAAGAACTGCCCTTCACAATTGCCACAAAGAGAATAAAATACCTAGGAATACAACTAAAAAGGAACGTAAAGGACCTCTTCAAGGAGAACTATAAGCCATTGCTCAACGAAATAAGAGAGGACATAAACAGATGGAGAAACATTCCATGTTCATGGTTAGGAAGAATCGACATCGTGAAAATGGCCATACTGCCCAAAGTAATTTACAGATTCAACGCTATTCCCATCAAGCTACCAATGACCTTCTTCACAGAATTGGAAAAAAACACCTTAAACTTCATATGGAACCAAAAGAGAGTCCACATAGCCAAGTCAATTCTAAGCAAAAAGAAAAAGCAGGAGGCATCACACTACCGGACTTCAAACTATACTACAAGACTACAGTAATCAAAACAGCATGGTACTGGTACCAAAACAGAGATATAGACCAATGGAACAGAACAGAGGCCTCAGAGGAAATACAACATACCGACAACCATCTGATCTTCGACAAATCTGACAAAAACAAGCAATGGGGAAAGGATTCCCTGTTTAATAAATGGTGTTGGGAAAACTGGCTAGCCATGTGCAGAAAGCAGAATCAGGACCCCTTCCTGATACCTTACACCAAAATTAACTCCAGATGGATTAAAGACTTAAACATCAGACCTAACACCATAAAAACCCTAGAAGAAAATCTAGGCAAAATCATTCAGGACATAGGCGTAGGCAAGGACTTCATGACCAAAATGCCAAAAGCAATGGCAACAAAAGCCAAAATAGACAAATGGGACCTAATCAAACTCCACTGCTTCTGCACGGCAAAAGAAACAGTCAGTAGAGTTAATCGGCAACCCACAGAATGGGAAAAATTTTTGCAGTCTACCCATCTGACAAGGGGCTGATATCCAGAATTTACAAAGAACTAAAACAGATCTACAAGAAAAAACAAACAAGCCCATTCAAAAATGGGCGAAGGATATGAACAGATACTTTACAAAAGAAGACATACAGGAGGCCAACAAACATATGAAAAAAATGCTCATCATCACTGGTCATTAGAGAAATGCAAATCAAAACCACATTGAGATACCATCTCACACCAGTTAGAATGGTGATCATTAAAAAATCTGGAAACAACAGATGCTGGAGAGGATGTGGAGAAATAGGAACACTTTTACACTGTGGGTGGGAATGTAAATTAATTCAACCATTGTGGAAGACAGTGTGGCGATTCCTCAAGGACCTAAAAATAGAAATCCCATTTGACCCAGCAATCCCATTGCTGAGTATATATCCAAAGGATTATAAATCATTCTACTACAAGGACACGTGCACACGAATGTTCATTGCAGCACTGTTTACAATAGCAAAGACCTGGAACCAACCCAAATGCCCAACAATGATAGACTGGATAGGGAAAATGTGGTACATATACACCATGGAATATTACGCAGCCATCAAAAACAATGAGTTCACATCCTTTGTAGGGACATGGATGAACCTGGAAACCATCATTCTCAGCAAACTGACACAAGAGCAGAAAATCAAACACCACATATTCTCACTCATAGGCGGGTGTTGAACAATGGGAACACATGGACACAGGGAGAGGAGCACTACACACTGGGGTCCGTTGGGGGGAAATGGGGGAGGGACGGGGGGTGGGGAGGTGGGAAGAGATAGCATGGGGAGAAATGACAGATACAGGTGAGGGGACGGAAGGCAGCAAACCACACTGCCACGTGTGTACCTATGCAACAATCTTGCATGTTCTTCAAATGTACCCCAAAACCTAAAATGCAATAAAAAAAAGAAAAAAAAAAGGAATAGTAGCAGGGATTGACTGCAATGAGTATAAAGGAACTTTTCGGGGTGATGAAAACGGGATTGTGTTGATGGTTGGACAGCTATATAAGTTTACTGAAATTTATCCAACTGTATATTTAAAATGGCTGATTTTCATAATCTGTAATTAAATTGTAATAAAGTTGTTTTTTAAAAAAGAATAATGCTGGGAGAATGCATTCAGTAAGCAGTATAGTATAAATAAGGCCATTCCTGAAGGCTGTAATCCAGGCTGCTCGAGAAGAGGACCTCTGTTGTCTTGGAATGTACCCCTTATCAGTTGGACAGAAGAGTGAGCAACACATACACTGCAGGATGTCTTAAGGAAAATGTGGCCTGCAGGGTAGCTTTGTTCTAGGAGCCTAGTACTGCTTAGCTATAGGCTAATGGATGAGTAGCATATTCTTTGTTATAAGTGTACAATAGAGTAAATTAGTACTGACTTCCCTATGTGGGTACATTTTTGAGGGTCTTAGTCCTCTGAGTCGTAACATTTTGATAAAAGTGTTTATGATTTCGAAATACAACAAATGGCTTATGGATGTTTGAAAAGAGTGATCACTAGGAGTTAACATGGGCTCTCTCTGGATGGGTAACAGGTGGTGATCATGAGATGACACTCAAGAACTAGAGAATAAGGTTGCATTCTAAGCACCAAAGTAATCACATCAACAGTGCTATGGTTTGAGTTTTTCCTGAGAAAAACTCAGGTTGATACTGGATCAATGTGGCAGTATTGGCAGATGGGGCCTAATGGGAGGTAACTGGGTCACAGGGTGGCAAATCGTTCTTGAAAAAATTGGTGCCATTCTCTTAGGAGTGAGTGAGTTCTTGCTCTGGCAAGACTGGATTAGTTCTCACAGGGATGAATTAGTTCCTGCAAGAATGGGTTGTTAAGAAGCCAGGACACCCTGTGGGTTTTACCTCTTCACATGTCAGCTTCCCCTTTAACCTTCTGCCATGTTGTGATACAGCACCAGAAATTCTCACCGGAAAGCTGAGCAGGTGCTGGCACCATGCTTCTTGAACTTCCTAGCCTGCAGAACCATGAAGTAAATAAACCTTTCTTCTTAATATATCACCCGGTCTCAGATGTTCTGTTACAGCAACACAAAACAGACTAGGACAAATAAAGTGATTGAAGTCAGAATGACTTCCTGGCCTATGAAGAGTCAATGGAATACACTGGCAATGTGACTATAGTTTAATCGGTGACACTTAAACCCAGATAAACAAAGAAAGTGTGCCAGGGTGGGGTGGGAAGCAAAGGCAGAGGGCAGATTCAAGCAATGAAACTATGGAAAAGAGAATTAGAATGTCTAGCTTTGGCAGCATCATGAGGAGAGACTGAATTTTAAATAAGTTCCCTGATCACTCAAGGGTTTTGTTTGTTTGTTTGTTTTTGTTTTTTTTAAGATGGAGTCTTGTTCTGTTCCCTAGGCTGGAGTGCAGCGGCACAATCTCAGCTCACTGCAACCTCCACCTCCCAAGTTCAAGTGATTCTCCTGCTTCAGCCTCTCGAGTAGCTGGGACTACAGGTGCGTGCCACCACACCCTGCTAATTTTTGTATTTTTAGTAGCGACAGGGTTTCAACATGTTGGCCAGGATAGTCTTGATCTCTTGACCTCGTGATCCTCCCGCCTTGGCCTCCTAAAGTGCTGAGATTACAGGCGTGAGCCACCTTGCCTGACCTCAAGAGGCTATTTTATCAGGTTTTGTACTGATCCAAATAAAACATCCCTCAAAATTCCCTTTCCTTCAATATCAGATGTACCAGGAAGTAGCAATCACTGAATCGGTTTTCTGAGTGTCCAGATATGAGAAGAGGAAGTGCTGAAGATGGGGAATCAGAGGGAGGAGCAAATTGGTCACAGTTAGAGAATCCTTCCAATCATGTATTAACAGACTGGACATCTTGATACATTGACCTCTCCTTAATCAAATTACATCAACACCACTGAGGCACAGAACCTTCTTAGGAGGGCACAGTGATTAAGAGCAGGGCTTGGTGTCAGGGTGACCTGAGTGTGAGTGTTGGTACCGAATTTATTATATATGCCTTTGGTCAATTATTTAACCCCTCTCAGCATCACCTAACTTGTGTAAAATGATGGAGTTAAAAAATAGTACTGACTTCTTAGTTTAATTGTTAGGATTAAATGAGACATATGCAACACACTCAGCACAGTACCGGGCATAAAATGAGTTTCATAAAATTCTAACTTGATTCAGTGTTTTGATTAAGCCCAGTTTTTGAACTGGAAGGGCTAAGCCCTCCCCTGGAACATGACCAGAAGGAGCTCAGCAGCCAACTAAGCACCTTTTCCCTGGCAACAACCCCTGCACCATCAGCCACTCTTCAAACTTCAGTGGCCTCACTGAAAATCAGTTTTTGCCAAACTTTATTAACTTTCTTTTTTTGACAGAGTTATTAGCATGAGGTTGACAGACCAGGAGAATGTCATATAGTGTCTTTAATTCCAACAAAGCACTTGATGAAGTCTTTCATTATCTGTAAGAGGGTGGGCTCTATGAGAGGAAAATTAAGTGGATTCACAGCTGGTTGTGCATCTAGAGCCAAAAGCCTTGATAAATGGCTCTGTCACAACCTGTTGGGGAACCACTGATTGAATGCCACGGGCTCTGCCTCTGGATTCTGCTCTATTCAACATTTTTATTAATGGCATCAAAGTAGATATAAGAAGAACACTTATCAGATTTTTCAATGAAATAAACTGTGAAAAATATTTAATATAATAATAGGCCAAAGTAAAATTCAACATTCTCTCAATGGGCTGAAAAGGCCAAGCTGACACCAAAAGGATGCAATTTAACAGGGATAAATATAATGCCTTACATTAAGGATCCAAAAGAAATCAATCGTGCAAGTTCAAGATGGAAAAGAGATGGCTGTGCCACAGTTCAAAGAAATAGCTGAATTTTTAAAACACAGGAAGGGGTTTAGCAGAAAGAATGCAAAAGTATGGGTCTGATGGGAAGGGAATGAACCCATTTAGAATGATTTTTCCAAACAAATAATCTCATTTACCTTGCCATTTCAACCTAACAAGGTTGGTAATTTTTTTATGAATGAATTAATTGAATTCAACCATTGTAGAAGACAGTGTGATGATTCCTCAAGGATCTAGAAATAGAAATACCATTTGATTCAGCAATCCCATTACTGGGTATATACCCAAAGGATTATAAATCATTCTATCATAAAGACACATGCACATATATGTTTATTGCAGCACTGTTCACAATAGCAAATACTTGCAAACAACCCAAATGCCCATCAATGATAGGCTGGATAAAGAAAATGTGGCATGTATACACCATGGAATACTATGCAGCCATAAAAACAGATGAGTTCATGTCCTTTGCAGGGACATGGATGAAACTGGAAACCATCATTCTTAGCAAACTGACACAAGAACAGAAAACCAAATGCCGCATGTTCTCACTCATAAGTGGGTGTTGAACAATGAGAACACATGGACACAGGGAGGGGAACATCACACAACGGGGCCTGGGAGGTTGGGGGCTAGGGGAGGAATAACAAGGAGCGGGGATTGGGGAGGGAGAGCATTAGGAGAAATACCTAATGTGGATGACGGGGTGATGGATGCAGCAAACCACGACCATAGCATGTGTATACCTATGTAACAAACTGGCACAATCTAAACATGTACCCCAGAACTTAAAGCATAATAAATTTAAAAAATAAAAAAAGGAAAAAAAAAGGAATGAATTAAGGTTCAGGAATTTAAGGAACTTGTCAAAGTGATGAAGAAGTCAGGATCTGAATCCAGTTCTGACTTCCAAAATTTGTGCACTTTGGATTCATTCTATCTTGCTGCCACTTCTCTCCCAGAGTTGCTGTGAGGCTCAAGTGAGACAATTTTAATGGACGTAGCTAGCACAGTGCCTGCTCAGAAGTGGTTATTTTTCCCCCAGAGACTCATTAAATGTAAGGCTGTGTGCTTACATGAATGGCCGGTACTTCATTATTATAATATAAACTCTGCAGTCTATTCTAAGTCTTTTCAAGTTTATCCATTCACGTACCTACTGCAGAAATGATTCTGTCAATTTTTATTCTCTCATTCACCATTATTTCCAAATTCTTAATGTGAGAAGAGGAAGTCCAGCCTGGAAAAGGCATTGGAAAATCTGAGGGCAATCTAAAAATTTCTGTCAGTCAGTAATGATTCCCAGATAATTAAAACTTTCTTTTTTTTTTTTAAATTAAGGTAATTTTCAAGGGCTGCATTAGTGGTTCAATGTTTCGTATTTACATGATAAAAATCTCAATTATCTTTAGATAATGAGGTAGTATAAGTAACCTTAGTGCAATGATATGCATATAGAATGTACAAAATCTTCAATTAATTCAATTATTTAATTAGTTTAGCTTATGGTTAAAAAGATACTTTTTCCCCCATTGTTGGAGTCCTTATTAGAATTCTTTTTATATATACATATACGCATATTTTTTTCTTTCCTGCCTAAGGGTGGTTTATTGGTAGTCTTTAATTCTTTGCTGCATATTTGGAATACTGCGTTGCATCTGAGTCATGTTCTGTGAAGACCATTTTTCACTGGGCCACCGTGCTACTGCGAAGGTGGCTGAGGAATGCACAATGGCTCCAGCTGTATCCTGGAAAATTTAGCTCTTTCAAATAAAGGAAATCTTAGGAGCAGGTAGCTGTCATTGTCTCTTGCACTAAAAGCAAGTGCTGACAACATTAGCGATCTAAAAGTCCCAGTTAATGAAGGTTTTATTACAAAAAAGAATCAGTTTAGGGGAAGGTGTAAACTCTTTGTAATCTTCTCTCCCTCCTTCTCTTGGCCTTGGCCAGCCATGATTCACAAAGTTGGAGGAAGAGAATCATTAGCTGTTGATGGTGCTGATCATCCCAGCCTGGCAAGGAAAGGAACAGGTATGATGGGTGACCAGGTGGACCTGTGCTGTGAATGAGCTGAAAACCTCTTTTGTAAACTGTTTTATAAAGATGTGGAGACAACTGATGATTCTGGAGGTAGAGGATGCTTTGAGGGCCAGAGCACACACACTGCAATAAAGTAGGTCACTTCCTTCAGGTTTTAAGCCCAAATGTGAACACGCCAGTGGACATTCACATGAGCTGTGCTTTCTTTCTGGAATGTCTCCTTTTCCTCTTCTTTATCTAGAGAACCTCTACTCGTCGTCTACTCTTTCAAGCCAACTTAAATACTACTTTTGAACAAATAATAGCAACAGAACAATTAATGGCAACAGAACTTTGGAATGACAGTATCAAACTAGTCCTGATCCATAAAAAAAAAAAAAAATCTACTTAGCACATTGTATGAAAAAAATAAAGTCTATGTTTTTATTTTCTTAAACCACTTTATTCCAGTATGACTGACACGTAAAAAGTTGTACATAGTTAATGTATACAACTTGATGAGTTTGGGGCTAAGTACATACCCATCAAACCATCGCCACCAAGACCATAAGCATATCCATTAGCTCCCAAATTTTCCTCCAGCTCCTTTTATTATTATTATTATCATTTTTTTCTTGTGTGTGGTAAGAATAGTTAACATAAGACCTCACCTGTCAGCATAATTTAAGTACACAATACAGTATTGTTAGTTACTGGAACTATGGTATAGATCTGTAGAACTTATTTATCTTGCATAACTAAAATTTTGTATTGTTTAACCATCACCTCTCCATTTCTGCCCCCAGCCCCTGGTAACCACCATTCCACTATTTGCTTTTATGGGTTTGGCTATATTAGATTCCACATTTAAGTGAGATCATATAGTATTTGCTTTCTGTGCCTGGCTTATGTCACTTAGAATAATATCCTTCACATTCATCCATATTTTTTCAAATGGCAGGATTTCCTTTTTCTTTTTTACGGCCAAATCATATTCCATTGTGTGTGTGTGTGTGTGTGTGTGTGTGTGTGTGTGTGTACCACATTTTTTTATTCATCTAATGATGGACACACAGATTACTTGTCTTAAACATTGTGACTAATGCTGCAATGAACACGGAAATGCAGGTATCTCCTTAAGATCCTAATTTGTTTTCCTTTTTCTTTTTTCTTTTTTTTTTTTTTTTGAGACGGAGTCTTGCTCTGTTGCCCAGGCTGGAGTGCAGTGGCAAGATCTTGGCTCACTGCAACCTCTGCTTCTCGGGTTCAAGCAATTCTCCTGCCTCAGCCTTCTGAGCAGCTGGAATTACAGGCATGCGCCACCATACCTGGCTAATTTTTGTATTTTTAGTAGAGATAGGGTTTCCCCATGTTGGCCAGGCTGGTCTCAAACTCCTGCCCTCAGGTGATCCACCCACCTTGGCCTCCCAAAGTGTGGGGATTACAGGCGTGAGCCACCGCGCCTGGCCAAGATCCTGATTTAAATTCCTTTGGATAAATACCCAGAAGCAAGACTGAAGAATCATATGGTGGGTCAATTTTTAATACATGTTTATTTTGTATCAGGTTGCAAATTTATTAATTGAAATTATGAGCTCAAGATGAAAAAGTGAAAAAAAGAGCAATGCTTTCTAAGAAATAGATACTGAAATATCAAATGGAAAAGTAATATCCCCACCTGCTAATTCATCACAATTTACAAGTCTCTAATGAAAACCAAGCAATAAACAATGATTTAGTGTTTGTTAGAAAACAGAGTTTAATCTCCAATTGTCACTGAACTCATTAGCAACATATGCCATTCACAGTGAGGAATTATTAATTTTTCATTTCAAGAAAATTATCCAATTAAGCTGGATAGAGTAACAACATATGATAAAATTGGTAATTTATTCTTATATTGCCCTAGAATGATGATAGTGTATGGCATATCATTAATTAATAAATATAATATTATTCACATAGTAGGCCCTTGATATCTATGAAATGTGTAATTAAGGAGGAAAATGCTACAGTGTTACAGTCACACCTATTTCACACTTACTGATAAGATCAAAGTTTTTTTCACTCATGCTTAAATTAAATCTCCCCGAAATCTCTGGTTCAAATTTCACAAGATTCAAGTGATTTGTGATTTTTTTCTTGAGATGGAGTCTTGCTCTGCTGCCCAGGCTGGAGTACAGTGGCACAATCTCAGCTCATTGCAACCTCTGCCTCCCAGGTTCAAGCAATCCTCCTACCTCAGCCTCCGGAGTGGCTGGAATTACAGGCATGTGCCACCACGCCCAGATTAATTACTGTATTTTTAGTAGAGACAGGGTTTCACCATGTTGGCCAGGCTGGTCTCAATAAGTGATCTGCCCACCTTGGCCTTCCCAAATAGTGAGATAACCGGCATGAGCCACCACGCCTGACCTGATTCGTGATTTTTTTTCATGAAGTTTTTAAAGGCCAAAGTTCACCCTCAAAAAAAGTGATTGTTTGCCGCAGAATTCTTCTAATCTCAACTTTAAAAAAAATTGATTAACATTATTTCAGGCCAAATGCCTCAAATGTTGAAATCCCGTATTTTAATTCTTTGAGATGAAAGTGCTTTCCCCAGCATTTCTTTGTTTTTATTTAGTCTTAACTCACATCAAGGTTTATAAAAAATGTTCTTTCTGTTTCATGAACATCGACAGAATGTGTTGAAGGCTCCATGCAGGAAAATTATGAGCAGAGGTAAAAACCCTTGCAGCATCCTTAGCTCCTTAGCTGCAGTATCTCTTAGCGAAATGTTGCATATGAAGAACGCTAATTAAGGAGTCTGGGAGAAAAGAGATGCCACCTTTCCAAACACAACATTTCAAAAACAAGTATTACTAACATGGTGGTTTTATGAAGCACTTGAATCTTACATAAGTATGGCTTGTTTTATGTTTCCTAAAAAAAGACTGCATTTGAGCAAACCAAAACCTGAATATTTTAAATCATGAATTTGAGAGAAAAAAAATGTTGCATCTAGCTAGGAACTTAATACAATGCAACTTTTCAAATACTTTTATTTTTATATTTTAAAATCATTTACAGTGCTATTTGCAAAATCTTTAGTCACGTAGAGGCAAAAAAGACTGTCTTAATTTTAAGAGTAACACTGCTCCCATTTATGAGGATTTTTGCAGGGATAAAGATTTTATAAGATACTCATTTTAATATAAAAGGGCTTAAATTCAAGAGTGTTTAAACTTTGAATCTGAACTTATCCCTTGGAATGGCCTCCTGGCTAATTGCTTGTCTATATATAAGGTCAAATAGATGTATGTCTTTGGTTAATTTGGACTGACTGCCAAGCAATTTATGAGGAAGCTGGAGGATCTGAACTGATCATGGAGAAAACAGAATAAATGGGCTTTGTCTGATTACTTCTGTTAACTTGATGATTAAATTCTGCCTGCAGAACATTTATTTGACTTCCAAATAACACAAATAGAGAGACGGACAGACAACCACATGACACACTATTTAAAACTCTATCTTCATTAAATGAAAACAAAATCAATTTCAAAACGTGTCTTTTGTTCTTTATGTCTCTGTTGAATTACGTCTGAGGAAGTAAAGAGCTTCTTGTTGCCATACTTCCTGATCTATTGTCATATACCCCACAATTGGAGATTTTTTGTAAGATGGATAATCTGGATACCAAATATGAGAAATTATAAGTGCCTTTAGCAGATACTGGTTTTCCAAGAGTTCAGTCTGATCTTGGATTAAAATTTGGGTGGAAGGCTTCCTTGGAGGCTTATACATTACTCTCCAAACAATGTAATTGATGGAGACCACAGAGGCAATTTTTAAAATGGAAAAAAAAAATTCTCTCCGACTCTTTGCCCAGCCTGCCAATGCTCTCATTTTCACAGCACCCAGGCCAGGCAAGACCTAATCTTATGTGGAAAAAGGAACAATGCTTTAACTAGATAGAGTTCTATTACTTTTATTACCTAATGTGCAAAACACTAAAGGAAGAGGGCTTATTAAAGAACCACAGCACATTTTGTAAAAGTTGATCACGGAGTCTTTGACAGAACTGCTACAGTCCTGCAGTTCTAAGTCCCTACTGGCAGCTGGTGGGAGCCACAAACAAGGCAGCCCACAGTAGTACACATTTATTCGTTCAACAAATACACATTGAGGGTTGACTGTGACGGCCAACGTTAGGTTGGTTAGGGGCACCCAAAAAATGCACAGGACATACTTATTCCTTGGAGAAGCTCTGGGCCTAGTGGGAAAGATGAAGTGACAGATGCTCTCGAGGTGTAGGTTTGGAGTGGTGTGAAAGGTAGGGAGTGGCATTCTCTGCCTGGGGAGCTGAGGATGCCCTCATGGAATAGAAGATAGGCTTCAGGAATGAGTAGGAGTTTTCCAAGTAAAGAACTATAGGAAGGTGATTCCATGCAGAGGAGACACCGTGTGCAGTCTCAGAGGTGTGCAAGGACAGAAGAACAGGACATGTCTGTTTATGGTTTTAAAATTTTACTTTGTTCCTTATTAATTTTGCTAAGGGGGAACCACGTGTGTGAGTAGCAGGACAGGGGGTATCAAAAATGAGAAGAAAAATATGTTCAGATTCTTGTTAAAGAATTCTAGGACAGTGTAAAAGATGACAGATGCTGGATACTGTCTTAGGACCATTTGCCTGGCAACAGCCTCTTTCCAGCTATGGTTCAGGGAGCAGGTCGAGGTTTTCTGTCTTTAGGGGTCAGTCTTCCTAAAACATGAAGGTGGGTCAGAGCCAGATTGTTAAGAGTCTTCAAAAGGAATTTTGTCTTCAACTTACATGAATTAGAAAAAACATGTAAAATGCTTGGGGAAATGTCCAGTATACAGTGTATGCTCAGTAAAAATAAGCGTTTTTTTTTTTTGTTGAAGCTGACAGGAAACCAACCAAGGTTTTAAAGAAGGGAAAGGTTGCTCACACCTGCAACCCCAGCACTTTGGGAGGCTGAGGCGGGTGGATCACGAGGTCAAGAGATGGAGACCATCCTGGCCAACACGGTGAAACCTTGTCTCTACTAAAAATACAAGAATTAGCTGGGCATGGTGGTGCATGCCTGTAGCCCCAGCTACTCGGGAGGCTGAGACAGGAGAATCACTTGAACCTGGGAGGCAGAGATTGCAGTGAGCCGAGAGATTGTGCCACTGCGCTCCAAACTGGGTGACACAGTGAGACTCTGTCTCAAAAAAGAAAAAAAAAAAAAAAAAAAAAAAGGGAAGGGATGAGGGCAGAGTTGCTTTATAACAATAATTCTGATGTCAATATTGAGAATGGACTGCAGTAGGGAGACACTGTCCCCAGTCCAGAAATGGATATAATTCAAATAGGATAAGGCTCAGTAATTAGGTCTTGTTCATTACTAAATTCCCAGGGTCCGGCACAGTGTCTACCTCTAGTGGGTGCTCAATGAATAATTGCTGAATGAATAAATGAATGGCAGTGGGAGGAGGGAGCAGATCTGAGACATCCCTAGGCGGCAGAAACAACAGGGTTGGTGAGTACCAGATGTAGGCGTTAAAGGAGAGGGAGGATTTTTTAAGGATGACTAGAAATTAGGCTTGAGAAGATGGTGTTGCCAAATTCTGAAATCAAGGAGAAAGGAGGAAGAACAGGGTTGGCAGGGAACATGAGGCTCTGGGAGTACTACTTTCTATGCATCTGCTGTGTTCAGCCTCTTGGACTGTTGAGAAAAAGTGGGCAAGGAAGGACAAAGAACCCTCACATGGGCACTCAGCCGGGTGTTTTCCTTTTTGTCTCGTTTAATCCCCACAGACTAAGAGTTTGATATTGTTATCCCTTGTTTACAGGTGGGGAAACTGGGGCTCAAGATGACACATTAGCAAGGTAGCAGAGCCCAGATTAAAAACACACATCTTTCTGTCACAAAGCCTGTGCTTCCCCCCGCCCCTGCCTCCATCCATCATATTGCCTCCCCCATTAAAAGGAACATTTGGAATATAATATATTCCATATTTAGAAGGCTTGGGGGGGCAGAGTGAGTACTTTGCAAAGGAACCAAAGCCTAACTTCTGTTAACTTTCTGCTTCATCGATACTCCAAATCTGTCTTCCTCATTCAGAGTCCCTATGAGGATCCAAAAAGATGTGAGAAATCTTTTGAAAAATATAAAGCATTCTATAAAAACAAGGTGGGATCAAAAATGAGAAGAAAAATATGTTCAGATTCTTGTTAAAGAATTCTAGAACAGTGTTAAAGATGACAGAAGCTGAATACTGTCTTAGGACCATTTGCCCGGCAACAGCCTCTTTCCAACTATGGTTCAGGGAGCAGGTTGAGGTTTTCTGTCTTTAGGTGTCAGTCTTCCTAAAACATGAAAAACTGGGTTTGAGGTATGGGGAAATGATGAATTTTGCCTTTCAAAGGCCGAGTTTAAAACCTGACTGCTTTCACTCCTCTTTCAAAAACAAACCTAAATGCCTAACAGTTGTCTGTAGAGTTCCATCAAGGACTTGGTGGAGCGGCCCCAAGCTTCCTCCTTGTTCTGCAAAGCCTCTGAGCACTACCGAGGGCCCATGAGAGTGTGTCCCACATCCTCATGGTAGCCACGGCACCCAGCAGGAAAGGGCTCACTTACGTAACTCCAAGAACTTACGTGGTTTGCATCCTTCCCTTCACTCTTGAAATGTCTGGCTCCTCCTTCCCACTCAAATTTCAGCTTAGCTGCCACACTGGGAGAGTCCTCCTGCGACTGTCCTTGTTAAACAGAGGCCCCCTGCTACTCTCTATCACTGCACTCTATTTCTCACATAGTTCCTTTCAGAATTGACAGCCACACATTTGCTTGCTTATCTGTGCCTCCCTCTCTAACTAGACTGTAGGCTCCATGGGGGCAGAAAGCATGTCCACTCTACTCATCCCAGGATCTAGCATGGTCCTAGCATGTGGTAGGTGTTCAGGGTCTATTTGTTGTTTTAATGAGCAAACAGATCTAAACCTGAGTTGGTGGGACAAGCGACAGGAAAGCAGAAGGGCCCCTCAACACTTGGGGGATGTTGTTCCATAATCAGGCTTCATTACGATTTGGGAGCAGGGATGGAGCCGTGGACTGGCTCATCTGTGGACTGAGGCCACCCCTCTGGACTCACCAGCAAGACATGCCAACCACGTGAGTTGATGGTCCACGCACAGCCCCAAAGGAGAATACAAGCATCACTATTCCCCAACCGTGAAGTAGGCTCCTTGTTCTCCTAGTTAAATATGCATGGCACATAAAAATAATTGTGCAGACAGAAGGACTCACAGTTGCTTAAAGTAGACCAGGAAAGTGTTTGAACCATTCAGTGGGTGGTGCGACTCCTAGGGGGAACCAACCACGGGTGGGAATAGAAACTACTCCAGGAAATGGTACTGTACGGAACAATTTACATTTTTAGGGCATGGGAAGTTCTGAAACTGCATTTGTTCTCCTCCATATCTACCACTGAAATAAATCCTTGAGACGTAAAATGAGTAGATGATATTTAGTAATATGACTGAAAAGTCACATAGGACTAGTTTATGAGCCAGGCTTTATGCATAATTTACAACCTGTATGGAAAGCAACATCTTCCCGTTTTACAAACGAGGAAACAAGTTCAGGGAGGTTATGCAAGTCTGTTAGATTCCAACACTTGCACTCCCTTCACCATGGAGCCAAAGCCTAGACTTAACTATTTAGAATATAATTCTAAATTGCTTTTTGCAATGCCATTTATTATACATTTCTCACACACCTTTTAGGTGCCAGGAATGTATTTCTAAAGCCAGGATAGCATTGCAAAAATGCTAGCTAGCCTCCAAGAGATGGGGTGCATTTTCCATTGAGAAGCAGAATTAGGGGAAAGGTAGTTTGACTTCCTCAATGTCAACTGAAACGGCAGTCATTCAGCATCTCACCCATTTCCCACCAGACAATTTTAATCCAAATAAAGTTTTAAAAAATATCTTAAGAAACCATCTCCTTACAAATTCTCTCCCTGCAAAATATTTATTTTTCAGTAAATACCTTCTTTGACAATTCTAACAAAGATACTCAAATTCTGTATCCTGGCTATGGCTGTCGAGAGAGTTGAAAGATGCAGTGGCCATATTTAGAGTGCCAAAACCTGGTCTTCTGGTGGTGTATTTTGCTGATCTGCTGATCTCGAAGGTCTCCAGTGCCTTAAATCCATGTCATTTATTGCTGCCTAATGTGCTTATTCATTATTTTTTGAAAATAGAAGCATATTCTAAAATATTTAATTTTCTGTTAAAAATGATCACTTCTGATTCTTCACAAAAACTGTATGGAGTATCTGGAATACAGTAGGTACTCAGTAAGTACACTATTAATAAATGAAGAAAATATAGACAGGCTAAAATAAACCGTTTTTCATAATTCTACCCATATATGATTTTTAGGATTGCACTGGCTTAAAAGTTAGGACTATACAAATACATAATCAGTGTGAAAAGCTGGGAAAATGAGAATGCAGAATTCAAACTGGCTTTTGGCCAGTGATTTTTTTTTTTTAAATAAACAATGTCTTCAAAAGTTTGTGAACTGCAAAATGTCCTTGTTGTCTTTCCCTTTTTTTTACTATTGGTATTGTCATATGAATTTGGCATCGCTTCCAAATTAGTCTGTTGTTTGGGATCCTTAACTACAGAGAGTATCAACTGTGCTTCCCCACGACAAACAGGTTGATGCACTGTCTTTCTCAGACCTATGCTTTCAAGCCCAGGATAGGGTCATGCTCTGGGACTAGAGCGTTCCGACTTTCTCTGGTCTGCTCTTTTCTGGTCCTTGATTTTCTTATCTGAATCATGGGGCATCCATTGTTTCAGATAGGAGGTTGCAAATTTAAATTAAATAATTCCTCAGTGAACAATACCCTTCCGTGAGGTGCATATATCAGTGCCTAGGAACATATCTGAGCCTGCTACATCATGGTTTAGTGACTAATTTGCATTTTATGATGTCTATGCAGTGTAGCTATGATTAGTCTGCCACAAATTATATCTATACATATATAAGCCATACACTCTCTAATGGTACCTCGCTCTCCCTATTTTTGAACCCACTCCTTATATGAGTAATAGAAAGTACACTGGCTTTTATTTGAGGAGGACATAGGTTTGAATGCTAGCTCCAATACATACAGGCTGAATCTCAGGGAAAGAATTTACCTTTCTCAGCTTTAGTTTCTTCACCTGTGAAATGGAGATAATGCCAACTTCTGTTGATTATATATATGTAGGTTGATTTGTTAACAGAGATGATTTCATGTGTGTGTGCATGAGTTGGGTGAAGCCTTAGTAAGTAAGTATTTCCCTTCTCTTCTGTTTTGCTATTTAATGTGATGGTGATGAGAGTGGTGTTTGTCTCTTTATTCTAGAAGTTAGAGTGCCATAAGATGGGGATATGGGGGACAGTAGCCTCGGGAAGATATTGAATAACCTTTGGGAGCCTAGGAGGACAGATGCTTGACACTGGCTGGGGACAAAAAGGGAAGAGCACAAACGGTTTTTAAAGCAGAATCTTCCTCTAAGTCTAGAAGAATCAATAGGAAGGCACATCATCAAAAGAACTAGAGAACACAAATGACAGGATATGACGTAAGTGTTCACTTTCATTAAGTAAACACTGCTGGTGTTTACTTAATATCTAGAGAGAGGGGAAAAAAGTAGTATTATTCCACAAACATTTGTTAAAATATCAACTATGTGAGCAAGCCAGACAATGGAGATGCGATGATTCCTAAGACATAACCCCTGCACACACAGAGTTCTGTCACAGGGGAAGCCCGCATGTACACAAGACACTACCCTGTCAGGCTGTGATGAATCTTATATGAGAAAAACAACATGCTTTGAAACACAGAGGAGGAAATAGTTACTTCTAAGAAGACCAAAGACATTTTCAAAGAGGCGAGGATATTTTAAGGTAGGTCTAGAGGAGACAGGCTGTTCACAGGGAAGAGGAGTTGTAAAAGCATTCCAGGCCAATGCGCCTGCATGAGAGGAATGGGATATGGCGTGAGCAACGACTGGAGAATCTCAGCTATTTGGAAACTCCTGGGGCATAATAACCTCGGCAGCCAGGAATTGTAGTTAAAATTTTCAGGGGGTTTTGGGTCTAGAGAGAATTGATTGAGCTTGAGAAAGGAGAGTGGGAAGGGACCTAGAGAGCACAGATGGAGTTATTGGCTTTGGAGAGAACGAGGGACACATATTCCTGTGAGTAGGTGAGTCTTGGGTAAGTCTAGAGAGGAAGAGACAGTATGTTCTCACAGAACATGCCTAGTTACCTTCATGCTCTTGGTATAGCAGGAGGCAATGTCATTGGTTGAATAAATATGAATAAATGAATGAATAAGGTGGCTAGGGTAGAGGATTAAGAAGCATTAACATGAGTATTTCAAGAACTATTTATGGAGATCAGTAAAATTACATTTCTAAACTCAAAACTTCTAAACTCAAGGTATTTTAAAGCTAGTTGAAGATGTAAAGACATATCTTTTCTAAGCACAGAAAGTTAAATGAATGGTCCCTAAAATATGAATGTTCAGAGGGAAAAGTACGTTTATGAACTGCTTGACAAAGAAGTCTGTAGTTATATTTTGTGTAACACACGATGGTGTAGTCTCATCTTTTGGGGTATGTTTTCCTTTCTTAATGTTAAAAAATTTAATAGCTGGTTCATGTAACTATAGTTATACTTTTAGTTTTACTCAAGTTCCTGATGTTTGGTGCACAGACAGGTTTGTGTGCTGGTTTTAACAATTCCATGTACTTTCTACCTCCTCCTCCACTCTCATCCCCAGGGTCTTCGGGTCATAGTTGGGACCTACCCTATGTACTCTGGTGCTCTCCATAAGCAAATGGGATGATTTTGCTGAAAAGACAGCTCTAGATTATAGACCTGAAAAAGAAAGCTCTTGATTCAATGAAAAAATCTTAAAGTAAATGAGAAAGGTAAGTACGTTCAGAGGAAAAGTTGGTCAGATGAATGTAAGATAGGATTCTTTTCTTTATTCATTTAATTTTGAGAAAGTGTCTTGCTCTGTCAGCCAGGCTTCAGCGAAGTGGTGAAATCATGGCTCACTGTTGCCTTGACCTCCTGGGCTCAGCCATTCTCCCACCTCTGCCTCCCAAGTAGCTAGAACCACAGCCCATTCTCTCATGCCTGGCTGTTAGAATTCTTTTTTTTTCTTTTTAAGATGGGGTTTTGTCATGTTGCCCAGGTTGGTCTTGAATTCCTGGGCTCAAGTACTCCACTTGCCTAGGCCTCCCAAAGTGTTGAGACTACAGGCGTGACTCACCATGCCCAGTCTCAAGAGGGGATTCTTTTAGCAGAGCTTTGAGAGATAGGTGTGGATGAACAGGTTGGGGTTAGAGTATGTGTTACTAAGGAATCTGACCCTCACTCCGTGGGCAGTAAGGAGCCATGGAACAGGGACGGAAAATTTCTCTTGCACTGCTGGAAACTGATATCCAATGTACACTCTCTGGAAGATCTAACTAAACACAACCTTAGCGCTCTTCCCAGTTTTCTTTGAGAAAGCAAACCTTGTGCGTCATTTGTTTTCTGTAGAATCAGAGAGGAACATACATTATCACCTTATATTACTGATTTACATTAAGAAGACTTCTGGGTTCTCTTAGAGTTGTTCTTTCTGGATTTTCTATTGGCTAAAGGGATGCTGTGTCTTGTTTGATGGAATACACATTGTAGAAGACATTCTTGTTCTTGTGAACCAATTTGGTTCCCAAATCACACAAGTGCCAGGTTCTAGAAGAGATTTTGGGTATAACGCCAGGATTTCTGACCCTACAACTAAGAATAGACAGCAATGGGAGTTCAAGCTACAAAAAATGACTTCAGCAGAGCATTCACATATGTGATGGTATCAGAGCCCAAGTCTTCAAAGAGAAATATTTTGAAAATTCTCGCTGGATTCTGGCAAGAGCAGCAAATCTTGATTTTTTTAGGCCTTTATAAAAATAAGAAAAGACTAACAATTTTAAAACTGGGCATTAATTAACTATTTAATGATGCCAACAAATGAGTTTCACTGTAATTCACTGTGGGGAAATTAAAGGAAACCTAAGAGCCACAAATAAGCCATTATGAACAGTTTATAGTGATTGAATACATGAACTGTGATTAATAATGAATCAGAAGTAAATCCATGAGTAAAACAAACAGAAAAGACTTGTTAGACTGAGAATTTTATCAGAGAAGTATAATTTGGATGTTGACTCAATGTTTTCAATGGTCATAACAGGAAAAACAAATTACCTTTATGCATTTTAGTTGATTAAATTCAAATAGATGATGTATGAAACAACATTTAAATCAATACAGCCCAGGAGATATAAAAGTATAGGTCTGTGTGGTCCTCTAAATAACTGACATTTATATATTTTTCTTAAGACAATTGTAAGCAAAATGGGAAAGCTCTCTAATATTTTGGCTTTTTGGGAGGGAGGCTTTTCAGTCTTGCTTTTATTTGAGTCAATATACCGATGTCTTGACTTGTGAAAAAATTTTCACATCCCTATTTTGGGCTCATATTTTCTTTATTATACAGAAAAAAACTTTATTGCACAGACAAACAGAAGTTAAATTGAATTGATTTTATAAGCTGCAATAAGTACAGCTCCCAGAAACAAACGCAAATGGAATGAACAGTTCTTACCATATGTTTCACACAGGCTACTCACGTTTTCTCTCATTCTGAGATGATTTTAAAAACCTGTTCTGTTAATGTATGTATGAAATTCTGCAATCTTAAAGATTTAAAAACCTATATGTTTCCAAAGACCTGAATATCCTAATACACATCATTTCACACCTGGATGCTGAACACATATGCTGAAGTATAGTTTACGAACAAAGAAATTTGAAAAGGACCACAAATTTTGCATTGCATACTGAAAGCTGTCCTGTGTCAGCTCTTCCAATTGGGACCTCTGAGTTTTAAGAAAAAGTACTATTCTTCTGGTTCAGTAAGTTCAACCCTTTGTTGTCTGTCTCTGCTCCTTAGAGACACAAGCAGGCCTTATGCTTACTAAGTGAATATTAATACCTTAATTAAACCTTGATAGACAAGCACACTACAGCCCTCATCTAAAATATACACAAAACTAGAAGGCAAAAATCAAAAAAGGGCTGGACATTATAAGCTCATCAAAGGAAGCAGAGAGCCACACCATTAATGGTGCACTGAAAAAGACTCTGTGCTGTTCTTTGGTTTTCTGTTCCTGTGTTAGTTTGCTGAGGATAATGTCTTCCAGCTCCATCCATGGACACAGGCAGGGGGCCTGTCAGGGTGAGGAGAGGGAGAGCGTCAGGATACATTGCTAATGCATATGCGGCTTAATAACTAGGTGATGGGTTGACAGGTGCAGAAAACCAACATGGCACACGCTGATCTTTGTAACAAACCTGCAGGTCTGGCACAAGTATCCTGGAACTTAAAATAAAAAAAAAGAAAAAGACTTCCTCGGTTTTTTTCCCTAATAGCCCTGAAAGAAAAATTACTCTCATTTCCTCTTCATTGATATAGTTTTTGAGAGGTGAGGGGACAATGAGAAGACCGTAGTTTTAAGTCACTATACAAAGACTATTGACAGATTTGTGGCAAACTGAAAGACTCAAAAATTCCTGACCTTTCTCCCCTTCAGAGTTAGGTAGATGGAAAGGACCCCAAATTTCTATACTAGATTCTCTTAAGGTAAAATTAAGACAGCTTCTCCTTCAGAGTTTATGCTAGTATTTCATAATTTCCAGCTCAGGGTTGGAAATTATGAAATAGTATAATAAATTCTGTTAATATAGGTGGATCACATTCCCTATCTTGATTTTCCCTATCATATCAATTTTCTAGGTTAGAGGGGCTTCTTGGAGTCCAGTTTCTGATATAAAGAGAAAAGCCATTTCCTGTCTTGGGGAAAAACAAAACAAAACAAAAGAAGGAAGGGTGGGTGTTGTTGATTTAATAGATTGCCCTTATTTTTCTAATGGCTCCAGATGGCTCTTATACTGTGTGGATGAGATTTTACAGTGCCTTCTTGGGGAGAAACAGAAGACTTCACTAGCTTCATTCAGTAAATGACCATCGACTGCCTGGAATGGAGGAGTTAATGTGATCAATTAACAATGTTTGAAGAAAAATTATGTTTGCCTAGCTGTTGATTTCATCAGGAAAAAAAAAAAAGCTCACAATAATCATCTTAGAAAAGAATTTAATTAGTTTTGATCCTAAGATAGCATGCAAAAGTTCTGTACTAATTTCTAGTCTGAAGATATTCATAACGTATTAGAGCTGGCACAAACTCTGGTGATTACTAGAAGAAAAAGATTTTTAAGTTTGTGAAAACAGAGATGTGTTCAAGGTCACCCACAGTTAACAGAAAAGTCGAGGCTGAATCCTGGGGCTTCTGAGTTCTGATATGCTGCTTTTCCCCCCCGACTACAAATCACAGTTTTTGAGATTCACACTTTGAAAAGAATGATCCAAAGTAACACTGCCATTTTGGGGTGGACATCCTCTTATGACAGATGAATTTTTTTGAAAAAAAAAAATCCTGACCTGTTTCCATATATTTAAAATGCTATTAGTATTTCAAACCTCATTTTCTTTCTTTTTAAAAATTCAGTCATTATTTTAGAGCAACAGATTTGCCATATCAATTTCTAAAGCTAAGTGTTTGGGTCAGTTTGCTTTTCCTCTAAATTGTGTTTGTCATCCCTCAGTGTAGTAAGATTTTGATGTAATTATACTGACATTAAAGTTTACTTTTCTTAAAATAAAACTAATGACTTGACCTTCATATTTGTAAGAGTACAGGCCCTGGGTTCAGTCATCCTGGGTTCAGAACCCAGCCTACCACTTCTCAGCAGTGTATTGTGGGAGAGTTATTTACACTTCCCTACATTTCTGTTTTCTCATCCATAAAATGGGGTCAGTAATAATTCTTTTCTCGAAGAGTTGAGTGAGAATTAAATAAGCTGATCTATGCAAAGTACTTACACAGTGACTGGAATATAGTAGGTACTCAATGCAGTTAACAATCATTACTAGAAAAAAGTTGAAAAATAATTTCATATAATTGGTATTTACATGAGTAGTGAGGTCGCAGCTCCACAACACACCCTGAGAATATGAAATTTCATCAGTAAATTCAAATAAACACTTGAAGTAAAATCCTTTGCTTAAATAACGTATCTTAGCAATGACTGACTTTTAGATATTGGGGAAATGTATTCACATGAGCCACTGTGCCATTCTGAAAACTGGTTCATTGAAACCCAGTAATACAGGCTCTCACTCTCAAGTACGAATCGATAAGGCACATCTCCTCTGTACCCCTGTGCCCCACAAAAAACTGTT
The DNA here is from genome assembly GCF_048565385.1 of Saimiri boliviensis. Classification (NCBI taxonomy): domain Eukaryota; kingdom Metazoa; phylum Chordata; class Mammalia; order Primates; family Cebidae; genus Saimiri; species Saimiri boliviensis. The sequence goes on along the minus strand of NC_133455.1, from coordinate 34,066,141 downwards.
TGAGACAACATTGCTTTATATATTATACACATTTATACACATTCAGGGCACATTTAGAGTTCTGAAACTTGAGGTGCAAAACAAACATTTTGATATTTTTCCAAAGAATTTTTTTTGGCTCCAGTATAAAATGGAAAATATCTACCACAGACAGTTGCATTTAATGGTCCAATATATAGTCTCTGCATGAAAAGCAACAGAACATTCTACATGTCTCCTGACACATCTACAACATGTACTCTGTCTAAAACCCATTCACATCACTGGGGGTTTTCACCAATTCTTAGGTCCTTGACTTATTTGTGCTTGGGATACCTTTATCACAGACATGATTTGCTGATATTTTCAGGGACACAAGCTATTCTAGTCTTGTCCCATATAATTAAGCTTTTACATTCAGTGAGTAGGGTTCACCTCTTCCTCCCAACGGTAAATGTTTATTAACCATAATGACTAACAAAGAGGTTCTGGCCTCTGTCACCTGAGAAGAACAAAACAGTGGGGTTTTCCTGCAGCTCAGCTGGACCTCGGCTTCTATGACCTCTGCTGCTAACTGGCTCTCCACAGGCAATGAATGGGAGGTACCAGTTATGCAAATTAGAGTACTGATCTTCCTTGTCAGCTGCAAAACCCAAATGGCCCTGAATGTGACCCAAATGAGGCTTCTGTGCTGTGTGCCTGGTTAGGTGGAGACCCTGATTAGTCTGATTACGGCAACATTTTTTTAAATTGCTTTATGGGGTCCATGAAAATTATATGTTCATCTTTTATTGAATACAGTGTGTTGGTTGTATATGTTCCATGTTGGTGGGGAGGAGGGTATTCTTATATATAATAAGAAAATCTGTTACTCTTTATGTCAGATCAGTTGATAGATATTAAACAAATCATGTTGTTTTCTTGTATTGAGTATAGATCACTGACAACCAGCTGGAACAGAAGTAAACTTGTACATTAGCCAGTAATGAACAAAATGCTAAAGATATAACTAGAGAAATTCTAGAGGTAGGGAAATAGTCCACATATATTAATACATTTTTCCCCATGGTCATCTTGATAGAAAGTTGATTGTAATGTGGATGACATAACTGGATCAGGCAAGTATTTTTTAATATTTTGCATTACTTACACACACACATACATGGCAATAGATTCACCTTAGACATAAACACAAGTTTATATTCCTGGAGGTGTCCTAGAAGTATGCTGACTGTGATGTCCTTGGTGTTACTCACTTCAATAACCATAAGAGCTGGTGTTCTCTCCAAGACTGTTCGTTGAAGGAAGGAACTATCTTGTCCTTACTCTTCCCCTGGTAAGACCTGGCCCACAATAGGTGTCTGTGATGCTTAATTTTTTTCCCATTTTTAAAATGTCCATTTTGTTTCATATATATCTGTACATACTTATGGTACATGTAGGATATATGCACAGAATTTATAACTATCGAGTTCGGGATATCCACCACCTTAAACATTTATCATTTCTCTGTGTTGGGAACATTTCAAACCTTCTCCTCTAGCTATTTTGAAATATACAATATACTGTTGTTAATTACATCCTAATTACACAGTAGTCACCCTACTGTGCTATGGGATGGTTAACGTGTCTACTCAGCTAGATCACAGTGCTTGGATCTGTGATCGAACGTTATTCCAGATATTTCTTTGAGGGTGTTTTGGATGAGACTACTGTTTACACTGGTAGATTTTGAGTGAAGTAGATTACTCTGCCTAATGTGGGTGGGCCTCATCCAATCAGGTGAAGGCCTGAGTAGAACAAAAGACTGACTTCCCACAAGCAGGAGGGAACTCTGCCAGCAGGCAGCCTTTGGGATTGAGCTGCAGATTCTGGACTTGCCAGCCTCCATAACTGCAGGTGCCAATTCCATAAAATATACCTTTCTATGTATGTATACTCACATCCTGGTGGTTCTGTTTCTCTGCAGAACTCTAATACTGTGTCCAATAAAAATCTGTTGCCTGATGAAGACAGATAATTGCCTGCCTCCTTCCATCCCTCCAACACTCACCCAGACTCTCAGAACGCGTGCTGTTTGGCCTCATCCTAACCTCTATTCCCATAGTTTCTTTGTTACTTCCCTGCCATTTATCCCATTGATGATATCCCTCCTTCCTGAGCCAGGATAAACTCAAAGATGCTGTTTACATCTTCAACATAGTACCTCCTTTGTCTTTCCTCTGCTTACCCTGTAAATCTTCAACTTCTAGTCAAATCATGTGCCTTCTCTAACCTCACTGTGTTGTTTTTCTGCTGGAGAGAAGCCTTTCCACCAGCCAGCACATATTCCTGATGGTTGACTGTGCGCAGCTGGGCCCTCAGACCCCTCTGAACACCTTTTCATGGTCCTTAGCCCCTACTCTCTACCTCAAATCTTTCTTGCTATTCCTCCAGTCTCCCATTTCTATCTTGACACTCTTGATCTTACCAGCTGGCACATTTTTCAAGCAGAACTCATTAATTTCCCCATTTCTTCCTCCTCTTCTCTAGTCCCTGTTGTGATAAATTATGTCCCTACCCTCCCCATTCATCTGCCCAAGCTGGAAGAAACCTTGGCATCATCCATGCTTCTTCTTTCATCTTCAATCCCAACACCCATCCAGTTATTTAACAAATATCAGCTGAGTAGCTACTATACTCCTGGCATTATTCTAGAGCCTGGGAAATAAAAGTGAACAAAGCAAAACAAAAACACTCCTAAAGACTATGAACATAAGAATTAAATGTACAGAGTATATTAGAAGGTGAATAAATGAGACAGGGAAAAATAGAGCATGGATAATAGGAATTCAGGTATGTGTTGGTGGGGAGGTGGAGTGTGCATTGTTAATTAAACAAGGTGGTCAGGATAGGCTTCAATGAGACAGTACACTGGAGCTAGGACTTGAGATGAGAGAGAGACCCACACACATATCTGGGGACAAATCACTTTGGGCCAAGGCAATAGTATAAAGAACCTGTCATAGTCCATTTGGGCTGCTATAACAAAATGCCATTGGCTGGGGAGCTTTGAAACAACGTGCATTATGTTCTTCACATAATGCAATAAAAAAGGGTGGGGAGGGTAGAGAGGGATAACATGGGGAGAAATGCCAGATATAGGTTATGGGGGGATCACCTTACCATGTATATACCTATGCAACAATCCTGCCTGATCTGCACATGTACCCCAGAACTTAAAGTACAATATAAAAATAAAAAATAAACCCACATGTGCAATACAAAACCAATTTTTTAAAAACAAAACATTTCTACTGTGCCTCTGGAAGGGTCTATACCAAAACAATAACAATGTCCATCACTACTGTTGGAATTATCAGGAGGAATATGGATTGTTTTTATTTTCTTATGTTTATCCATTTTTTTCATAAAGCTTTTAAAATGTATATTTTTATAAGAGAAAAAAGTATGGAAATTATTTTTAATATAACTTCTCTTTATTATGTTTCCAATAAAGATATACTTCCTCTTTGCAAAAAAAAAAAGAAAAAGAAAAGAAAAGAAAAGAAACAACATGCATTTATTTCTCACAGTTCTGGAGACTGGGAAGTCCAAGTTCAAGGTGCTGGCAGATTTGGTATCTGGTGAGGGCATGCTTCCTAATAGATGGCTGTCTTCTCACTGTCACCTCATGTGCAAGTCATGCAGCTTATCTGCCTTTCTCCACTGTGCATCCTTGGGAAGTGGCTCCCCACCTATGGGGCTCCTGCTTTGACTCTGCTAGAAGCAGGTAAGCATCCTGCCAGACCTGTCAGCACTCCTTTTCCCCTTGCCATCAAGGGGTGCCTTGCCTCCAAAGTTGCAGAGAGGAACGTGAATTGGAGAGAGGAACATGCCTCATGTGCAAGTGGCAGAAAAGCTGGGGGAACCTGAGGGTGTCTCCAGGTTGTTGTTGTTCTTGTTAAGGTACTAAGCCCCTCCTAAAGGCCCCACCTCCTAATACGATCACTTTGGGAGCTAGGATTTCAACATATAAATTTTGGGGGGGAGACATAAACGTTCAGATCTAAAGCAAGGCCCTGAAGCAGGCCCTTTTTGAGTGAAGCAGGCCCTAAAGCAAGAGTGTCCCTGGCATGTTGCTTGAGCAGTCACCATGTTCTTCAGTTATAGCACTCCTGTGAATATCTGACTGTCCATCTCACTACTGACACCTCAGTCTAGGCGCTGGGCCTTCTCACCCACTGATTTCCTAAGTGGTTTTCTTACATCTGGTCTTGCTGCATGCCCATCTATTTCCCACACCCAGCTAGAATGACCTTTCAAAAGCACAGATGTCACCTCATCATAATTCTTCCATGGCTCCCCACTGCCCACAGGTTGTCATGTACACATTGGGAGGGTTTAGCCCTGTTCCAGTTGGCTCCAGCCCACTGCTCCAATATCACAATATCACCTTGCCCATCCTTGATGCTTATCCACAGGTCTGTACATGAGATTCCATAAATATACCAAGTTCCCTCTGGCCCTGTACTTTTGGAGAACTGCTTCCTCCTCGTAAAACACCTCTCTCCTTTGCTATGTGTTGTGACCCTCCTCATGCTAGAAAGAATGGCCTGGTCAGCTCAGTCTCATCTCCCTTTCCCAGTACAATATCGCTTCCTGCAGAAAGTTCCGCCTGACCTTCCTCTCTCCGGCTCAGGTACCCTCCACTATGCTTCCACAAGAGCTGTGGCTATCTCTATTGCAGCAATTTCATATCGTATCTTCACAGTTTCTTTATTTCTTGGTCTCCCCTAGTCGGTTTTGAGTAAGGGTGAGGATCATGCTTTTAAAATATCCCAGCGCTTGGAAGTTTACTTGATAATAAGAAGATACTACATAAATTTTGGTTGAATGAATAAATACATGAACAAGTCCCATGTGGAAAGGTAAAGATTATATAGATAAATAAATAAGGAAAAACTACATGCAGAAACTGTACACAGCTTCCTCTAAAAAGGAATTTCTTATGGAAGCAGAATCTGTAACCATGTGGCAGCCACCCAGAGAGGTAATGATTTGTGCTGCTCCAGTCACTATGGGTTAGGATGACATTCCAGGTCAACTGGATTACTCTGATCCCTCTTTAGAGCCATTGCAAGAAATCACATCTCAAGGAAAGACTCTTCCAGCACCTGATCTCTTTTGTACTTCAGACAGTGTGAGACCATCTTCAAAATAGAACAATTCCTTTGGTTTCAGAGACAAGAAGAATGTAATCTATTTCCTACGTAAGACAACAAGAGAAAATCTAAAATGGCATAAAAACGTAATGGTAATATTCTACAGACAGGAAAGAGCTGAATCAAAATGAAATATGACCAAATGCAATCAGCAGCTAACAGTAGGAAAAAGGTAGCTGTCATCTTCATTTCTTTCATAAACTTCTTAAAGCAAATTATGTCTTTTAGAACATAAGTCAGTTTTCTTTCTGGATACTTCTTAAAGCTCCTGCCATTTATGGGAGGTAAAGCATTCTCTGCAGCACTCAATTAGAAGCTGCCCTGCCTCCCACTTAGACGTTTCATTAATGACAGCCCACCCTCTCTTAGCAGAGGAGTGATCTAAACATCACAATGCCAAACAGCTCTACCTGACTGTCTCCTGTTTGTCTATCAAACCACAGATGAAAACGCATTCTGCATTGACTGATTAATAAACATGTTTCAGCAGCTCTGGATGCTCAGAGTCTAGAAGAAGAAAAGTCTAGACTCAAATAGATAAAACCCGTAATTCAAGGCAGAACACACCCTGGGCCCGAGGGGGCTGGAGGAGAGGTGCCAAGTGTGGGCTGCGCATGGAACGGGAACACTGGTGTTAGGTGTGGGCTGCTTGGAACGTCCCAGGAGTAGCTTGTCTCATGTTGCAGACTAGGAATCCAGCTGTCTGGAGGTGGAAGAATCCATGGATGGTGCATATTGCAGAGACACGGTTTCAAAATCTTTTGCAGGATGCACATGTGAGGAAAGAAATCTTTAAAAAACAAAAAACCCTCTAATAGCTTTAAATGAGCATGAAGCATTCCGATGTTAGTGTTTAGTTGTGTAGACAAGGTGTTTCCCAAGTCATCTCAAAGGCTGATGACATTACTAATTGCCCCCTTTAAAGAAAATACTAAATACATGAAAAACGAATTTCCTTGAATGTGCTGATTATCTTTTGGAATGAAGAGAAAATCTAGGTAGAGTTGAAATCACCAAAAGTCAATCCAGAAAGTGGAATGACATTGCTAACACACTTAGCATGAGACCTGACTGTATCTGATTAGTGCTCAGCAAATGGGGGCTGTTCTAATTGATTACTATTTATCCTCAGTCTCTCACCAGCTGAGCCCTTTCCTCCATTCCTGAAATAAAGGGTACGGTGGGGGACTTTGTGCCAGATAACTAATCTTTACTTAGTACCTTTTATGTTTCAGGCATTCTGTTAGGAGCTTGATGTACTGTTCTCATTTATCTTCTCAAGAGTCCTTTGGGAGATATATTTTATAACTGTTTTGTAGAAAAAAAAAACCAGGAAGGATCTGGAGATGTTAGGTATATCCAAGGGTACAAAATGATCGGGAAAAAGTGAAGATATATATGCCGGAGCCTGCAAACACTCCATGTGCCCCACAGTAACTCATTCGTTTGCCAAGTAGCCCTTGCACACCCCCACCTTCTCTTGAGACATGTAACCAAAAACACTCAAACCATCAGCTCCACAAGGAGAGGAATCCTTGTTTGTTTTTTTCACCATTAATTATATCCCAGTGTCTTCCATGGTGCTTGATACATGCTTAGTATTCAATAAATATTTATTAAGACGTGAATAGACCCAGGGCCTGGGATGAAGTTCCTGTCTCCACCACCACCTTCCACCCATTCAAGGGTGAGATGTTCCCCTACAAGGACTGGGCATGAGTCAAAACACTGCTGGGAAGGAGGAAGTCCTTTGGGGAGTTCAAGAACTCCTGCGTCTGGATAAGACTTGTGCCAACCCGGGTGACAAAGGAACTGTGAGATCTTGGATGAAGTTACAACCCAAAGATATGCCTGAGATCTGTCTTTCAGCACTTCACTCCTGGTGAAAACTAAAGTAACTATAATCCTGGAATCCTAGAGGCTTCCAGAATTGTGACAACAGTCTTTAGTAGCCATCATTCTAATTGAATTTTTGCAATACTCACATTTTGAGCTAAAAAAGTACAAATTGCACAAAATTGTGTGTGTATGCATGCACATATACACATATACATATCTATGCATGTGTGTATGTGTGTGCGTGTATACCTATCTATCTAAACATTAACACTTAGATGTTAATGTTGAGTCATGTAAACAAGGTGTTTCCCACATTATTTCAAAGGTTGATGACATGACTAATTGTCCCCTTTAAAAAAGATAATGAGGTCGGGCACGGTGGCTCAAGCCTGTAATCCCAGCACTTTGGGAGGCCGAGGCGGGCGGATCACAAGGTCAAGAGATCGAGACCATCCTGGTCAACATGGTGAAACCCCATCTCTACTAAAAATACAAAAAATTAGCTGGGCATTGTGGCGCGTGCCTGTAATCCCAGCTCCTCAGGAGGCTGAGGCAGGAGAATTGCCTGAACCCAGGAGGCGGAGGTTGCGGTGAGCCGAGATCGCGCCATTGCACTCCAGCCTGGGTAACAAGAGTGAAACTCCGTCTCAAAAAAAAAAAAAAAAAAAAAAAAAGATAATGAATACATGAAAAACTTCTCTGAATGTGCTGATTATCCATGTATACTTGTAAGGGAGATTCGAGTCTTAAAACACAAAGATACCACGTCCATTACAACTTTTCTAATTTCATTATTCAACCACTCGCTGCCATTTGACTCCTTTGAGCCTCACTTTGTTCTGTACAATGGGGATAATAAAACTTTGTTTCACATGATGAGTACATGATGGAATATGGCAAACCATCCTGAAAACCAGAAAGTAGTCTGGTCAATAGCTGAGATCTGCCTTTTTCATTTTGGGTGCAGTAGTTAAGAGGGGATGCGCTGGACCCCAGCTCTGGCATGGCCACCAGCACGTTTGACAGAACCTGTGCTTCAGTTTCTTTAACTGTGACAGGAGGATGGAAATGTATCCAGCTCCTGGAATTGTTAGGAAGATTCAATGAGAATTCAATGATATAATACATATAAAGCACTCAGAAGAGCCCAGCATATGAACAATGCTTAAACAAATGTACGCTGTGATTATTATTGTGCTTTCAGGATCACTGTACAAATGTTGATTCTGGTCAGCTATGCATTCCCAGAGCAGTGGAAGGGTTTGCTAGCAGCTGTCTTCAGTAATATGCTGCAGTAAGGGGTAGGCAGATCCAGACCCACAATCCAATAAAGGTGGTGGTCCCAGAGTTATTTTGCCAGATAGACAGAAATCAAATTGAAGAGAAGAGCTTTGGGGAGTATGTGTTCTTTACTTCCTTTTTTCTCCCCACTCTTTTCTTTTCTTTGCTATTTAAATAAGTCACTGCTTTCAGGCCTGCCTGGGAGAAGATATTAGGGCAGCGGGGAGTCCAGCTGGGAGATGCTCAGGAACGGGCTGAACCCCTGCTATTCCACCCCATCCACTTCATCTTCCCCAATTAACTGGAAGTGATTTGGTGACGCCCTAACTACATTTCACTTCCTGCTAACGAAGCTTATATAACAAATGCAAACACTTGGCTGTCAGCTTCTGTCCAGCACACAGCCTGGTTATCCATCTCACCCTTCTGCATCTGTGTCAGCATCCAGGAGGCAGGCTCAGGATGACAAACCTTCTTTGTGCTACACTCAATGCTGTACCAGGCTCTGATGGTGCTTACAAAATGCTTTTGCTCGACAGTAACAAGAAAGGTCCCTTATGGGTGATTTTGTAAGAGAAGATATATTCTGTGCAGGCTTGTACCATGGCTTTGATTATTCAGACTTGGAGTAGAGGCAGAGAAGGTGTCACTATTTCATTTCTTCCTTTCTCATCTAATAAAAATTTCCTCCCACCTCTTTGAACTGAGGTCAGGTCTTTTTCCCTTTTTAAAATTTGCCTCAAAGAAATCTTTTTCATTTTTCCTTAAGAATGACTTTAATGGTCTACATTTTAACCTCTTCCTCATGTAATGTAAGTGATCTGCAAGGTTTCTTACATCTTACTCCTTTTGAATTTCAAATTCTTATTTTTTCAAATCAATCCCATTATGGCAAGACATTATTACTTTCTGCTCACTTAAATACTATCATCCACAATTTTCTCTCTTCCCCCATAAAGCATGATTTATACGGGTATTTAAAAGTAAATTCTGATAGTTAGTCTAAGTACTGTCTTACATATTAATTCAATAATATAATTTCTACAATAGAAAAGTACATATAAATAAGCTTGATAGATACAGACATAGTTATCTGCATTTGACCAATGAGGAAACAAAAGCTCAGAAAAATTAGATGCCTTGCACAAATCACAAAGAAATCAGTGGCTCAGTTGAAAATTAGAATCGACATCTTCTGATCATTACACAACTTTTCTGGTCAGACTACCAAAGACCATACAAGAAAAATTATTAATGTGTGAAAATAACAAGACATTTCAAATTCTTTCATATTTAACACAAAATTATTTTTACATAAAGGATATTCAAGAAGTAGTTATATATTTGAGGAGCTGTTTTTTTTTTAAATAAAAAAACACATTCTTTATCTACAGCTAGCTAATGTAGATAGATGATCCATCTAAATAAAGATAAGTGAATTTATCTCTACAGTAGGAACAAATTACTGGAATTTAAGCAACGTGAAATCTAATTACTTTAACAATGACAATAAATGTGATGTAGCTTTACTGTAGTACTAAGAAAGCCTGTACACTGTCACATGTCCTGTGCCCTTAGGAACAAACTTTAGTATATAATGAGTTATGAGCTCTATAACATTTTCATTCTAAACAGAGTAACACAGGAAATCTAAGATGTTTACAATATCTGGCCAGATATAGGTGAAGGGGAGGAAGGCAGCAAATCAGACTGCCATGTGTGTACCTATGCAACAATCTTGCATGTTCTTCACATGTACTTCAAAACCTAAAATGCAATTAAAAAAAAGAAAGAAAGAGAAAAGATTTAAAAAAAGATGTTTACAATAATATTTGGTATAAATGTAAAACATTTTAATAGTTTGCTGAGCAGATAAGAGCGCATGATATATCCTTTTAGTTAAGTGACTCTGGAGTCCAGTTATGTCGTTAGTTCAAACACTACCAAAGACTAAATACAAACTCTTACAGGCTGAATTGCATCTCCCCAAATTCATATGTTGAAGCCCTAATTCCAGTGCTTATGAATGAGACTGTAGTTGCAGATAGGGCTTTAAAAGAGCCAATTAATGCCTGGGTGCAGTGGCTCATGCCTGTAATGCCAGCACTTTGGGAGGCTGAGGCAGGCAAATTGCTTGAGGCCAGGAGTTTGAGACCAGCCTGAACAACATAGTGAAATCTTGTAACTAGTAAAAATACAAAAATTAGCTGGGCACGGTGGCATGTGCCTGTAATCCCAGCTACTTGGGATGCTAAGGCAGAAGAATCACTTGAGCCCGGAGGCGGAGGTTGCAGTGAGCTGAGATTGTGCCACTGTACTCTAGCCTGGGTGACAGAGCGAGACCCTGTCTCCAAAAAAAAAAAAAAAAGGAAATGGAAAGTAAAGAGCTAATTAAGTTAACATGAGGGCATTAGGGTGAGTCCTAATCCCGTAAGACTGGTGTCCTACTGAGATTAAAACACAGACATTTCAGAGGGCTGATCCTTGTGAGGGCAAAGTGAAAAGGTGGCCATCAACCAAGTAGAGAGGCCTCAGAAGAAGAGACAACCTTGCTGATACCTTTATCTTGGACTTCCAGCCTCCAGAACTGTGAGACAATAAACTTCTTTTGTTTTAATCACTGTAGTACTTTGTTATGAAAGCTCTGGCAAAATTAATACACTTTAAAAACTTAACACTTATACTCTTCCTTCAGCATCTGTGCCTGTGCTTCACACCAACTTTTAGTTTTTTCTTGATTTGCCAGTAATACAAAGATGAGAAGGTCTGGAAGGAGGATTCAGGATAAGTTGAAAGGATCCACCTTGTAAGACTATACTTTCCTATGAAATGCCATTTCCCCCTTGTTGCCTGGAAAACTCATCCTGAATCCTCCAGACCTACAGTTGGGTTATTCTTCAGAGCCTTAATATCTTCAGGGTGGTGCCTCTCCTACACCCCATAAATCCAACTCTGGCACAGCATATATCATACCATGTTAGAATTGCTTCCAATGCCAATTCCTTCACGATCTTGTGAATGCTTTGAAAGGAAGGACTTATCTTTGTGGTCATGTATTTGACACCTAAGATCTACTCATTAAGTGTTTGTTGAATGAATGAATGAATGAAATAAAATTATCTTCATTCCTACTCAAATAAGCCTGCAAATAAGTCCCCAATACAGTTTAAGGATGGCCAAATTTGCTTGTTGAGAAAGAGAAGTATTAAGTGATATAAAGTTTAAAAAAGCAGTAAAACCTACAAAAAGAAAAGTGTCTACTGGTGAATTTATTAACAGGAAAAAAAGTAATCAAGGATGAGAAAATGGAAAAGATGGAAGAAGAGACCTTTCATGACCTGAGAAGGTTATACCCTCGTGCAGATGTGGTGGGCAAATCCTCACTTGAGGGGAGGAATCAAAGGGGCAACTGCTCTGAAACAGGCTGGGAGCATCCAACCTAAAAACAATGCCTTCATCATGAAGCTCCAGAACCAATGATTCAAAGAATACCCCACTGACAGTTGAAAAAAGATAGTCATAGTCCTAGAGATAAAAACGAAACATCAGTGAATGGGAAACAAACAAAAATGAAGTGTGTGTGCTCTCTTACCAAGGGCAGCAAAAGCAGCTGAGTTAATGCTAATAGCTCACATACAATGAGTAAGGGGAAAGGATGTTATAAGTCACAAAACCCTGGAATGGAGCAGAGGCCTGCTGGCAAGTAAGAAGGGGATGATAGAGTCAGGACAACTTGGAAACACTGAAAAGATGGCTTTGGATGATGGGCCATCATTTGTCTGTCTCTTCTCACTTTGACTACTGTCCTCTATACATAATGTATCTGGCTAATCTACAACACACAGAATCAATAAGAAGCCAAATATTTAGATATCACAAAATGAGGCAAAAAAAAAAAGAGGGCCCAGATTTTCAAACAGTGAAAGTGACCCTGAAAATTTTAACTTGGCAAGTTTGCAATATTGTGAGAGCAATAAAAATCTGTTAACATCTAGGGAAATAAACTCAAAAGAAATAAGAAGCGAAGCTTTATGAGGGGGGAAAAAAAAACCCAGCACACCAATTTTGATTGCTTTTCTGATGGAATTACAAGATTACTAGTTTAAGGGAGTGAGCAGATGTGATATATTTGAATTTTATTAGGGCATTTGGAATAACGCCTCACACAATTTCCTTCACAAAACTAAGTGACTTTAGCTTGAACATGAACGGAAGAGATAATAAATGAAGGGTAATAATACATTACAGCCAATCTCGTTGGGAGGAAGGTGTTTAAGAGGTGACATGAAGTCTCCTGCTGTTTGGGGTGGATAGAACATTCATTTTAATGATCTGTAAAAAAGGAAGAATAAGAGTGACAGAGGAAACATGGGAGATTTATTGGACAAAAGTACTAGAAATCTGGTTAAAAATACCTGAATATAGAAAAAATGCAAGCTAACAAATATATTTGTATGTTTGGATAAGTAAATATATTTGGAAAAATATTTGCAGAAATGTACACATAAAAGGAGAAAAATGAGAAATAACAATGAAAGATACACAGGAGAAGCTCCTTGCAATAAACTTGAACCATGATACAGATATAGAATAAGAGATCTTAATAACGTACGCTGCGTCATAACAAAGACACACACACCTTGCCCCAAAGTAGATTTTAGATTCAAAAGCTAATTTTACTCCTCTTTGAATTGAATCATTATAATTTTATCCTTCGAGTTTAGCAATAAAATGACTTAAACAGTTTAAACAAAAGTGTAACTTCATATAACAGCAGCAGCATCTATTGAAACACTGTACCATCTGAGGACTAGAGACCACCCTTCTTCATTCTAGACTCTGCCCTCTCATTCATCTCCACTGAAATCACAAACCTTAGGCAATTCTGCCTCCTTGCCTCTCTCTGGGACCTATCCTTGCTCCCTGTTCCATATATGTTAATTTGGTTCCAGCCCTCATTATTTCTTACCAGCATTACTGCCAGAGCCCAGTTTTACATTATCACATCTGCTCTCCGTGCTGTCTGAACAATCTTTCTACAAAGCTGACCATGTAAATTCTGTTTAAAACCCTCCAGTGGCTCCCCATGCCCTTTGACAGGCCTGGACACAGTGTTCAAGCCCTTGAGGATCTGGTCCCTTCTGATCTCTTTAGCTCCTTCTGTTTCAAACTCGCTCCTCCCTTTCCACACTCTGGCCTGAAGCCCTTCCAGTTCTCAGCAGCTCTGTTGTCTGTTTGCCTGTCTACCCCTCCTTGGTTCCTCCTTCAGGATGACATGCAGATGCCATATTTTGAAGGAGGGCTTCCTGGTTTCTTTCTCTCCACTCTTGTTTCTTCAGTTTACTATGGCATTTCTCTACTCTATCTATAAATGGTGGGGAGGCAGGAGCTGTTTTAACCCTCTATGTTGCTAGCCTGGGACACACAGTAGGCCCTCATGTACATGCTGAATAAATGGACCAGACCACCAATATACTCAGGGACTGTATCCACTGGCAAGGCAACCTGGGCTTGTGATCAGATGTGCATTGGTTTGTGGGCAGCGTACTGGAGGTAGAAATAACCTGTAGAAGGACGGCAGTGATGACACAACTGAAACACTGCTGTAACAAGCCAGGGGGTAACTTGGGTGTACAATCTGTTGGCCTGGGGCTCTTGAGTGCCATCTTCCTCATTCATCTGGCCTACAAAATACCACAGTTTAGATCAAACCCTGCAGGAACCATAACAAAAACGAAAGAAGGGGCTGGTCTTTAAGTACAACTTAGCAGAGCATGAGGATTGCAGGTTGAACCAAAGTGGTCCTTCCCACCTACAAATATAATCACACCACACCTCTTCTTACAGTCCCTTCGATGGCTTCCCGTTGCTAGGAGGCTGATGTCTCACAGCCTCATGTCTCTCCTCCTCTTCCTCACATTCACTCATACTACACTACACAGCCACCACATGGAGGACGCCCCGATGCCTTCATCTGTGCTGTTTCCTCTAACTGCTGGAAGTCCCCTTTACCCTGAACCCCTTCTCAGGTTTTCCTGGTGAAATCCTATGATCCTTGAAGTCATCTCAAGTATGGTCTCCTCTGAGAAGTCTCCCACCTCTCTAGGTAGAGCTGAGAGCATGCCTCCTCCGTGCTGCCAATGCACCTGGCAATCTACCATGCACTTGAACAGATTACAAAGTGCACTGGTGTCTGTTATATGCTTGCTCCTCTCCCACATTATGGGCCTTACACATCTTTGTATTCTGGGATTCTAACATCATGCCTGGCTCAGATCAACAACTCAAATTATGTGTTGAATTTGTTGAATTCACATGAAAGAGAATACTTATCCAAAGCCTAAATGGCTAAAGTGGTTATCTTTGGGTTTCTTTTGACAATAGGAAGCATCAAAAGAATGGACTAAAATGATCAAGAATGTGAAGGACCTCCATTATTAGTAACTATAGGGATATCAAAGTTTTTAGTTACACAAATTGAAGACAAGTGCAATTACGGAAGATTATATTTAATGGCCTTAGGGTACAGGTAGAAATCACATGATATTTTTAGACTGGTTTAAAAATGCATCAAAGCACTGTTAAAAAGCCAAAAACAACCTTTCGGAAGCGGCATTTTATACCAGGTATTTAAATTCTATTTTCACTGTGAGTTTATTCAGAGCAATTGTACAATACAGAAAAGCACTTGGCTTCAGGTCACTATGCATATATAGCTAAATCATGCAATTAGATGACATGTAATTAACCAGAGTAGCAACACAGCCAATCTAACGGGGTTAGTCGAGGTCTGAGTGACTCATAAAAACATTATGTAATTAAGTGATGGGCACCTACAAGAATAGCGAATTGTTGTTTACCTGCAGCCTGATGAGTCCCTCCTGTGAATAAAGAGGTAATGCAGAGGGGTCTCAGAGACAGGGCAGTGTCAATGGAAATTCTGTCTAAGAAGAAGGCAAGCTATCATCTTGATTCTATTTTCCAAAACTTCTAATAAGATGAGAAATCTCTCCAAACATACTGCTGCCAACATTATCAGCTTGACTCTTCCATTACCACAAATAATAACAAAAAAATTAGTTAAAGCTTGTTTTAAATCAACCTGAAGAAATACTTCCTGACCCCTTACTCAGGCAGTACATACAGCAGACTGACTATTCACTAAGGGAAAACTAGTGGCACAAGAAATCCAAATTAGCTTTCTTCCTTTTCCTTCAAGGATGTATACAAGGCAAGCATGCATGCATTAACATAGTCATGAACAAGAAATATTATCTCTTTTGTAAAGATCAAGGTTTACCGTCTCATTGTATTTGGTTGGGGTAATGTAGTTTTGTTTTTGTTTGCTTAAGAGATGGAAGAATTCCAGTTCTGAAAGAATTCAGGCTATGGACAGGAAACCATCCTTCAATAATTGTCCCAGTGACCCTTATTTTCATCGAGAAGAATCTAGCAACTGTCAAACCTACTAATGTGGCAACAATTCTTTTCATCTTAAATTTTTAAGGAAAAAAATGAGTATGTAGCCATTTACTCACACATTCATCCTTTATTTCCCAACACCACTTATTCCATCTATATTTACTGAATATAAATATACTAGGCCTCACTGGAAACATGAAGGATGTGCAAGACTCAGTACCTGCCTTTAAATAGCTTACAGTCTACTAGAGGAATGAGTCTGCTGCCCACTCTTTTATTTTCTTCTTCAAAATGGTTTGAGTATTTACAGTATACTCGAAAGGTTTAATTAAAATGGAATCTATAAAAATCTGGAGGATACATAATAAAATGTAATCTGGCAGAGGGACAGCAAAGTATTCTTTTTGCTCTTTACATTTTCTAAATTTTTTTTCTCTAATGAGGATGTACTAGTTGTGTAAAAAAGAGAAAAAAGTTATTTTATGAAAGATGAAAAACAAAAAACCTCAATCTGGTTAGCCTGATATTTTGTCCTACTCTTGAACACTTAAAAGGCCCCATTACCAGGGAGAGGTTGCAATGAGCCGAGATGGTGCCACTGCACTCCAGCCTGGGTGACAGAATGAGACCCTGTCTCCAACAACAACAACAGCAACAACAACAAAAAGCCCCATTGTAAAAGTCATACAGGATTGTTGACAAAATCAATTTTTTTTTTTTTTTTTTTTTTTTTTTTGAGACAGAGTCTCACTCTGTTGCCCAGTGCAGTGGTGTGATCTCGGCTCACTGCCTCCAGGGTTCAAGCATTCTCCTGCCTCAGCCTCTTGAGTAGCTGGGATTACAGGTGCCTGCCACCACGCCTGGCTAATTTTTTGTGTTTTTAGTAGAGATAGGATTTCACCTTGTTAACCAGGATGGTCTCGATCTCCTGACCTCATGATCCACCCGCCTTGGCCTCCCAAAGGGCTGGGATTACAGGTATGAGCCACAGCGCCTGGCTGACAAAATCTATTATTATTGCCCATCTGCTGATCTGCTTCTCCCAGTGAGGGAGCTTTTCGAGGGTGGGGCCTCTGTCTTGTTTGCTGTCTTGTTTGTTCAATTCCTAACAGGGATCAGAGCACACGGTAGACAGGTAATAAATGTGGGGAAGATGGGAGGACAGGAGAGCAAAAAGAGAGCAAGGAAAGCTGAAGGACACATACTTCTGAGCCTTTTGTTAAAAGTAAGTATTTAATGTAATCACTTGGGGGAAACAACACTGATTCAACAGATGGGAGGCATGAAAATGACATAATTGATACGACCAATAATTTTATTCTTCAACCAAATCTACTCTTGGCCTGAGCGCCCCTTTGAGAGATAATGGTTCATATCAGGGAGAAATTTGCTTTCACCCCTTGCATACAAAGCGGGTTTCAAAACCTAAATAATTTTAGAACAACAAAAAAATGTTAATGCCTAATTTTAAAGCTTCTTTCAATGCAGAGACTGTAACAAAGCAGATCTCATGAACAGAGCATCATACTGTATACTGTGTCTGAGTGGCGCCTTCTGGCGTTGTGCAGAGGACAGCCTGTGAGGCCATATTTAGCCACTCTGGGCTGCTTCAGGCGTTAAGTTCTTGCTGTTCAACTTAATTTTTCAGCTCCATGTGGTTTGGAAGCATCGCGGTTATGGACCTAACTTTGGTGATGTACTGACCTTTGTGTACTAAGGATGAAAGTTGGTCTGAAATAAGTACAGGAACCTTCATAAAATAATAGCCAGCATTAATTGAGTACCTACCACCAATCAGAGGGCTATCCATCTATGTACCTATCTAAAATTTAGTCTTCAGAATAACTGTGCAAACTAGATATTATCACCATTTTACAGATGAGCAAAGTCAGTCTTAGAAAGTTTTAGTTAGCAATTTTTCCAAAAGCACACACAGCTAATAAGTCATAGAGTAAGGATGTAATTTAAGGTCTGCTGAGCAACCCCAATATCTCATTTATTCTCAACTTTCCTCTGAAGAAATGCAGCAGCTTGCCTCATGTATTATTATAACATTGGCACATTATAAAAATTTAACCTTTTTGTTTCGCACTTCCTCATTTTTCTTTATGTATTTCTCTTGCTTCTTGTTTTTTCCCCTCTCCTCCAATATCAATTCCTGTTCCTCTTATGTTTTTGAGGCATTTGAGAAACCTTCGTTGAAAACTCTTTAACAGTGTCTGCAAGTCTTATGAGACAAAGTGCCACAAAGATAATGTTTAAATAAAATACTACATAGTACAGATGATTATATTTAGGCTTTCAGTCACCCTGATAGTGATAAGTTCTCTTGGAATCTTCATATTAACATGCATAGGACACACACACATACACACATATGATTAGAATCACTGTTTTCCAATCAGAAATATTTGCTTTTGAAATTATTAAATATTACCCTCACCATCAGCCAAGATTTCCATGACACCTGAATAAACAAAAAGGGAGTTGAATACTGAGAGTATTTGGTTTTTCTCTTCCTTTTCACAGTAGGAAAAGTAATGATTAAAAGTATAAAACATATATTAACGATACAAAACAGAACTATCTCCAATGCTCTAATGAATGTAGTCTTCATATCCACTGGGGTGCTAACTTCCAAAAGCTATAAAATCAAACCGAAAAGTTTTATCTCCCATGGCCACAGAGCCCCTTTTTAAGTCAGTAAATAACAGAAGTGAAATAATAACAGCCCATATTTAGGATTACCAAGTTTCTCTACAGGAGACAGGCTCAGGTATTAAGAGGAAAAAAAAATCATTAAAATTAAACTAATTTAGCAACAATAACAATAAGAGACACATGTGATGATGAAAGTCTCTTCAAATAACAAGTGACTAAAATAACAGTGCTGATAAAAAGGAAGGTAGCACCAACATGGAACTGGGTTTTGGTAACAATATGCCAATCAGGAATAAAAATATAAATCAACCTTAACTGGAATGCATAAGTATACCCAGCTTTACAAGATGGGTAAGTTCCTAAAAAGCTTTGTATATATACAGTTGCTCCCTGAACTCCATAATTACTGGGGCGGGGGGAGGGAGAGAGAGAGAGAGAGAGAGAGACACACACACACACACACACACACACAATCTTGCAGTAAATTCTAAAGAGAAAAAAATTTTTGAATGGCAAACAGCCATTGCTTTAATTCTCTGCTTGAAAAGTTTTTTTTTTAAAAAAATTTAATGAATGATTTGAATAGCAGCATATTTTCTAAAAATTGGGCAAACATGTATATCACTGGAAATTATATGGGAAGTGGAGAAAACCCCCGAAGAGCTAATTTCCATTTTATGCTTGGTATTTAAATGCCACATTGATAACTGAACACTGTAGTATACATGATTTATTGTTAAATTGTCTTATAAATTGCTCAGTTCTTCAGTCCACAGTCAATAAAACATAGGCCTTGCCTGTGGTTTACTCAAGACTATAGAACTTCAGAGTAATCAATCATTCCAGGTGGCTTTTATAGCTTTCCAGGAAGCAAGAGCTCTATTTTATTCAACTAGGCATTTAATTAGTGGGTATTATTAAAATGCAATTTTCCATATTAAACTGTTTTCTACATAAATTGGCTTCCTGGTATGCTGTCTTGTAATGACAGGGTTATCTTGGTTTCACTCTCGTAGAGACAGGTAATAACACATCTTTGAGTCTGTGTTTTTTAATTCCACAGAATGTATTCTTTCTGCTGTCATTGAAAAATAGTTTCTGAACAAATATCATCCAAGAATTTTCTTAGGCTATTGTCCTTTAAACTCAATATTTTAAGACTAACCTGAATGCTAGCATTATATATATTGATATTTCTTAGGTCAAGGAAATTGTACCATAATTTCTAATAGCAGACTAATCACAGCCATCCTACCACAACAGTGCCATATTCGATACTTTTTCCTATTAACAGTGTAAAACACCATTTGACCTTTTATCTTAAAAAGACTGTGACAAATGAATATAATTTAATGCATAAAGTCTATCTAATAATGATCTGGATTTACCAGCATAAATAACAGGTGGTAAATGAATATGGAATAAGTATATACTTCACATGTTTCCTGGCATATATGAAGCATTGAAGCAAATCAATCTATCTCATGTAAGGCAAATATTAAGGAGAAACTTCAGAATCAGTGGAAAGGGATATTTTTGCCTTTTCTTACTATGGTAATTCACTTCTTATAATACTTAAAGCTGCAGATATTTTCTTTAATAACTTCTATTTAAAAATCTCTAACAAGAAAGATACCATTGCTGATTACACAACACTGGTGATATGCTGTGATTTTCCTCAGTTCTGTACAAGAAGACAAGAAAAAATCTAAAAAACAAATCAACAAAAACACAATAAATTATGCCAATGTTTTAAAACAAGAATGTTTTCTAAATAAAGTGCTGCTTTGAGATACAGGGCTACGGTGCTTGAACAATTATAGTATTAGAAACAGCAAGTCATACAAAGAGTAAAACAAATTTCAAAAAAATCAAACTTTTATAACATTTACATGGACACCATAGAGGACAAAACATCCATTTCCAGATTATGTGAAGTATAATTAGCTAGAAAGGTATGGCAATGCTTTTGATTATGATCAGCCAGTTGAAAGGATTATCAAATAAACAAGCTCGCTATTGCTGCTTTGCTAGAAAAATGATCATCTTAGTGGCAAAGATTAATAACAGCTTTTTATAAAGACAAAAACCTAGCTTTGTGATTTACTGTGTACTTTCTCAAGAATGCACAGTAAGTAAATCAACAGTTTGTCTAATCATTACCAATGTGGCATGCTTTAATATACTGGATATAAATAACTGTCACTAAAAATCATCTGCTGCATGTTCAGATAAAGCTATAGAGATCTCTGCCTTGTTACCTAGCAACTGGGCAAGTAACTGCCATACTGAAAAAAAAAATCCTTATTATTTAGGTAGAGAGAATGATCATAAAACTCCATATTAAGACGTTAATGAAGCCAAAGTGTATATTAAGATACAAGTGCTAAGATTTTAGATGCATCTATGGCCTTGGTTTTGAAATACCATGCAGTAATAAAAACTGTAAATATTTAGATGTATTATTTCAGCTGGTCACAAACAACGATGTTCTATATTTTTTAAAAAGACCACTATTAATAATTTTTTATTTGTACTCTTTCACAGACAAAGGAATTTCAACAAGATCTTCTTCACTGAGTCTATTTACTGAAAGGGTGATGCTTACTTGTTTAAATACAATAAAACTGTTTTCTGAGTAATTAGCTCACTGCAAGGGATCCCAAATTATTTTTTATATTTCATATAACAGCTTAATGTATTAAATTTATAACATCTGGAAGAATCTGGCTTCAGATTCTGTTTCAATTTTGCTAAAAATCTGTATTTCAAGACTGTGCATAAAACCTCTCTTAAAAAAGAATAGGGGATTAGCGTAATTTTAAAATTTGACTTCCGAGGTCCAAAATTCAGCACATGGCCAGTTGTCAAGCTTCAATCTGAAAGCAATTCTTTCTGGTGTATGAAGAAGGCTGACTGGTCAGAGCCTGTATGACGATGGTCACATGAGAGTAAAGAAACCACTCACCACTGCAACAATCAGAGACTGTTTTGTGAACAGAGCGGTGCTTGATAAAGCCTTCACAGAAATCCAAATCCCATAGCTGACATGGCATTCCTGTATTAATTTAGTGTATGATGCTTTTATTTATGTTCACTTACAGTGCAGAGACATAATTCAAGAAAGCTCTTCAAATTATTGCATGGAATTAATATAAAGAAACATAATTAAGCAAGAACTAAGCTGGAAATGAAGCACTCAGAATCTATCACATTGTCTTCATTGTTTCTAACTCATTCTTACATTATCACCAAGCCCATCTTGATTTGATAATTGTAGTAAATGTGTTAAATAAATAAATCAGATTTATTCAAAATCAATAGGAGAGAGGAGAAATCTGAGTTGGGGTGTGGGTTTTAGGAGGAGGCAGCAGTTCATTAACTCCAAGGTTTCTGAGAATTGAAGATGATTGGTCATGTGTCTCGCATCTTGCTTGAGAGGAATAGAAATGTTTCATATGGTTGCTGTGTTTTTCTTTTAAAAAAGTACTCCAAATATATTATTTCATTCAATGCTTACAGGTCCATAACCCAGGAAATAATGTATCAATATTGCCATTTGACTGACAGAGAACTGAAGTTAGGCCATGCAAGATGAGAAGCAACAGAACATGGACTCATGTCTTGATCGCTGCTTCAATGTCTCTTATACAACATTATGCTTTTAGTTTGAGTGAAATTATTTCATTACACAGAAAAGCTGAATTTCATTTGCTATATATTCTCTGTGTGGATATATACAACTGAAATTTTAAAATGGTGATGTGTCTCTAATGTGCAAGACACCTCAGAGTGAAGCAATGTCACAAAGGCTATTGTCCCTGCCCTCAAGTGGCTTATAGTCTCATAGAGAATATAACATGTGTATGCAAATACCAAAACACAAAGCACAAAAATGCCAGGAGTTCAGGGAAAAGCTAGAATACTTCTGTAGTTACTTAGAGACTTGGAACAAAAGGCAGGATTTGAAAGAGCATGCGCAAAAGCATGAGGGCAAGAAATGTTTGGGATAAAATCCTAGAGGACCCAAGTCTCCACAGTTTACCGCTGATGCCAGGTTGCCTTTGTTTTGTAATGCTTCATCTTCCCCTGACTAGAAAAGGGTCAATTTCCACTTGCTTTGGTAAATTAAGACCATTAAAGGATTTCTAAGCCTCTTGGTAAAACTTTACGACTTAAGATAAATTGTGCTGAAAAGCTAGATGGAAGATTGGCTTTGCAAATTAGGAGCTTAAAGTCCAGAGAGATGAAGTGGTCGGAAGCTGCACAACCATGTAACTTCTTATAAAAGTAAATATATACAAAATGCATAGAACAGGGCTTGCTACACCAGAAGGATGACATGTGTTTGATACTGTTATTTTATCAGTGTAATTATTATTAGAAGTATTGGATCTAAAATCTGTTTTCTGATTTCCAGAACAATGTTCTTTTCACTAAGCATATTACCTCAAAATAAAGCACTGCTTTAAGATGCACCATTACATCTTCTAAGAGCCAAAGCTGTATTTTAATGATAAAGGTGTGTATTAAATGAAGAGGTATGCATAGATTCACATTAAAAGCAGAAAGAAATTGAGTCTTCATAACTAAGAATTTATAGCTATTTGTTTAAAATCAAATCTGCATCACCTTCAAATATATATCATTTATATACTAATAGCTAATAGCTAATAGCTAAAAGCAAGTCAAAATGGTCTCCCAAAGAAAATACTTTACTAGACCAAGATGTATAAACTTTCCCATCTTTAAATATTTTCTCTGAGCTATATTATCACTTATTCATATTAACCATTAACCTGTTATTTTTATTTTTATACCATTAAGTTTACATACACATAACCTGATACGTTTGTACTGAAAGATTTGAGACATTTGTTGGATTAAGAAAAGTTTACTTTGGGCCTAAAAAGTTCATATATGGATACACCTTGATTAGTATATATTCATCATACGCTTCCCTGTATTTACATTCTCTCTCTCTAGCTGGTCTCATCTAGGCACGTGGCTTTAGACATTATCTATTTGGGGAGCCTCTCAGATGTGTATCTGGCATTCTGATCTTTCCCCTGGGTTCCAGACTACTAGCCCCAATGACCTGCTTGACAATTCCATGTGGATGTGGAATACTTAAAATACTAAAAACAACTCTTGCTTCCTTCTTTCACTAGTAGCCCGATCTGTTCATTATACACTCAGTTGCTCAGGACCCAGATTTAGAAGTCATTCATAACTCCTCCCTTTCTCTTGTCTTTCACATTTATTCATTAGCAAGACCTCTAAGTTCTGTCTCTAAAATAAACCATTCCAGAATCTGATGTAAAATGGCAAATTTAAACTGCTTCACAGAACTTCCCTTCCTCAATGTCTAACCAAAGGAGAAAAAAAGAGTAAACATTAGTAAAAAGTTCCAAAAGTAACCTCTCAAGGAAAGGAACATTAACAAATACAATAAACTTCAAAATTGGCAGCCAAGAAAAGACACAGGAGATTCTGGAACAGGATAAAGAAATGCATTGTTGCTTGGTTCTTAACCCTGTGTTCACCCCTAGAGAGGTAAACAAAATTCTGAGACTTTTTGCTAATAATTCTAAATTTAGAGAAAAGAACACTCAGTGAATATCCTTATACGTTTCCTTTCTCTACTAAGGAGTAATAGAAAGATATGCAACGAAAGAAAAAGATCAAAGGACTGAATCAATAGAAGTGAACTCTCCAGGGCTGTCCACTATTTTGGGAAACCCATCAAGTCCCAGGTTATCCTGAGGATAGCTACTAGCTCTTATGGAACCCTTTAGTTAATTATAAAAAGTCTATCCTTGGTATCTCTCCCTCTACCACCCCCTTGCCCACCCCGCCAATTTGGTAAAATAAAGGCTGATAATGGAGACATTGAACAAATGCTAAGGAAGCACGGCCCAGGAAATCTAACCAAGATTGCATACAGCTTGAGTTGAGCTGAGCTGAGCTGAGCTGAGCTGTCTACCTTCCTCTGTAGTTTCTTTAGGTTGCAGAAAAGTGGATACACTCAAGCAATAAAACATAGCTCAAAGAGGAAGCAAACCGATCTCCAAAAAGGTGGGAAGAAATTTAAGAAGTTACTCACACTATGTCTGGGGAAAGCTGCCCAGGCACCAGAAAGATGAAAGGAAATAGCATGGCAAATATGCAAGCATTCTAAAGGGAGGGAGGAAAGAGGAAGGAAAAGAGAGGAAGGAAAAAGAGGGAGGGAGAGAGCAACAAAGTGAAGAAAAAATATAAAATGTAAGTGTCATGGCATATAGGAACTAAATCTAGAATTTTATTCAAATAGAATGAAATCCTCACACACACTTCCTAGTTCAATGAAAACTGAAGTTTAAAGACAGAATAACGAAATAATCTGAATGAGATGAAAAAATATTGTGGACCTAAGAAAGGAAATTAAGGACTAAAGATCACAATTTTAGAATCAACAAACAAATCAGAACATCAGACAGAGGGCAGACACTTCTGAAAGCTGAATTACTGACATAGAAGAAAGGATTGATATACCATGAATGGAGGTGAAAATGACAACAGAGTTTCATCAAATGAGAAACTAATAGATTGGAAGAGATGAAAAGATGATCCAAAATAAGGATAACCGATGTCCCTGAAGTAGGTAACAATGTAAAGAGAATAGAAGATATTTTCAAAGATGTGATACAGTATCGGATTTAAGGAATCGCATTGTGGAAAATTCTTTTTTTTTTTTTTTTTTTTTTTGAGACGGAGTTTCGCTCTTGTTACCCAGGCTGGAGTGCAATGGCGCAATCTCGGCTCACAGCAACCTCCGCCTTCTGGGTTCAGGCAATTCCCCTGCCTCAGCCTCCTGAGTAGCTGGGATTACAGGCACGTGCCACCATGCCCAGTTAATTTTTTGTATTTTAGTAGAGACGGGGTTTCACCATGTTGATCAGGATGGTCTCGATCTCTTGACCTCGTGATCCACCCGCCTCGGCCTCCCAAAGTGCTGGGATTACAGGCTTGAGCCACCGCACCCGGCCCGGAAAATTCTTAAGCAGCCCATTAAACACCTCCACATATCTTAGATATGTAATTTAGCTACGTGGATAAAGAAAGAATTCCTGGCAGGGCGCGGTGGCTCAAGTCTGTAATCCCAGCACTTTGGGAGGCCGAGGCAGGTGGATCACGAGGTCAAGAGATCGAGACCATCCTGGTCAACATGGTGAAACCCCTTCTCTACTAAAAAAAAAATACAAAAAATTAGCTGGGCATGTGGTGCGTGCCTGTAATCCCAGCTACTCAGGAGGCTGAGGCAGGGGAATTGCCTGAACCCAGAAGGCGGAGGTTGCTGTGAGCCGAGATTGCGCCATTGCACTCCAGCCTGGGTAACAAGAGCAAAACTCCGTCTAAAAAAAAAAAAAAAAAAAAAAGAAAGAATTCCTTGGGATAAAGGCAGAAAAATCAAATCACCTACAAAGGGTGACCTCAGACTACACAGCGACATTCAACTATTAAACAATGGAGTAATGGCTAGAAAATTATAATGGAACAAATACATGACATAAGAATACGACTCTCAGGCATGATATATTGTTCAACTACAAAAGCAATAGGAAGACATTTTCCAATATTTAAAAAAAAAACTTAGAAATGCAGAATCCATGAGTCTTTCTTGAAAAAAAAGGAACAAAAAGCAACTGGCAATGAAACCTAGCAATTCAGTGATGAATCAAAGAACTCAGAATGAACAAGATATACTAAAGGGCTGGGAGGCAATGGATCCACTTGAACATAGGAATTTATATTAAATAATCATAGTAATTATGATTACAGAATAGAAAGTAAATATAATAAACATAGGCAATATAAATTAGTTAAAATGGTTAGCTGAGGAGAGGAGACGGGCAAAAGCCTCACATTTCATTGCAAGGAATCAATCTGATGTGTTTAAAACTGGAATATGCAGCTTAAAAATATAATGGTTCTAACTGAGGTGGATTTACTCTAATGCTAATGAAGCTTAAGTTTCAAGGTTTTTTATCTACACAGGTGATTTGCTTTTCTCTATGCCCTGGAAGGGGTCACAGCAGTGCATTCACATTGTCATGTTTTTATAAAATTTGTAAAATATACTCCATTTTCTTAGAAAGGGCCCCCAAATTATATAACTTTCCCACAGAAATCTTGATCCACTCCTGCTCAAACCTCTTAACATTTTTCATAACATTTTTTCTTAACCATATGGGAAAATGTCATAACCGTAAGGGAAAATAATAACTCCTATAGTAAGTAGACAATTATTGGAAGTTCAGCAATTATTTAGCTTTCCTTACCTTTATTTTTTTCTGCTGTTAAATACAATAAAACCTTTCTTTTTTTTTTTTTTTTTTTTTTTTTGAGACAGTCTTACTCGGTCTCCCAAACTGAAGTGTAGTGGTGCAATCTTGGCTCACTGAATCCTCCATCTCCTGGGTTCAAGCAATTCTCGTGCCTCAGCCTCCTGAGTAGTTGGGATTATAGGTGTGTGCCACCATATCAAGCTAATTTTTTAATATTTTTAGTAGAGATGGTGTTTGGCCACGTTGGCCAGGCTGGTCTTGAACTCCTGGCCTCAAGCTATTCACCTGCCTTAGCCTCCCAAAGTGCTGGGATTACGGGCATGAGCCACCAGTAAAATAAATTTTAATTATTTTATTTTTACATAGTATCAGTAGTATGACTCCATGGTTATAAAGTATTTCTATTCATACAGCCATGTGTCAATCCCTTTGCACATATTCAGAGAAAGAAGCTTTAAATCATGTAAGTCTACTGCTAAAGGTGGTTCTTTCTGGGTGGTGGCATTTGGGATAATTTAAAAATTTAATCTTTATATTACGTGCATTGTCTAAACTATTTATTGTGATGATATAACAAATATTTCAAAAATGATACAATGATTTTTTTTCCTTCAAATGCCAAGGTGGTAACAGACATTATTCGGGATGGTGAGAACTATAGGGAATTGTTATTTTCTACCTTGCATTTTCCTGTGTTTTTTAAATTTCAAAAATGTTTTCCAAAATTTGATATTCTGAATAATTCCACATCTCTTCCTTTTTTTTTTTTTCCAGCCAAATCACTATTATTTCTCACCTGGACTACTCTCCTAGTCTTCTGTGTGGTCCCACCTGTGCCCATCCTAGTCCTGGTATTACCAAGTCTTTACACAGCAGCCAGTGTGTGCTCTTCAAATGTAAAGCGAGCATACCTCTGCTTTACCTTCTCCAGTTGCTTCATACTGTTTTTAGAATAAAACCCAAACTCTCTGCTGTGACCAGCAAGGATGACCTGAGTTGACCAGGATCCAGTCACGCTGGACTGCTTTCTGTCCCCCAAACACATTGTACTTGTTCCCCCTGACAGCTCTTCCATGAGCTGTTCCCCTGGGCTGGAATAGCTGGTTCCTTCTATCCAGGTCTCTGTTGGAGGGCCACCTTCTCAGGGAGACCTCCAAATTTTCTAAAGGTAGCATCCTTCCCCCTCCACTTCCCTCTCCAGCACTTCACCCTGCTGCACAGCCTCCATGGCCTTTATAACCATCTGAAATGATCTTCTCCATTTATTTATTTACTTGCTTTGTATCAATCCTCTCCCACTAAATATCTGTTCTAGAAAACTAGGACCTGGTCTATCTTGTTCATCATTATATCTCCTGCTCAAAGAATGTGCCCAGAAGATAGCAGACACTTAATAAATATTTTTCCACTCAATGAATACAGAGATTGTTTCTCAGCTTAAAAAACCTCATGTTTGCAAAGATGTCTTTTAAGCCAGTTGTTTAGAATTCAGAATGCATGGTCTTTCAAACAAGCCACAGTACAAATAATAATTCAGTATCAAGCCTAGCTCACAAAAGTCTACTGGACCCATAATGGGTTAAAATTCTGTGTGTCTGCAACAAAAATGCTAGAAAGTCAACATGATGAATTATCACTGGGAAAACAAAAATTTTAAAAACATTTTAACTGATCTACATATGAACGAACTATGACTATTATTTCTCTCTCATATTGGAGATTTTTGTGGACGTTCTGAAGAGGATGTCAGAGAATTTTTTTTTTTTTTTAAGACAGGAATATAATGGCACAATCTCGGCTCATTGTAACCTCCACTTCCTGGGCTCAAGTCATCTCCTGCCTCCTGACTAGCTAGGATTACAGGCGCCCACCATTATGCGTGGTTAATCTTTGTATTTTTTTGTACAGATTGGTTTTACCATGTTGCCCAGGCTGGTTTCGAACTCCTGGGCTCAAGTGATCCACCTGCATCAGGATCCTAAAGTGCTGGGATTATAGGCATGAGCCACCACAACCAGCTTCAAAGCATTTTTAAGGGTTGTAGAAGTTTCTAGTTTTTTACTGGGTATAACTTCATTCAAAAATGTACAGCTTTTGGCTCCTTTGATAACAGACATACCACTGTGAATACTTATCTGTCATTACTTGAGTCACTGTTTGTGTTAAAAATGTAAAAGAGGAACGAACAGAACAAGTTTCCAGAGGTATTAGGAAGAGAGGGGACTCAGAAGGAAAGGGATTAAAGAGGACATGTGATTGGAAAGATATCTTAGCTAAGAGCAGTAAATGAAAGGAAAGAAGTAGTTAGTGACAAAGGATCAGAAGAAAATGGGGAAGATAACTTCTTCCTGTTAGCTCCTAGGAAATTTTATCTTCCAAGACAGCTTGGCTCCTGTCTAGAGTAGTTCTGGGTGGGTAAAAGGAGGGAGGGCCAGTTGGTAAATAATGTTGAAATTTAAGAGACTATATATTATCTAATTTGAGGCTTTGTCCCAAATTTGGTTTGGAGTGAGTTTTTATGACTGATCTTCCAGTAGGGTGAAATAAACAGCATCATTCATATCAGGAGTATCAACCAACCCATAGGAGATATTGAGGAGACGATGCCAGACCTTCCATTCTGAAGGAAAGCTATAGTGCAAGAAAACAATTTGAACCAATTATTTTCATACTGTTGACAGTTAAAACAGAAAAAATATATTAAGAGCCAAGATACTGCATATGGTCTGCAAGTCTTTTCTGGAGAAATGAATCATGAAGATAAAGAGAAGTGGCTTATTTTTACAGTTATATCTTATATTTCTAGAAAAATAACCACAACATGGTCTTGGTGTCTAAACATAGGGAAATGAGACTTTTATGAAAGTTACACAACACAAAAACATACCACCTGTTGCAGTTACAACTATGTGCAAATCATTTCCAAGCCTTAACTAAAACCAAAAACAGATAATAAAACTCATAGTTACAAACATTATTCTAACTGAACTATGCTTTGAAAATGACTGAATGCTCAAATATTCTTAAAACACAATGTTCTCTTGCCAAGAAAGAGTGTTGTTCTTAGGCCACAAAACCCAGCCCAGTTCAATGCTACTAGAGCTACAGAATCAAGCACCCTCCAAACATAAGGCCAAACAGCCTTGGGGGCACCTGATGAGTCCAACACAGTCTTCCCATGTGTCTCACAGGCTGCTGTCTGTAGTGACAGAGATGCTAGAATATGGTAAAGCTGGGTATCTAAGAAAATCTCAGTGTAGTCCTTGAGTTCCCAGAGAATGTTCTTGTGGCTTATCCTCCCAGGTTAGTAGTTTCAGTTTAGTACACTAATTCCAAACACTAAAGAGATGAATCCATTAAAGTTAGTTACTGAAAAACTGTTTTGAGATTTACCTAAAAAAAACAAACACGCTATAGAATTTAGTAACAGAGAAGATCAGAATATGCACTGTTGCTTCTGCCCATTCAAATTTTGTTTCGATATTCTCTGCATTTCCTCCTATTTCCATATGAGAAAACTGCCAGTACGTCTCTGCTGTGTAAATACCAGAATTAAGAAATATTGGCCAGACATAAAGATTTTTAGAAAATTAATTTTGGATATTTAAACAAGCCAATATATTCTCACAACCTTTTTTTTTTTTTAAAAGAACTTAGTTTAATCATATTTTTGAATTCTAAAAAATCATCTCATGATTCCATGTAGAGGAAAAAATCAGATGAACAGGAACTGTTTTCATTTCACACTGGAGTTATAAGAAAGGTTAATTTTTGCATGAAAATTACATCTACATAAAAATAGATTTCTGGAACAATGCATTATTGACAGTTAATGTGGGAAGATAAATGCATTCATGTAAATGTTCTTTCTCAAGCAAATTACTAAATATATTGACAGTTCTGCACTTTGAAAACAATCATTTTAAGGAAACCAAATATACATACAAGAGTAAAGACATTAATCAATGTAATATTTCACTTGAATATGCATACAATCTTTTCAGTTTATTGATAGATATTGCTATTAAATTCAGTAGCAAACACTTATGGTTTGTTATCGGTTATTGTCCACAGAGAAAAAAATGGGTAGCTAATTGGAGCCTTTTCACACTTCTGTTAATTACTGGTGGTCCATAGAAGATGTTACAGTTTCATTACCAGCACTTGTAAATATATTAATCAAGTCTAAGTCACCACTATAAAATCCAAAATGTGGCAAAACCAAACATACCTATACAAATACAAATGTTTTACTCATGATCATCCATGACTTTAATCAAGCAGATCTTCTAATTAATTTTCTCAGGACATTTATTAGTTTGACGGATATTACTGTAGCATATGTTGATGTCAAGCATCTGGTCAGAAATGAGGGCATCAATAAACTCTACCTGGTGCTTCTACTGAATGTGCTAATGCTATAAACACCTGTCAATGCTACCGCATTTATTTCAATATAAGATTCTGACAACATGTCTGCCTTTCATTTAGAGAAAGGATAAACCTACTTTGAAATGTATCGTGCTCAAAAATGCTTATTCAATGAATGGTGCAATAAGAATGGCTTAATAACAAACTGGAAAACATCTGCCAACATTTCAAATAGAATAACAACATCATAAATGATTATTAGGAGCGCCTTTCCCCACAATGTACTGTCAATTTATACCCATTTCGAATACGTAGAGTAACTTTAAACAAATACAATACTGCTATCTTAAAGAAAGCGATTCCTCAAATATTTCTGACCAAAAGTAGTCACAAGCAGTAAATTAATAAACAAGAAGTGTATCAGAATTCAATTCATGCATAGAAATTTGGCTAAACTTGCAAACTTCTTTGTTGTTAACTGTTCAGAGACTGTCACTTTAAACTGCTGACAGACAAAATGCACTTAGGCAGTTTTATTCCTAAAAACTACTTATCCCAAAATATCAAATTAAATAACGTACCACGCTGTATCTATATTTCAAAATCATTTTAATGGAGATTTGATCTCCAGATAGAGGCAAAACACTGTTCTGTCCCTCAGGTCTCCATTAGGGAAACTGTAATAGTACGGGTGGGTGTCTCCCATTTCTGACACATGAATCTATTGTCACTCTACTGACACGGCTTAAGAAAAAAATATTGCTTCTACTCAAGGTGCCAAACTGCACCAAGCAAAGTAACTCCAATGCAGTAAAATTAAGTTTAGCAATTAGCAACTGCAGGGCAAAGTTTCCAGCCTTGAACAAGGAGCACTGATACTTGACTATTTACCCCCCCCCCATGTTATATTTTCCCCTGCATTCTGAAGGGGTTTTAAAAAATACTTGTAACAATGTTTTTGTATGACACTGCAATTAAGTCTCCCAGGCAGCATGCATCTGTTTTAATTTCATTTGTACTCGTTACTCCTTTCTTCGCCATCTGAGTCCAAGAGAATCACTGCTAACACACCCAGCACTACTCAGGATAGACAACGACAGAATGAAACACTTCTGAAGAAGCCTTTCCGGTGGCATAATGCCAGCACTACTCATTATAGCCTATTTTATCACAGAGCCGTCAACATTACGGACTCGAATAACCCAGATACCAGCGGCATTCCCTTACACAAGCTCACCGGCGGAGTGCAAGGAACACAGGTTGGGAAGAAACCTCCGAGAGGTTTTTTAATCTTTCTTCCTTCTGACTTTCAACTTTAACGTGAAATCTGCCCCAAAGAAGAGAACTAGACTCTCTTAGTACCTCGTGCAAACCTTCAGAAAAGTCTTAGGTTGTACCTAAATTCCTCATGTTGCATTCCAACACTATTTCCTGTAGTTCTCCCTTTCCGGATGCAAGAGTCTACACAGCAAATATCCTTACAAGCGTTTAAGAATCATTAAGCAATTCCGAAGTTCCCGGTGTCTCCAATCTACTGATCCAACGTGCCCAGCGCACACTAGCAGCACCGGGACTGAATTTCGAGTCTTCTCAAACTCACATCTCGGTCGCTCGGAGAAGAGAAATGGTAACTGCAGCAAGGACTCACCTTCCTGGCCAGTCTCCGAAAATGCGAAACCTTCCTCAGCCAGCCGTTTGTTTTACGGGCTGTGCTTATAAACGGCTGGTTTTCTTGGAGGAAAAATGAACAAATAAACGAAGGGGCGATGGCAACATCCCAACATATACAGGACCTTGTTTGGCTTTTGGCAAGTTGTAACCTGGAGTAAAATCACATCCAAGTTACAAGCACGCAAATTGGAATTTCGCTGGAAACACTGATCCGACCTTCACCGAAGCAGCAAATCATAGTCTCTGCTGCTCTGCTCCTGCTCTCCAAGGCTTAGCGTTGGAAAGTCCATGCCCACATTCCCCTCCAATTAATCAATGTAGAAAGAAATACGAGGGGAGAGAGAGAGGGAACACGCTCCACACCAACACTGCAAGCGTCTATTCTTCCTGCTATTCCTTAAAGGTGATGCACAGCGCACCTGGAAATTACACGGACTTGGCATGGCTTTCTAATATTAAAGACAAAAACGACCTTTGGAAAATATACACTGAAAGTCAAACCATTTGGAGAGACACCCAGCAATTGACCGCTTCAAACTCCTCGGAACCCCAAAGATGAGGAAAGGAAATGGAAAATGCATCCAACCCGGGGGTGGTGGGGGAATCGATAACCAAAACAGGTTTGAATTAAAAAAAAAAAAAGCCCCCTCCACCCCCCCACCGTGGAGACTCCTAGCTGAGGCTGCAACACCTGCCCCGGCAAAGCGTCTCCGCAGCCTTGCCTGCTTGCCCGACTCGGCTTCCTCCGCCTCTGCCCCGGCTGCTGCACCACTTCTTGGAGCCGCATCTCGACGAGCGGGGGCCGCGGAGCGAGGGGGCAGCTGTGCCGTTACTCACCCGAGCCGCTCGGGCTGGCCGCGAGCCGGGATCCGCGAGGGCTGGCGGGCTCCGGCCCCCGAGGACGCAGACATGTGGCTGGAACCTCCGCTCCCCTAGCCGTTGCCTCTGTGCATCTTTCTGGGCGCCCCCAGCAAATGCGAGCGGAGAGGCGAGGGCGAGCGCGCCGAGGAGGGGCGGGAGAGGCGCCGAGCCTGGCCGCGCCGCGCTGCGCCGAGCGCCGGGCTCTCCCCACGAGCTCCCCGGGCCCGCGCGCGCGTCCCCCACCAACCCCGCCCCCCGCGCCGCGCGTGCCCCTCACCCCCCGCCGCGCGCCCTCGCACGCGCCCGGCCCCACGCGGCGCGCGCCAGCCCAGGCGGCGGCGGCGGCGGCCGCGCGTCCTCCCCCGAGCGCCGTCTCCAGGGCTGCTGGCGGCGCTCTCCATTGTTCGGCGGCTGCTGCCCGGCGTGGGCGGCAGGGCGGGTGGGAGGTGTCGGCTAGGCCGCCGGGGAGGGCTTACCGCTCGGGCGGACCCTCACTGCGAGAGCGAAGCGGGCCCAGGCGCGGCGCGCGGGGGCCTCCTCCTGGCTCCCCGGCACTCGCTCCGGCTCGGCGCCCCTCGCTTCCTCGGTTACTATGGATATCTCGCTCCTCCGCCGCCCCCTCCGCGCACTCGGGGAGGCCGCCGGGGCGGTAGCAGCCGCGCGGCTCCGCGGGTGCCCAGGTGACCGGCTCGGCAGCGGCAGAGCAGTAGCAGTAGCTGTCACCACCGCTGTCACTGCGGTCGCCGCCGCTGGAGAGAGGAGGACGAGGGGCGGAAGCAGGTCCTGCTCCGTCTGCCCCAGAGGCCACCTCGGGTTTCCTCACACTAACCAGGCAGCTTCGTGTTCACCTCGCAGGAGACGCCTCGGCAGTCCTCCACCTGTGTGCGCCGGTGGCGCTCGCCTGTGGGATTAGCGTTCCAGCTGTTCTCACGGCGGATGTGATCGGCCCCCAGTAGACTTGGAGGGTCACGGGTGAGGTTTTGATAAGGTTCAAATACCCCTCACCCCTGCCCCCGGTTTTCACCAAACTTACCATTGCCCTGCTACTAATAGTTGTAGAAATTTACTTTGGCAAAGGTTTCTTTTCAGAATTATGCCAATTAAATCCGACCTTAAATGACGAGGCTTTTCTCCTATTTTTAAAAATCCCAGTCTTTCCCCTTGCCATAAATAAATAAAAATAACTCGTGGCTTACAGGCTGCTTAATATAACAACATTTTAATGAGCATATCAGGTAATCCACAGGCTTCATTCCAAGTTCCATCCGTGAAGTGTGAGTTGCTTACTTAGTCCGGGGGTAAGAACTGCAGATTCCCAAAGAGAAGAAGCAGTGTCTTAAAACAAGGTAACACCATCCCAATGGTCTATAAATAGGTTGGAATGGGGGTACTTTAAGTGAAAGTATTTAAAGAAATGGATAACATTATGATGAACTTCCAACCGTACTAATAATCAACCCTGCTGTTCAGGAGACATTCACTTTGTAAACTTTACGACTAGGCATTTATTGCCTTGAAACCAAACCAAAGAAAGATTTTGACCAACTGCAATATTCAGGCTCTAAAATAGAAATATGAATCGATTATTAAATAATAGGTAGCATTTACTGAGCACTTACAGTTTTCCACGCATCTGTGCATTATCTCATTTAATTTACAACTCTGTGAAGAAGGTTTCATTATATTAACCTCACTTTACAGATAAAAAAGGCTCAGAGAGGTCTGCAACTAGTAGTTTTGGGACAACTTTCTTTTCCTTAAACAGGAAACTAAATGCCCTCTGTTTTGTCCACCCTCGTGCCACTGTCTGGTAGAGTAGGTGTTTTCTTGGTTTCCCAATCATGAAAATGACCAAAGAATGACATTTCCCAGGTCATCATTCTCTTGTGGATATTGTTCTCTTATAACAATATTGGGTAATCTCAAAGAGCTGTCATTTGTTGGCGGTGAACTACAGGCTATTCGGAAAGGAGGTGTAAATCATTTTTTCATCATGTCCAGGTCTCTGCACTCTAGAGTCATTTGGGATGTTTTGTGTTTGAACCACCTCTAGAGAATGATGGAAATTTCATTTTCTGTCAGCTTTTCTACTTGGCTAGTGAAAATGCTTCTTGGGAGAGCTGGGAGGGGAAGTCGCTGTCTATGGTGGCCGTTACTGAAGCCCCATTCAGCAAAATCAGTTTATACTCTAAATACTAGAATCCTGCTTAATTAAGAGCTTCTGCACAGCAAAATAATAAACAGAGTTAAAATACAACCTTCAGAATGGGAGAAAATATTTGCAAGCTATGCATCTGAAAAAGGACTAATATCCATAATCTATAAGGAACCCAAACAAATTAAGAAAAAAAAAAACCAACCCCATTAAAAACTGGGCAAAGGACATGAACAGATATATCTCAAATGAAGACATACAAGTGGCCAATAAACACATGAAAAACACTCAACGTTGCTAATCATCAGAGAAATCCAAATTAACACCACAAAGAGATAGTCTTGCACTAGTCAGAATGCCTATTACTAAAAAGTCAAAAAATAAAAATGTTGGCAAGGTTGCCGAGAAAAAGGGAATGCTTATAAACAGTTGGTGGGAATGTAAATCAGCACAATCCCTGTGGAAAACAGTATAGGGATTTCTCAAAGAACTAAAAATAGAACCACCATTTGACCCAGCAATCCCAATACTGGGTATCTACTCAAAGGAAAATAAATTGTTATTCAAGAAGATACCTAGACTTCTATGTTTATTGCAGCACTATTCACAGTAGCAAAGAAATGGAATCAACCTGCGTCAATCAGTGAATCCTTGGGTAAAGAAAATGTAAACCTACATCATGGGATGATACTATGTAGCCATAAAAAAGAATGAAATCATGTCTTTTGCAGCAACATGGATGGAGCTTGAAGCAGTTATCCCAAGTGAAATAAAACCAGAAAAGCAGTACCACATGTTCTCATTTATAAATGGGAGCTAAACCGTGGGTACAAATGGACGTACAGAGGGAAACAGTAGACACTGGGGACTCCAAAAGCAGGGAGGATGGAAGGAGATTGAAATTTTAAAATTACTTACTGGGTATATTGTTCACTATTTGGGGGATGGGTACACTAGAAGCCCAACCTCACCATTATACAACATAACCATGTAACAAACCTGCATCTATAAAAATATAAAAAATAAACAGCTGTTAATTTTGCAAAATAAGTAAATTAATACTACAGTCTGGAAATTAACCTCATCATGGCACTAATAAAATTTGGTGATATCCTCCAGTATTGTATATTAAAACATAAAGATCTTATCAGTATAATCTAATGGAGTAAAAACACTAAATCATTCACAGGAGAATGACTTTTTACTCTACAGCACTAAAATAGTCTCTATTCGTTGTTGAATTTTAGATATTTTTAGGTACTGCAACAGCATAAAGGAGGTAAATCATTTCCTGAAACCCTTACAGCAAAGAAAATAGCTATCTAGAGAGGTTAAGTCCCTTGCCTAAAAACCTTACAGCAAAGAAAATAGCTACCTAGAGAGGTTAAGTCCCTTGCCTAAAAACCTACCATAATTAGAAGCAGGCATAAAATCGTGAATTCTTGCCACAGAATCACTTACCATGATTCTGTGATGCACCAGGATATTGAATGTCAGAGTGATTTTTTCTTCAGCAATTTCATTTTGTGTGCCTAAAAACAATTTCCAATTTATGTGATTTGAAAAACAGATAATATATAGTCTCATGTAATATGTAGCTCATGTTCATTTATGTGGAGTGTATCTAAATCTTATTCTAATTATATTAAGTAATATTGTTTCATACAAAGCGAGACAGTTTAGAAAAAACTCTTACGATACTCATTTCTGACCACTTTAACCCAGTGAAAAGTGAAGAATTAATTTCATTACAGGTCATCAAGAATGCAACCCTCTCAACATAAACTGCTTATTTAAGAACAGCCATTTTATATCAGAAAGGTCTAATATTTAAGATTCCCCACTTTCCTATATTCTTCCTTTGTATTAAAAAATTATTCAGGGGACCATGTTGAATATTCCAGCCTCAAAAATCCAAAGACAGTGGTAATTTTTCTAAGAGGGATGTAAAACACTGATAAGAGGCCCTTTGTAAAATTTAGAGGAATAGAATTTTAATAGTTTATTTATTTATTTAGTGGTAATATAATGCAATAGTTAATCTCCTAACTTTGGAATAAGCCCTGTGGGTTCAAGTCATGGGTATTCAAGTTAATCGGTTTCGTGATCTTCAGTAAGTTACTTTTTTGAGCCCTGTCATTCCAATTTGTAAGAGGAATGTGATAATATTGTAAGCTACTTCATAGAGTTGTGGTTGGAAGGAAATTAGATTACCAATGTGTAGTACTTTTCACTAAGCACCACACTCCTTTTCCCTAAGTAACACACATTGGTAATATCATTTAGCTAGGTTAAAATTTCCAGTTACTCAATCACATACGAATCTAGGTGTTTCTGTGAAGGTGTTTTGTAGGTGTAAAGTCCATAGTCAGCTGATTTTAACTAAGGGAGATTACCCTAGTTGAAAGTTCTCAAGAACGGCTTCCCTGAAGAAGAAATTCCACCTGTGGACAGCAGTGTCAGCTCTTCCACAAGGGTCCTCACCTGTCCTTCCTGATGGCTGGCCTTAGCTCAGTCTTGTCCAGCCAGTCCCCACAATCATGTAAGCCAGTTCCTTGCAATAAATCTTTTACTATATGTTGCCTACTGATTCTGCTTTCTGATTGAATCCCAACTAACACACCA
Source organism: Saimiri boliviensis (assembly GCF_048565385.1). Taxonomy (NCBI): domain Eukaryota; kingdom Metazoa; phylum Chordata; class Mammalia; order Primates; family Cebidae; genus Saimiri; species Saimiri boliviensis. The sequence continues at coordinate 34,027,745 of NC_133455.1, read as the reverse complement.
TGTAAAGTATTAACTATAGTATCTGCCACATAATAAACATTCTAAAAATATTAATTTTAAAAATATACTGAACAGCTCTCATATTCACAGCACTGAGGTATACACTCTGATAAAAATGACTGAGAGCTCCGAAATAGAATAGGGCTAGGTCTCCCTATTTAGAATAGGGCTTTTGTCTCCAATGACAGTAACCTCAACCAGTAAGGGATTTAATGTTTTAGTATAATTTCCAGGAAAACAAGGGAAAAGTGCCAACAAGGTTGATTATTCCATCTGGAGTTATGTAGGGGAATTATGCAAATTGAGTATGAGGATAGTTTCCTGGGTTAGGAAGATAATGAACAAAAAAGGCAATCACTCTTTTCTCAACAGAGCCATTCAGATTTAACACCTGAAACTAGATAGGCCAGTTTTCATAGGTCAACCATGGAATTCCATCATGTAATAAAAATTTATTTATGACTTGGTTTTAAGCCAATTGGAATTATATACTTAAGAGAACTGCCTTGAGATTCTTGGAGGAAGAAATACTCTTATATTTAAAAGTATTAAAGTAAAATATCTTTCTTATTTTGATGTTAGCTTATCTTAGTATTCTACAATGTTATGCCTTAGATCTTTGAATTTGTTTTGTGCATTTTTAGGCAAGGAAAAAATACTTATATCACTAAAAAGCAGGCATAGCACAAACCTACTTAAATAGAATCTGCCTCCATCCTTCAGAATTATAATGCCAAACTTACCAAACTTAAGGCTGGAAATATCTCATATGAGTAAACAAACCTCAAGGATGTAGTCTCAGATATAAATAGGATTAAGAGGTGATGAAAAAGGAAAAGACAGACAGAGAGAGAGAGAGAGAGAGAGAGAGCGCGCGCAAGTGAGCATGCCTTTTGGTTTTATATTAAAGCTCTGAAAATTTAGAGTGAATATTACAAATATAAGTGTTTTAAATTGTGTGTCTGCATGTGTGTCTGTGTGTATTCACTAGAGAGAGCTGTCCCATGATCCTTTATACCATAATAGTAATTTTCTTAAAGGTAGTGCTATTGCTATAAAAATGCTTTTACTCATTATGCAAAGATTTATTGAATACCTGTGATGTCACATGTTGAGCTGGTTGCTGAGGGATAGGAAAGTAAATTAGAGATGGACTCTAATCTTGTGAAACTCTCTCTGGGTAACTCCAATTTATCCTCATTGATTTCAACTAACATGTGACTTTTTCTAGGAAAAGTTTTGTACTTCTTTTGCGCTTTACTGGCCTAGGCAGTTCTCTTTTGCTCTCACAGTAACTTTGAATCCACTAATATTGCATTTATCATTTTTTAGTAATTAGCCAACTGATTATAAATCTCCCTATAAGACTGCATGAGGTCGGGGAATGCTGGGAAGATGGCCGCCTAAGAACAGCTCAGGACTTCAGCTCCAGGTGAAAGTGCAGAGGGTGAGTGGACGCCGCATTTCCAGACGAACTCTTATTGCCCATAGACCAGGAGATACCCAGGCAGAGGGGTCGCCAGCGTCGCAGTCCCAGCCGGTGCGGCTGTTTTGGCCCCTGTGGGGCTGATTCCGCCCGCGCAGCTGCTGTGACCACTTCCTGTTGCTGTGGTTCTCCGTACAAAAGCCACTGGTCTGGGAGCCCTCTTAGCTGGCGAGCAGAGCCCTGAGACGGCAGAGTTGCCCATTCATCTGAAATAGCGAGTCAGGCCAGGAGATTCCTAGGCAAAAAATCCGCCAGGAGCCGGCGCCGCAGTTTGAGCCGACTCCGTGAGTCGCAGCACGGGAGATCCCGGCGCCTTTTCAACAAGTGACCACAACGCGGGGTCGTTCAACTTAAAAGAAAAGACTCTGAGTCAGGGAGCCAGGTGATCAGGCTCCGTTGGTCCCACCCTTCCACCCCCAACAACAACGAAAACAAAAACAGTAATTGGAAACCCTCTGGGTTGAGCCCTTCAAACCAAGCACAGCTGAACCAGGACGGTCCGGCTCGGTGGTGGAGGGGCTTCCGCCATTACTGAGACTCTCCACCACTACGGAGGCAGGCTGCCATTGCCGAGGCAACCCGCCGTTGCCGAGGCAACCTGCCACAACAGAGAGAGTCTGCCATAACAGAGGCGGGGCCACCATTGCCAAGACAGTTCTAACTATGCCCATATAAAAAGGACTACAGGGAAGAGCTCAGGGCAGCTGGGCGGAGCCCACAGCAGCTCAGCAAAGCCCCTGCAGTGGCAGGCAGTGGCTAGGCGTGCTGCTAGCTGGGCGGGTCAGACCTGAAAGAAAAATCAAAAAAGGCAGTAGTGCAACGGAAACTCATAAAGCTCCAACTCCCTGGGACAGAGACAGACAACAGGTGGATAAACTCACAAAAATGGGAAGAAACCAGCGCAAAAAGGATGAAAACTCCCGAAACCAGAACACCTCTCCTCCTAAAAGGGATCACAACTCCTCACCAGCAAGGGAACCAGACTGGATGGAGAAGGAGGGTGATGAAATGACAGAATCAGACTTCAGAAGGTGGGTAGTAAGAAACTACAGTGAGCTAAAAGAACATGTTCTAACCCAACGCAAAGAAAATAGGAACCTTGAAAAAAGATTGGACAAACTGCTGACGAGAATGGACAGCATAGAGAGGAGTATAAGTGAATTGATGGAGCTGAAAGACACAACACAAGAACTTCGTGAAGCATGCACAAGCTTCAACAGCTGAATTGACCAAGCAGAAGAAAGGATATCAGAGGTCAAAGATCAACTCAATGAAATAAAAAGAGAAGGCAAGAACAGAGAAAAAAAGCGCAAAAAGGAATGAACAAAATCTTCAAGAAATGTGGGACTATGTGAAAAGACCTAATCTACGTCTGATAGGTGTACCTGAATGTGATGAAGAGAATGAATCCAAGCTGGAAAATACTCTTCAGGATATTATCCAGGAAAACTTCCCCAACCTAGCAAGGCAGACCAATATTCAAATCCAGGAAATACAGAGAACACCACAAAGATATTCCTCAAGAAGAGCCACCTCAAGGCACATAATCGTCAGATTCACCAGGGTTGAAATGAAAGAGAAAATGCTAAGGGCAGCCAGAGAGAAAGGTCGGGTTACCCACAAAGGGAAGCCCATTAGACTCACAGCAGATCTCTCAGCAGAAACCCTACAAGCCAGAAGAGATTGGGGGCCAATATTCAACATCCTTAAAGAAAAGAACTTTCTTTCTTTCTTTTTTTTTTTTTTTTTTTTGAGACGGAGTTTCGCTCTTGTTACCCAGGCTGGAGTGCAATGGCACGATCTCAGCTCACCACAACCTCCGCCTCCTGGGTTCAGGCAATTCTCCTATACCTCAGCCTCCTGAGTAGCTGGGATTACAGGAACACGCCACCATGTCCAGCTAATTTTTAGTATTTTTAGTAGAGACAGCGTTTCACCATGTTGACCAGGATGTCTCGATCTCTTGACCTCGTGATCCACCCGCCTTGGCCTCCCAAAGTGCTGGGATTACAGGCTTGAGCCACCGCACCCGGCCAAAGAAAAGAACTTTCAACCCAGAATCTCCTATCCAGCCAAACTAAGCTTCATAAGTGAAGGAAAAATAAAATCCTTTGTGAACAAGCAAGCACTCAGAGATTTCGTCACCACCAAACCTGCTCTACAAGAACTCCTGAAAGAGGCTCTACAAATATACAGGAACAACCAGTACCAGCCACTCCAAAAACACACCAAATGGTAAAAGAGCATCAACACAATCAAGAATCTGCATCAACTAACCAACAAAACAGCCAGGTAGCATCAAAATGACAGCATCAAATTCACACATAACAATACTATCCCTAAATGTCAATGGACTAAATGCCCCAATCAAAAGACACAGACTGGCAAATTGGATAAAAAGCCAAAACCCATCAGTGTGCTGTATCCAGGAAACCCATCTTACATGCAAGGATACACAAAGGCTCAAAATAAAAGGATGGAGGAAGATCTACCAAGCAAATGGAGAGCAAAAAAAGGAAGGAGTTGCAATTCTCATCTCTGATAAAATAGACTTTAAAGCAACAGAGATCAAAAGAGACAAAGAAGGACATTACATAATGGTAAAAGGATCACTGCAACAAGAAGAGCTAACGATCCTAAATATATACGCACCCAATACAGGAGCACCCAGATACATAAGGCAAGTTCTTAATGACATAGAAAGAGACTTAGACTCCCACACAATAATAGTGGGAGACTTTAACACCCCATTGTCAATATTAGACAGATCAACCAGACAGAAAATCAACAAGGATATCCAGGACCTGAATACAGACCTGGAACAAGCAAACCTAATAGACATTTACAGAACTCTCCACCCCAAATCCACAGAATATACATTCTTCTCAGCACCACATCACACCTACTCTAAAATTGACCACATAATTGGCAATAAATCACTCCTCAGCAAATGCAAAAGAACAGAAATCATAACAAACAGTCTCTCAGACCACAGTGCAATCGAGTTAGAACTCAGAATCCAGAAACTAACTCAGAACCGCACAGCTTCATGGAAACTGAACAACTTGCTCTTGAATGTTGACTGGATAAACAATGAAATGAAGGCAGAAATAAAGATGTTCTTCGAAACCAATGAGAACGAAGACACAACATACCAGAATCTCTGGGCACATTTAAAGCAGTCTCTAGAGGAAAATATATAGCAATGAGTGCCCACATGAGAAGAAAGGAGAGATCTAAAATTGACACCCTATCATCAAAATTGAAAGAGCTAGAGGAGCAAGATCAAAAAAACTCAAAACCTAGCAGAAGACAGGAAATAACTAAGATCAGAGAAGAACTGAAGGAAATAGAGACACAAAAAAACTCTTCAAAAAATCAATAAATCCAGGAGCTGGTTTTTTGAAAAGATCAACAAAATAGACCACTAGCCAGATTAATAAAAAAGAAAAGAGAGAATAACCAAATTGATGCAATAAAAAACGATAAAGGGGATATCACCACAGATTCCACAGAAATCCAAACCATCATCAGAGATTATTACAAACAACTCTATGCACATAAACTAGTAAACCTGGAAGAAATGGATAAATTCCTGGACACCTGCATCCTACCAAGCCTAAACCTGGAAGAAGCCGAAACCCTGAATAGACCAATAACATGGTCTGAAGTCGAGGCAGCAATAAAGAGCCTACCACCCAAAAAAAGCCCAGGTCCAGATGGGTTCACAGCCGAATTCTACCAGACATACAAAGAGGAGCTGATACCATTCCTTCTGAAACTATTCCAGACAATCCAAAAAGAGGGAATCCTTCCCAAATCATTTTACGAGACAAACATCTTCCCGATACCAAAACCCGGCAGAGACTCAACAAGAAAAGAAAATTTCAGGCCAATATCCATGATGAACATAGATGCAAAAATCTTCAATAAAATACTGGCAAACTGATTGCAACAGCATATCAAAAAGCTCATCCACCATGATCAAGTAGGATTCATCCCGGGGATGCAAGGCTGGTTCAACATACGCAAGTCCATAAACGTAATTCACCACATAAACAGAACCAAAGACAAAAACCACATGATTATCTCAATTGATGCAGAGAAGGCTTTCGACAAAATTCAACAGCCCTTTATGCTAAAAACCCTCAATAAACTAGGTATTGACGGAACGCAACTCAAAACAATAAAAGCTATTTATGACAAACCAACAGCCAATATCATACTGAATGGGCAAAAACTGGAAGCATTCCCTTTGAAATCTGGCACTAGACAAGGATGCCCTCTCTCACCACTCCTATTCAATATAGTATGGAAGTTCTAGCCAGAGCAATCAGGCAAGAAAAAGAAATAAAGGGTATCCAAATTGGAAAGGAGGAAATCAAATTGTCTCTATTTGCAGATGACATGATTGTATATCTGGACGACCCCATCATCTCAGCCCAAAGTCTCCTGAAACTGATAAACAACTTCAGCAAAGTCTCAGGATACAAAATCAACGTGCAAAAATCACAAGCATTCCTATACACAAGTAATAGACTTCAAGAGAGCCAAATCAAGAACAAACTGCCATTCACAATTGCTACAAAGAGAATAAAGTACCTAGGAATACAACTAACAAGGAACGTAAAGGACCTCTTCAAGGAGAACTACAAGCCATTGCTCAATGAAATAAGAGAGGATACAAACAGATGGAGAAACATTCCATGTTCATGGTTAGGAAGAATCAACATCGTGAAAATGGCCATACTGCCCAAAGTAATTTACAGATTCAACGCTATTCCCATCAAGCTACCAATGACCTTCTTCACAGAACTGGAAAAAAACACCTTAAACTTCATATGGAACCAAAAGAGAGCCCGCATAGCCAAGTCAATTCTAAGCAAAAAGAACAAAGCGGGAGGCATCACACTACCGGACTTCAAACTATACTACAAGACTACAGTAATCAAAACAGCATGGTACTGGTACCAAAACAGAGATATAGACCAATGGAACAGAACAGAGGCCTCACAGGAAATACAACATACCCACAACCATCTGATCTTCGACAAACCTGACAAAAACAAGCAATGGGGAAAGGACTCCCTGTTTAATAAATGGTGTTGGGAAAACTGGCTAGCCATGTGCAGAAAGCAGAAACAGGACCCCTTCCTGACACCTTACACCAAAATTAACTCCAGATGGATTAAAGACTTAAACATCAGACCTAATACCATAAAAACCTTAGAAGAAAATCTAGGCAAAACCATTCAGGACATAGGCGTAGGCAAGGACTTCATGGCCAAAACGCCAAAAGCAATGGCAACAAAAGCCAAAATAGACAAATGGGACCTAATCAAACTCCACAGCTTCTGCACGGCAAAAGAAACAGTCAGTAGAGTGAATCGGCAACCCACAGAATCGAAAAAATTTTTGCAGCCTACCCATCTGACAAGGGGCTGATATCCAGAATTTACAAAGAACTAAAGCAGATCTACAAGAAAAAAACAAACAAGCCCATTCAAAAATGGGCAAAGGATATGAACAGATACTTTACAAAAGAAGACATACAGGAGGCCAACAAACATATGAAAAAATGCTCATCATCACTGGTCATCAGAGAAATGCAAATCAAAACCACATTGAGATACCATCTCACACCAGTTAGAATGGCGATTATTAAAAAATCTGGAAACAACAGATGCTGGAGAGGATGTGGAGAAATAGGAACACTTTTACACTGTTGGTGGGAATGTAAATTAATTCAACCATTGTGGAAGACAGTGTGGCGATTCCTCAAGGACCTAAAAATAGAAATCCCATTTGACCCAGCAATCCCATTACTGGGTATATATCCAAAGGATTATAAATCATTCTACTACAAGGACACGTGCACACGAATGTTCATTGCAGCACGGTTTACAATAGCAAAGACCTGGAACCAACCCAAATGCCCAACGATGATAGACTGGATAGGGAAAATGTGGTACATATACACCATGGAATATTACACAGCCATCAAAAACGATGAGTACATGTCCTTTGTAGGGACATGGATGAACCTGGAAACCATCATTCTCAGCAAACTGACACAAGAGCAAAAAATCAAACACCGTATATTCTCACTCATAGGTGGGTGTTGAACAATGAGAACACATGGACACAGGGAGGAGAGCACTACACACTGGGGTCCGTTGGGGGGAAATGGGGGAGGGGCGGGGGGGTGGGGAGGTGGGAAGAGATAGCATGGGGAGAAATGACAGATATAGGTGAGGGGACGGAAGGCAGCAAAACACACTGCCATGTGTGTACCTATGCAACAATCTTGCATGTTCATCACATGTACCCCAAAACCTAAAATGCAATTAAAAAAAAAAAAGACTGCATGAGGTCAAGCATCTTGTTTAAGCAACCTCTATTTATGCTCGGGTCTTGTCCCCAAATAGGCATTAGGCAAATACTTTCAGAATGAGTGAAAGAAATCTTGGGATATGCTGAATTTTAGTTGCTTTCCAAATGAAAATATGCAGAAAGCATATAAATCTGGAGCCGAGGACAGAGATGGAGGCAAGGGATACAAATCTGCATTAGCTGATTACTGGTAGTTGGAAGGCCTGGGTGGATTATCTTCAATGAGACTGACATGTAGAATTGTGAACGAGAAAGTCTGAGGTCAGAACTCTAGACAGCGCCCACACTTCCCATTTTTATCTGTAGGATGAAACATGGCCCACACAGTTAGGATGGAAATGTTTTGGGAAACCCCAACCCCAAATAAATCTTTTCAACCATGTGAGCAAGTTTCTAATAGATACTTCAGAACTAAGCTACTGTAGAGACAGGAGCACTATACATATGGATTTATAATCATGACATTGTGGAACTTTACCGTCCAATATGTAAAGCAGGGTTTTAAATTTTGCAGAATAAATAAATGAATAAATGTTAGTATATGTTAATAGAGGGCATGGAATAGAAGTCAGAGAGAGAAAGAGCATCTGTGGAGACTCTCCGATTCTCTCTCTCAGTGGAATCAAGGAGTCCCGCGAGTTAGGCATCGGGAAAGGCTCTCTGGGTGGTGAACAGACATGTGTGGCTATTGGTGGTGCATGTCCACCACAGAAGCAGCACGACTCTTCCTTATACTTAGGGCTTTTTTTGGCATTAATGAGAAGTAAGACACAGACTGACTCCCAGCGCTTACCAATTTTGCTATTCTTATTGCCTCATCATACTTTGCTGTAGGAAAATCCCTGCATTTGGATCACAAATTTAAAACAACACTAGACTGCCTGTTAGCCATGTGCATATTTACAGATCTGACTACGAGCTAATACAACCCAGAGTGAGCAGAAGGGACTTATACTTTTTCCTGAAGGCAAGCAGGCTTGGAGTCCAGGGGGAATGAATGTAAACACTGAGACCCATCTGCCCCAGTCTTCTGAATTAAAACCTAGGAACTTCTTTTTGATGTTAACTCTATTCAAGGCCTGAGCCACACATAGCTCCACTGAGCCATAGCTAAGACTTCTGCTTGCAGCCTTTGCTTAGAGCTGGCCCCCAAGAGTCAGTTTCATCTGTACAGCACAGTTGGTAAGTACCTCATCTTTCCAACACCTTTAGGCAACAGAACAGCCACACTGAACACTTACAGCAACTTCCAAGTTTAGCAATGAAAGAAGAAGACTCCAGTAACCTGATCTTGGTGTTTGTTTTACTAAACACTTACACATCCCAAATTTCACAGTACAACCTTCTTTAAATATATCAGATCATAATATCTGATTTTTCACTTAGGAAAATATGGTTAAAGCACATTAGAGACTTGTACTTGGAGTATTCAAGGAGGTAGCATAATATGTAGAAAAAGTCCATGGACTCAGACCATAGTTCAAGTTCAGCTCTATCATATTTACTGGTTGAGCAACTTGCTTAACCTCACTGCAGGTCAGTTCCTGCATCTGTAAAATGGGGATAAGTGTTCTTTAAATGTGTTGTTTAAGGATGAAATAAGTACACTCATATAAAAATCTAGCACAGTCCCTGGAGCACAATAATTATTCAACCAGAGAATTAAGTTCAACCTCATACAAATTCATAAGCCTTCAGAATCAAGAGGTTATTCCAGCTTATCAACAGAACTAAATAACAAAGCTGATTCCTACAGCACCATCTAGTGTGCTTATCAGCTGTGTAAGTGAGGAGGAAGGAGCCCATGCACTTGGGAGGGGACAGTCACTTTTTATATTGGAGACTCATAAAAAAGGTTTAATTTTTTTCTCTACTGGATTTTTAGAGGACAAAATAGTCTATCATTTGATGGTGATTACGTATATTATTATGATAATTCTCTAGGAATGCCCATTAAGGATGCTGAAATGTACTAGAAGGACAAAGGAAGAAAGAATGACATAATAAACATTAAAACATAATCTGGGGTTGGGATAATTGAATCTTAGGATAAAATATCATGGCTGATGTCCATTATTTTTTCCTGCTCAACACTCAGTACCTCTACTCCTCTGTTACCAATAGTCTGATTTGTAATTGGGGACCCAACTTTCCCACACTTAGCTATGAAATCCCAGATAATCAATAAGAGCTAGCCATGGAGTGGACCCATGAGCCACTAGCCAAGCAGAAGATTCCATCATGTGGCCACAGTGGTTTGTTCAGAGATGGTCAGAACGAAGACTATTGGAACTACTGAGAAAAAGGAGCACTCTTCTCACTAGGGCTTCCGATGATGAGCCTGATATTACCAGAGTGCCAGGTGTAATGACTGGAGCTGCCAAGGGCCATCCTGTGGAGAGGGTCTGCCCAAGAATGAAGCCATTGCAGAGAAATATGGAGTGGATTCCAGTGATAGCTTTTGAGGCTCTGGATCCAGTCATGCCTGAAACCTCTGGACTTTATCTCTGATGTGAGCCAATACGTTTTTCATTTTGCTTCAGCCACTTGGAGTTGGGTTTTGGCAATTGTAATTGTAAAGTGTCCTGATTTCTTCAGCAGGGAACTCAAGTATAATTTATCTCAACCTCCCCTCTGATGTTTGAATCTTCTCTACAACTTCTAATAAGAGAGTCACTCAAACAAGGCTTGGACTTCTGACAGGGAGCTCATTACCAACTGAAGAAACCCATCCATCTTTGGGACTTATATTACTACAACAATTTTTCATATACCGAGTGAAAGTTCCTGTAACCTTTGTAGTTACCACTTACTTTGTACCCAGGAGACCATGTGCTATGTTGTACTTATAAATGTACATTATAATTTAATTCTCAAAACAATCTTATGATATAACAATTATTTTAGAAGCTGCCTCACAAATCCAAGTGAGAAATGACAAGGGGCTGAAGCAAGGGCTGTGGGGATGGGGATAAACAAGATGAGGAGGGATCCAGTGATGTACAGATGTAGCATACAGGTGACTGAGTGGAGAGTGAGGACAAGAGTGGAAAAGGAGGCTAGGAGGACCTCCAGACAACAGACAGGTGGTGAAAAGCAGGGAGAAACAACTTGGATGGGAAAGATGAAAATTCTGCTGTTTATCCCAAGAGTTTCTATAAATTGAAGGGGGTCAGTATTTCCAAGGGCACATGATAGCTCTACAAGTTTTTAAAAAATTTTAACTGAATTTGGTTCAGTGTTAAGAAATAATCACCAACAGAATTGGATGTGCATCAGAGGCAAAGTTTTAGAAGGACCTGTAATTTTCGCACAGATCTTTAATCACATGAGTGCAAGTCAGGATAACACGTTTATGTTCAGCCCTTAAGGCTGGTTTCTCCCTTCTTTCATCCTGCCAGTGCCCCAGGAGGCAGCGAAGAGGATCCAGAGAACTCAGCATGAGGATGCAGCAGAGTTTGCCTGAGACACAGGGGATGGGAGTCTGACTGTGAGGTCTAAGAACCAAAGAGAAGTGCATTCCAGTGGAATATGTTTCTGGGAATGGGAAAGAGGTAGAAAGGGAAGAAACCTATTTTATGTATACCTACTATGTGCCAGGCTCTTTTATGTAGGATTATTATTAATATTTTAATACCACTTTTTTTTTCAAATGTAAAAACTGTGGAGGTCTGAGAAGTTAAGTAATTTTCCAAGATCAAACAGCGTTAGAATTAAATCCAGGATGTATGTATGCCTCTGAGATCACTAATTTCTTCATTATGCTATGCTATCTCCTTAAATAATTAGCAGTTACAAGATGCAAGTTATAAGTTGACAAAATATATTCACATGGTATCTGGATTAAAAACCCAGAAGGCTAGTATTTCTAATATTGTTCCTATTCTATAGGTTACGAAACTGAGTCCCTAAGAGATTCACTGACTTGCTCAAGGCCATATAGCTAGTAAGTAGAACCATAGCTGGAACTAAAGATTCCTAACTCCAAGATCTGTGTATTTTCCCATGACACTGCAGCAACTACCCTGGGCAAGCTACTATGAAGCTGGACTTTGTCAGAACAGTGACACATACCAGCTTTGCTCTGAAACGTTCTTTCCTGCAAAGGAACACACCCAACCTGGTGCCTGTGGTAGTGCTTGCTTTCACCCTCATTGGCTCACAAGAGAAAGACTCCAAGGCAAAAAGGAAGAGGGGTCCTAGAGTTTCTGATGAGGATAGGGCAGGGGTGCAAGAACAGTTAGTCCTCTCTCAGGGCTGGGTGTGAAGGCTCCTACCTGTGATTCCAGCACTTTGGGAGGCCGAAGTAGGAGAACTACTTGAGTTCAGGAGTTTGAGGCCAGCCTGGACAACATAGCAAGACCCCATCTCTACAAAAATTTTTAAAAATTAGCCTGGCATGGTGATGGGACCTGTAGTCCCAGCTATTCAGGAGGGTGAGGCAAGAGGATCACTTGAGCCCAGGATGCTGAGGCTACAGTGAGCCGAGATCGTGCCACTGCACTCCAGCCTGGGTGACAGAGTGAGATCCTGTCAAAAAAAAGAAGGAAGGAAGGAAGGAAGGAAGGGAGGGAGGGAGGGAGGGAGGGACGTGAGACAGAGGACCCAGGCATTTTTTAGCCACAAATGCCAAGGGGATAAAAAATAATAATTAAAAAAAGAATAAAAGAATGGTTACCCCACTTTCTTTCTAGTGAACACTAGGATAGAATCTATAGTCCAGTGCTGTAAAAATTTACTCAATCCACGATATCTATACATTTTGTTGGGACTTGGGATAGAATGAACCATTGTTTCCTTAGGACGGAAATGACTGGGTAGAAATAATGTGGGAAGCCACATTAACTCTTTCAGGCCATTAGGCTATCATTTAGTAAACTACTACATTGTTCTAAATGCACCCCTAGTGGGTATGGAGGGTGAGAATGTTCTAATTTGCCTTTCTCTCCTTTCTCTCAGCTGCTTTCTCCCACTATGATGTAGAACAAGAAGCTGTTTAATAACTGCTCTATTCCAAATCACCGAATGCTCATATAACTACTACACAAAAGTGCCCCTGCAGGTCTGCTATACTGGAATCAAATTTATATGTATGATATGAGGGGTGGGGGCTGCAATCTGGTACCCACAGGATCTAAAGTTATTCAGGGCACCAGGGTATCCCAGATTTTCAAGTTCTGGGTTAGCGGAGGGCATGTGACCAAGAGCCCATGTTCCTGGGGAGGGAACCGATGCTGCTGGAAGCCACAGGGCAGGAATTTCTCCACTTAAAAGGGAGGATCCACAACTCTGATCTGAGGAGGAGTCCATGTCTCTGCCTTGGCATGTATTTTACAAGGGAAAATCATAGAAAGGGCAGGGTTTTCCCTGAAGACTGGCTTCCCCCTATCACTCAGGATGCATGGCCACTATCAGTTGAAGGAACTATCATTTTTCCTCCCTGATTGAAAAACAAAAGTATCAAAGCTCTCCTTTGCTCTTACAAATTTGGGGCTATTAATTAAATGCCCAGTAGAGATGCTGGGGCCTAATATTGTTTCATAATGGCAATTACAGTGACAACACATTACATAGCATTAAAAGTTTCTGAAGCACTTTCATATTCGTTTTTTTTTGAGATGGAGTTTCGCTCTTGTTACCCAGGCTGGAGTGCAATGGCGCGACCTTGGCTCACCGCAACCTCCGCCTCCTGGGTTCAGGCAATTCTCCTGCCTCAGCCTCCTGAGTAGCTGGGATTACAGGCATACGCCACCATGCCCAGCTAATGTTTTGTATTTTTAGTAGAGACGGGGTTTCACCATGTTGGCCAGGATGGTCTCGATCTCTTGACCTCGTGATCCACCCACCTTGGCCTCCCAAAGTGCTGAGATTACAGGCTTGAGCCACCGCGCCCGGCTCATATTCGTTTTTTAAAGATTTTTTTTCAATTTATCAGCTTTGTTGAGGTAGAATTAGCAAGTAAAACACGTACACCTGTATGTATTCAAGGTGTACAATGTGTTGTTTTGATATATACAGACATTGGGAAATGATTTCTACAATCAAGCTAATGAACATATCTATCCCCTCACACAGTTACTGTTTGTGTGTGTGTGTGTGTGTGTGTGTGTGTGTGTGTGTGGTGAGAATACTTAAGATCTACTCTCTTTATGAATTTCAAGTATTTAATACATTAGCACACTGTATATTAGGTCCCCTGAACTTATTCATAACTGCAAGTTTGCACCCTTTGTACAACATATCTCCTTTGCATATTCATTGTTGGTCAGGGCTATATTGATGGACATGCAAAGATGGGCCCCATTCTTGGTTTAATTCTCTGCAGTCACAGTTTTGTAATTCCAAATAACTTTAACTTGAAATTAGTATTTTGTAAGTGAGGTCTGATGGGACGATAGAGCATGTGCTGGGCTTGCAGCCTTAGCTCACTGCTGTCCTGCCTTCCTGGGATGGGATTTTGGCTGCCTGCTCCCTGCCTCATGCTGGTGCTGCTCAGGGCCCTGCCCACTCTGCCCCCTCACTCCACAATCACTGCTGCCCTTTGTCTGGGTGGCAATCAGGTGGCACTGGCAGGGGGAGGAAAAAGACTGGCTTGGAGTCAGTCCTTGCCCACTCTCCTCCCCTAGTGGTGGTGGGGAGTCTCAGCATGGAGGGTTACCCACCTCATGGCTTTTGGGGGTGGGCAAGGCAGCAGCCATCCTTGTCCTTAACTGCAACAGTATGGTTTGTTTGGTGGGTGATATGATTTGGCTGTGTCCTTACCCAAATCTCATGTTGAATTGTAGCTCCCATAATTCCCACATGTTGTGGGAGGGACCCAGTGGAGATAATTGAATCATACTGTTTCCCCTATACTGTTCTCATGGTAGTGAATCAGTCTCACAAGATCTGATTATTTCATAAGGGGTTCCCACTTATGCTTGGCTCTCATTCTCTCTCTTGCCTGTTGCCATGTAAGATGTGCCTTTGCTCCTCCTTTGCCTTCATCTATGATTGTGAGGCCTCCCCAGCCATGTGGAACTGTGAGTCCATTAAACCTCTTTTTCTTTATAAATTACCTAGTATCAGGTATGTCTTTATTAGCAGTGTGAGAACAGAGTGATACAGTGGGCAACATAGTTGGTGACTCTGCATAGGTCTCTCACCTATCTCTGACCCAAGTACCAAGCACATCCTGGCCTAAGGATTGTAATCCCTTGGATATTCACCTGTCTGCTGTGGGTCAGAGTGGTGGGCCTGTAGGAAACAGAGATTGACTTTCCTGTCCCTGCCCAGGCCTCACATTTTCATTTTATACCATGCCTTGCAAAATATATGGCTAGCCCTGTAGTTGACATTTATGATAATATCCATGCAAGCTAGATAGGACAAGAATGTTGCTACTGTTATGTCTACTTCCATTATTTCTACTGCTGGGGAGGCTGCCATTGCCTTCTCTGTGGCTTGCACTGGGGCAAGCACTCCACAATATATCATCCACTTTAATCTTCACAACAAGTATACAATGTAGGGTTTATACACTGGGGTAGTTCCCTGACTTCTCTGAGTTTTACTTTTCTCATTTGGAAAACTGGTATCATAACACCTACTTGGTAAGAATATTGTAAGAATTAAATAAGATGACGTATTAAGAGATGGTGATAATTTTATCTACCTGTATTTCTCTGGTTCTATATTTGTTAGGAAGAAATGTTTTGTTAAGCTGCTTGAGGAGAAGAGTCCCCATGGACATATTCAAATAACTCAAGAAGCTTGCTTAACTTTTGCAGTTATGAAAAGGAGCAGCATTTGTTCCTTGTCATTGTTCCCAAGAGGAAGGAGTCAAAGAAAGAAGAGTTGGTGAGGGTGAAGCATTTGTGGGGGAAGAGAACAGGAATGAAAGTATGTCCTTTAGGGAGTGGAAATATTGAATGGGGCTCCAAACAAATTGTTTGGTTGGGTTTATGCTGTAAACAGCACCACCTACCCACCTTCATGAAATCTTCAGTAAAGTCTGTGTAGCTGACTAATGCTTTTATGTGTGATTAGATAAATCCAGGAGAGGGGCTCAGTGTCTGTTCTCAAAGAGGCATTGAAATTCACATCCACGTTGGCACAAGGGAAAACAGACAGCTTGTGCCAGAAGATGAGTGCAGAGCTGGTGCAGGGTTCTAATGCTATTCTTGGAATGCTTCCTCTGAGTGACCTCCCTCTCTGTTCAGGCTATGCATTTCTGGAGGGTATAACAGCAGCTGTGTATATTCCGTTTGGTATCTATTCTTCCACAAGCCCCACCATCAGGTTCTGCACAGAGTGAACACTCAAATATTGAGGGCTGACAAATGCGAGCAGTAACTACTAAATGAAGGAGATGAATATGCTTTTGTATAGTAATTTCAGTGATGCTTTGATGTAGAAGTTAGTCTCCCTAGTGTACTGATGAGGTACATGAGGCTCAGAGAGGCTAACAATCTTGCCTGGTGTCACAAGCTAGTAAGCAGCAAAAATAGAGGTAGAAATCCATGTTCCATACACAATGCCTTCCTGGTCAGTGGTGCTTTAGCAGAATATCTAGAGTTCTGGCATCATATAACCCAGGCATTATCCACATATGTATATTTTAAAACCTCATTGAAAGCAGACGGATAAGATGAATTGACTTTAAGCATTCCTGGGGAACAAAAAGTAGAAATGGAAAAGGAGAACAAGAACATAAGAAAAAAAATATATATAGCATAACTCGTTATCCCTTAGATAACTGTAGGGTCATGCTGATATTAGTCATTGTACTGTAATGACACCAAAAAGGGAAAGTGTACTGGCTGGCCAGGTAGATGCAATCCATTGTGCAAGAAAAAGCTGCCTGAAATGTGTCTAAAAGCGTGGTTCTTCCTTCAGCCAAGTCAAGACCAAAGGAGCACATGAATAATTGGCTACGGCTCCCCTTTCAGCAAGTGCCAGCTTTCTCTGCTCAGGTTGATACATCTCCACACCTCAGGGGGCCGGGAATCAGCTGCCAGCAGCCAATGGGCTTCTGAGCATTCATAAGCAGACCAGGTGCTGATCCATCAGGCTAATTAGCAGCCTGTGGGCCACAGTTAGCTGGGAAGGTGGAAGGTTTTAACTCTTTTCCTGATAGACTCGGGGCCTATTTGGGCTTTTTGAGCAATGTTCTATCAGTCAAAGCACAAAGAATAAAAAAGCACTCAGAGTTCAAAAGGAGGAAAGCCAAAAGGAAATAGAGTTTTGCTCTAAATAAGACGAGGGAGACTAACAACACAAAGGAAGGGAACTTTGACTCCCAAGTATACATACATATAGGTATATATGTGTCTGTACACATCCCAGTCTATGTATTTTCATGTCACTGACTGTAATGTCATCACCATAAGGCGGACATTCTACATATGTTTGCTTTTGTTGAGGATGATATAGTGATATTTAAAACAAATAATAAACAAGGGAAGAAAATAGGACAATTGCAAAGGAGGGAGATATTTAGCTTGTTGGCACCTGAAATGTATTTAATCATCAAGCTCCCAAAAGAGCAGAGGAAACAGAATTAACTTCAATGGAAAATATAGAGAACATGTTGAAAGTTCAAAAAAAAATGCAAAACTTACTTTAATTAGGAGATGGAGATGAAATACATCAGAAATAGTGTCACTGCAAATTACCAGACTTATAAACGAATACGCAAATCAGCAGAGGAAAGAGTCCTGCGAATTTTAGTAAATTTGTGGAAACTTATAAATAGTGCATTTAAAATTAGTTTTCATGTGAAATAGCATTAACAATCAATGAAGCCAATACCATTCCAAATGTCTTCACTGACATAGAAGGAGCATTCTACAGTCAATTGGTTCTATATTTTTGACTTTAGTGTGGTTTTTTGATCATGGATCCAATAATCTCCAATGAAGCAGTGCCAATATATGATCCAGTGATAGGATATAACAAAGAAGCATCATAGTCTTTAATGTAGCCAAATCTGAAAATCATAGAAAATGGCAAGGCAGGATACTGGCAAAAGTCTTAAAAACACAGAGGTAACATTTATGGAGATGTCTGCATGGGCTCTCTGTCAACATATGGAGAATTGAGGAAGAGCTACGGGATTTCAATGACAAGCCCATCACCACCATCTGGAGGTAGAAATCCTGTGGTAGATTTTTTTTTTAAACTCTGATATCTTACTGATAAATTTTATATTAGTGACAAGATCCTAACCAAAGTTTCCTTGGCTACTTACTATAAAATTGTCTACAGTTGTCTCTGGGGTTAAAAAAAATGGATTTATGCCTCACTGAGGAAAAGCTGTCATTGCATTTGTAGAACCAAAGAGTCAAGATGATGAAACTGAGCTAATTCCAGAGTCTTCAGGGACCTAAAGAAAGCATTATACAGCCTTGAGGAGGTTTGGATGTACTGGCAGTAATATAAACTGTATGGCCCCAAGAAACTAATCTCTACATTGAGATTATAAGCACAAATCTTTCCCAAATATTTACTGAGTAAAAACATAGTGAGTGGTCCCGTAGGGAGAGACGGGGCATGAGTTGGATTATTTTTGCTCTAAGAAATGAATGCATTACCTTGGGCTATAATCAATGTGGGGACTGTGGTCTTTTAAACAGACCATAGCAGGTGATTCAGTGTCAGTGGGCCACTGGATTCATGCCAAATGATAATTCTCCATAACGCTTCCTAGAGTCTGGTGTGTGCAAAAACAGGCAAGGTCACAAGTCAATGTTCTGTAGCCACCAGGCATAAAACAACCGCCCTGTGTATGCAGCCCCACAAACTAACTCCCCGTGGTTTGGTCAGAGCTAACCCACAAGCTCATCCTGCCTAATTCATTTATTACTAGTAGAGGAAGAAAAAAAGCATATAATCATGACCTTATCTACCTCTCTAGTCTCGAATCTAGTCTCTCCTCAATAAAATCCTTTCATATCCCTCAGGGACACCTTGACTGGGTGCCTTTGCCTGTGGGACTCTCTCTGCCCTTAGCATCTTTCAATTAGTTCTCTGCCTGGAAGGCTGTTCTTCTTTCATGTGTTACCTCTTCCTGAAATGGTTTCTTGATAATAACAGCAAACACATAGGATTTGCTTCATACCAGCTACACTTCTAAATGCTTTATTAAATGTACTTAATTCTCACCAGAACCCCTTGAGATAGGTACTGTTATAGTCTCCACTTTAGATACAAAGAAACTTAAAGGCAGAGTTGTTAAGAAACTTACTCAGGGTCACTGGTAAGTGGTAGAGATGAGGTTATGAGCCACAGCAGCCTGGCTCCAGAGTGTCTGCTCTTCATCGTGACTCTGAGCATAATGATCCCTAGACCTTGCCATTAGTATCCCAATCACTTGCTACCAGAGAAGCAGCTGCAATGCACTCTAGTCAAGTTTGTAAGCTTTCTCTCTTTCCATGCTCTCTAACTGCAGTTAATCCATCAACACTCAGCCAAAGCATTAATTTTCCCCCGCAGTCTTCCTGATCCTCCTCCCCTAACCTAGGGGATGCGAATCTTCCACTGCTCACACCATGCTTCTCTCTGCTAGATCCCTTATCATACCACATGTCTTGTTTACCTGTCTGCCTCCCCCATGAGTCTGTGAACTCTGAAGTTTTGAAGGCAAGAATGGTCTCAGTAACACAGAATCTGGCATATAGAACTGTTGCTTACTAAATATTTGTCTGTTTGATGGATGGCCACTGGTGCTAAGAAGGCTTCATTTTGCAACTGTGGCTTCTAGCTTTTAGTGGCAGATTAAGAAAAAAAGGGGTTCCGTCACAAATCCTGGGAGAATCATGACAAATGCTCACTACCTTCAGTTCAGAAAGAAGCAAGACTATTTATAGCTCGGGGGCTCAACATTAAATGACCCATACTTAATTTTTCCTCATGACCTAGATTTGTAGAACTTTAGATGGAAAGTGCCCTTGGAGATCATTTTGTCCAGGTATTGCAAACTGTTGGCCTAGAGTTGTTTTTTATTTGATACATATTATTTGTTTCTATTTTTACTAGAATACCTTTAGGCAGGACATGTGCTTTTTATTTCTCCACTTTCTACATCATATCCTATCATATACTTTACTCATTTGTATCATTCGCCTGACCCTTCAAAGGGTACCCCTTTGAGTATGAAATGTCTGAATTAGTCTAACCCATTTTTTTGGTCTTCCTTGACAGTAAAGTTTCCAAGTCTGTAAGCAGGGTCTCCAACTTTCTCATAACTCATTCCAGTCATTGTTCTCCCACCCTCTATTGATGTGTAGATTGATTTTCATGTACCAATGTACCAATCATGTACCAATGATTTCCACCTTGCTAAATCTAGTTCCTAGCTTGGATCTCAGCCCTTCCTGCTCGATGCTCAGGACCACACTCGTCTGGTTTTCCTCCCACTTTTCTGGCCTCTCCTTCTCAGTCTTCTTTGCTGATTTCTCCTCATACTCTTGACCTCTAAATGCTGGATGCTCCCAGGTGCAGCTCGTGTCCTGAGTCTCTTCTGGATCTACTCTCACTCCTCTGGGGACCTTGCACAGGCTTAACTTTAAATACTGCCCACATGTTGACACTTCCTCAGTGTACATCTCCAGCTCACTCGGTTGTCTAGTGGCCCTGTCAAACTTAATATGTCTAAAAACAAATTTGCCAATTTCTTCCTTTTTTATGAGATGGAGTCTTGCTCTGTTACCCAGGCTGGAGTGCAGTGATGCAATCACAACTCACTACAACCTCCACCTCCTGGGTTAAAGTGCTTCTCCTGCCTCAGCCTCCTGAGTAGCCAAGGCTGTAGGCGCATGCCACCACCTCAACCAGATAATTTTTGTACTTTTAGCAGAGACAAGGTTTCACCACGTTGGCCAGGCTGGCCTTGAATTCCTGACCTCAGGTGATCTGCCTGCTTCAGCCTCCCACAAACTGCCAATTTCTACCCAAAACCTGCTCTTCTTAACAGTTTTCCTTATCTCAGTTAGGAATATATCTGGGCCACCAGTTGCTCAGGCCAAAATCCGTGGGCTTATCCCTCATTGCTTCTTTTCTGTGTGACATGGTTTGGGTATTTTGTCCTCTTCAAGTCCCATGTTGAAATGTAATCCCCAGTGTTGAAGGTGGAATCTGGTGGGAGGTGTTTGGATCACGGGAGGTGGATCCCTCATGGTTGGCTTAGCATGATCCCCTTGGTGATGAGGGTGATGAATGAGCTGTGAGATTTGGTTGATTGAAAGTGTGGCACCTCCCTCCTCTCTCTCACTCCTGCTATTGCCATGTGACATGCTGGCTTCTTGCCACTTTCAGCCATGATTGTAAGCTTCCTGAAGCCTCAGGAGAAGCACATGCCAGCACCGTGCTTCCTATAAAACCTGCTGGTTCATGAGTCTATCAAACCTCTTTTCTTTATAAATTTTCCAGCCTCAGGCATTTCTTTATAGCAATACAAGAACAACCTAACACACTTTCATATGCCATATACAAGTCCCCAGCAATCATTTGTACTCCAGTTCTCCAGTGCCTCCCTTGTTCTTTCAGAGTGAGAGCCAAATAAAGTCTTCACAGTGGTCTCTAGGAACTGAGTCCTTCCTTATTCCTGTCCCTACCTTTATTTCTCAGACCCCTATTTCTACCACTAATCCCCCTTATTGACCTGCCTCCACCCCACTGGCCTCCCTTCACTCTTGAGTGAACACGCCAGGCATTCTCCTACCTTGGGGTGTTCGCATTTGCTGTTCCTTCTGCCTGGAACACCTCCACCCTGCCCTCCATCTGCCCCCTCCCCCCCCCGCCAGGTATCTGCATGTATCCTCAAGGGTTGCTTCCTCATTTCCTTCATGACTACTCAAATGAACCTCCTCACTGGCTTTTCTTGACCATCCTATTTGAAACAGACTCCCCTAAGCCAGGATGATTTTTCATCCCTCCTTTCTTCTTTATTTTTCTCTAGAGCTCTTTTATCACCCTCTAATATACTATATATTTTACTTATCTATTTTGTTTCTCTTCCTACTAGAATGTAAGCTCAATGAGGACAGGTGTGTTTGTCTTCTTTGTTTACTGCTACATCCTCAGCATCAGAATAAGGCTGAGAACTTGTTATGGGTTGAATATGTTCTTCCCACTACCCCCAGTGAGTTCCAGTGACCTTATTTGGGAATGAGGTCATTACAGATGTAATTAGTTAAGATGAGGTCAAACTGGAGTAAAGTGGACCCCTAATCCAATATGACTAGTGTTGTTAAAGAAAGAATAGCATGTGAAGACAAGGAGATATCCACAGAGGGAAGATGATGTGAAGGCGTACAGGGAGAAGATGGCCATCTACAAGCCAGGGAGAGAGATCTGGAGCAGATCTTTGAGATGTGATTTCAGATTTCTAGTCTTCAGAACTGTGAGAAAGAAATTTTTTTTTTTTTAGACAGTGTCTTGCTTTGTTGCCCAGGTAGGAATGTAGTCCCAGCCTCCTGAGAAGCTGGGACTATAGGCATGTGTCACCATACCCAGCTAAATTTTTGTATGTTTAGTAGAGATGGAGTCTCGTCATGTTGGCCAGGCTGGTCTTGAATTCCTGACCTCAAGTGATCCACCTGCCTTGGCCTCTCATAGTTCTTGGATTACAGGCATGAGCCATCACACCTCACTGAGATGATACTTTTTTGTTTGGGCCAACCTGGCTGTGATACTTTATCATTGCAGTCCTAGCAAACTAAGAAAATATTCTCAGGAAAAATGTATGGTTGAATAAATGAGTGAATTAATCCTTTCAATGAAGAAACTGAAGCCCAGTGAAGCTGATTAACTTGCCAGAAACACACAGTAGTGAACGGACAGAAACAAGACTCAAATCCAGCTTTCCTGCCACCCCGTCTAGCTCTCAGCCACCACATCTTGATGCCAAGTCAGTCTGTCTCTGGGCTGAGGCTGAGGGGGATCTCCTGAGCCTTTCACCATCTCTCAGGTCTTGCACATCCTGTCTTCCTACTTAACACCCCCACCACCATCACACATCCTGGTTATGTTGTGGCCAGACAATTATTGATGTATGTTTGCTAAGTGTTCTGATTTCCTCTCAGAGGAAAACCCTGTGTTTGACTCTTCTATTATTCAGGAGGTAATAAAATTTACAGTCATAATATGTAGGAAAAAAGAATGATTCACTGCTGAGCTACTGAGCCACAGGGAGCAATCCAACGTTTAAAACAGACAATTGGCTCAGATCAGTCACGATGATGTCACAGCGGAATATACAAATACCTTAGTGGGCTGATCCAAGAGAACATCACAATTAAATCAGCTTACTGCTGAGCACTCTTCCACATCTGTGAAGAGCTGCTCTCCATTCTGACAGCCACGTTTAAGGAGGTGGTGGAGGCGGCAGTCTATCCAACACGCTCCACACAGGAAGAAATGATTGCAAAGTGCTACTGAGTAAATGAACATCATTCATATGAAAATGCTCTGGAAGGGATCATACATGTTAAGACACTTAACATACAGGTCAGGAAGAATGTTTTCTTTTCAGAATGGAATTACAGTATGACATTGAGTATGGGAAACTGATGACAGCCATCAGGGGTGATATTCAAAATGTTTAACAAAATACCGACAGCAGAAGCCATCAATGGCTGATGCAGTCTTATCAGTGCAGAGAGGTTGAACATGGTCCAGTGAAACTCACTTGGCTGGAATAGCAGAGATGCCCTTAACCTCTCTGACCCTTGGTGTAGTTTCTTCATTGCAGAGTGAGGCACCACCACTTATTTTCTAGTGTTGTTACAAAGGTTAAGAAAAAAATCTTTGCTACAATGCCTGGTACACATCAGATTCCCAGTAATAAGAGCAAATATTTATGTCTTTATTATATATCAGGTATTAGAAAATGCTAATTTACTTAACCCTTACAAAAGTCCTAGTATTCAACTATTTTTTTTTTTTTTGATACAGTATCTCACTCTGTCACCTTGGCTGGAATGCAGTGGCACAATCACAGCTCACTGCAGCCTCGACCTCCCAGGATCAAGCGATCCTCCCATCTTAGCCTCCCAAGTAGCTGGTACTAAAGGTGTACACCACCATGCCCAGCTAATTTTTAAATTTTTTGTAGAGACAGGGTCTCACTATGTCACCCAGGCTGGTCAAGAACTCCTAGGCTCAATTATTATTACCATTTTACACTTAGAGACATTAAGGGGCTAAGCAACTTTCTCAATGTCACACTGCTTGTGAATGGCAAGACAGGGTCTTAGGACTCGGGTAATCTGAATCCCAGGGGCTCATTCCCCACCCTATGCTATCCTCAGGAAATGTCAGGGCCCACCCCTCCCACTGTATGCTCCAGAGAGCTAGTGTCCCTGCAAATCCAACATCTCATTGCATCCAAGTCCCAATTAAAGCCCAGTGGAGAGGACATCATTCTCTGGTCCTTCAGTGCCCTAGCCCTTCTTTCTAGGTTTGCTCAATTTCCATTTGCATGAAGACAGAAAACAAAAACAGTCCAATTAATACAAAAGTTAAGACCGCAAATTGAGAAGGCTTTTGCTTTGCTTTTCATTTTTTATCAGCTGAACTACTCTGAGTATTTGGGATGAAAAATTATTTACCCTAGTTAATGAATCTCATGATAATAAAAATGCCTGACAGCTCTGAGATTAGTGAGTAGCCCGTATCTGGGGACCACTTAGTGAAGCAAATCCTGCATGAACAAAGGATGAATGGGATTTGGGAGAATGAGGAGGAAAAGAGGCTAAGAATGAACATTTGTTTTGCAGACATCTCATGGCAGGCATCACACAAGGTACTCAACCCTCATTCTTTCTTTTAATTCTTATGACAACTCAATCTTTCTACAAACACTTATAGGTGTTGGGGTTACAAAATTAAACAAATCATGGTCCCTGCCCTTTTAAGCAGAATGGATACAGAAGATAAGCAGAGAGGCCATTTATGTTCACTGTAATATTATTTTGATATGAATATATACAGGCAGTGGAACTATGCTATACAGGCCAAGATGATACCTACCATGTCAATAGTTCCTGCATAAGAACTATTTCCTATGTAGGCAGCTGTGTTCTGGGCTGGGTGATACCACCCCTGCACCTCCCCAGTGTCCCTCAAGGCCTTCACAGAGGTAAGTAGACTAGAGGAGTGAGATTTTCTCTCTCTTAGGAGTTTACAGTTGGAAGCAGGGAGAGAATCAGGCAATTGGTTGTAGGAACAGAAATTGAGAAGATTATCTAAAAGAAGAGGTGAAGTACAGTAGAGTGGGGCTGGGTAGGACCATGTGTAAGTAGAAGCTATGAATATACAGAACATATGAGGCACCAAAAACACTGAGCAGAACGTGAGGAGACTAGGTCGTAGCAGGAAGAGAAATGCATAGAAGCAGAGGATACTCTAACCAATGTATGCCCCACAATTTATTTAATCCTTTCCTCAATGTTAGATCATTCTCATTTTTTCCTGTATTACAAGGAATCCTATGATGAATATCCTTGCACATCAGTATTTGTAGCATTTCTGATGAGTTTCTTTAATATATTCTTGGATTAAATGGTACGCACATTTTAACGCTTTTGAGACAAGTATGAATCTTTATTTTCAGGAAGATAGCACTAATTTCCCGCACCCTTCAGTGTTATATGAGCAAGTCTACTGTAACACATTGTCTCACACTGAGTCTTGGTCAGTTAAACAGGGAAAGGTAGTAACTACCTTTTTAATTGTTTAATTATTAATTGTTTACATGTTTTTCATATGTTATGGGACATTTATATTTCCTCTTTTGTGACTCCAGCTTGTTTATGTCTTTGTGCATTTGCCTACTGGGCATTTTTAATGTTCTTATTGATGTATAAGAAATAAATAAAATTTATATGACAAGACCAATACTCACTGACATATTTTGCAAACACTTCCCCATAATTTGTTGTTTGCCTTTTCATTTTTATTTGAGGCATAAAAGTTTTATATTTTTCAATATATTGATATTTTCCTTTGCAATTTGTTTCAAAGGGTGTCTTTGGCTGAAAAAATATTTTTCTGCTTTCTAGATCAAGAAAATACATGGCTCTGTTTCTTTTCCTGCTTTTGGAAAATGTTTTCGTGTTCATATTTAACTCTTCTAATTCATTTACAATTTATTTTGGTGTATTTGAAGCTTTGTGAAGGAAGATTTTGTACAAAATTTAAAGAGAGGATGGTGTGATCCTGTTCCAGAAAAATCTAATCTGTGTTAATGCTTGCTCCCCAATAGGATCAACCATCAATAACTTCCAATCACCAATGCAATGAATTGAGCACACAAAGACTCATTAGGTACATAATGAGGGAGAACATATGACCAAGGGTGGTGATGCCATCATTTGCACTCTGTACACAACCTACTCTTACTAAATGGAAATTATGGTCACTGAATAACTGGGTAACTCAATCTACCTAAATTCTTACAAGGAATCAGAAGCCTTCAATTCTTAAGCTGGGTCTGTTCTGACACTTAAATACACTGTACCTCCTTGACCCTAACAGCCACTTTCAAATTGCCTGTCTTTCAAAACTATCTAATTAAATTTCCTTAAAAAGAGAACATTTTGTCATTTGTGAGGAATTTTTCTTTTCTTTTTAAGTTGGCTCTTATTGAAAAACCAAGGCAACTTCAACTTTATTTTTCCTAGGGTCTCTTTCCAAGCCGTTATGATTGAATGGAAGCTGTGTGGCTGGTGAAGTACTTTGGCTATATTTCCAAAAATACACAATTGTTAGTGGCTACAATGCTACAGCCAGTTTCAGAGGCTAGCAAAAGGCAAGGGGATATTCTCAAGAGTGGCTACACTCCAGATTTTCCATTTTTAACAACTTCAGGGATTGGGGAAAGTTCACTAAGTCAACACTGAGTTCTCCAAAAGTGACAGTGTATTAGTTTGCTAGGTCTGCCATAAAAAAGTACGGGGAATTGGGTGGCTTACACAACAGACATTTATTTTCTCAGAGCTCGGGAGATCAGATATTCAAGACAGCAGCACTGGGGAGAAAGTCTGTTCCATGCCTCTTTCCTAGCTTCTGGTGGTGTGCAGGCAATCTTTGACATTTCTTTGCTTGCAGAAACACAACCACAATATTTGTCTTACTCTTCACATGGCATTCTCTGTAAAGCCACAGTATTTGCTTAGATTGTTTGAAGAAGGCACTTTCAGATGTGTTCCAGAGGCTGGGCACCTTGATCTGGATCAAATGCTGCCAATTGTTGGTTGAAGGTGAGTGTAGACGTGCATCTATTCCAAAAGCCAAAATATTACTGCATTTGTCTGTTTTCCTGCTGCTGATAAAGACACACCTGCAACAGGGTGATTTGTACTGGAAAAAGTGTTTAATGGACTTACAGTTCCAAGTGGCTGGGGAGGCCTCACAATCATGGTGAAAGGAAAGGAGGAGCAAGTCACATCTTATGTGGATGGCAACAGGCAAAGAGAGAGCTTGTGCAAGGAAACTCCACCTTGCAAAGCCATCAGATTTTGTGACACTTACTCACTATCACAAGAACAGCACAGACCTGCCTCTGTGATTTAATTACCTCGCACCAGGTCCCTCCCACAACATGTGGGAATTCAAGATGAGATTTGGGTGGGGACACAGCCAAACCATATAAATTACTAAGCACACAGAACAATTTATAAGTCTTGGTTCATGTACCTTATCAACTTTTTCTAACCAGAAGTAGCTGGCTGACTTGCAATGAAATCTCCTTAAAGTTTTATCTTTAAATCATCTATCTCAATGCATATATTACACCTGAAAATTTGCTATTTTACTAAGAGTGAAGTAAATTAAATTCCACAAGAGTTAGAAAGCAATTTCACCAGCTGGTAAAAGCTAAGGAAGAAGTAAGTTAATACAAATTTCAATTTTCAAACAAGATTCATACATATATATAAAATTTACTTGGCTATTACAGGGAGAGAAAACATACTTTCTAGGTCTTATTAAAAGTATGTCTTTCCCTGGAACCAACCCAAATGCCCAACGATGATAGACTGGATGGGGAAAATGTGGTACATATACACCATGGAGTATTACGCAGCAATCAAAAACGATGAGTACACGTCCTTTGTAGGGACATGGATGAACCTGGAAACCATCATTTTCAGCAAACTGACACAAGAGCAGAAAATCAAACACCGCATGTTCTCACTCATAGGCGGGTGTTGAACAATAAGAACACATGGACACAGGGAGGGGAGCACTACACACTGGGGTCCGTTGGGGGGAAATAGGGGAGGGGTGGGGGGTGGGGAGGTGGGAAGAGATAGCATGGGGAGAAATGACAGATACAGGCGAGGGGAGGGAAGGCAGAAAACCACACTGCCATGTGTGTACCTATGCAACAATCTTGCATGTTCTTCACATGTACCCCAAAACCTAAAATGCAATAAAAAAAGTATGTCTTTCTTTTCCCTGTCATCCTTTCTTTTTTTCTTCTTTAATTTTTAAATTCCCTTTCTCCTTCCTCTGTTTCTCCTTTCTTCCTTCTTTCTTTTCTTCTTCTCTCCCTTCATGTTTCCCATTTACTCAGAAAACATCTAGGGAGCACTTACTACAAGTCAGAGTATACACCATATGCCAAGGAGGTATCCAAAATGCAGAGGTGATAAAGCAGCAGTTCCTGCCCTCAACAAGTTCATACTCTAATAGAATTTCGGCTATTTAAGGGAGAAGGACCTACAGTATATATTCTATCATTTTGTGTGAGAGGAATCATCTCAGATCTCTTGCATGCATTCCATGATTTTCCTCTTTACTTTTGCCACTGTGTTTCTACCTGGGATTAATCTTAATAATATTATAATCTTATATTATTCCTTCAGTGTGTTTTCTGTAGGCCCACCAATTATTGCCATGTTCCAATAAGGTTTTAAAGAAAATATGTGGCCCTTCAGGGGCGATTTCACTATACAAGGAACATCACTCCACTTCCATGTCTGTCTTCCATCCTCTGCATAAAGAGCAGAGGGTGTGAAGAATGGCCAAGAAAGGTTCCCGGTGGCCTGTTGCTGTGATCTGTTTCCCTGCTTTGGTGTGCTTTGATTATAATAAATATGTTCCCTGAGGAAAGCATTTTGAGGAAAGTGATTGTAAACAAAGATGTAAATCCATCTATAAAGATGATAACCACAGGAGCTAATTTGAAGAGGTTTTCCATATTTATTAACAGCATAGAATTGTCCTTCCCGAAAGCATAAAGTCCTAAATTTTAATAAAGTCTGAACCAAAATTCTATATCTTTCAGAATGGATCATAAAAAAAAATCTACAGCACAAAAATAGTTTCCTCCTATAACCTCAAGCAAGTGTGAGGGCGATCTGCTCTTGCCATTTTCATTACTTCAAGATATCAACAAGGAAACTATGATTCAGTTAGTTCTTTCCTTTCACACAATCAGAGTCACTCTGCAATTGCTGAGTGTGAGCATATCTATCCTCAAGTGGCATTTCTGTTTGAGAACCTTATTTTTCATTATTTAGAGTTTTCTGTAATCTTTGCTGGTGATATTAATATTTAACAATGTCATACTCCCAGAGGTATCTTTGTGCAACTTTAGAATATACATACTTTGTTTCTTTTTATGACTCTAACCTTTTTTTTTTTTTTTTTTTTTTAATTGCATTTTAGGTTTTGGGGTACATGTGATGAACATGCAAGATTGTTGCATAGGTACACACATGGCAGTGTGCTTTGCTGCCTTCCGTCCCCTCACCTGTATCTGTCATTTCTCCCCATGCTATCTCTTCCCACCTCCCCACCCCCCGCCCCTCCCCCATTTCCCCCCAACAGACCCCAGTGTGTAGTGCTCCCCTCCCTGTGTCCATGTGTTCTCATTGTTCAACACCCACCTATGAGCGAGAATATACGGTGTTTGATTTTCTGCTCTTGTGTATGACTCTAACCTTTTATTCTTTCATTACTCTAGTACTCTGAATATAAGAGAGGCTATATGCTTTTTAGTGAGAGTTCTTTGAACTCTGCTTTATAAGTGACACTCATTGCAGGCTTTCCTTTAACCACATTAATTCCTGCTCTCTTTACGTTGATCCCAGTTACCTCACCAGAAAAGGTAAACCTAACTGTCATTGTGTAAGAAAAGAAATTAAGTTAATGTAATTGCTTCTTAAGGTCTTATTTATTTTTTGTATTTCTATTTTTTTCATACAGAGTCTTGCTCTATTTCCCAGGCTGGAGTGCAGTGGCATGATCTCGGCTCACTGCAACCTCTTCCTCCTGGGTTCAAGGGATTCTCCTGCTTCAGCCTCCCAAGTAGCTGGAATTACAGGTATGCACCACTGCACCTGGCTAATTTTTGTGTTTTTAGCAGAGAAGGGGTTTCACCATGTTGGCCAGGTTGGTCTTGAACTCCTGACCTCAGGTGATCTGCCCATCTCGTCCTCCCAAAGTGCTGGGATTACAGGTGACAGCCACTGTGTCTGGCTCTTAAGGTCTTAATGTGAATATTGCATACACATGTAAGTTCTTATTTATTTGTGGACCTTTGTGTAAAAATGAAATTTTCTTAGAAATTCACAGAAAAACATGGCAGTTCTTATTATGCATCACAGTCAATTGCCTGAGGGTTCTGTTCTTTGGAGTCTGGGGACGGGAGGTGCTGTGGTTTGGATGTGGTTTTTCGACCAAAGCCCATGGTGAAATTTAATCGCCAGTGTGGCAGTGTTAGGAGACAGCGCCTAGTGAGAGGTGTCTGGGTCATAGAGGTGCATCCCTCATGAACAGATTAATGCCTTCCTGCTAGGGTGAGTGAGTTCTAGCTCTCACAGGAATGGGTTAGTGCCCTTGAGAGCGAGAGTGGGTTGTTAAAAGGAGTCTGGCTTCCTTGGTTTTGCTCTCCTGCTTCCTCTCTCACCCTGTGATCTCTGCACACATTGGCTCTCCATTACTTTCTACCATCAGTAGAAGCAGCATGAGGCCCTCGCCAGACACAGCTGCCCACGCTTGGGCTTTCTAGGATCAAGAGCTAAATACTCCTCTTTTCTTTATAAACTACCCAGCCTCAGGTATTCTGTTACAGCAACACGAAACAGACTAAGACAGGGGTCTTCAGTACCAAAAGATAGTGTACTTGATGTGTGAAGGGAGGCTTTGGTTTGCCTGCTATAAAATAATTTTTAGTTGATGAACACAAAGTTTCCTGAAGTCTCAGTTTCTGGTGACTTTCACTCTGCAATTCTTGCACAAATGGACAAAAAAAATCCATCCTAGTTGAATGGAGTAGCTACCTTACAAATGTAGAGTGAATCTGTAGAAACCACTTTTTAGATATCTGATAAACCAGCTGGTTGCTAATCACTTCATTGCTGTTTCCCACCACCAGTCAGCATTAAAAAAAAAAAAAAAAAAAAAAAAAAAGAACTCCCCACTCCCCATATAACTTTGCCAACTGGGGAAAGGTAGGACTTTGTTTCAGCATCAAATGGAAGTAGAGCCAGATAGAATTATCATTTAGTTCCCTAAGTCATAGCCATTTCTCATTTTTCCTCTGCCCTACTTTCCTCAGGGCCATTTATTGTCCTCTAATGCTTCCCTTCTCCTCATCCTTTTTTGATCTTAGTATCTCTGGGGGACACCAAAGAAATACTTTTTCTGCATTCATTAAAAATAGGTTTATGTTTTGCCTTCTTGTTCAATTCCCACTTGGGCTGTAAGCAAGTAACAAATACTAAAGCAAGGGGAGGGCTGGGCGTGTAAGTCCCAGACTTAGGTGCCTCTATTTATGCCTAGACTCTTCCTATTTCTCCTATTCTTCCTTCAGGACAGGAGGACAAGGAGGTGGCAGGGGTCTGATTAAAGCAGAGATGAGCAACCACTGCAGTGCCCTGTGCTACCACTGCAGTGGTGAGATTGAGTGAAGCCCCCAGCTTCACAGAAAGTCCTGCAACATCATTGCAAGATGAAATGCACCAATATTCTTCCCAAGTCACTACTTTTTGCACATTGCAAGAGAGTAGCCTTCCAGACTCTAAAATAATAGCAACTTTTTTATTGCCATTTATTTCTCTGTTTAATAAGGTAGTCAGTACAGGCTTTAAGAGTTTATTTTTTTCCTCATGAGACTATATTTCTTTTCCCCTCCATTTTCTTCTATGTTAAACGGCTGTATTTACTCTTGAAAATACATTCTAACTCTAAGTATCTTTTGTGGATTTGACTTTAGGAAACCTAAACAGCTTCCCCCAAGCCACCCTCTGTCTCTCTTTTTTGTTTTCTTGCCCTTTGGTCAATTTTACCTTCTTTTTGTATACCACCAACCCAAAGGCACAGCATATTAGGGCCATAAATGTGGAACTGATATAGTTAGTTCTATTTTGAGGTCAGGCAATCCCTCTGCCAATTGTTAGATGGTCTTATGGTGTCAGAAGAAAATTTTCTTCTGTCAAAGCATTAAGTACGTTTGGAAGACAATTTAGAATCAAGGCTTGCTTCTTTTTTTTTTTTTAAATCAATTCACTAAATAGTCTTCATCATAGAGAGAAATTATTCCTTCCACTCCACTCCAACCTAAGACATTATTTTGAAACAGATTATCAAATAATGGTGCAGACTAATTTCCATAGCTCAATGAGTAGAAGGCAAAGTACATTATTTGCTAATGCAAATGCTGAGCCTTCTCCAAAAAATTTAATATTCAAAGTCCAGACGGGATAAGGAGACAAAAAAAGATTGCTTAACAATTTTCCAAACCAAAGTGACCTATAACACACAAAATATGATTCTATTAGGTGCAACTGACACTTTCTTTGTTAAGAAAAATGAATTACAGCAGAATGGCATAATGTAGAACTCCACAGCTGATAAGCTTTCTGCATAGAACAGGAAGGGGACATTTCTTAAAGAGTTCTGTGTTTATCGCTTACCTTGAGGAGGCAGTGAATGGCTATTACTGTTAATAGTAACAATATAAAGCAAATTGGTTTAAAATGAAGCAGCAGGAAATGCTGATTATGAGATTGTATATATGAAGGGAGAATTGAAAATCTATACTCTGGCTACACAAAAATGATGCTTAAAAATGTAACAATCTTGATATTTTATTCATAAATGATAAATCTGCTCACTACACTGATTCCCTAGGTGACTCATCAAATCCCATCTCTAGATTTATGAATCTCAAATTTTTGTAGCCAGTTCTGACTTCTCCTACTGGCAAAATTTGTCAAAATCAACTTTTTCAGAACTTTGGAAATTAACCCAAAGTTTGCAATAATACAAAAAGAATTTATTTTTATTTTTTTAAATGCCTGAATCTCAGTAAAAACAGTGAGCTTTGTGGCATTTTAACTTGCCTTATTACCATCTGCTTCTCCACAGCTTCACAGTATCCTTGAAAATCAACAGCCTTACAGCCATGATAGCTGTGAAAACTAGCAGCCTAGCAGCCACTGGAGGAGACAGATCAGGTTTAAAGCTCCCCCAAAAGTCCCATTCCCAGAGAGTGGTCACTATTTAATCTGGAAGTTCCTTAAGAAAGCTCCATTCTTAGAGTTTATATTTATTTGCCTTGACTTAAAGCTCATTTGGTGGGAATAGCCCTGTCCCCAGCTATTTTTTTGAAATCGTCAGCAAAAAAGCTCTCAGAAACAGTGACACTAATTGAAGCTAGAAAGAGAATGTCCAAATCTTCATAGGAAAGATTGGGTAATGAGATGTCTTTAGGGGGTTTTGAAAAGCTCTGCTATATTTCTAGTAATCTAGAAGCCCATGCACATGTGCAGGGCAGTGCACATTCCCAGAAAAGACCTGACAAGGCCCTCTCACCTATAGTTGACTTTGAGGTTCTGTGCAAGCTGGATGTGAAAGCTAAGGCAGAGTTATAAACTCCCTGCTAGAGCATTGAAGACGCACTTCAATAGACACACATGGTGCCTTGGCAATGGCTGGGAGGCTTATTGGCTCAAGGCATTTAAGGAATTCTGTTCAATCGTTAGGTAGTTGGTAAGCTAACTGAGCACAGACTTCCATGGTTGCAGTGAGAGATGACACAGACTTTACAGAATTAGTCCAGGAAAGCCATTAAACAAATAAACAGCAGCTGCAATAGTAAAGGGCACCAATAGCAAACCCTAGAGGGGAGGAAGTAATGTGAGTTCCAGAATTCCTACATTATATTATTTAAAATATGTAGCAATCAGTAAGAATTTAGGAGACATGCAAGTAAAAAGCAAAGTATGGCCCATACACAGGAAAAAAGGAAGTCAATAGAAACTGTCTCTGGATGTTGGACTTCCTAGACAAAGACTTTAAACCATTTATCATAAATATGTTCAAGTTCAATAGGAGACATGTCTAAAGAATTAAGGGAAAGTATGAAAATAATGTTTTGGCAAATAGAGAATGTTAACAAGGAGACATAAATGATTTTAAAAGTACAAAATAGGAATTATGGAGTTAAGCAGTGCAATAGTTGTTATAAAATACAGTGGGGTTCAACAGAAGAAAGAATAAGCAAACTTGAATAAAGGCCAATTGAGATGAATGAATAGAAGAATAGAGGAAAAAAGAATAAAGAAAAACAGTATCAAAGGCCTGTGGAATGCCATCAAATGTAACAACACATGCATAGTGAGAGTCCCAGAAGGAGAAGAGAAAAGAAGAGGATGAAGAATATTTGAGCAACAGCTGGGAATTCCCCAAACTTGATGAAAACTATTAATCCACACATACAAGAAGCCCAATGAACTCCAAGTAGGGCAAACTCAACAAGATCCACACTTTACCACATTATAGCCAAACTTTCTATAGCTAAAGACAAAAAATAAATCTTAAGAACACCAAGAGAAAAGTGACTTATTGACCTCAAGGGATCCCAAATAACATTAACAGCCAACTTCTCAACAAAAACTATGATGTCCATAAGAAAAAGAAATGACTAGCATGGGGTGAAATGACAGATACAGGTGAGGGGAAGGAAGGCAACAAACCACACTGCCATGTGTGTACCTATGCAACAATCTTGCATGTCCTTCATATGTACCCCCAAACCTAAAATGCAATTAAAAAAAGGGGGGGGAAAGAAAAAGAAATGACCTATTCAAAGTGCTAAGAATAAAAGATTGTCAACCAAGAATTTTACATCCAGCAAAACTACCAGTTAAAAACAAAGGATAAATTAAGACATTCTCAGGTAAACTGAGGAAATTTTATCACTAGCAGATCTTGCTCCACAGCAGATAGTGAGGGGAAGCCTTCACGGGGAAATGGAAGGATGCTAGACAGTAACTCAAATCCACATGAAAAAATAAAGAGTACCAGTAAAAGTAACTGCATCTGTAAATATAAAAGCCAATATAAACAAATTTTTGCTTGTAACTCTTTTTTCTAATTTAAAAGACACATGCAAAGCAATAATGACAAACTGTAGTGATGGGCTTATAATTTATAAAGATTTTTTTTAATTAAAATTATTTTCTTTTATCATCCAACCCAAAATGTCATAAAGATATAATTTCTATGATGACAAGAACACAAAAGAGGAGAAAGGGAATGAAGCTACATTGAAGCATTGAATTTGGATTAATACCAACTTACTTTCAATTATATTTAATTAAAAATTCCAGGCCAAATGGCCTTATTAATGAATTTTACCAAATACTTAAAGAATTGACACCAATCCTCCTAAGTTCTACCAAAAAATAGAAAGGGAAGGAATACTTTTGAACTGCTTCTATGAGGCCAGTATAAACGGATACCGAAATAAGACAATGACATTACAGGAAAAGAAAATTAAAGATCAATACATCTTATGAATATTGATGCAAAACTTCTCTAGAAAATACCAGCAATCTGAATCCATAAACATGTTAAAAGAATTACAACCATGATCAAGTGGGATGCATCCTGGGAATGCAAGATGTATTTAACATACATATATAAATCATAAATCAATGCAATACATTAAATTAATATATAAAATGACAAAAATTATGTATGAGCACAATAGATGCAGGAATGTCATTTAACAGAGTCCAACACTCTTTTAAGATAAAAATCATTCAAAAAACCAGGGAAAAAGCAGATAACTTCCTCAATCTGATAAAGCCCAGCCCATACGGCTAAAATAATACTTAATAGTGAAAGACCAGATGTTTTTCCCTCTCCCAAGGCAAAGATATCTACTCTGGTCACTTCTATTCAATACAGTATTGGGGGTGCTAGCCAGGCTAATTAGGCAAGAAAAGAAATCAATGCATCCAGCTTGAAAAGGAAGAAGTGAAACTATCTTATCTCTCTTTGCAGATTAAGTGATCATTATATAG
Organism: Saimiri boliviensis; assembly: GCF_048565385.1. Taxonomy (NCBI): domain Eukaryota; kingdom Metazoa; phylum Chordata; class Mammalia; order Primates; family Cebidae; genus Saimiri; species Saimiri boliviensis. The sequence continues at coordinate 33,991,559 of NC_133455.1, read as the reverse complement.
AAAACCCTGACACACACACACACACACGCACGCACACACACACACACAAACACAAACACAAGTTCAGCGAGTTTTCCTGATACAAGATCAATATACAAACATTAGTTGTATTTTTATGTATTTAAAATGAACAATTTGGAAATGAAATTAAGAAAAAAATTCCTTATAAAATAGTATCAAAAAGAAAATACCTAGTAATAGATTTAAAAAGAAATGCAATACTTTCACACTAAAAACCAAAATATCATTGCATAAAGTTAAAGAAAACCTAAATAAATGGAAAGACAACTCATGTTCATGTATCAGTAGACTGAATACATTAAGATGGCAATACTCCCCTAAATTGATCTACAGATTCAATGCAATATCAATCAGTAACTCAGCTGCTTTATTTGTAGAAATTAATGAGTTGATCCAAAATTCACCTGGAAATGGAAAGGACCCATGACAGCCACAAGTCTTGAATAAGAGGAACAAAGATGAAGAACTCATCCTTCCTGATTTCAAAACCTGATACAAAGCTACAGTTAAGAAGACAGTATAAAGTATAAGAACAGTATTGGTATAAGGAGAGACATATAAATCAATGAAAGTAATTGAAAATTCAGTAGTAGGCTTTTACAGGGTCAGCTGATTTTCAACAAGAGTGCCTAGGTAGGGCCAGCCATGGTGGTTCACGCCTGTAATCCCAGTACTTTGGGAGGCCAAGCCTGGCAGATCACGAGGTCAAGAGATTGAGACAATTCTGGCCAACATGGTGAAACCCCATCTCTACTAAAAAATATAAAAAAATTAGCTAGGCATGGTGGCACATGCCTGTAGTCCCAGCTACTCAGGAGGCTGAGGCAGGAGAATCACTTAAACTTGGGAGGTAGGGGTTGCAGTTAGCTGAGATCATGCCACTGCACTCCAGGCTGGATGACAGGGTGAGATTTTGTCTCAAAAAAAAAAAAAAAAAAAAGCCAGGGTAATCCAATGGAGGGGAAAGAGGCTCCTCAACAAAGACAAAGGTTCTGGATAACTGAATATCCACATTCAAAGGAATGAAGTTGGATCCTTAACCCACATGAATCACAAAAATTAACTCAAAATGTATCATAGGCCTAAATGAAAGAGCGGATGCTACAAAACTCAGAAGAAAACATAGAAGAAAATCTTCGGAATCTTGGATCAGGCATTACTTCTTAGAAATGACACCAAAAGCACAAGTGACAAAAGAAAAAATATATATAATGGACCTCACCAAAATAAAAACCTTTTTGTGATTCAAATGATACTATGAAGACAGTAAAAACACAATCCACAAAAATGGAGAAGATATTTGTAAATCAAATATCTGATAAGAGTCTTCTATTCCTGGTATTTAATTAATTGTTATAGTTCAACAGCAAAAGACAAGTAACCCAATTTTAAAATGTGCAAAGGATTTGAATAGACATTTCTCCAAAAATATATGCAAAGGATCAATAAACACATGAAAAGTTATAAAGCCTCACTAGTCATCAGGGAAATGCAAATAAAAACCACAATGAAATACTACTTTATTCCTACTAAGATGGCTAAAACAAAAAAGACAGACCATAACAAATGCTGGCAAAGATGTGGAGAGATTTTAACAAAACAGTGCAGTCACTTTGGAAAATGGTTTAGCTGTTCCTCAAAAAGTTAAATTTAGAGTTACCATATGATCCAACAATTCCACTCCTAGGTATACACCCAAAAGAACTGAAAACATATGTGGATACAAAATTTGTACCTAAATATTTCCAGCAGCATTATTAAAAATAGCCCCAAAGACTAAACAACCCAAATGTCCATTAAGTGATGAATGGATACGTAAGTGTGGTGTATCCATATAATGGAATAACAATTTGTTAATAAAATGAAGTACTTATACATACTATAATCTGGATGAACCATGAAAACACTCTTATTGAAAAAAACCTAATTAAAAAAAGACCACATATTGAATGATTCTATTTATATGAAATGTCCAGTGTAGGGGCTGGGGAAAGTGGGGGTGGGTAGTGACTACTCATGGGTATGGGGTTTCTTTTGGGGATGGTGAGAATGTTCTAAAGTTATATGGTTGTGATGGTCACACAGTTCTGTCAGTACACTAAAACTACTGAATTGTACACATTAAAGGAACAAATTTAATGGTGTGTAAATTATATCTCAATAAAAAATAATGTGGCGTAAATTTGGCCACTCATGGTTTTCACCTGTTTTTTTTCCTCCCCTATTGGGACAATTCATAAGTTACCATGCTGCTGGCAGCTCTGGCAGAAAATGATGGTGACAGAAAATGACATTTCCAGAATGTCTTTTAAGGCACCAGGAGCAATAGCCTGAGGATAATCAGAGTTGTTAGGCTACTCTCCTACTCTGGAAAGTGAAATCAACCTGATTCTGTCCATCATGGACTCTGTTGACTTGAGTTGTTGATGAATGCTCTGTAAAGTTTAATATGCCCTGCTATACTTTAAATATAGAGCACAATCAACCATATCTTTCAAACTCAGGCTATTTCAAACATAACTGAAGTATAACTTCAAATTAGAGAAACTTGAGGACTTCTGGTCACTGGCCAGAGGGGGAAAATTGTTTTTTTATGGCCTGAAAATTTATTTAGCATGAAAAGAAACATGACTTCTTAAGATGAGAATAAGGAAGAGGCGAAATAACCAGATTTGAAGTTCTAGGTAAATACAATTAGGCAACTGAATAGACACTCCTTTCTCCTGTTTTCTATTAGGATTATAGTTGGGGATTACATTTCCATCCAATAGTATTTCCATAAACTTCAAAGAAAGGCTATTTAAACCAGAGACAGTATACTCTGTATTACTGTTTTTATATTGATGTCCTGTTACAAGCATGTTTTGTTTTGCACTAGAGAAAAAAAAAGAGAACTCAAAGTTATATTGTCAAATATTTCCTAGACGCTTCTGTGTGTGATAGGAAGGAAACCTGTTAACACTGCTGTCTCAGATAATACTGCTTTTTAAGTTAATACTGCCCTTCATCCCTGTGTTTAGCCCCTCAAGCTTATCCTCCCTGTTTTCTGATTGGTTTGTCAACATTATGAACCAAAACTCTATTTTTTAATGGAAAGCCTAAGGAGTCACTTTTTCCCAAGAGAGATTGGTGTCCTTGATTATACTAACTCAAAGCCTTCTGTAGATTCCTTGGAAGGAACACACCTGTGTATTTGATCTTAACAAGCTCTAAATCTACATTGTGTTGCTCAGGGGTTGCCTGACAGAGCTCAGTCCAATGGTGTAACTAATTTACCAACCTCTGTCTTCTCAGCTTTCAATGATGACACCCGCCTCTGGCCTCTCTCTGCAGTCTCCCCACTGTGATGTGGTTCTCCAGACCAGGCAGGAGACCAGCGGGGAATCACAGATTAACACAATGAGCTCCTTCTGGTTCTGTGTGTAGATTTTTGCAATTTCTCTACTCTGGTAGGCAGCACTTTCCAAACAGCCCTGCAGCTCCACCTCTGAGAGTTCTTCATGAGGAACAAGCTTTCTTTAGTCATAGTCACTTGTACAAGAAGAGATGTTTTCCCTCATGAGTAGTTTGAAATGCATTGCAGTACAGTCATTCCTTGTGTTCTGAAAAGCTCCCACTAAATGGCGTCATTTAATTCCAGGATGCTCAGAACCACTTAATAATACCTTTGGTTTTGTCTTTCCAAAACAAGTTTTGTGTTTGTGGAAGGGAACAAGTCTGAGGAGTGGCAAGTGGCAGAGACCAAAAGCTTATCTGTGTGGAATTGTTGCTGTAGACAAGAACCATATAATCCTCCCTGTTCTGTACCTACTAAATCTTACAAAGGTTTAGAAAAATAGTATTTCATCTGTCGTTGGCTTTTTGATAATACTAAATAATATATCAAATGGAAGTAGTCTTATGGTTTCTTTAGATAAACATTTGCCAAACTAATTTTTATTGCATACTTGTTCCAGAATGATGTTAATATGTATTCCTGGAAACCAGAAAGGTCTACATGGTTAAATAAATTTGAAACTTGGATTAAATAAGAATAAATTGTTTTTTTTCTCCTTCAGGGTTTCACAGAATCTTTAATAATTCCAATGTACTTTTTTGAACCTCTTAATGCAGCTCTGGTAGGCTGAGTTTGCGTGTGTGTGTGATTATTTTATTTACTGCCAATCTACTTAAAGTTAGTTTTTATTTTAAAATTATTTGTATAAATACCAAAACTATTTGATTTTTTAAAAATTTTATTGTTGTAATAGCACTTAACATGAGATCTACCTTTGTAAACCATTTTTAAGTGTACATTGTTGTTGACTATAAGTACAATGTGGAACAGTAGACCTCTAGAGCATATTCGTCTTGTTTGACTGAAACTTTATGCCTGTTGATTAGTAATTCCCCATTTCTTTGCTCCCTAGCCCTAGAAACCGTAATTGCACTCTTTGATTCTATAAATTTGACAATTTTAAATGCTTTACACAAGTAGAATCATATAGTATTTGGATTTCCGTGACTTATTTTACTTAGCATAATGTCCTCAAGGCTCATCCATGTTGTCACATATTGCAGAATTTCCTTTTTTTAAAGACTGAATAGTATTCCATTGTATGCAGCTGTGTATGCATAGATGACATTTTCTTTATCCATTTGTTGATGGATATTTAGGTTGTTTCTATGCCTTGGCTAAAGTGAATAGTGCTGCTGTGAATATAAGAGTGCTAATATCTCTTTAGATCCTGATTTCAATTTTGGTGGGGAGATATATACCTAGAAGTAAATTGCTGGATCATGTGGTAGTCATATTTTTATTTTATTTTTTAAGGAACATCTATACTGCTTTCTATATCAGCTTCACAATTTTACATTCCCACCAACAATGTGCAGGGGTTTCAATTTCTCCACATTCTTGACATTTGGTGTCTTAAAAAAAAAATACTCACCCTGACCAAACACTGCATGTTCTCACTCATAAGTGGGTGTTGAACAATGAGAACACATGGACACAGGGAGGGGAACATCACACACCAGGGCCTGCTGGGGGGTGAGGTGGGGGAAGGGAAGGGATAGCAGGGGGTGGGGGGATTGGGGAGAGATAACATTAGGAGAAATACCTAATGTAGATGACAGGGGGATGGATGCAGCAAACCACCATGGCATGTGTATACCTATGTAACAATCCTGCATGATCTGCACATATACACCAGAACTTAAAGTATAATATAAAAATTAAAAATAAAATAATGCTCATCTCAACAGGTGTGAGGTGATCTCTTATAGTGCCTTTGATTTGCACTTCCCTGATGATTAGTGATGTTAAGCATTTTCTCATATACATGTTGGTCATTTGAATGCCTTCTTTGGAGAAATGTCTATTCAAGTCCTTAGCCCATTTAAAAAATCAGGGTATTAGGTTTTTTTTTTTCTCATTGAGTAGTAGGAATTCCTTGTATAGCTTGGAGAATAACCTTGTATCTGATATATGGTTTGCAAATATTTTCTCCCATTGAGTAAGTTGCCTTTTCACTCAGTTGATTGTTTCCTTTGTTGTGCATGAACTTTTTCTTTTGATGTGGTCCTATTTATTTTTGTTTTTGTTCCCTGCGACTTTTGTGTTGTATACACAAAATCATGGCCAAGACCAGCGTGTGGTTTTTCCTCTATGTTTTCTTCTAGCAGGTTTATAGTTTCAGATCTTTAAATGTAAAATAACAATATTGAATTGATTTTTTGTGTATGGCGTAAGGTAAGGGTTCAGTTTTACTGTTTTGTATGTCACATCCGGTCTTCCCAATATCATTTGTTGAAAAGACTATCTTTTCCCCATTGTGTACTCTTAGCACCTTTCATGATGATCAGTTGACCATATATGCATGGATTTATTTCTGGGCTCTTTATTCTGTTCCATTGGCTTATATGTCTGTTTTTTATGCCAGTATCATAACATTTTCATTACTGTGGCTTTGTGCTATATATTGAAATAAGGATGTGTGAGGCCTCCAGCTTTTTTCTTCTTTCTCAAGATTTATATGGCTATGAATTTTAGCATTTTGTCTATTTATGAAAAAAATGCCATTGCGACTTTGACAGGAATTGCATTTAATCTGTAGATTGCTTTGAGAGGTATGAACATTTTAATAATATTAGGTCTTCTGATCCATGAACACTTGATATTGTTTCATTTGCTTGTGTCTTGTTTTCTTTCTTTTTACTATATTTTGTAGTGTTCAGTCTGTTTTCAACTTCTTAGTTGAGTTTATTCTTAGATTTTTTTTTTTTGGTGCTATTTTAAATAGAATTGTTTTCTAATTTCCTTTTCCAGATAGCTCATTGTTAGTGTATTGAAATGCAAGTAATTTTTATATATTGATTTTGTATCCTGCAACTTTACTTATTCATTGTTTAGTTTGAACAGTTATTTTTTTAAAATGAGTTTTTAGAGTTTTCTAATTTATAAGATCATGTCATCTGCAAACAATGTGGACAACTTCACTTCTTCTCTTTTAATTTGGGCACTTTTTTTTTTGCCTAACTGCTCTGGCTAGGATTCCCAGTGTTCTGCTGAATAGAAGTGGCAAGAGAAGGCATTCTTGCCTCAATTCTAATCTCTGAGAAAAAGCTTTCAGTTTTTCATCATTGAGTATGAGATTAGCTATGGGGTATCTATATATCACCTTAATTATAATATGTTGAGGTAATTTTTATCTATTTCTAGTTTGTTGAGAGTATTTATCATGAAAGGATGTTGAATTTTGTCAAATGATTTTTCTGCATCTATTGAGATGATCATATAATTTTTATCTTTTATTCTGTTAATGTGGTGCTAATTCATTTTCATATGTTGAGCCATCCTTGAATTCTACAGATAAATCCCACTTGGTTACTGTGTATGATCCTTTTAATGTGCTTTTAGATTCAGCTTGCTAATAGTTTGTTGAAGATTTCTGCATCTTTGCTTATCAGGGATATTGTCTGCAGTTTTCTCTTCTTTTGTAGTGTCTTTATCTGGCTTTGGTATCAGCATAATGCTGGCCTCATAAAATAAGTTTGGAAGTATTCTTCCCTCTTCAAGTTTTTGGAAGAGTTTGAGAAAGATTGACATTAATTCTTCTTTAAATGTTTGGTAGAATTCACTTGTGAAGTAATTTGGTCCTGGGATTTTTCTTTGTTGGGAGGTTTTTATGATAGTCTTGACTCTTGAATGAATACTCATGTCTAAAGAAGCTAGTGTTCTGTGAAAGTTTGTGAATGAAGTTTTAGATTAATACCCTTTAACCTAATGTAATAGAAAAGACTTTTGACAAAAAGTACTGGATTCTATTTGTGGGTCCTCTACCAATTAACTTCACTTACAGAATTGGCATAATGATACTTGCTGCAAATAGAGTTGTGAAAATTTAATAAAATATATGTATACTAACTAACAAAACCCTAGGCACTTAGGTGCCCTTAAATAAATGTTAGCTATTATTGTGTATAAAAAAGCTAGTTTAGTCAACACTTTTTCCAACAAGAAGCATTTCTTTCATTTACAATAATAATTTAATGAAATTTCCTAAAATGCCTTCTGTGTGATGGAAAAGCAATGAAATTATATGCAATATTCAGCTCAATTTTAGTGATTAGCACAATTTATGGTATTTTGTTTAGAAAAGAGAAAGTAAAGAACAGCTATTCTATTGAGAGTTTGTTTAGTACTCATACCAGTCATATGGAGTAAAAATTATCTAACCCCACTTCACTAATGAGTACACTTAAGTAAATTGCTGAAGTTCATGCAAAGCATATTCAGTGGTGATATTAAAATTGAAACCTAGGTCCCGTGACTCCAAAGCCAGTGCCATCTCCATACTGCATACCACCTTCTTTAAAAATGAACAATTCATTCTTGTGTGTACATAATAGCTCTCTGCTAACTAAGGCTGTTCTATTCTTCATTTGTTTCAAATAAATATCTCCCCTACTAGATCTCAATACAGTGGTCTTAAGTCAATTTAATCCCAATAACTTTTGTTGTTGTTGTTGTTTTGAGACACAGTCTCATTCTGTCTCTAGGCACCAGGCTGGAGTGCAGTGGTGGGATCTTGGCTCACTGCAACCTCCACCTCCCAGGTTCAAGCAATTCTCCTGTTTCAGCCTCCCAAGCGGCTGCAACTACAGGTGTGCACCACCACGCCCAGCTAATTTTTGTATTTTTAGTAGAGACGGGGTTTCACCATGTTGGCCAAGATGGTCTTGATCTCTTGACCTCATGATCCGCCCGCCTCAGCCTCCCAAAGTGCTGGGATTACAGGTGTGAGCCGCTGCACCCAACCCCAATAATGTTGCATGGTCATCTTCCCAGAATTTTTCTCATGTTCAGGTAAGGATTACATAATTAAACACAAAATCATATCTTGTTCAAGTCCTTTTGACTTCATAGGAAATTGTAGAAAGGAGTATAACTCAGTGGAGATGATGTGGGATGGTAGGTGAAATGCTGGCTAGGGCCTTAGTTGTGATCTTGGTCCTTCCCCTGCTTTAACTAGCTGTGTGACCCAGTGAGTCACTCGGTATCTTTAGGTCTTAGTTTTCTTACTATTTGCCCTATCTGCCTCATGAGAGTTCTGTGAAGAGTAGATTAACTCACTTTTCCAACTCTCCCTATCTGTAGTTGTCTCAAAGTGGAGGATGCATAGTCTAGGGATGAGCAGGATGGTTCACTGTGATAGAGGAGGATGACATCAAGGAGCACTTATAGATGCTTTAAATTTTGCTCTTTCAAGATTTCTGTTTTTAGCACATGTTTTATAACGTATGAACACAGCATTATATTTATGTAGACCATAAACAAACATACTGGAGATATGTGCTCTTTTAAAAAATTAATAGGGATATGTGATAAAAATGTTGAGGACCTAGTGGCCTCCAGGATAAAGTCCAAATTCATTAGTATGGCGTTTATGTCCCCTGAGGACCCTGTAGCTTCATTTCCTCCCCCACTGCTTCTATTTTTACTTAATTAACTGAACATACTAGTATTTTTCATACCTTGCTTATACTACCCTTTCTGCCTGAGACTCCTGAAACCTCTCTCAGTCCCCCTCTTTCAAGATTCAGCAGAGGAGTTATCTCCTGAATAAGTCCTTTGCTGAACTTCTCAGGTATGCCAGATCACTCCTTCCTTGGACTTCCATTGTACTGTACACATGCCACCTGTAAGCTGTGTGGAAGTGTGCTTGTTTGATTTCATTGACTAGTCTGTAGATATCTGTATATACACTGCTATAAAGATACTACCTGAAACTGGGTAATTTATGAAGAAAAGAGGTTTAATTGACTCAAACTTCCACATGGCTGGGGAGGCCTCAGGAAATCTACAGTCATGGTGGAAGGTGAAGGGGAAGCAAGGCACATCTTACATGGCAGCAGGAGAGAGCGAGCGAGCAGCGGAAACTGGCAATTTTAAGCCATTGGATCTTGTGAGAACTCCCTCACTATCTCTAGAGCAGCATGGGGAAACTGCCCCCATTATCCAATCACCTCTCACCAGGTTCCTCCCTTTACATGTGGGTACTACAATTTGAGATGAGATTTGGATGAGGACAAAGAGCCAAACCATATCAATCTCTAAAGGGCAATTTCCATGTCTTCTTAAATCTTTTTTGTTCTAGAACCTAGAATGGGCCCTACTATGTATTTCATAAATATTGATTAGTTATGCAAATAGCAAATAAGCTCTGAGAGTTCTATAGCATGTTAAAATCTTCAGGCAAATGTTAATAGTCATTATTATTAACCTATGTTAAATTCTCAGAGGTTTCAGTGGAATATCTTTATTAAAAATCTTGATCAAGTGACGTGAACAAAACAATACTAATTAACACCTGTGGACACTGGTTTTCAACTCTGGGAGTCTTCAAAAATATCAGTTCCCAGGCTCTGCTCATAGAGTTTTGATTCGATTGGTATGGGATATGGGTCAGGCACCTGTGGTTTTTAAAAGCTCCCCAGATGATTTTCATGTGCAGTCAAGGCTGAGAACCATTGTTTCAAATGTCATGGATAAAAAAAGGCGGTGAGCCGAGATCGCGCCATTGCACTCCAGCCTGGGTAACAAGAGCGAAACTCCGTCTCAAAAAAAAAAAAAAAAAAAAAAAAAAAAAAAGGAAGGTGCTTGGGAAAACCTGAGGCAGAGTGCTTTTCCTGAAAATGCAACTGCAGTTGTGAAACTTCTTTAGTACCCTGTCTTTGCAAGGTTAAGATGTGTCCTTGGGGGAAGACACACACACACACCAATTGCAGTTATTTATTGAGACCAGATTACTGAGTCACTTTGAAGAAAACTTGAGAGTTTAAAACTCGCCAGCATGGGCTAAGAATAGATCATGTTGCAGAAACCAGAACAGTTTCTTGGAAGGAATGGCTGAAGACATTGACAAAGGCTGAGCAGAGGATGAACTTGGGAAGTCACTCATCAACTATGGGGGTTGGGCAAAGTGAAAATGTGCTTACCATTTGCAATGAAATGGAAAAGGCCTTGGTGAGAAGGCAGTGGAGGTTAATAGTAATAAGTCATGTTGAGTTTTAACAAGATAATATATAGGATAACAAGAAGGCAAAAGTTTATTAAGTCAGATCCTGACTTTGCAACTAACACCTTTTTTTTCTCCCTTCTTCACCTGGGCCTGTTACAGATAGCTGAGTAAGGTGCCAAATTAGACTCAAACTGCATCTCAGGGAAAACTGTGAGGGAGCATCAGCTAATTTTAGCCTAAAGTATACGGATTTTGAAGTTTCTATGAAGATGTTTTTAAGAAACCTTATTAGGATTAGTGGATGTGTTGTCAACATTGGATTTTCCAGAGAATCACAGTGAATAGCTGGTACCTAAGCCATTGTTAATTTGTATCCTGGATATCAAGGCCTTCTTGATAGAAATTACCTATTTGCATTGCATACTAATTTGGGCATTGCTGCTTTGGAATTGATAAAGGTTTCGCCTATAATTGCTTGAAGTTACTTTTGTGCTAAGAAAGAATTTGCTAAGCAGATGCACAGTGTGCCATTGGTCACTGCGGTTAATCTTTTTAAGAGAATAAATATTTCCAAGCACTTAAGTGCCATGTGTTACAAACCACACCACTCAGGGACTAGTTGTGAGGCTTGTGTTTTCCTTGAAGTTGGGCAGGCAGGACCTCTAGTGGCAATGGCTAGTTAGCAGTTAGAATTAGTGCTAACGTTTCAGAAAGTACAAACTGCACTTCTTCTAAATTCTGGTTGATGGAATTCAGGCTGATATTCCCCTCAATAATCCCCCAATAATTTAAGCTTTGCACATTCTAATTCCCTGATGTTCAAATTGTCACAAATTCTCTCTGTGTACGTATTTCTTGGAGGAATACTCTTAAAGAAAACGGCTTCAAAGATTCCCTGGCAAAGTGGACACCTGGACCTCTAAAAGTAACATTTCCCTTACGATGTGGAAAGAGGCCAACAAATGTTTTTAACTGGTCCTTGACTTTAGTGCTACTGACTTATTCGCACATTGCACACTGATGCCCCTAAATAGCCATTTGTCCTCTGAATTTGGTCTTTCGAACAACAATGAGAGATGATTTTGAGAGCGAGTAGAGAGCTGCTCTACTGGGAAAAGGGCACAGGGAAGAAGTTTTGACAGGTATCTGTGGTGGCCACAGCCAGTGATCAACCAAACCCTGCAGCTGAGTTCAGGCCCCACCCTGAGCAGGCCTGCAGGCACATCTCACCTCTCTCTTCTGCCTGTTGGGTCCCATGGGGTCCACTGGCAGGACCCACTCCAGGCAGGTGTCCTTGAGCCTCTTCTAACCACCTCTTTCTCCTCCATGTCTTTGCCCTCTATGTGGTGGAGGGACAAGAGGGGAGCAAAGGGCAGTAGTGGGTTGTGCGCAGGCAGCCAGATGGGAGCCTGACCCTGGGTCACAGGCACATGAAAGACACAGCCCACTGATACATGATTTATCCTGTGCTGTGGGGAGAGGGGCAAAGAGAGAGAGTGAGGAAGAGAGAAAAAAACCCCTCTCTTCTATCCCTATCCTAGGCATCTAGATTTCATTCCTGAGTTCTTACAGGGCTTGGCTGAAACTGCTACTTCAGAACCCTTGCCTGATCAAGGTTAGGCCTTCCATGGGCTTTTTGTAGTTTCCTGTACTTGTCTCTACCAGCACTTATTATTATTACTGTGAATTATTTGTGTACATATTTATTATCTGCCTCAGTGGATGACAAGCTTCATGAGAGCAGAGATTGGTATCTGTACTATTTATTTTTGTATTCTTATGCAGGAGGCCTGGGACAAAGTGCTAAATAAATATTTGTTGAATGAGTGAGTGAGGCAACAAATGAATCAGTGAGGTGCACAAGAACATATGTATAAGAATGATCCTTGGAAATAACCTAATGTCTAGTAAGAGGGAAACAAATCATGGAGATCCATTTGTTTGAATATGTCATTAAAAGGCATATCTCAAAAATGTTTAATAACATTGAAAAATGCTCAAAATGTAAGGTTAAGAGAAAAAAGTAGTACATGAAAATTGACATATGGTATGATTCCTTTTTCTTTTTTGACATAAAGAAAATACTGACAGTTCTTACTATTCATGGTAGTTATAGTCTACAAGGTCACTACAAACACTGCATTGCAAATACTGAGTCACTGCACCTAGGGGAGATACAGAGTTAGGTTCCTGCAAGCCTCTGGCCACAATATTTTTGTCAACTAATCAATTTATAACCTTGTTTTATATGTGTTTCTGTTTCAAGACATCTTATTTAAATACATATTATTGATTACTTAACATTGAAATCACAACCAACAGCACTGTCACTTATGCCTGAAAGAAGCTGATCTAACACATGTATTTTCTCATGACAATCACAGTCTTGTTATGCCTTGGACACCAGACTGTGCTTCAGCTCTATGCTTGGGGCCATTTTAAACCACAAGAGCACTAACGAAAAGCATATAAATGTGAAAAATATAGCACTAAGTAGACCTTAAAGAAGATACTTGTTTACAGTGTGGGAGCTGAAATAAGAAGGCTAGGCATCACCTTGCTTGACATCATCACCTGGGCACGTATGCATTGGCCAACTCAACTTTTTTGCTGCTCTGACATTTGCATGTTCACAAATAAGTGAAATGCACTGTGAGTATTGATTGGCAGTTACAATTTTAGCAAGTAGGGGAATTTGTAAATACAAAATCTGTGACTAATGAATATTGACTGTATATCCTTTAAAAAAAAACTCAGGGCAAATCTGCCCCTCATGGTAGCAACTACAGTGACATAAACATTTAAAAATGTATCATTTTCTTTAACTTCCCAAATATCTAAAATTAACTTGTATTACAGTATAACTAGGAAAATAAATATTATTTTTCTTTTATTAGGAAATGGCAAAATGCAGTGGGCAGAATATATACAGGAAAAAGCTAGCAACAATTTCTTTGGCCAGCTGTGGCTCAGTAAGTTTAGACATAAACAGCCAAAACTATCGGTATGGTAGTTTCAAAAATGTATTGAGCCATAACTTTGAAAGATATCTTGAGCTGGCCATGGTGGCTCATGCCTGTAATCTCAGCACTTTGGGAAGCCAAGGTGGGCAGGTCATAAGGTCAGGAGTTCGAGACCAGCCTGGCCAACATAATGAAACCTCACCTCTTCCCAAAATACAAAAAAGGTGGCATGTGCCCTTAATCCCAGCTACTTGGGAGGCTGAGGCAGGAGAATTGCTTGAATCCGGGAGGCAGAGGTTTGCAGTGAGCTGAGATCGTGCCACTGCACTCCAGCCTGGGCAACAGAGTGAGATGGGTATGGGGGCAGGGTGATAAAAAGAAAGTAATTTTGAATTCTCTTTTATATGACTTTTTTAATAGCCAAAATATCATCCTACAGACAGGAACAGGCTGACCTTTTGAGCAAGGGCTTCAAGCTGAGCAGGAGAAAGAGACATAAGCATGAACAAGACCTGTCTCTGCAAGCAGAGGTCAGCTACTTGACGAAAGCAGTGCAAAGGGGATGGCTTTCTCTGGAAATTCTTGGCTTCAGCTACTCATCCTTCACCTCTTGCCAAGTCTAGGTTGGGTCTCCCTCAGTGTCCTTCTCTGTTCTAGCACTCCCCACACTGTTGTAATTACCTGTATATATCTGTGTTCCCAACTAGACTTTAAGCTCTATGAAGGCAAGGTCTGAACGTAGCTTGCTCACTACTGAATTACATTGCCTGGCACATTGCTTTGCATACAGTGAGGGTCAAATCTGTATCTGTTCAATATATGATGGGATTATCATGCATTAAACACCCCAACAGATGGCAACTCCTGTCAGAATCATCCTCTTTAAATATGAAAGTCAGCATCAGAAACAACATCAAACCTCGCACAAGAATATTGAAGAGTATAAATGAGAAAATTCAAATGCCCCAACAGAGAGTGACTCCTGTCAGAATCCTTCTCTTTAAATATGAAGATCAGTGTCAGAAACAATGCCAAGTACAAGAATACTCAAGAGTTCAAATGAGAAAATTTCAATCTTAAAAAATGGACAAGATTTCTTATACTCAGGCAAAAGAGATAATAGAAACAAGAATCTGTCTATGTATGAAAAGCAAATACAATTTCTGTTTCTTTTATCTTCTTACAATTGTACACCCTGTTCAACCATCTTTGGGCTTGTGATTACTGGGGAGTACACTGCTATTTCTTGAAGTGTCCATAAACACAGATAGCAGAACTCAATTCCTGAAATGTGCTCCTGTTTGATAAGGCGGATTGGACTAGATCCTGTTCAGCATTTAATCTACTTCCTTAAGCATCTGAGGATGTTCCAAACGCAAGACTATTTCAGTACCTTTGTATTTGCAATGTATGATGCTCTAAAATGATAATGGTATTAACTTTCTATGGACATTATAACAAATTGCCGCAAACCTAATGGCTTAAAACAATGTAAATTTATTATCTTATAGTTCTGTCCATCAGATATTTGCCCAGATCTTACTGGACAAAGATCAAGGTGTTAGCAGGGTACATTCTTTTCTGGAGGGTCTAGGAGAGAATCCATTTCCTTGTATCTGTCATCTGTGGCGGGGCAGTGCGGGGAGGCTGCTTTCATTGGCTTGTGCCCACCTTCCCTCATCTTCAAGACCATCAGGCTGAGTTCTTCTCATGCTGCTATCTCTCTGGTTCCTTCTTTTCATTCTCTCTTCCACTTCCAAATACCTTTGTGTGATTAAGCCCCCCAAGGTCAACTGTTTGGCAACCTTAATTCCATTTGCAACATTAACCCACATTTGCTATCTACCCTAACCTATTCCCAAATTCTGGGGAATGGGATGTAGACATCTCTGAAGGCTGATATAGTTTGGATGTTTGACTCCTCCAAATCTCATGTTGAAATGTTATCTCCAATGTTGGAGGGAGGACCTCCTGGGAGGTGTTAGATCATTGGAGTATATCCCTTGTGAATGGCTTAGCAACATCTCCTTGGGGATGAATGAGTTCTCAGTCTATGAGTTCACACAAAAGGGGGTTGTTTAAAAGAGACTGGGCCAGGCACGGTGGCTTACACCTGTAATCCCAGCACCTTGGGAGGCTGAGGCGGGTGGATCAACTGAGGTCAAGAATTCAAGACCAGCTTGGACAACATGGTGAAACTCCATCTCTACTACAAATACAAAAATTAGCTGGGTGTGGTAGCAGGCTTCTGTAATCCTAGCTACTCGGGAGGTTGAGGCAGGAGAATCGCTTGAACCCGGGAGGCAGAGGTCACAGTGAGCTGAGATCATGTCACTGCACGCCAGCCTGGGTGACAAGAGTGAAACTTCACCTCAAAAAAAAAAAAAAAAAAAAAAAAAAAAAAAAAAAAGAGGCTGGCATCTCTGTTACCACATGACACGCTGGCTCCTTTTCACCTTCTGCCATGATTGAAAGTTTCCTGAGGCACTCACCAGAAGGAGATGCTGGCCCCATGTCTCCTATATAGCTTTAGAACCATGAGCCAAAATAAATCTCTTTTCTTTTAACTTACCCAGCCTCAGGCATTCCTTTAGAGCAATGCAAATGGAAGAACACAGGGGCATTGCTCTGCCCACCAGAATAAATGTACACACAATTATATATGCATATAATCTAGGAAATATAGTCACTTATATTTATCAATTTTCAAAAAACCACATCCCTATCTCAACTGTCTACTGTTTCCCTCTGCCCACCCCAGAAAAAAAAGAAAAACTATCCTAAGACTTAAACAACGGAATGAAGTACTTTTGGAGATAAAAAAGTCAAATACTTCTTTTGCTATGTGGATTTAAGAGAGACGTCTCCACACGTTGTGTGGGAGTTTATGTGTAGGAATCTAACTGCTCATGAGTTATCTCCAAGAAGTCCGGCTCACAGTATGAATAGATGGGATCCTGTTATAATCTGTTCACTGTTTGCCTTGCAGTTGTGGATATAAATTATATCTAATACCTTTTCTTCTTAATGATTATTCTTTCAGAAATTTTGTTTATCTTTCTAATTTGATTAGACAAGGCTTTTCTATCCCCCACTGCTTTTTTCAACAGCACAAAGATAGCAGGAGGACTGATCAATGACTGGAGATCTGCAGGGGTGATAAGCCTTTCTGTATATTTATGTAGCAGGCAAGACATAGTGGAATGAGAAATACCAGGTTCCAGATTTCATGTCCCATATATCCCCATCCAACTCTGCATCATGCATTAAACAAATAAAAAGTAACAGAAGGGCTGGGCATGGTGGCTCCTGCCTATAATCCCAGCACTTTGGGAGATCAAGATGGGTGGATCACTTTAGCTCAGGAGTTCGAGACCAGCCTTGGCAACATAGTGAAACTCTATCTCTACAAAAATACAAAAATTAGCTGGGCATGGTGGCATGCACCTGTTGTCCCAGCTGCTCGGGAGGCTGAGGTGGGAGGATTGCCTGAGCCCGGAAGGCAGAGTTTGCAGTGAGCTGAGATTGTGTCAATGAACTCCAACCTGGGCAATGGAGCCAGACCCTGTCTCAAAAAAAAAAAAAAAAAAAAAAGTAACAGGACTAGCAGGATTTTATATTCTAGCTACCTTTTCCCCATTTACAAACTGCTGAGTTGGAAACATTTGTTATATTTGGTTTTGAGTGAAACCAGAATCAATAACAAATTTGTTTTGCATTCATTCCTCAATATATTTACTGTGTGAATATGGATCAGTAGGGATGGTGTGAGACTGCCACACTCAAGCTGGGCATCTGTGCAATCCACATCAACACTTCCAATGCTCTCAAGCAAGGCCAATAAATCATAAAGCTCATGTGCTACTGAATTCAGTGCTTCACCACCAGCAAAATCAATGGAGATGCTTCCAAAATTTTCAGTCTTACAGCTTCTTGTACAAATCTTTTCCCCTATTCCCTCTGTCTGCCTGTCTGGCTAAGGTTGAGGCATGGATACTGGGTCTGCCTCCTCTCCATCCACTTTCTCTGTACTCTACTGAGAAATGACCACGTGGTTGGGGTCGATCTGGCAGCCCAGCCAATTGTGGTTTTCTCATATCTATTCCCAGTGAGGCAAACGGTTGCACGTCATTCCCCTGGCAACCAAGACTGGTTCAGTTTGGGTTGATATGATGCTAGCAGAAGTTCGTTGGGGCTTCTAGGTAAAGCGTCCTCATCCTTAAGTGAGAGACTCAAAGATTCATCTTTCCCAATCCCAGATGGATTATAGAACTTCTGCAGGTATCTTGTTATCGATCTGATGAAGTAACTGACCTAGAAGAATCACAGGGAGGTGAAGCTCCTTTCCTACCCCCTCACACACCTCTCCAGTTATGCAGGAAAACATGCATTATTTGTTTGTTTGTTTAATCCTGTTAGAGCTGGATTTTTTGATTATATTTCCTCATTAATTCTACAAATAATTACAAATGTCTGCTGTGTACCAGGCACTGCTTTAAGCAATGTGGATTAAAAAAACAAAAAAGTTTCCTGCCTTCCAGTAGGAAGAGTTAAAAAAGCAAATAATAAATCAGGGAACTCAACAAGACCAAGATAAAAAAGCTAGAGAGTGACAGGTGCTGTTGGGGAAAAGATGAGAGTAGCTGATTGTAATTTTAAATAGGGTGGTAAGGTTTCCCCTCACTGAAAAATGTGATTTGGCTCACAATCCCAGCACTTTGGGAGGCTGAGGCTGGAGGATTTCTTGGTCTTGAGTTCAAGACCAGCCTAGGAAACATAGCGATATCTTATCTCTACTAAAAAAAAAAAAAGAAAAAAAGAAAGAAAAAAAGAAATTAGCCAGGCATGGTGGTATGTGGCTGTGGTCCTAGCTACTCAGGAGGCTGAGGTAGGAGGATTATTTGAGCCCAGGAGTTGGAGGCTGCAGTGCGCTATGATTCAGTCACTGCACTCCAGCCTGGACAACAAAGCAAGATCCTCTCTCTCTCTCTCTCTCTCTCACACACACACACACACACACACACACACACACACACACACACAAGTGTGGTTTGAGTAGACTTGAGTGAATGAGCATATGTGGATATTTGGAGAAGAGTTTTCTAGGCAGAGGAAACTGCCAACACAAATTCCCTAAGTTGGGAGCTTGCTTGGGAGTGTGACAGGAAAAGGAGTGGTGGGAATGAAGTCAGGGAGGGCAGGGTTAACAGGGAGCCTGGTGGGTCTTGTAGCCCAATGCAGAAGCATTTTGGATTTGACTCTGATTCAAGTGGGGAACCAAGGAAGGCTTTTGAGCAGAGTGAAAACCATCACTCTGACTGCTGCATTGGGGAAGGACTTTGGAGCAGTAAAGGAAGGTGCAGGGAGCAGCTGACTTAGGAGGCCACAGTCCCGCATCAGGCTGGAGATGCTGCAGCAGTGGTCCAGGGTGGTGAGCAGTGGTTTGGATTCTGGATATATTCTGAAGGCAGAGCCAAGAGGATTTCCTGAGTACATGGGGATATGACAGAAAAGCAGGGAGTCAAGGATGACTCCAGCTGAAAGCAACCTAAATTATGAACTCTCAAATTTACCTGACTTGCTTATCAGCTACTTACAACTAACGAATGTTACAAACTATGGAGAAGTCCAACCCAAACACAGGGTTCACATGAAAACCAGTAATTTGATATTGAGGGCTCTATATTTTCCATCAGCCACATCCCCCTACTTAAAATACTTTCCTTGGCTGCCTTTTAAGAATAAAGTTATTTTCCATGGTCTTTAAGAGTTAACTTAGGTAGAACTGAAGTGATGACCATTCTACCCTGTGCAGCAATGCCATTGCTCTTTATCCTTGTGTGATGTGGCTCCCCTGTGTCTATAGCCTTCTGCTGCCGGATGGGATGACGATTTTGCTCCCTTGTTGATGGACTCAGCATCTGTACATGGGATATTTTGACTCCAATTTTCCTGATGCATCATCCTAATTGTCTGGTAGTTACTGTCTGTCACTTACTAACCGGTGTGAGATATTCTTCAGCTCTTTATCAGGAACAGAATTACAGCCTCTATCTTTAGAAATGAGATATGCTGAGGATTATTCATGTTTGTAATTACAAATCTAGCAGAAGTGCAATTATTAAAAAAAACTCTTGGAAAGGACATTTTGTCATATAACGCAGAACCTGTTGTTAGTCTCTTGTGCTGGTTTTACTTTTGTTGCTGTAATTCCCACCTGCATTTCAGCTGTAATTTAACATTATCTGTCTTCTCTGTATCTTTCTACCTGGTTGTAATCGTTAGGACTCCTGCTGTTTATTCTTAAACACTTTCTCCTCTGTACTGAATTACTGGGCTATTTTCTGTGATTATATCCTAAGAAACAGCTGCAGCATTGTAATAACTTCAGAGGGTTGGTTTATCTCTATTCTAAAACCAGTGAAGGAAAGAGCGGGGTACCTTCAGAGGTCATTCACATAAACCCATCATTTTAAGAATGAAGGAACTGAAGCTTTTGGGTGATTAACTAAGTTGGTCATGATCATTTGCATTCTTATTGTTCTGTTGTACTCTGGAATAGCAAGCATGGATATATATTCAAAGATAGAGTTTTTTAAGTCCTAGCACCTTGCAATTGACACTGATTAACCAACAACATACCTAAAAGAGCTAGAAATGGGAAGGAACGTGACACTGAATCCATTTTCTGAGCCAGACATGGCTAGATGCTTTGTATCATGGACCACACTGATATGCACAATAACCTGATCAGGTAGAAATAATTATGCCAATTTCTCTCTCTCTCTCTCTCTCTCTCTCTCTTTCTCTGATGCATCATCCTAATTGTCTTGTAGTTACTGCCTGTCACTTACCAAATGGTGTGAGATATTCTTCAGCTCTTCCTCAGGAACAGACTTACAGCCTCTTGTAATTGTACAGGTTCTCTCTCTCTCTCTCTTTCTCTGTCGCTCCCTCTTACACACACACACACACACACACACACACACACACACGCGCTGGGATTTTTGGGAGATTAAGCAACAGGCTTAAGAGCACACAGGTAGTAACTTCCTAATAGTAAGAACTGCTTGACTTTCTACTCTTTCTCTTTCTACCAAGTCAGGAACAGAATAATGGATATCTTCCAAAGGGTGAGATAGGAGTATGAGTTACTTTTAAGGCAGTTGGAAGGAAGCCCAAAGAGCGTGGGAAACCGTGAAGACTGGGCCTTATAACTGCAGTTTTCTCAGGCCTGTGCAGCTGCCTCTATCCTTTTGCTCTGAGCTAACTGGACTTAGTTAAGCAATGTTGCCCAACTGTTAAGAAAGAAAGCTCAAAACCAGTAGGTAGGATGCCAGGGATTTTGCTTAATTTTTTGATTTTTAAAATCTTGATGCTTTGAGGTTGTTTTGAGCCTTATTGGTCCAGAGTGGTTCAATCTGACTGAGGAGGCAGTTGGAGGAGGAAGGAATAGAAAAACGAAAGATTGGTGGGAAAAGGATACTGCTTTAGGTTGTTTGCAGGTAAACACGAGTTTGACTCTACAAAACTCTCTTCCTGAAATAACCAAGAATGATGCACATCAGAAGCATAAATTAAACAGTTGCCTTCTTCTTGTTAATTCTTTAGTCTTTAGCTATTTCTGCTGTTGCTGCAGAGGCAGAGAGAAGAATCAACCTCAGGAAATAGTATGGAGGTCAAGGGTTAGCTAAAACGATCTGCTGATTTTCTGATCTGTGGGGCTTTCTGAGTGAGTCCCTCTTGAATTGCAGGAGGGCATCCCATAGGAACTCCAGTATGCAAGAGTCTCAAGAGATAGCCTCTAGAACACTGGGCTTAGCATTAATCCATGAAAACGAGGTGCTATAATATGATAATGATACTAGAACCTATAGTTACATGGATTGTGGGAAAGGTTTGAATTGAAAGGGTGAAGGAGGGAGTGGTTGTCTTCCAAGAGGGTATGATGGTCATGCTGAATGAAGAATGAAGTGAAAGAAGTGAATGAAGATGCATTAAGACTGTAGGTCAGGTTCAAGTTGTAACTCCTAAGAGTTCAAACACATAATGACATATTGAAGGATCTCTATTGCAATCATAAGAAACAGTAGAATGGTCGGGTGCAGTGGCTCATGCCTGTGACCCCAGAACTTTGGGAAGCCAAGGCAGGCAGATCACTTGAGGTCAGGAGTTCAAGATCAGCCTGGTCAACATGGTGAAACCTCATCTCTACCAAAAATACAAAAATTAGCCAGGCATGGTGGGGCTTGCCTGTAATCCCAGTTACTCAGGAAGCTGAGGCAGGAGAATCACTTGAAACTGGGAGGCAGAAGTTGCAGTGAGCTGAGATCATGCCACTGCACTCCAGCCTGAGTGACAGAGTGAGACTATTTCAAAGAAAAAAAAGAAGGAAAGAAATGGCAGAGTGTCCCATCTGCCCTGCGGTCCTGGGCATGGTGGTACATGCCTGTAATCCCAGCTACTTGGGAGGCTGAGGCAGGAGAATCGCTTGAACTCGGGAGGCAGAGGTTGCAGTGAGCTGAGATTGTGCCATTGCACTCCAGCCTGGGCAACCAGAGTGAAACTCTACCTCAAAAAAAAAAAAAAAAAAAAAAAAGCTAATAATAATAATAAATAAAAGAAACTGATTAATGGCTTCAAAACTTTATTTCTCATCATCAAAATGAACTTGGTTATTAACAAGTCCAGATTTTTTTTAGCCCTGCCTCCAAAAAGTCTGATTTTATCAACAAAAATAACTCCCAGGTAATTCCTGCAAGCCTCACTGGAAATATCTGGGGTAGGTGACCCTAGCTTCTGTCATTTTGTTATTGTTTATTATTATTTTTAATAAACAGGATCTTGCTCTCTTGGCTAAGCTAGGGTGCAGTGGTGCAATTATAACTCACTTCAGCCTTAAGCCTCTGGGTTCAAGGGATCCTCCTCCATTGCTGGGATTACAGATGTGAGTCACTGTGTCAGGCTCTCTGTGTGTTCCTTCTCTTAGTACTTCTGAAATATCTCTTATTTTTTTCTTTTCCAGCTCAGAGATTCTTGATTTAAGTTTCTGGGGCTCATTGAATAGGGCCCAGGGGATCTACAACCCCCCTGAAATTATACGCCAAATTTCACATATATATGTGCTACGTGCAGAGTCTCAAAGGAATCTGTGGTTTCCAAAGGTTTTAGGACAATTGCTCCAACTGTTCTATTCATCTCCTTTCTGCCCTGACCCCCTGGAGCTGGTTCATGGCTTTTTATCCTGGCCAGTCTTCCTGGCTTTAGTGGACAGTGCATTTCTCTTTGACTTTGAAACTTCACATTTAACTATGAGACATAGCATGAAACTTTGGAAAGAGAGGGGATCACTTCTATGTTTCTATTAAAATTAATTTCCTTTGGAAGAATATGCCTGTGACAGTTTTCATAGAACACTGCTGTCCCCATTTTAATGAGAAACTTAAAAAAATTCATCCATGTCACCAATATTCTACTGTGTCTCTTTTCTCCCAGAAGCTGATCTCTTTGCTAAACCATCCTCAGCACAGCTTCAGGTGAAGTCCTTTGCTGTTCTGGGTCCTTTGTTGCCTTCCTGGTGCTCTGCTGTCCACAGAATACAGCCCCGACTCGGTAGCCTGGCATCTGTGCCCTTTGCAATCTGACTACCTCCTGCTGCTCTCCTAATTGTTCCATGTTCTAAGCTAACTGTGCTCCTTGCCATTGCCCAAGCCCTGTCTGTACTCTCTCCCCTCTGGGCCTACAGGGGATGCCCTCCCTCTCTTCTCCATCTGTCACTGTGTACCCTTGTTCAAGTCCTTCCTCCCATCTCTCCATCAGCCAGAAATTTCCTGTTCTGTGAACATCAACTGTACTTGGTTCATACGGGTCTTATGGCATTTGTTACATATTGATTTTTGCTTTATTATGCATGACTTGTGTTTCTCTTTTTTCTTATTAGATTCCAAGACCTTTCATCATAGGGCCCTTGTAGATTTAACTCTATCTGGTCAATTGCCTGTCACAATATCTAGCACACAAAAAGCCCTCAATAAAATCTGGTGAATACATTTAAAAACCTGGATATGGCTATTTTAATTTAGAAAAATAAGTCTGTTTGGCTTTTCTCCTGGTAATCTAAGTTGGGTAGTTGCACAAGAACTGCATATAAACTGGATTCAACTTTGATAAATTAGAAAAGTCATCTGATGGCTTCATTAAAATGTGGACTTTTAAAATTATTTATGTGATTTCATTTTTCGTAACATCTTTGTGAGACTTGTAGCAGTGTAGTATTCCTCCCCCCCACTTTTGGCTGGTGACTTTACTGAGCTGAGATGTTAAAGTGGGTCATTCAAGGCCACAGAGCAGACAGGTGACAAAACTGGGACTGGAACCGTGGCCTCCTGGAGCCACATTAGCAGAGTGTAGCATTGACTGCACTAAGAATGGAATACAAATGTGCTCACACATTGCCAAATCCTATGGGTCAGAAAGGTTTTTTTAGTGATGGTGGTACAGATAATGAACTACTGGAAATTTTGTCTTTTCACCATTCAAGTTTGGCACTGAAGGCTCTTCTCTTTCTGTTCCCTAAATAAGGACATGTCTGTAGGTCTGGTCCTCAGCCCTGTCTGCCTGTGACCTTCTCCAGTATCCAGGACTCTCCGTGATCGATAACTGCCTCATGGTTTCAATGATCATCACTTTGCTGACTTACCTAACGTCTTCGTCTGTGGTAATGACCCCTGCCTGCTCTCCACCTCACATCTCTTGTGGTTTACCAGAAGTTTCCACATAGAGTTCTGCTATCACTTCAAAATCCAGATATCTAAATCCAAACTCATCATCTGCTCTGTGATCAAACTTACTCCTTTCTCAATCTACATTTTTCTACCATCATTCTCCTAGTCATCCAAGTTCAAAATCATTGTTATCTTTAACTTCCTTTTCTTTATTTTTTTGAGACAGCTTCTCATTCTGTTGCCCATGTTGGAATGAAGTGATGCGATCATGACTAACTGTAGTTCAAACTCCTGGGCTGAAGTGATCCTCCTGCCTCAGCCTCCCAAGCAGCTAGGACTATAGGTACACATCTCCACACTCAGCTAATTATTATTTTTTTGAGATGAGGTATTACTCTGTTGCGCAGCATGGAGTATAATGCTGTGATCTCAGCTCACTGCAACCTCTGCCTCCTGGGTTCAAATGATTATCCTGCCTCACCCTCCTGAGTATCTGGGGTTAGAGGTACCTGCCACCATACCCAGCTAATTTTTGTATTTGTAGTAGAGATGGGGTTTCACAATGTTGGACAGGCTGGTCCTAAACTCCTGACCTCAAGTGATCCACCCTCCTTGGCCTCCCAACGTGCTGGGACTACAGGTATGAACCACCACAGTAGGCCTAATTTTTTAATTTTTGTAGAAATGGGGTCTTATGTTGCCCAGGATGGTCTTGAACTCCTAGCTTCAAGTGATTCTCCTGTCTTGGCCTCCCAAAGTGCTGAAATTACAGAAATGAGCCACTATGCCTGGTCTGTTATCTTCAACTTTTTAATTGGCTTTACCTTATATCTTCCTTCAAAATGTCTATCATGTTCATTTGAGAATCAAGAGGGTTTTATTTTTATTTTTATTTTTTGCCAAGGATTACCTCTTTCTCTAGAGTCCTCCACCTCATGCACATTCCCTTCTATTTTCCTCACCACATTGTGATCTAGGCCTTTTCTTTCCCTTCCTTAAGTTTCATTGGTGTTCATTTGATTACAGGATGAAATCTATAATCTTCAGCCTGCCATATGAAACCTCCTACAGTCTGACTCCAATTGATCTTTCTGTCTTTCTAGTCTAATACTTGCCTGTAGTAATTTTCCTTTTTTCAGACTCTTCTGTTCACTGTCCTGGAATGCATCTCCTGTGGCCTTGCTTTGATCCTCAGTTTAGTTCTCTAATTTTTCAGGCTACTCCTTTGGATATTTTTCATCTTCAAGGTGAAACTCATGTCTCACCTTTTTGATATGACCATTCCTAAATATTTAAACCCATATTCTGAAGTTCTTGGCCCTTGTTGTCTACACCTTTGCTGCTCAAAGTGTCATTAAATGAGCAGCAGCATTGGCACCACCTGGAAGATGGTTAGAAATGCGGAAGCTTGGGGCTCTTCCTCAGACCTGCAGAATTCAAATTCGCATTTTATCAAGATTCTTGAAGTGATGTATGAAAATAGAGAAACACTTGTCTGTCCCATTTAGATACTTAGATAATACTCAATCCGAACACCAACTTATGTACTTGTCTGTACTCCTCAAGATCCTTGAAGACTGAAAACCTGTTTTATTTTCCTTTAATATCTCTGAAACACAATTTCATGGTAAGGTAGGTGCTTATTAAATAGATTTTAGTGTCCTCCTCTTTCTTTTGCTATTTAAATGAGAAAAAACCTCCTAAGACTCCTAGAAAGTGAGCATGAGCAGCTATGGTTCAGATATTGCCAGTGAGATACTGCTAAGAGGTGACGTCTTTAAGATGTGATAGAGCCATTAGGGTTTCTCCCTTGTGGATGAAATAACACCACCAAACCAACAGGAGTGCTAAGGTAAATGACTGTAGAACAAAATGTTATTTATGTAGCTTCATGGTACATGTAACTTCACAATTGCATTTTGTGTCGGAAAAACATATGAGTTTTATTAAGCTTAGTAGAGAAATGCCTACTTTGTGGCAATGTTGTCCATTAGTTAACCAGAGATAAATATGAGAACCATAATGTCACTGTATTCTTTCACTAGCCTAGGTTTATAAAAGCTCAAAGACTACAAGAGTTATAGATGACTCCAGCATGCACTCATGCTGTTGCTTAACTTTTTCATGTAAATGTGTCTTATTCTGTCAACAGACTACAAGAGGGGCAAGGACATGTATTATATAATTTTGTATATATTTGACAATGCTGAGGACATAAAGCTTCAGCTCCTTTCCTCCCTCCCTCCTTGCCACCTTCCCTTTCTTTATTCCTGCCTTCCATTCTTCAAGTATTTGAGTGATTGAGATCTAATATTGAGATAGTCTATCTATAGAATATTCTATCCTAGTGCTATAATATATGTGGGGAATAAATCACCCTTTAAAATGAATGTCCTCTTTATGGAACTTGCATCCCAGTGGTGAAAAAAAATAAACAAAATCAATAAGTGGAATGTATAGTTAGAGCATGATCAGTTCTGCAGAAAAAGATTAGAGAAGGGGGCTTTTAACTGGGCAGTATACTTTTAAATAAAAAGCCAGAGAAGACCACCTTTGAGAACAAGTAATTTAAGGAAAGACTTGAAGGAGGTAAATTATGTAGCTGTCTGAGGGAAGAACATCCCAGAGAGTGGAAGAGCAAGTACAGGGCTATGTGGTGGGCATAAACAGGGAAGAGTAAGAAAGGTCTTTTGGGTTTGAAGTAGAAGGAGCTTGGGGGAGAGTGACAGGAGAGATGAGATCAGATATCATGTATTAATAGGATCTCTCTGACTGCAATATTGCAAAAAGCCAGAAGGGGGACAAGGTGGAGGCGGGAAGACCAATCAGAAGGCCACCGCAATAATACAGACAGGAGATGGTGGTGGCTCAGACCAGGGAAGCAGCTGTGGAAGAGGTGAGAAGTGGTTAGATTCTGCAAATATTCTGAGAGTAGGGCCAAAAGGATTTTCTGAAAGATTGAATTTGGAGTATGAGAGACAGAGAGGCATCCAGGATCCAGGCATTTAAGATTTTTGGCCTGAGCAACTAGAAAGATGCAGCTGCCATCAAGTGAGATGGGGGAAGGCTGTGGTGAAGAAGTCTTTTTTAGGGAAGATTAGGAACTTAGCTTTGGCAATGTTGAGTTTGACATATCTGTTAGACAAGTGGAGATATTGAGGAGGCAGTTGAATATTTGTGGAATGAATGAATAAGCAGGATCTTAATCAATTGTTTAACTCCCTTAAACATAAATCAACTTTTCCTCTGCTTCCTCAAAATGTGAAGCATTTTGGGATGTGACACTGGAAATCAGACTCTTTTGACCAAGGCCCAGGTCTGCCTGAATTCCAAGCCTAGAGATCTACAATTTGCTGGCCATTTCCCTTAAATTTTCTCTAGAGTCTCGGCATGTCTAAAATGGAACTCACTCTCTTTATCCCAGCCTGGTCTCCCTCTTTGTACTGTGGTGAGTGGGTACCGCCAGACATGTAAGCTGGGAGTCACACCTCATTCCTTCCATTTCCTCATCTCCATGTCTGTTGATCACCAAATCTTATCAACCCCACTTCCAAACCATCTCTAGAGCCCATCTCTTCCCTCCGTCTTCACTGCTGCTTTTTTGGATATATGTTCTCATTGTCTCTCACCTGGATTATATGTAAATCTTCTCCTACCTGGTTTCCCAGTCTCCAATCGATCCTTCACATAGCTCCCAGAGTGATTTTCTAAAATGTAAATGTGGCCATGTTACTCTTCTGCTTAAAAAATTTCCAAAGTCTTTCTTCTGTCTATAAAACCCAAAACCTGAGTTTGGCCTGCAAGGATCATCAAGATCGAGCTCCTGCTTATCTTTCAGATTTATTGTCCTCCCAGCCCACCATCACTCTTATTCATTGGCCAGATTATACTACCTGCAGTTAATTAATTTATTCATTCAATTTTCACACATAAATAGGATGCTTCATATGTTACAAGCACTATTCTAAGCTGTGGGGGATACAATGCTAGACAGAACAGATCTGGTTCCTGCCCTCATGGAACTATACTTTCTCAGTTTCCATGCCTCTGCTCTCTGAAGCCCCTGCCTTGAATTAACCACCATCTCCTCCTCCCTCCACCTCACTGCCATGTCCTTCTTCTCCTACCAGCCACTTAGAGAATACCAACTCACCTGTTAGGAACCGGCTTACATCATTACTTGTATTAAGCTCTTTACTCTATCTCCTTTTCTCTTCTAAAAATGTTTCCTCCCTAAAAAGGTATTATTAAAAAACTTAATGGCTCTAGAATTGAGGATATCTCTAAATATATTCCAGGTTCAGCTCAGAATATTGTCATATCTTATATTAGAAGATCACCGCTCAAGGAATGAGATTTCCTTCTTTATCCCAAAAGGGAAAAAAAGCTCCCTCTTCCTGGATTTTTCCCATGCGCTTTGGGCTTCACAAGTGGGATAAGCAATTGTTAACTTGCTGCAGAGTGAACCCAATTGCACTGGATGCACACACAGTGGGTGCTCCAGGAGTTTTTTGTTGTTATTGTTGTTTTTTGAGATGGAGTCTTGCCCTGTGGCCCAGGCTGGGGAGCAATGGTGTGATCTCAGCTCACTGCAACCTCTGCCTTCTGGGTTCCAGCAATTCTGCCTCAGCCTCCCATGCAGCTGGGACTACAGGCACATACCACTATGCCTGGCTAATTTTTGTATTTTTAGTAGAGACGGGGTTTCACCATATTTGCCAGGCTGGTCTCAAACTCCGGACCTTGTGATCCACCTGCCTTGGTCTCCCAAAGCGTTGGGATTACAGGTATAAGCCACTACATCTGGCCTCCAGGATTTTTAAATAGTAAAGCCTTGGTGGTGAGCTGATTGGTAGGGGTGCTAGGAAACTTAGTTAAAATTTTCACTTAGGTTAATATACACAGTTTTATAGTAGCTTGGTGGGGTCTGATAAAGATGTGGGTTAAAGATTCCTTTTAAAGCCATCTCTTAATGCTACCACCGTACAGAAAGATGGCAGAGGGAAAAACTGCCTTTATAGACACCTGCCCATACTTCCTGGTCTGCCCTCAGTTACAACTCCTAGAGAGTAGGCACATTCCTTAGGGTGGAAAATACATGGAAATTCAGTACTTGTAAGTTGATGGGAGGTGGGTAATGAGGATGAGCGACCGAAGTAAAAACCTTTATTTTTCTGTTCTCATCACCTAAGGGGTTCTTTGGAATACCAGTGAGCTTTATGCTCAGGCTGAAAAATCCCTGTTACAATTGCCTTAATTGCAATCTCTATTTCTTCTTTTTCTTCCTCTGTGTCTCTACACCTCTCCCTCACCACTTTCTGGATATACACACATATTTACATTCGGATGATTTTAGAAAGCTCCATTGGGAAATAGCTATAAATTATGAATATGTAACAGCACTAAAACCAACTATTATAGTCAAAAAGCCTGAAATAAACGTGCTGTTTCTCTTCCTTCCTACTTACTTACAGTCGGCACACAGCAATGTATCTTAGAGTGAGGCTAAATGGATATCTGATACTAACTCTAATGTGATAGGCAGTCAACAACCCAGTTATCATTGTTTAAGCATTTTAAGGACTAGTTCCATGTCACTCTGGCTATGATAAAAACCATAGTCTCCAAATTGGTACAGTAGGGTGAACCTTCCATGATGACTGGTAGCATGTGTTTGATTACATGTATGTACACACACACATGCACACACAAATACACATACCTTAACATAACCAGATTATTATTATTATTACTTTTGAGACAGAGTCTTGCTCTGTTTTCCAGGCTGGAGCACAGAGGCACAATCTTGGCTCACTGCAATCTCCCCCTCCTGGGTTCAAGTGATTCTCCTGCCTCAGCCTCCCGAGTAGCTGGGACTACAGGCATGCACCACCATGCCCAGCTAATTTTTTTATTCTTAGTAGAGATGGGGTTTCACCATGTTGACCAGGATGGTCTCATTCTCTTGATCTTGTGATCTGCCTGCCTCAGCCTCCCAAAGTCCTGGGATTACAGGCATGAGCCACCACACCCAAACCAGATTAGTATTTTCCTTTTGCACTGTATTTAATACTTTAAAATAATGTTTCCTCAGTGATCGTCAGAGTTATAAAATGATTTGAATATATTTATAAGCTATAAACATTTTAATTTCAAAGGACAAAATATGCTGCACAAAAGAGATAGTACAGCCACTGCTTATGTGTTTAATTTATTTAAAGAGATGCCTGCTCTGTTATTACTTCAAATATAGTTATACCTACATGTGATTTTAATTTGCTACAACATTTAGATGTATCAATGACATTTTATAAATTAAAATTATATCATGTAAGGAGACTATCTTGATTATGAAGCTTTATTAGGTGATGATTATAAGTGCCTTGTTTAATAATTGTAACAGCTTAATGACTTTTGTAGTTATACTTTATAATAAAAATTGCACATTTAATAATATGGAAAGGGATGGTACACAGTGAACTGACACAAAAGTATTGATTCTGAACCTTTAAATTGGATTTCTATTGATCTGATGTATGAACATTTTATTGCTGTAAATGTTTTCAGGGTTGCCAGTCTCCATTACTACATGTTAGCAATTTTACTGGCTAAGTACAATGGACAAATTAAATGCTGGCATATAGGCATATCCAGCATCCCACACTGATTATTTTGATTCACTACCACTATACACTACAAGGGCCTTCCCTTTCTCTGTCCCATCTCTGTTCTAGAAGCTAAGCCATGGACTTCTGTACATGCCTCGGATACATGACCAGCTTGTGGTGGATGGTCTGGCTTGTTATTTGGTAGAGGCTGGGTCGGCATGTGTCTCTTCCTGCTAAGGCCCACAACTCCTTAGCTAAGACTTACACATTTGCTCCAAGGCCAGTCATTTGTGCCCAAGTACCTAATGGATAATAACATGGGCTCTGGAATGAGGCAGAGAAAGATACCTGAATAAAATCCTCAACCATTTGTCCTCCCAACAGGAACACCAAACTGAAAACCTATGCATACAAAAAAGCACCTTCATAAGAACCAAAAATCAGCTTAGGTACCAGCTTGGCCACAGTGAAGTAGAGTACCAAGCAGGCTCTTAGGGTCCCTGATTCCAGGCCTAGCTCTTAGATGGCATTTCTGGACCTGCCTTGGGCCAGAATGGAGCCCATTGCCCTTCAGGGAGAGTTCCAGGCCTGCCAGCATTATCACTGGCTGACTGAAGAGCTCTTGTGCCTTGAGTGAACATTGGTGGTACCCAGGAAGTACTCACCATGGATCTGGGGTAGTAGTGACCACAGGGAGAGACTCCTCTGTTTGTGGAAAGGTGAAGGAAGAGTAGAAGAACTTGGTCTTGAAGTATGTGTGCCAGCTCAGTCACAATAGAATAAGGCACTAGGTATATTCCTTAGATTTCTGACTGTAGGACCTGGCTCCTGGACGGCACCTCTGGACCTGCCCAAGGTTGGGGGAATTCACTGCCCTGAAGGGAAGGACACAAGCCTAACTGGCTTTGCCACCTGCTGATTTTAGAGCCCTAGGGCTATGAGCAAACATAAGGAGTAGCCAGGCAGTGGTTACCACACGTGCCTGGTGAGAACCAGTGCTGTGCTGCCTTCAGGTCTGACCCAGCACAGTCCCAAGGGCAATGCCACAAAGGTGCTTGTGTGATCGTGCCCACAGCTCTAGGCAGCTCAGCACACACACACTCACACACACACACACACACACACACACACACACACACACACAGAGAGAGAGAGAGAGAGAGAGAGAGAGAGAGAGAGAGTCCATTTGTTTGGGAGAAAGTAAGGGAATAGAATAAGAGTCTATGTCTGGAAATCCAGAGAATTCTTCCAGATCTTATCCAAGACCACCGAGTACCTCTGGGAGTCTGCAAGAGGCACAGTGTTAGGGACTTGGGTTGCTGCCTAACACATATGGCTGCAGTGACCAAAAACAGATCACAACACTCAAGTCCCTTTGAATACCTGGAAAGCGCTTCCCATGAAGAATGCATACAAACAAGCCCAGACTTAGAAGATAATAAATATCTAGCTCTTCAATGCCCAGACACTGACAAACATACACAAGCATCAAGACCAACCAGGAAAAAATAATCTTACCAAACAAACTAAATAAGTCACCAGGGACCAATCCTGGAGAGACAAAGATATGTGACCTTTCAGACAAAGAATTCAAAGTAACTGTTTTGAGGAACTGCAATGAAATTCAAGATAGCATAGAGCAGGAATTTAGAATTCTATCAGATACATTTAACAAAGAGGTTGGAATAATTAAAAGAATCAAGCAGAAATTCTGGAGTTGAAAAATGCAACTGACATACTGAAAACACATCAGAGTCTCTTGGCAGAATTGATCAAGTAGAAGAAAGAATTAGTGAGCTTTTTGATGGGCTATTTGAAAATATACAGAGGAGACAAAAGAAAAAAAGAATGAATAAGAATGAAGAATGCCTCCAAGACATAGTAAATAGCCTCAAAAGGGCAAGTGTTATTGGCCCTAAAGAGAAAGTACAAGGAGAAATAAGTGCAGGAAGTTTACTTAAAGGGATAATAACAGAACTTACCAAATCTAAAGAAAGATGTAAATATTCAAGTGTAAAAACACCAAGCAGATTTAATCTAAATAAGACTACCTGAAGACATTTAATAATCATACTCCCAAAGATCAAGGATAAAGAAAGGTTCCTAAAAGCAGCAAGAAGAGAAACAAATAACATAAATAGAGCTCTAATATGCCTGGTAGAAGACTTTTCAGTGGAAACCTTACAGGCCAGGAGAAACTGGCATGACATATTTAATGTGCTGAAGGAAAAAAAAAAACTTTTATCTTAGAATAGTGTATCCAGCAAAAATATCCTTCAAACATGAAAGAGAAATAACAACTTTTCTGGTCAAACAAAAGCTGAGGGATTTCATCAACATCAGACCTGTCCTACAAAAAAATGCTAAAGGAATTTTTCAATCTGAAAGAAAAGGACATTAATGAGAAATAAGAAATCATCTGAAGGTACAAAAAACTCACTGGTAATAGTATGTACACAGAAAACACAGAATATTATAACACTGTAATTGTAGTGTATAAACTTCATATCTTGAAAGACTAAAAAATCAACGAATCAAAAAAATAACTACAGCCACTTCTTAAGACATAGACAGTACAATAAGATATAATTAGAAAAAACAAAAAGTTAAAAAGTATGGGGGGGAATGAAGTTAAAGTGAACAGTTTTTATTCGTTTTTCTCTTGGCTTGTTTGTTAGTTTATTCAATCGGCAGTAAGTTGTCATCCAATTAAAATAATGGGTTAAAAGATAGTATTTTCAAACCTCATGATAACCTCAAATCAAAAATCATACAACAGAGAAAAAAATGCAAAAAATAAAAAGCAAGACATTAAAACATACTACCAGAGAAAATCACTTTCACTAAAAGGAAGACAGAGAGAAAGGAAAGAAGGAAGGAAGAGAAAACCACAAAACAATCAGGAAACAAACACTAAAATGGCAGGAGTAAGTCCTTACTTATCAATAATAACATTGAATGTAAATGAACTAAACTCCCCAATCAAAAGACAAAGAGTGGCTGAATGGATAAAAACAAAAAACAAAAAACAAAAAACCAAGATTCAACAATCTGTTGCCTACAAGAAACCCACTTGTCCTATAAAGACACACATAGTTTGAAAATAAAGGGATGGAAAAAATATTCTGTGTAAATGTAAACCAAACAAAAACAAAAACAAAAACAAGGATAGCTATACATATATCAGACAGAACAGATTTCAAAAGAAAAACTGTAAGAAGAGAGGAAGAAGGTCCTTCTATGATGACAAAGGGGTCACTTCGGCAAGAGGATATAACAATTATATACAATATATATAATTGTGAACATATATATTATATAATATTACATGTATATTTTATATTATATGTTATACATATCATATATTAAAAATGTAATATACATGTAATATATGTATATATGTAATATTATATAATATAAAATATATTCATTCAGTGCTGGAGCACTCAGGTATACAAATCAAATATTACTAGAGCTAAAGAGAGAAATAGACCTGAATATAATAATAGCTGGAGATTTCAACAGTTTCAGCATTGAACAGATGATCCAGAGAGAAAATAAACAAATAAATATCAGATGTGATCTGCAATACAGACCAAATGCCCTTAATAGATATTTACAGAACATTTCATCCAGTGGCCTCCGAGTATGCATTCTTCTTCTCAGCACATGGGTTATTCTCAAGGATACACCATACGTTAGGCCACAAAACAAATCTTAAAAAATTCAATAAAGTTGAAATTATATCAGCACCTTTTCTCTGACCACAATGGAATAAAACTATAAATCAGTAACAAGAATTTTGGAAAATATAAAAACACATGAAAATTAAACAACATGTTCCTGAATGACCAGTGGGTCAATGAAGAGATTAAGAAAGAAATTAAAAAATTTCTTGAAGCAGATGACAATGGACACAACATACCAAAACCTATGGGATACAGTGAAGCTGGTATTAAAGGGAAGTCTGTACCTATAAGTGCCTACATCAAAAAAGATGAAACATTTCAAATAAACAATGTAACAATGCATCTTAAAGAACTAGAGAAACAAGAGCAAACCAAACCCAAAATTAGTAGAAGAAAATAAATAAAGATTAGGGAAGAAATAAATAAAATTAAAATGGAGAAAACAATATGAAAGATCAATGAAACAAAAAGTTAGGTGGGTTTTTTTGTTGTTCTTTTCTTTTGACAGAGTCTGGCTCTGTCACCCAGGGTGGAGTGCAGTGGCATGATCTTGGCTCACTACAACCTCCACCCCCTGGGTTCTAGGAAATCTCATGTCTTATCCTCCTAAGTAACTGGGATTATAGGTGTGCCAATATGCCTGGGTAATTTTTATATTTTTAGTAGAGATGGGGTTTCACCATGTTGACTAGACTGGTCTTAAACTCCTGGCCTCAAGTGATCTACCTGCCTCAGTCTCCCAAAGTGCTGGGATTACAGGGGTGAGTTACTGAGCATGGCAAAAAAAAAAATGGTTTCTTAAAAAGATAAAATTTTTGTCAGTTGACAAGACTTAAGTCTAAGACCTCAAGCTATGAAACTACTAAAAGCAAACATTGGGAAAACTCTCCAGGCAAGATATTTCTTGAGTAATATCTCACAAGCACAGGCAACAAAAGGAAAAATGGAAAGATGGTATCACATTAAAAAGCTTCTGGCTGGGTGTGGTGGCTCACGTCTGTAATCCCAGCGCTTTGGGAGGCCGAGGTGGGTGGATCATGAGGTCAAGAGATTGAGAACATCCTGGCTAACATGGTGAAACTCTGTCTCTACTAAAAATACAAAAATTACCTGGGCATGGTGGTACACATCTGTAGTCACAGCTACTCAGGAGGCTGAGGCAGGAGAATTGCTTGAACCTGGGAGGCAGAGGTTGAAGTGAGTTGAGATCGTGCCACTGTACTCCAGCCAGGTGACAGAGTGAGATTCCATTTAAAAAAAAAAAAAAAGCTTCTGCATAGTAATAGAAACAATCAATAAAGTGAAAAGACAGCTCACATAATGGGAGAAAATATTTGCAAACCATTAATAACCAGAATGCATAAGGAGCCCAAGCAACTCTATAGGAAAAAAAAAATCTAATAATACCATTAAAAACTGGGTGAAAGGTCTGAATAGACATTTCTCAAAAGAAGACATACAAATGGCAAACAGGCATATGAAAAAGAGCTCAGCAACATTGATTATCAGAGAAATGCAAACCAAAAGTACGATGAGATATTTCATCCAAGTTAAAAAGGCTTTTATTCAAAAGACAGGCAATAAATACTGGTAAGGATGTGGAGAAAAGGGAACTGTCATACATTGTTGGTGGGAAGGTAAGTTGGTACAACCATTATGGAGAACACTTTGCAGGTTCCTTAAAAAATTAAAATTGAATTATCATGTGATCCAGTAATCCCACTGCTAGGTATATGCCCAAAAGAAAGGAAATCAGTAGATTGAAGATATATCTTATCTTCGTACTCCCATATTTGTTACAGCACTGTTCAGAATGGCCAGATTTGGAAGCAATCTAAATGTTCATCAACAGATCAATGGATAAAGAAAATATGGTACATGTATGTAATGGAGTACTATTCAGCCATAAAAAGGAATGAGATCTTGTTATTTTCAACAATTGAATGGAACAGTAGGTCACTATGTTAAATGAAATAAACTAGGCACAAAAAAAGACAAACTTCACATGTCCTCACTTATTTGTGAAAGCTAAAAATTGAAACAATTGAACACATAAAGATGGAGAGTAGAATGATGGTTACCAGAGGCTGGGAAGGGTATTGAGCATGCAAGGAAGGGATGGTGAGATAGTGGGACTGGTTAATAAGTACAAAAATATAGTTAGATATTTAGAATGTATAAGATCTAGTATTTGACAACACAACAGGGTAACTACAGTCAACAATAATTTAATGTACATTTAAAAATCACTAAAAGTATACTTGGATCATTTGTAACACAAAGAAAGGATAAATACTTAAGGTGATAAATAATCTATTTGCCCTGATGTGACTATTACGCATTATTGCATGCCTTTATCATGCCTGTATCAAAACATCTCCTGTACCCCATAAATATATACACCTACTACATACTCACAAAAATGAAAAAAACCCCTGGACTCCGGAGTCAGATTCATTCATTCAAATATTATTTACTGAGAGCCAAATACCAGACATTGTTCCAGGTGCTAAGAACAGAATCGTGATCCTGGCTCTGTAGACATGATTGCTGACATTCAAATCCTAATTCTACCTCATAACCTTGGGAAATATGTTTTACTGTCTAAACCTGTCTCCTAATTTGTACCAGATTCATGTCTGTTGCAAGAATTTACTGAGGCACTGTATGTAAAGCACCCAATACCATGCCTAGCTCATTGCAAATGTCAATTATTTTTATTTTTGGGCAAAAGGCTGATGCAAGTCATACTTATGCCATAAATTTAGTTGGACCTGAATATGATATACTAGTTGAAATGACTGATTACTTTTCAGTCTAGTCTGAGCAGCATTTGTGATATAGTAATGATCACAAGGCAATGAAAACACTATTACTTATCTTCATAATAACGTTTTCCCCTTCAGGTGACACATATGAAATGAATATTTAAGCTTCTATCATAATATTAAAAATCAGAATAAAAAACTATTTTTTTTTCCTGAGAGCTGTGTACACATAGTATGAGACACAAAAAAGGGAAAGAAAAAAAATCCTCAAGACAGTTTTTTTTTTTTTTAAAGTCCAAATGATGGCATTGAAGGCCTTGGGCCAGGGAATTTTAAAGAGTAGAACTTCCTTTACGTTAGAAGAGGTTTTATGTCATTTTATCATCGAAAGAACCTAGGAAAAGGACACAAGAGTCTGTTTGGTTACATAAATTTAATTAAGTATTGAGCTGTGTGATGTTCCCTAATAACTGAGTTAGTTGCATCAAAAACCATGGAAGCACCTTCAAGCATTGAAATGAAGGTTCCAGACTGATCACCTAAATTGTACAGTCCTTTATCAAAATGCCTGGAAGCCTGTCTAGGCTGGGGGTTGGGTAACAGCATATACCCAGCTAACCCAGGGAGTACTGATTTATTTTCCTATGTTAGTAGTTAGGCCTCATCTGAAAGGTAGAGAGGAGGGCATTATCACATTCTGTGCCCTATGGACTGGGATTGGGGTGGGCACTGGAGGCTATTCAAGAGGGGATTTTTAGGAAAATAGGAAGAGAGCGCATGGTGGAAGGTAGGGGAAGTACCAGTAGAAGCCACATTCTGATAATATTCCACAAGGAGAGTAGCTAATTAAAAATGGGAACCTGATGCTTAAACATCTCACGGGGTCTGGAGCAGAGTTGGGAGGATCACGTGGAAAGAGGTTTAAATGCCACTGTTCATCCCTTACCCATAGACCAACTAAATGAGTATCTGTGGGGCTGGGATCTGGCAGTGATTTTTCATTAAAAAAAAAAAAAAAACAAAAAAACCCCAAAAAACTCCCCTAGATAATTCTAATGTAGCCCGAGGTAAGAATAACAAAAAACCCCACTACTGCTCTAGACCAATAGTTCTCGAAGTGTAATTTGCAGACCAGCATCACTTGGGTATTTGTAGAAGTGTAAATTATCAGGCCCCACCCCGCAACCACCCCAGATCTACTGAAACGGAAACTCTGAGAGTGGGACTCAGGAATCTGTGTCTTAACAAGATTCCTCCTTCCAGGTGATTCTGAAGCTTGCTCATAAAGAATCACCCTCCAAGTGATTCTGATGTTTGCTCAAGTTGGAGAACTGCTGCTCTAGATAAGTCATACCAGATACCCCACCCCCCCAAAATCGAGAAGTTCAGGAAGGCAGGCAGGTTAAAATGGCTCAGGGTGGAAGCCCACTGTGGTTCCCTTTTGTACTTTAGAGAAGAATGAAAAATGCACATTGCTCACCCCTATACAGCTTTGGAGAGGGGAAGGCATCTAACCCTCCACTTTTATCTCTCTTAAACCCCTAGGAAGGAATCAAAGAGCCATTAAATGACATAGGCCTCTTGGTTCCAAGTGGGTTTTAGTTTTTTTTTTTTTTTTTTTTTTTTGAGACGGAGTTTTGCTCTTGTTACCCAGGCTGGAGTGCAATGGCGCGATCTCGGCTCACCGCAACCTCCGCCTCCTGGGCTCAGGCAATTCTCCTGCCTCAGCCTCCTAAGTAGCTGGGATTACAGGCATGCACCACCACGCCCAGCTAGTTTTTTTGTATTTTTAGTAGAGACGAGGTTTCACCATGTTGACCAGGATGGTCTCGATCTTTCGACCTCGTGATCCACCCGCCTCGGCCTCCCAAAGTGCTGGGATTACAGGCTTGAGCCACCGCGCCCGGCGGGTTTTAGTATTTTTAAATAAAATGCAGAGACTAATAATGGAAATTTGTCCAACCACCAGAAAGGACAGAAGCTTGCCCTTGTATCTAGGAGGGAGGGAAGGAGGGTTAGAGCTTTCCAGACCAGGGGGAAAAAAAGCCTAAGAATAAAAAGAAAAGAAAATGATTAAAACTGAACTTTGCTTTACTTTTCCCTTTTATTTCGTGAAAGCAGTGTTTGGGCACAGTACAGATATGTTAATAAAATTGAATAATGTCCCTTGCACTAAGTTTTCAGTACAAGATGAGAACTGCATAAGAACATGTTCTAATGATGCGTTGGTTTTCTCACAGTAACATCCAGCCCCCATAACATTCTTTGGCAGCACCCACACTCTCCTGTCCTAGTGAATAAACCTGGAACAAAGCTGAAAATCTTAGGAGCTGCCGCCTGGATGGGGAAGGATATGCTCGTGAAATGCAGCCTGGCTCTGTTGCTGATTTAGGATGGGAGTACAGGAAAGGCATTCGCTTCTCTGGGCCTCAATTTTTTCAAGTAGGAAATGACAGAAACCACCCAAATGAACTGAAGTGTCAAAGTGATCTGCACAGGCCTGGGAAGATGGCCAGGTGCCATAACCAAACAGTAGAGTAGAAAATTGCACAGGTTCATGGTGCCACATTCTGGTAAGTGGGCATGAAGAAATTTAAGCTGAAAAACTGAGAAATTCAATGATCAAATGTGAGCCAAACATTCTACAGCAGTTTTCTTGTGGTTTTTATTTTAATTGTCTTTTCCTCCTCATACTCACACGCTGTGCAGAAATTCTACCTTTGAAAACCAATAATCAAAGTAAACAAAATGAACCCTTGTATACGAATTATATAAGAACCTCAATCAAATCTCAGACAACTGATTTTGTGAAAGAGAAATCTCTCTCTCGCTCTCTCTCTCTTTTTTTTTTTTGGCTTACTTTTAAGTTCTTTTTATCAGAAAACAAATACCACATGGGATCATTATTTTCAATACAAACTGCATTTAAGAGAAAGTGTCTAGTAAACCTTCTGGGGCTGCAAATTAGCTACCAATTTTGTTTGACTAAAGGCTGTAAAATGCATTTCTGGGAATTATTGTGCACAGAGAACATACTCGAAATACTTCAGCGGACTTGAACAGAGAAATGGAATCCTACTCAATATACCTGTTATTAAACTGAGGCTACTCCATGACCCAGGCTCATTCTATCTAACTACATAGCCAGCTTTTCTGGATTTATCAAAGATGAGATTTTGGGAAAGAAAATGAGAAACAATGAGTCATTCACAGACACATAAGTAGAGATTCGAAATTGGTCTTCAGACCATCTTAATCTTTACATTTCCTCCTTTGTTCAATCTCATTCCTGTCTCTGACATTTTCCTAGGGCCTATTTATTACTCTGTTCTATTCAGTTACTGCTATGCTCAGTTACTACCCCCTGTTTCTCTAATGGAGTTTTGCTTTCAAGACTGGGAACAACTCTTCTTAATATGTATTTACATTTTTCATTTCCTTATACAAGTTCCATTATTTCTTTTTTCTTCACTATAGTTTTCTTTAACCACTTCATTTATTATTTTTTTCATTAATTATATTTGCATGTTTTTTATTCTGGCCTGTATTTTTTTCCATGACACCTTTTCTTATCCTTGATGTTGTTCTCTAGAATGCTGTTAGATTTGCTACCTGTCTCTTTCAACATTTATCTGGGCAATGGTGGCATAGAAAGGGCTATGCAGACTTGCTAATATCAGGCTGGTTTGGCGTAGCATAGTACCTGGCACATAGCAGGCATTCAGTCAATATCTGTTCAATGACCACCTGAATGAATGAAAATAGAAATGATGTCAGTTTTGTTTTTGGAATAATCTTAAGCAAAATTATAAACTAATAACTTCCACTCCTTTAAATGTGTGTCAACTCTTCTTTACTGATTGGAAAAACATCTAGTTCATGTGGATCAGAATTGAGTCTATATGCTATGTAGGGAAAAGGCATGCCCAGATCTTAACGTTTCATCCTCAGTGACTCTAATGATGCCTGGCACCAAGGAGATGCCCAGTAAGTTTATATGAAATGGCTTAGAATATACTACCTTCCACATGTCACTAATCATCTGTTGCCACTTCCTGAAAGGTCAGCCATTATTGACGTACCACTTCTAGATGCTGTGACAAATGCCACAGCTCAGCAGCAAAAGTAGTTTTTAAAGCCTATGGGCCTCCACAGGTTGAGTGTGAAAAGGATCTGTTAATCCTCTGAAATTACTTGTGATTTATGGGGAGAAAGTTTACAAAATTATTAATATTTTTGAAGGGGAGCATGACCTCCTCCAGCCCCAAATTTCAGAACCACAGTGGATATCAAAAGTTTCCATGCTGTAAGAGCAATTAGGAAGTCCTGAAAAACAGGGAATTTAGGCAGACTTGGGTTGAAATCCTAACTCTGCCCCTTGCTGGCTGGGTGACCCTGGCCAAGTTTTAGAATATTTTTATCTTCAGTTTCCTTATTATGACATGGTGATGATAATGACAAGTCTCTAGACATAGTGGTGAAAGTTCAATTTGAACCCAAATCTTTTTGGCTCCAAAGCCCAGGCTCTTAACATCTATCATCCTACATTAATTAAATGAGATAACTGATATGAAAATGCCAGACATAAATATTTGTTAAAGCAACAACAAAAAATGTCATTTGTTAAAGTAACAAAAAATGTATTTGTTAAAGTAGTAACAAAAGAGACAGATCACCACAAAGAAAAATCCGCTCTAGAAATTCCTCTTTGACCTATCAAGGAATGTTCAGATTCAAGCTATGTGTGTTATTGTGGTTAAAAAACCAACCCCAAAACTTGGGGGAAGAGGGTATAATCTGTTATTAGTTTGGATATATATAGATTAAGGGGGTTCTCTGGAATATCCTTTGTCTAGAGTGAGCTTATGACATGGTATGGATAACTAGACTCACCTAACATTTAAATGAAGGACTGCGTGTCTTCTACACTTTGTAGACAGAGGTGGCAGATCATCTGCTTTTAAATATAGAGGGCTCCCATTCTGCTAGGATCCAGAAGGAATCTGGGTCCTGCGTTACTTAAAATCGTTCCTTGGCCTCCACAAAAGGCTAAAGAACAGGCTATTTTGGAGCATAGGAGATTCAGCTGTTGTCCATTTCCAGAAAAGGAGTGAATAGTGGCTTAATAGAGAGGACCTTTGCCTGGTTCTCTTTGGAAATTTCACACTAGTGAGGCCAGGTGTGGTGGTTCACACCTGTAATCCCAGGATAATCCTGGGAGGCTGAGGCAGGTGGTTCAATTGAGGTCAGGAGTGCAGGACCAGCCTGGCCAACATGGTGAAACCAGTCTCTACTAAAAATACAAAAATTAGCTGGGTGTGGTGGTGCACACCTATAACCCCAGCTACTAAGGAGGCTGAGGCAGGAGAATTGCTTGAACCCAGGAGGCAGAGGTTGCAGTGAGCTGAGATTGCACCACTGCACTCCAGCCTGGGTGACACAGCAAGACTTTGATTCAAATAAACAAACAAAAAATTTCACAGTAGTTATGAACAGATAATATGTTCAGGTATTAGCTGTTTCACGGCATTGTTCTGACAAGCGACAAGTGACAGGAATTAGGTTTGCTAACATTGGAAGAAAAATCTCATCTGTTGCTTTTAACTTAAATCTTTTATGGTTTTGAGATATGTTTATTTACTGGGCTGGAGAATGAAAGATCTTATCTGTATTAGTTGGATTTGATCACTTTTCAAGTAGCTTCTCAGTGTCAGGCCCATACATCATCTAACTCTTAACACCATGGTAAGGTTGACTGTATCATTACCTTCATTTATCAGATATGGAAA
This sequence comes from Saimiri boliviensis, assembly GCF_048565385.1. Taxonomy (NCBI): domain Eukaryota; kingdom Metazoa; phylum Chordata; class Mammalia; order Primates; family Cebidae; genus Saimiri; species Saimiri boliviensis. The sequence goes on along the minus strand of NC_133455.1, from coordinate 33,948,492 downwards.
CAAAAGTTCAGAGACTTTACCAAGTTGAAAATATTGTCCAGCTGCACACAGCTAGTGAGTGGTGAAGCTGAGACACAAACTCAGGGCTTCCGACGCCAGTTTCCTTTACACTTTACTATGCTGTGCATTTGTGTAAAAGCATGGCATTTCAAAAACGGCATTCTGGCTGCCAGCAGGATATCAAAACAAGTACCAAAGACATTGTTATCAGAAATGGAAATCTGGACTTGGCAAGAAATGTCTTTAATTCTATATAATAAGAAGACTGGTATTTTGCTTGATATGGTTGTTTCAATATTATCTGCTCCTAAAATGCAGTCTACACCTCTTGTAACTTGTCAGGTGATATTAGTGAAGTTTGGGTCATTTTTAGCATCTATAGAGAACAGAGAAAAACTGCTGTGGGTCTAATACTGTTGCAAAATTATGAGATAAAACTAATGCCTGATTATAAATAAAAGTTTAAAAAAACCTCAAAATTTCTTGGCACCCACTCTTTTTGGCTGGCAACATGGACATCTGTATAAAATACCCAAGACCTCCATAGAGCAAAAGTGAGTGGGAAATTAACTTTTATTGGGTACTTAATCTTCCCCAGCCACGTTCACATACTTTGTCTCTAAATCCTGTACCAAGATCTTTTAAACTGGCTATTATTACATTCAGTTTAGTTTAAACAAAATGCAAAAAATAAAAATAAAGCAGACTCACAAAGGTCAAGTTGCATAGTTGAGACATAACAAAATTAAACTTTATTCTATGATGCTGCCACACAGCAGATGGTACACAGTGCAGAACACCCACAAAGATTATAGTTCAGGTATTGCCACTTCTTATATTTCTTGGGGCAGGTAAATGCAACTCACTATAAACCAGTTACAGGTCCTCCGTTATCTTTTTTAATTTTGATTTTAATTTAATTTAATTTTTTTTGAGATGGAGTTTCGCTCTTGTTACCCAGGCTGGAGTGCAATGGCGCGATCTCGGCTCACTGCAACCTCCGCCTCCTGGGTTCAGGCAATTCTCCTGCCTCAGCCCCCTGAGTAGCTGGGATTACAGGCACGCGCCACCATGCCCAGCTGATTTTTTGTATTTTTAGTAGAGACGGGGTTTCACCATGTTGACTAGGATAGTCTCGATCTCTTGACCTCGTGATCCACCCGCCTCGGCCTCCCAAAGTGCTGGGATTACAGGCGTGAGCCACCGCGCCCGGCCTAGGTTCTCTGTTATCTGAGGTTTTGCTTTCTGAAGTTTCAGTTACCTGCAGTCAACCACGGTCTAAAAATATTAAACGAACAATTCCAGAAATAAACAATTTATTAAGTTTTAAAATGCATGTCGTTCTGAGTTGTGTGATCAAATCTCACGCCATCCTGCTCCATTCCTCCAGGGACGTGAGTCATCCCTTTGTCTAGTTTATCCATGCTTCTGTCCTTAGTCTTCTTAGTTATCAGATGGACTGGAACAGTGGGCACAAGGTATTATCGTGCTTGTGTCCAAGTAACCTGTGTTTTTACTACTATTAGAGTCTATTGTTATAATTTCTATTTTAATATAAGTTATTATTGGTAATCTCTTACTGTGCTTAGCTGATAAATTAGACTTTATTACAGATATCTATCTATCACAGATACATCTATAGATACATACCACAGATATATAGAGATATGTAGGTGTGTGTATATATACATATATATGTATATATAGAATGATATAGAATTTAATTATATGGAATTAAAGACATTTTTTGCCAAGTCCAGATTTCCATTTCTAATAATACTGTCTTTAGTACTTGTTTTGATATCCTTCTGGCAGCCAGAATGCCACTTTAAAATGTGTGTGTGTGTGTGTGTGTGTGTGTGTGTGTGTGTGTACACATTAAAAAAAAAAAAAAACAGTCAATATAAAGTTTGGTACTAACCACAGCTTCAGGCATCCACTGGGGTGGGGGGCGGAAAGAGGGGTCTTAGAACATATCCCTTGTGGAGAAGGGGGACTACTAAATAGAATGTCAGAGTTGCAGAGCCTTTGTAGGTTACTTAGTTCAATCTTTTGTTTTGCTGGTAAAGAGAATACACCTTAACTCTGAATTCTCAACTCAGAAAAGTTAAAAAACTTGTCTTAGGTCACAGAGCTAGCAGCAGAGCAAGGACAAGCATCAATGTCTCCAAGATCCAGCTCAGTGTTGTTTATGTTGTATCAGGATGAGGATGAGTAACAGTTAAGATAGGCACACTATCCATGTTCAAAGTCTCCCTGTGATTGGGGAGAGTTATACAACCTCTCTGGGCCTCAAGTTATTCACACGTAATATGAATAACAGTACTTCATAGAGCTGATTAAATGAGTTAATACTTGCAAAATGCTGAGATCAGTGCTTGCCCTACAATGAATACTCAATAGGTATTTAGTTATTTTTATTCTTACCTTTCCTCCTAAGCCCAAACCTAGTGTAGAAACTTCTGGAATGGTTGAATTGAAGGAGAAATCGTATAAATAATATAAACACGTAAACTTTTCTTTAAGAGATCATGAAGTAGTGTCCGGGTAAAGATTGGGGGATGGCAAACAAGCCATGGAGTAAATTCACAAGACTCCACACTTAAGAATCCAAGAGGATTGGATGAGATGAGTCCAGGTAGGCCTTGCCGACTGATCTTAGCTGGAATTAACTCAGGAAGTCAAGGAGTATGAGCCAGTAGTCATCCTGAGCTAGGATAATGATCTTCCTTTCTGTCTACCTTCCTGCCTTGTCTCCTTGCCTACCTTCCTCCCTTTCTTCCATCTTTCCCTCCCGCCCTCCCTCCCTTCCCCTCTCTCCCATCTTTTCCTCCCTCCCTTTCTTCTTCCCTTTCCTCCTTTTTTCCTTCCTTCCTTTCTTCTTCTCTCTCCTTTCCCTTCCTTCCTTCCTTCCTTCTTTTCTCCCTTCCTCCCTCCTTCCTTGCTTCCCTCTCTCCTACCTTCTTCCCTTTCCTCTTCCCTTCCTCTTCTTCTTGCCTCCCTCCCTTCCTTTCCTTTTTCCCACCTTCCTCCCTTTCCTCCTTCCTTTCTTCTTTCCTTCCTCCCTCTCATCCTCCCTCCCATCCTTCCTCCCTCCCTTCCTGACTTCCTTTTTTTCTCTACTTCCCTTCCCTCTTCCTTCTTCCTTTTCCTCCTTTTTTCCTTTTTTCTTCCTTCTTTCCTTTCTCCTTCCTTCCCCCGCCCCTTTTCTGCCTTCCGCCTGCCTATCTTCTTGCCTGTGCTCCTTTCTTCCCTCCCGCTTCCTTCTTTTTTGCCTTCCTGCCTTCCTGCCTTGCAGTCACCAAATGTTTTCCGAGTGACTATGATGTGCCAAGCCCTGGTATAAGGGTGTACAGAATAAAGTCTCTATCCTCAGGAGCTTACTTCTTAGTGGGGGAAAGAGTTAACAAAGAAAGACACAAATATGTAATATACTATTATGTGGTGAAAAGGGCTATGAAGGGAAAGTCACAGAAAGCATTTTGGTTTGTTTTTTGTTATTTTATGTAGAATGGTCACAGGTGCATCTCTGAGGAGGAGCCCGTGGAGCAGACATCTGAATGAAGTGAAGGAATCAGCCATATGCCTGGAGAAAAAATATTCAGACTGAGATAAGAGTAAACACGGCCGGGTGTGGTGGCTCAAGCCTGTAATCCCAGCACTTTGGGAGGCCGAGGCGGGTGGATCACGAGGTCAAGAGATCGAGACCATCTTGGTCAACATGGTGAAACCCCGTCTCTACTAAAAATACAGAAAGTTAGCTGGGCACGGTGGTGCGTGCCTGTAATCCCAGCTACTCAGGAGGCTGAGGCAGGAGAATTGCCTGGACCCAGGAAGCGGAGGTTGCGGTGAGCCGATATTGCGCCATTGCACTCCAGCCTGGGTAACAAGAGCGAAACTCCGTCTCAAAAAAAAAAAAAAAAAAGAAAGGGTAAACACACACTTGCAGTGAGAGAGAGCTGGGTGTGATTTGTAGACTTGCAGGAAGGCCAGCGTGGTTTGGTGGAGGGAGCAGGGAGTGCAGGCAGGGGCCAGATCACCCAGGAGGCATGGGCTGAGTGATAGGGCATCTTCATTCATCCACCAAACCATATGCTGAGTAATCTACCCCAATTTCAAAGCATGTACTTGACAACTGCTTCTTCATAGTAATAGATGAAGGATAAAATTATTAAAAAGCATATAGATAAGCCAACTTTTAAGTGCTTAAAGTGAAAAAGAATCATGTCTGTAAGACAAGAGAAGGAAAGGCATTTGATATGCTCCAAGTACCTGAGATTCATCTCGTGTTAATAAAATGTTGATCCTATTACACTATTGGCTGGTGTTTAGTTTCAGCTGAGGAACTAATTCCTAAAGCTGCAGCCTAGGGGATGGGGAGATAGGGTGGACACTGAGACAGGGCATGGAGGAATTCAGGTGGGCACCCCTCCCCAGAAGTTTTTACTGAGATTGGAAATGCTAAGTCAAGTCTAGTCATGTTAGAGGGCCTTGGGAAGGCAGTTACTAGAATCTCCTTGATTTTTTTCTAATTGCAGAAGAAGCAACAAGAAGATGTATCTAGGCTACTCCTTCTAGTGAAAGACATTCACTTTTATAGTAAGGCGCTTGTCTACACAGAGGTTTCTGAGTCAAAGAGGAGAATGTACAAAATAGACCTAAAGAAGAGCCTGCCTAGTTGCTCTTTTTCTTTTGTAATTACAGAGATCCTGACTGTTTATAACTACCCAACTGCAGGTGCTGGGAGAGGGGAGGCTACTGTGAAAAAATCATATAAAGAAAGGCCCAGAGATACATTTTCAGATAACGAAAGGAAAACATGCTCTATGTAAGTGCCATAAAATTTCAGCAATAAAAAACACATATGGCTCAGGGAAACATTATCAAAATGGAAGCAGGAAAGGGCACATGCTAAGTCTTATTCATTTTGATAAAAAATAGCAGAACGTGAATTGATAAAGGTTCTTAACTGAAAAACTGTTGCTCATTTGTAGTTTAGATTCAAAAGCTTTCTAAACATTTACTTATTTTGTTTTGCTTTGAAGTAATTAGCTATTAGACTAACTAAAGTATTTTCTTTTCATGTCACGTACACAGTGGCTCCAAAGTCAAAACAAGGTTAGATTGGAAGTAAGCAAACAAAGAAATTGAAGGGAAATATCGACACTTCTTAATCAATGAAAATGCATCAGCATATATGAGCATATTTAGCTGGCAATAATATAACGGAAATAAATAATGTCAGCAAAAGAGACAGCATCATTGGCTATTCATAGTATGTATTCACTGTTACACAAAAAAATTCTAAAGACTAAGGTTTAAAGTGAATAAAAATTATTAGCTCTAAATACTTGAAAATTCCAGCAGTTCAGAGAATATTTTTGTATGCTTTCAGTGCCCCAAATGTAAAACTTAAATTATTTGATGAAAATACCTTTTTCAATCTTTTAAGAAATTTGCATTTCACTGCAAAGATGGAACATAGCATCCTTGGCTGAGTTATTTTCTATAGAAGTCAGTGCCATTTTGTGGTATATGATTAGCACATTCTAAAGGCAAAGATTCCAGAACGTTTAAATTTAGTTGTGAAAAACTGAAGACATTTATCCATTCATATATAAGCATGAAAATGCAAGCTTCACTTTCAGTGTGTTTAAATGCCACATATTATAATGGGAATTCTAGAAGAGGTGATCATCAAACTCTGATTTCACACTTAAAAATCAAATAAAAAAGGGACTGGCCTATAATTAGCAGATTTGTCAAGTCAGGTCTAATATCAACAAATGGTTGCCACAGAACAAAAAACGTTGCTTTGAGAAAAGAGAGATATCATTCTGGCTGAATATTCTGGGTCAGTAGAAAATAGGGGGAAAAAGTATAGAAATAAAGTGTTCATGTGACTCTAAAACTTCTGGTTTTCTAAAATAAAATGTAAACGTCTGAAATAGCAATTTATACTTTATACTCAGAGTCAATAGCCATTGATAGCTTAAGAAAGAACTTGGTGAATAATGATTTAAAGCATGATATGGATTCAATAATATTCAATATAAAGTTGTGATTGATGAGCTCATCAAACTATGGAATTTGGCATATTTACTTAATATTTACATTACATAATATGGGAGAGACAGCAAGTATCTATAGTGCAAATTCCTATACCAGGAAATGTTTAGTTTTAATCTATCTATGTCTTTACATTTAAAGTAGATGCTTTCATAGACAGCATATAGTTGCGTATTGCTTTTAAAATTTTTAAATCTAATCTTTGTCTTTTAAATTACATTTAATGCAGTTTTGATATGGTTGAATTTATACCTATTATCCTGTTACTTGTTTTCTATTTATCCCATCTATTGTTGTTATTTTCCCTCAGTTTCTGCCTTCTTTTGAATTATTTGTTTTATATTCCATTTTATTTCCATTATTGGTTTATTAGTTATATCTCCTTTTAAATGTATTTACCTAATTTTAGTTGGTGCTCCAAGTCTTAAGTATGAAATTGTAGTTTATTTTTAGAGGATCTTTGCCTGGCAGATTTCAGTCTTAGCCTGCTTTTTTTTTTACTTTTTTTTTTTTTTTAGCAATTTGATTATGCTCTGGTTAATATGTGATCACGTGTAAACTGTGTGTGTGTGTGTGTGTGTGTGTGTGTGTGTGCGTGCATGCGTGCACCTTTATCTTGCTTGAGGTTTGTTGAATTTTTTGGATCTGTGAGTTTAGAGTACTCACATGAAATTTGAAATAAATTTCTATATTCCTTTTTTTTATAGTGTCTAAGCACTCTTAATATAGTCATGTTTTTATGCCTGATATTCTATATTTTATCTTTAAATAATATACCACTTAAGGTATAATGTAATCCTTAAGTGGTATAGTTATACTTCTATTTCCTTATTTTTCCTGCTATTGTGATAACAAATTTTATTTCTATATATGACAAAAAAACACATGATACACTGTTATTATTTTTGCTTTAAATAGCCAAATCTTTGAAATAAATTTTTAAAATAAGAAAAAGAATTTTATATTTCTCCATATATTTAACATTTATATGACATCATTTCTTTGTGTAGACCTGAGTTTTTATGTGGTATCATTTTCTTTAGAGCAGAAGGACTTCCTTTAACATTTCTTACAGTAAAGATCTGCTGGCAATGAGTTATTTCAGATTTTTTTGACTAAAAAAGTTTTATGTCACTTTTATTTTTGAAGGATATACTTACTGGATACAGGATCTATATGGGCAGCTTTTTCATTCAGATTTTAGAGATGTTGCTTCATCATCCTCCAGTTTTCATAGTTTATGACAAGAAACCTGCAGAATTTCTTACCTTTATTCTTCTGTGTTCTTTTACTTTGTGAAGTGTCTTTTTTTCTCTGGATGCTTACAGGATTTTTTTTTTAAAGCAATTTAATTACTCTGTGGTTAATATGTAATTACGTGTAAGCTGTGTATGTGGGTATGTGTGAGTGCACACTCATTTTTTTGATGTTTGTTGAATTTTTGGATTTGTGGGTTTATATTCACATCACATTTACATAATTCGGTGGCCATTATTTCTTGAAATATTCTCCCCCATCCATTTTTTAATTTATGCATATGTTTTCCCAAATGAACATATGTTAGACTGCTTGATATTATTTCACAGGTCACTTAGGCTCTGCTAATTTTTTCACTATCCTTTTTTTTCTACATACTTCATTTTGGATGATTCTATTACTATGTCTTCAAGTTCATGGACTTTTTTCTTTTAGTCCAAATAGGCATATTTTCATGTCAGATAGTCTGTTTTTTTTATCTTTAGAAATCACATTTGGGCTTTAAAAAACATCTTCAATTTCTCTTCTCATTTCCTATTTTCCTTTAAATACTTGCACATAAGTATTTTAACATTCTTGCATACTAGTTCCATTATCTCTGTCATTTCTGAACCTATTGGTATTTAATGTTATTTTTCCTCCTCATAATATGTCACATTTTCTTGTTTCTTGTCTAGTAATTGTTGATAGAACTCTGAAGATTATAAATGCTAGGTCATCTGGATTTCGACTTCCTTAAAAATAATTTTGGTTTCGGCAGGAGGCCAATACAAATGTAGATCAATAGTCCAAATTTCTAGATCTTTGCCCTGCAGCTTCCCGCCTGAGCCTCTCCGAACTCTGATCTCTGACTTCTGAGCCAGCAGGGAAGTAAGTCTAAACTCTTTTGGGTTACCCTTACCTCTGCTTATGGACCATAAATTGCCTCCAGGAAGAAACCTGGGACAATTGTAGAAATCACTATTTATTTGTCTTCATCCTCTCAGAGATCACAGTCCTATGCTGCCTACAATCTAATGTTTGAAAACAGCTGTATTATATATTTTGTTCGGTTAATTTTTTTTATTTTTTTATTTTTAGGCCAGGCATGGTGGCTCATGTCTGTAATCCCAGCACTTTGAGAGGCTGAGGAGGGAGGATGGCTTGAGCTCAGGTGTTTGAGGCCAGACTAGGAACAGTGAGACTCTTTCTCCACTAAAAATTTAAAAAATTACCTGGGCATGGTGGCATGTGCCTGTGGTCCCAGCTACTCTGGAGCTATCTCACTGCAGCCTTGAACTCCTGGGCTAGGAATGCAGTGGCACGATCTTGGCTCACTGCAACCTCCACCTCCTGGGTTCAAGCAGTTCTCTTGCCTCAGCCTCCTGAGTAGCTGAGACTACAGGCGCACACTTCCATTCCTGGCTAATTTTTGTATTTTTAGTGGAGACAGGGTTTTACCATGTTGGCCAGGTTGGTTTTGAACTCCTGACTTGAGGTGACCCACCGGCTTTGGCCTCCCAAAGTGCTGGGATGACAGGCATGAGCCACTATGCCCAGGCTTTTGTTCAGTTTTTAATGGCAGGTTAAGGACAAATTTTGATACTCCATTAATGGTCCAAAGCCTATTTCCCAAATCTGTTTTAGATACCCTTAGATGAAATAATTCTTGCAGAAACCATGAGAACTTAAATGACTAATCATAATTCCCAAATAAAACTCCTGCACAGTTAATGTCAAATGTGGTATGATGTAAGTAAGTTGATTGATATTATTGTATCTTGTTAAAAGAGGCTACTTTAGTCTGCTGAGATATTGAATAGATTTTCCCAAGGGAAAAAGTATCTGATATGAAATGCCAATTAATCATCAGTTATCAACCATTAATTAAATGGGCACTTTATGAAGGACATTAAGCTGAGCTCTAGATGGAATATGCTGTTGCAGTCATCATTTCAGAGAAAAGTCTACGGGGTAATTATAAGAAAAGGAAATTGTGTATTTCAAAGATCTAGTCACTGATGTAAGTGGAATGTCAGATCAAATGTGAATCAATACTTTAAATAATTTTTGTTAAATACTTATTAGATAAAGAAGAATACTTTTAAAATATATGTAAACTTTAAAAGTAGAGCTTCTGAAACTTTAACGTGCAAACAAATCATCTGAGATCTTGTTAGGATGCAGATTCTGATTCAGGAGTCTGGAGTGGGGCCTGTTTCTATGATTTTAAATTAAAAAAAAAAAATCCCAGGTGAGGCCAGTGTGTCTCCTCTGCAGACTATCTTTGGAGTAGCAAGAGTAAGAGAAGTGAAACTACAATGATCATCCATGTGCCTACTATTGGCATAAGAAAAAACTTTATTTTTATCTCTAATGTCTTCTGGATACCCTTCCTGATCCCACTACCTTCTCTCCCTCTTAGAAATAACTACTCTCTTGAATTTTGTTTTTATCATCCTTTGGCTTTTCTTAAAATTTTTAACACATGTGCCTGTCACTTTAATCATATATTGTTAGGGTTTGCATATTCTTGAATGCATAAACCTAATAAAAATGGAATCATTTGCATATATTCTTTTTCATTTTTTCACACCACATTATGTTCCTGAGGTTAATTCATATCATTGTAACCATAGTTCGTATTAACCTAATTTATTTTCATCACTGTATGAAATTCTATTGTATGAATAGATATATAATTTACCTATTTTACTGTTGATGAACTTTGAAATTTAGGTTTTATATTACCATGAAAATTCTTGTATAAGTTCCTGGTGCACACATGTAACACTTCAAAGTCTAAAATCTCAAGACCTCATTTGAATAATTGAAACGAGATGGAATATAAAAAGGAGTCAGCAATCCAAAGCAGTGTTGAAATCCAGTAGAGCAAAACTAGCCAGGAAAACTCCACTAAGTTTCAAGACCTGGGAATAATTCCACTTAGCTCTCAGCTCCTCACTTTTTGCTTTTGGTTTCACCCTCTGAGTCAATTTTCTTTTTTTATAAAGAATAGATGAATAGTTTTATCTTCCTTTCTTGCAGTAAAATTTGAGCAGATGTAGGAGTCTCCTTTCATTTTATACTGTCTGTCCCTTTTGGTCCAGCTAGTAGTATTCCTGCTGATATAATTTTCTCAAGAACTTTCTGGATCTCCTGTGGATGTCACAGTGATTCATTGCATCATACAGAAGACATACCCACAAGTCTTTGTGAGATAATCCCATCTCTATTTTTGGCTTCTACTGAAATAGTTGAAGGACAGAATCCTTAGGCCCAAAGGATCTTTGGTTTAACTTAGAAGATCTATGAGAAACACCCTTAATCTCCTGGAAGGGTAATTTGTGTGGTAAAATATGTTGGCCTTTTGATATTTGAGTTTTCAACAAACAGTTGTACAGTATACACTCAGACTTTATGCCACTGTTTTAGCAGCCATTTATGACTTTCAGCATTCTTTTGCCATCTGGAGAGACTGTGAATTTTCAAAACCATCTACTCTGGTTTCTTTTTGTTTAAAAGTTCTTCCCTCAATTTATCTCTCTCCTCTCACAATTTACTATAAGCATCAAGAAGAAATCAGGCTGTGGCTTTAACACTTTTCTTGGAAATCTCCTTAGCTATATATTAAAGTTCATTGTTTATAAATGCTGCTTTCCATATAACTGCAAGATGCAACTTTGCTAACTATTTGGCCACTACATAACAAGATTCTCTCTTTCTCCACTTCCAATAATATGTTTATCACTTCTTTCTTAGTCCTCATTGACAGCATTCTTAAAGCCCAGATTTTTTTTAACCAATTCCCTTATATTTGAAAGGGTTTTCTGTGGCTGGACGTGGTGGCTCATGTCTGTCATCCCAGCACTTTAGGAGGCTGAGTCAGGAGGATTGCTTGAGCCCAGGAGTTTAAGACCAGCTGGGCAACACGGTAAGACCCCAACACTGCAAAAAACTTTAAAAATTAGCTGGGTATGGTGGTGTGAGCCTATAGTCACAGCTACCTGGGAGGCTGAGGTGGGAGGATTGCTTGAGCTTGGGAGGTTAAGGCTTCAGTGAGCTATGATTGTGCCACAGTATTTGTCTTTCTGTGCCTTCCTTAGTTCACTTAACATAAGGTCCTCCAGGTTCATCCATGTTGTTGCAAATGACAGGATATCCCTTCTTTTTTATGGACCAATAGTACTCCACATTGTGTATATGTAACATTCTCTTATCCATTCATCCATGATGAACACTTGGCTTGATTCCGTATCTTGGTGATTGTGAATACTGCTGCAATGAACACCAAAGTGTAGATAGGTATCTCTTTAAGATGCTGATTTTATTTTCTTTGGAGATCATCTCGGTGGTGGGATTGTTAGATCATATGGTACTTATATTTTTAAATTTTTTGAGAAACCTCCATACTTTTTTCCATAATGGCTGTATTAATTTACATTCCCTCCAACAGTGTACAAGGGTTCTCTTTTCCCCATATCATCACTAACACTTCCTATCTTTGGTTTTTCTGATAATAGCCATTCTAACAGGTATGAAGTGATTTCTCCTTATGATTTTGATTTGAATTTCTTTGATAGTTAGTGATGCCGATCAACTTTTCACATACTTCTTGGCCATTTGTATGTGTTCTTTGGATAAATGTCATTTCAGATCCTTTGCCTATTTTTAAATTGGGGTTTTGGTGTGTTTTTATTCATTTTTGTTTTGCTATTGAGTTGATTGAGTTCCTAATATGCTTTATATATTAACTCCTTATCAGATAAATTATTTGCAAATATTTTCTCCCATTCTGTAGGTTGTCTTTTCACTCTGTTAATTTTTTCCTTTGCTGTGCAGCTGCGTCTTAGTTTGATGCAATCCCAGTTATCTATCTTGCTTTTGTTGCCTGTGCTTTAGGGGTCATATTTAAAAGGTCATTGTCTAGACCAATGTCATGAAGCTTTCTCTTATGTTTTCTTCTAGAAGTTTCATAGTTTCAAGACTAACATTTGTGCCTTTCATCCACTTTGAGTTGATTTTTATATACGGTGTGAGATAAGGATCCAATTTCATTCTTCTGCATTTGGATATCCAATTTTCCCAACACCATTTATTGAAGAGACTGTTGTTTCCCCAGTGTCCCTGCTTGGTATTTTTGTCAAAAATCAGCTGGCTGTCAATGTGTTAATTTATTTCTGGGGACTTTATTTTGTTTCACTGGTTGACCTGTCTATTTTTATGGCAGTACCAGGCTGTTTTGATTATTGTCACTTTGTAGTATATTTTGAAGTCAGGTAGTATGATGGGTCCAGATTTGTTTGTTTGTTTTGCCCATGATTGCTTTATCTAGTCATATCATTTTGTGGTTTCATAACAATTTTAGGATTGTTTTTCTATTTCTGTGAAGAATGAGCCAGGTATGGTGGCTCACTCCTGTAGTCTCAGCACTTCTTGAGGCCAAGTTGGGAGGATCATTTGAACCCAGGATTTTGAAAAATTAGCTCGGTGCAGTGGCATGCACCTGTATCCAGACTGGTCAGAGGCTGAAGCAGGAGGATTCTTTGAGCCTGGGAATTCAAGACAGCAGTGAACTATGATCGTGTGAATGTACTCCAGCCTAGGTGGCAAAACAAGACCTCATCTTGGAAGAAAGAAGGAAAAGAAGGAAGGAAGGAAGGAAGGAAGGAAGGAAGGAAGGAAGGAAGGAGAAAACCCCATCTCAAAAGAAAAGAAAGAAATAAAGAAAAAGAAGGGAGGGAGGAGGAAAGAAAGTTCAAAAAAAAAAAAAAAAGAAAAGAAAAAAAGAAGAAAGAAGAAGGAAAGAAAGAAAGTCAGTCAGTCATTGGTATTTTGGTAGAGATTGCATTCAATCTGTAGATTGCTTTGGAGACTGTGGACATTTTAACAACATTAATTCTTTCAATCCATGTGCATGAGATCTCTTTCTATTTGTGTCTTCTTCAATTTCTTTCATCAGTGTTTTATAGTTTTTGGTGCAGAAATCTTTAACTCCTTGGTTAAACTTATTTCTGTGTATTTTTTTGTAGCTATTGCAGTTAGGATTATTTTCCTAATTTTCTCTTCAGATAGCTTGCTGTTTGGGTATAGAAACAGTACCGATTTTTTCTCAACAAATGATTTTTAACTTAGACAAGTTCACACTGGGTTTTATCTCCTTTCCATAAATAAATTAATAAGGCTGATAGAAAATTCAAGAGTCAATACTTTTTTTTCTAAAAGTGAAAGAGAAAAATAAATAACCTGGCATTAGAGTGTAGAATGGGCTGAAGAAAAGAGATCTGAAGATAAGCACAGCAGCAAGAGCCAAAATGGTAAAGAGAAAAAAATAGTAAGAAACCAAAGATAAAGTGCTGAGTGGGAAAATATTACTTCCAAGAAGGGAATCTGATCCAGTACAAAGTCTGGGCTCTGGAGGAATGAAGCATGAGAAAGAAAAAAATAGGATAGCTCTTTTAAAGCCAAAGACATGAACTATTTACTCCAAATTAAAACAGTGAAGACCTGAGTTGCCTACTGTTTGGTGATATCTTGCCTTTCTGTTAGGTAAGCACTAGGGTGGCTGAGCTGAGCAGCTGCAAATGTGACATACTGGGTTTGGGACTAGGGTGTACACCTGCTTGCACTATGTGCATGGCATGCCCTAACTGAGATTATGGTGTCTAGTGGTGGCAAGCAGGTGAGGTATCCGGATCTGTACCCGAACCGAGATATTTGAATAAGTTATATAGGAGAAATTAAAAAGGCTTTTTTGAAAGTGAATCAATGAGACTGGTGACAAGATCATTGAGGGACCTTAGGAAGAGAGAGGCGTAAATACCGATGCCGAGGATGCTAGCTTAGACTCTGGATGAACACTGACACGTAAACTGTGATAAAAATTATGGAAGGCATTACACCGAAAGGCAAAACTGTAAGAAAACTTTAACTAATATAGTATTAGTTGAAAACTAAATGGAGATACCGTGAAGATAACTAGAGCCACATTTGGTATACATTTAAAATGCTAGAATATGTCCTTTAGATGTGCTGTTTGCATATAGGGTACAGAGAAGGAGACTTTTATCTTGTTAGGTCTTATTTCAGATATATAATGGCTCTTTTTTTCCCAGTGAATTAGGGATGTTCTGTGTATTGCTTAATAGTAAAATACTTAAATGTAAGATTATTAGTAGGCAATCTGTGTTAGTATAAATCGAGTACTTTCACTGAATCTCTGAAGATACATATAATCATGTAATGCTTAATTTTGACTGTCTTGCAGACCACCTGAACATCAATAACAATCTAATAATAAAAGTAACTAACAGTTTTGTGCTTAGGCACTGTTCTAAGTGCTACACATTCTGGCAACCTATTTAATGTTCACAGCTACCCTATGAAGCAGGTACAATTAGTTCTCCCATTTACTGATGAGGAAACCAAGTCACTGGGAAGTTAACTTGCTGAAGTCATACAGCTAGTAGGTAGTAGAAGCCAATATTAGATTCTTGGCAGTCTGATTCCAAAGCTTAAACTCAAATACTCGTCTTCACTGGCTACATGTTGTATATTCATATACATGCACAACACACACACAAAACTTAAGAAAACACTTATAAACAAAGTACTGTGAGATCTATAGATAAGAACATCCAGTCTTGCTGTTAGGAAATGTGGCTGGGAAAATAGAATATTTATATGTAAAAAGATAATAATAGAAGACAGTGTGTAGGAAGTGACAGATGGATGGCACAGACAAATCACTCTGCAGAGGTTGTGGAGAATGGGGCAGGGGTAGGTAATAGAACAGATGGTCTTAAACTGATGGATAGGACCTACCTGTACCATCTGGGCTCCTGCCCACCTCTCTGAACTTATCTTCCTGACATTCACCAAGTTCTAGCCACACCAGCCTTCTTCGTGCTCCTCAAAATCCCACACTCATTTCTGTTTCACGGCTTTTATATTTGTTGTGTCTTCTGCCTGGAGGACTCTTTCTTTAAATCTTGGCAAGCCTGCCTCCTTTATTATTCAGAAGGCAGATCATTGTGCCCTCTGATATGGTTTGGCTCTGTGTTCCCATGAAAATCTCATCTCAAATTTTAATCCCCACATGTCCAGGGAGGAACCTGTAATCCCCATGTGTCAAGGAAGGGATGTGATTTGATTATGGGGGTGATTTCCCCATGCTGTTCTTGTGATAGTGAGTTCTCATGAAATATGATGGTTTTATAAGTGTTTGGACGTTCCTTCTTCACTCTTCTCTGCGCTGCCTCCTTGTGAAGAAGGTGCCTGCTTCCTCTCCACCTTCTGCCATAATTGTAAGTTTCCTGAGGCTTCCCCAGCCATGCAGAACTGTGAGTCAATTAAACCTCTTCCTTTATAAATTACCCCAGTCTCGGGTAGTATCTTTATAGCAGTGTGAAAACGGACTAATACACCATCCTTAAAGAGAACTTCTTTGGTGACCCAACTAATATAGTGCCCTACTCCTACTCCAGTCCATTAGCCTGTTTAATTTTATTCATGACTCTCCTAACCTGAAATTATCTACTTGCTGACCTGCTTATGGTCTGTTTCTCTTTGCTAGGGAAAGCTCCATGAACAAGGATCTATGATGCCTGTCTTGTTCTCATCTTTTTCACTTCTTCCCTCAAGTAGTTTCTGAAGTCTTGCCTCATCTATAAAATCTTTGTGAGCTTAAAGGCTATGAGAGAATGTCTGTCTTTGACCTGCTTTGAAGCCTTTGGCCGATTTATTTGTACATAAGAGCATATTTTTAAGTTGCTGTTCTTCTCCTTTATATCTTTAAAACATCAAATTCTCTGAATATCAATGAACCCAATCACATTTGTGTAGTAGAAAAGCTGTTTTTTTGCCAGGCATGGTGGCTTAAGCCTGTAATCCCAGCAGTTTGGGAGGCCGAGGCGGGCAGATCACGAGGTCAAGAGATCGAGACCATCCTGGCCAACATGGTGAAACCCTGTCTCTACTAAAAATACAAAAATTAGCTGGGCATGGTGGCTTGTGCCTGTAGTCCCAGCTACTCAGGAGGCTGCGGCAGGAGAATTACTTGAACCCGGGAGACAGAGGTTGCAGTTAGCTGAGATTGTGCCTCTGCACTGCAGCCTGGCGCCTGGCAACAGAATAAGACTCTGCCTCAAAAAAAAACAAAAACAAAAAAAAAAAAAAAAAAAAAAGAAAAAGAAAAAGAAAAAGTTTTTTCATAGCTGGTTCTTTTTTAAAAATTTTTAATTTCTTATGTATTTTTATTTATTTTTGAGACAGAGTCTCACTCTATTGCCCAGGTTGGAGTGCAGTGGCATGATCTCAGCTCACTGAAACCTCCACTTCCCAGTGTTTCTCGTGCCTCAGTCTCCTGAGTAGTGGGATTACAGGTGCTTGCCACCATGCCTGGCTACGTTTTTGTATTTTTAGTAGCGATGGGGCTTCACTGTTGTGGCTAGGCTAGTCTCTAATACCTGGCCTCAAGTGATCCACCCATCTTAGCCTCCCAAAGTGCTGAGACTACAGGCGTGAGCAACTGTGTCCAGCCCATAGTTGGTTCTTTTGAAATGTCCCTCTACTTAATGGGCCACACTGATGGCATTTCCTTTACACTCTCCTTTTCATATATTTATCAGCCATCAAAAGCTTTTCTTACTGCTTAGAACTTAATGGAATGATGTTTTTGTTTCTTTACCAACAAATGAACACAAGTGGCTTTCGAAGATACTCCAAGAAACAGTGAGCTGCAGGAAAGATTTTATTCTTCATGTGTGATATACTTTGGTAATTAAGGAGTCAATTCTTTGGCTAAGTGCTGAAAGAAAAATGATGATTATTGTGTAGGATAAAGCTGTGAATTATAGAATACTTTCAACTCTGTTTAAAATCTAATTAACATTAATTTTGTTTCATTAATTTGCCCTGTGAAAATTACTAACTGTATATAAAATGATATTTAATCTTCCTAATGGATGTCTAGTGTATTCACTTCAGTCCTATTCCTAGGAATGTGATTTGAAATGGCAAAGTAAGTTAGAGTTACATTGAAAGTACTGAAGTAATTTTTACCTAAAACTAATTTATTAACCATCACATTGTAATTAATTAAAATACTCTCTTTTATATAATGTTCCTGTTTTTAAAGTACCTTTGTGTATGCGTGTGATATACATATCTATATGTATGTATATGTGAATTCCCACAGCATCCTATGATACAAGCAGAACTACTATTCTTTCTTTTCATACTTATGTATAATGGAGTTTCCATGAGGTTTAAAAACTTCCCCTGTAACATATGGATAGTAGATTGTGAAGTTCATAATTTGTGACCTTATTAAGTTCTAGTTACTAGGGAAACTTGTTTTAGTTTGCTAGGGCTGCCATCACAAAGCATCAAGATTGAGTGGTTGGCCCAGGTGCTGTGGCTCATGCCTGTAATTCCAGCACTTTGGGTGGCCGAGACGGGCAGATCACAAGTTCAGGAGATTGAGACCATACTGGCCAACATGGTGAAACCCTGTGTCTACTAAAAACACAAAAATTAGCTGGGCGTGGTGGTGTGCACACCTGTAATCCCAGCTACTTGGAAGACTGAGGCAGGAGAATTGCTTGAATCTGGGAGGCAGAGGTTGCAGCCGCTGCATTCCATCCTGCGTGACAGAGCTAGGCTCTGTCTAAAAAAAAAACCAAAAAACCAAAAAACAAAAAACATTTTGTAGCTTAAGTGATAGAAGTTTCTTTTCTCCCAGTTTTGGGGGTTGGAAGTCTAAGGTCTAGGCGTCGGCAGGGCTGACTGCTTCTGAAGCCCCTCTCTTGGTTTGCAGATGGCTGCCTTCTCTTTGTGTCTTCATGTGGACTCCCGTCTGTGCATGTTTGTGCCCTCATTTTCTCTTCTTATAAGGACACCAGTCATGTTGAATTAGGGCCCACCCTAATGACCTTACTTTTGCTTAATCACCTCTTTAAAAGATCCTATCTCCAGATACAGTCACATTCTGAGTACTGGAGATCAGGACTTCAAGTTATGTATTATTGGACGATAAAATTCAACCCATACACTTGTATAAATTGTGAAGAAGACAGTAACTGCGGTATAGCTTGGTTTAAATTTTCTCAGTGAATGAGTTAAAGAAGCCGTATGAAATAGTAAGTGCTATTTTGGCCAAGAGAATTATGTCTCAGCACATGTGGTTTGTGTTTCAAAAATATTTCTTGAGTAAAATGTCTGATTTCTCTAATTTTTTTTTTTTTTTTTTTATACAGAGTCTTACTCTGTCACCCAGGCTGGAATGCAGTGGCATGATCTCAGCTCACTGCAACCTCAGTCTCCTGGGTTCAAGCGATTCTCCTCTGGCCTCAGCCTCCTGAGTAGCTGGAATTACAGGTGCCACTGTGCTTGCTAATTTTTGTATTTTTAGTAGAGATGGGGGTTTCACCATAATGGCCAAGCTGGTCTCAAACTCCTGACCTCAGGTGGTTCACTCGCCTCAGCCTCCCAAAAGTTCTGGGATTACAAACGTGAGCCACCGTGCCCAGCCTAATTTAGCTAATACTTTTTATAATGCTATAACCTTTACTATTTTCATAATAGTAGTACTACCCAACTTATATGGAGTATTACCATATGCCAGACTGTTCTAAACATATTTCCTGTATTAATGTATTTAATTATTACAAGCAATGCATAGAATACTATTTAATATTGCCCACATTAAAAAAATGTGGCCAGGCATGGTGGCTCACGCCTGTAATCCCAGCACTTTGGGAGGCCAAGGTGGGTGGATGACCTGAGGTCAGGAGTTTGAGACCAAGGTGGGTGGATCACCTGACCAGCCTGGCCAACATGGTGAAACCTCATCTCTACTGGGAAAAAAAAAAAAAAAAAAGGAAACCCTGTGTAAGGATGCTAAATGACTTGTCCAAAGTTATACAGCTATTAAGTAGTAGAACTGGAATGAAACCCAGGTTCTCAGGCTCTGAAACTTTTGATCAGCAGGCCAGTAGTTCTCACTGGGTGGACTCTAGTTTCTGGCTAAGATGGAATAAGAGGGAAAGATTTACCCTCCAATGTAGAACAACTAAAATACTTAGCTAAACGTGTAAAACAACTGATTTTACCATCAAGAAAAGAGAGTTCCTAGGCTTGACACTGGGAATAGTTCCTGTCCCCAAATCATGGGATATGGGGTAGAATATTCAGAAGAATTTTGACTCAGTGGTGGGGAAAATTAGCTCTACATTAAGCTTAAAAGAAAGACCTGAAGGAGTCAAACTGTTTCTAAGTTGAAGATGAAAGGGAATAAGCATTCGCAAGTCACTGTAGTTATCATGAAGGGACTCTGGATGTGAATCAGTAGGTACACAAGAACTTTCAGTGTCTCCGAGCACGGGAAGATAAAAAGATTTGCTTTTCATGTACAGAATTTAAATTTTGAATGTCATATATATGGCAGGACAAAATACATTTGTGTCTGAGTGTTCCCAGTACTTCCCCTCATTACCCTACTGAAAAGAGTCTATCCACCCAGTTTCTTGCCCTCCCCAGCTCTTCAGAGAAAGTTCTGCCAGCCAGACTGGTTTGGAAATAGGGTATTAAGAATGACCATGTGAATAATGAACACTCTTCACAGTGTATGATAACTGAAGTAAAGGCCTTGAGATAACCGTGGAATTACTGTTTGGTTGCTGGACAGTATTTGTTTACCTATCACACTATTTCAGATGGGCTGTTAGTCATAGCTTTAACCAGATTATAGATTTATTGATTGGATAGATGTTTATTAAAAATTAACATCTGAGTAAATGGAAGGACTATATTCTGATTTTTATTAAAAGGAAATATACCAAAACACTCTAAAATTTTGCCCCAAATATACCTGTCAATATACCAAAAGTGTACCATATAGGCTAACAGCCATATAAAATTCCTGAAAGGATATATACCAAGCTATTGGTAAAAGGTTATCTCTTTCTCTGGGGACCAGGATAGGGCAGGCAGTGGGAACATGGCAAGGAGATTCTTTCACTTTGTATTCCATATATTTCTGAGTTGCTTGAGTTAAAACAAAAATTATAATTTGTCATTAAAAATAAAACTAAATATTAGAAATTATAATCTTCCCAGTGTTCACAATTTTTAAACATTTAACTGGAATAGTAAGTAACCAGCAAACACTTAGAAAGTGCTTAGTATTTATTATTTCTATCATCCCAGAGAGCTACATTTGTGTTCAATCTTCTGACACTTAAATGTTTTCAAGGTAATCAAATAATAATTATTAAGATTTTTCTAATTTCTTTGTTAAAAATGGTTCATTTCAAGGTTCTTTACAATTTGCATTTATTTTGCATTTTGCCATGTTTCTTTTCTCTTAGAATAAAAACTAGCAGTGATTTTCATTACCCCTGATAGTGTTCATGAATACTGCCTTGGCCTGTCTTCTGGTTTGGAAGCTTTTCAAGGGTGAATGGATATTTGTCTGGTGTTCCATGCATAACCTGTCCTTGTGCCACTTTTCCAATGTGGCAGGAAGGGAACAACTGTCATCTGTTCTGAGAATTCAGCACTGTTTCTGGCACTGTGGGAATTTACCCAGACTACTTTGGGGGAAGACATCTGACACTTCATGATAATTGTAATTGTAAACCAGAAGGACATTGGAACTGGAGGAATTGAAGGGAAATATGACAAGGCATTAAGACTTTGAGATTATTTTTGGAGGCAGGGTGACTTAAGCACATTTTAAAAGTTAGGTTTACTTATATATTGTTAGTATTATATTCTAAACCATAAGACATTTTCTAATAAGGATTCTAAGAGGAACATGTAAACCCGGATCATGTTTAAATAAGGTCACTGAAATATTAATGAAACCAATGACTTAGAATTTTATAAATGAGAACTGCATTGCTTTTAAGTTGGAAAAAAGCTGCAAGTAAGACAATACATTTCTTTATTTGAAAGCTCATGTTTTCTATGAGGGACATTGACAAATGAGTGTTGAGAAAACGGTGTTCTAAGTGCCATAAGGATTTAGGTACATAAATTAATGTTTTATTAACCATAAAAATAAGCATAAAGGATTGAAGTGTAGCCTTCATGTATCTATGTAAAAAAGAGGCAGGAAAAAATCCTTAACACTCTAGAGAAGCTTAGTTTCTGATCAATCACTACATATCCTAATATATTCACATATAATCCAAACTGAATGTTAAATAAGAAAAATTATGTTCGTTTTTATATTTTGCTTTGCCTTTGGGACACAAAGTGGTGGAGTAAGTTATTTAGCGCTGCTCGTTTCTGATTAGAAGAACACTAGAACCACCTAGTGGATTTTTCATTTATTGCATGATCCCTACACTTTACTACTGCTAAACTGTTAATCGCTGAGATAAGCCCTAAAGTAAAATCAGTGGTTATAATCTCTTTGTGGGTCATAATGGAAATAGTAATTGTTAATCTTCAACAGACAAAGCTGTCCCTGAGTCCTTGAAGGGAAGTCCCTGCCCACCAAATGCTCCCCAACTAGCACACTGCTGCATCTAGAAGCAGAGGCAGAATTAAACATTTGGCTGCGGAGATAAACCGTGCAACTGGAGCTTTAAATTTCCTGTGAAAGTCAGCGAGCAAGGAAAACTGCAGCAATTCATCTGCATTCATGGCAGAATCAGCCTTTCGGTAAGCAATAGTAGGGAACTCTGCAGAGCACAGCCAAGGGGCTACGCTAGCCGCTTGACCTTTATAAATCTGTGGGCACACAAACTGGCGTTTCTAATCAATTTTGTTTTTGGAGCAAAGTAGCTTATATGGTTACAGCGTGCCCTGGCCATTCTGTTTTTCATCAGTGAACCAGCTGAGTCTCCACATCTTGGTTGACAGAAGTTACGTATGTTATATTGGGATTTGGGTCATGGAAATAGCAAATATTCTGGGAAAGAATACTTCGGTAAAATGCAAAAGATTATAAAATACCAAACTTTAGTAAATCCTGATTCTAGGTCAAAGGTTAACTCCTTATATCTATGATTTATTAGTCATCAAAAGAAAAAAGTCAGGATCCAAGGGGAATGGAAACATTTCTGCTGTTCTAACCTAAGAGCTGGTCATCGTCTCCTAGTAAACGAACTGTTCAGCAGATGGGATGCATTTCGCTACAAGGTTGGTGCTTTCCAGCCAGCACTGTGCGTGAAGGGCATGTAGTTGGGCTGGGTTCTCCAAGGCTGCATGGCTTGGGTTGACTATAACCAGGAGAAACACGCAGTGGCTACAACTGCTTCTCCTAACAATTCGCATTTCATTCTCTCCTCCCACGGTGCAAAGGAGGATAGGCGGATACTCTCTGGGGCTTGAAACTTCACACTGCAAATTATACGATAGTGATGATCTCTTCCTAACTCTACAAGTGCCAAGATAGGAAAAATCTCAGTTCACAAGAATAAAGCCCAATCCCTCTTCTTATGTTGGAATGTCCAGTAAAATGCTGAGAAATGGGTGGATAAAAGAAGAAGAAAGGAAGAAGAGAAACAGAGAGGAGAGTAAGGGCAAAAATAGAAAAGGCAGAAAAAGATAATATACATGAACAACAATGACAATAGTGATAAATAGAAGGACTATAGAGATGGGTAGGGTAGTGAAGGGCTTCAGAGAAGTCAGGTGAAGGGCCTTCTTTTTCTTCCTTTTTGTTTTGTTTTTGAGACGAAGTCTTGCTCTGTCACCCAGGCTGGAGTGCAGTGGCACAATCTGAGCTCACTGCAATCTCTGCCTCTGAGTTCAAGCAATTCTCTTGCCTCAGCCTCCTGAGTAGCTGGGATTACAGGTACTCACCATCATGCCTGGCTAATTTTTGTATGTTTAGTAGAGATGGGGTTTCACCATGTTGGCCAGGCTGGTCTAGAACTCTCAGACTCAAGTGATCCTCCTGCCTCGGCTTCCCAAAGTGCTAGGATTATAGGTGTGAGCCACTGTCCCTGGTTAGGGCCTTCTTTTTTAAAGAAAATTTTATTATATTGTGGTAAAAACACAACATGACCTTTACCCTCTTAAAAATTGTGTGCATACGGCAAAAGAAACAGTCAGTAGAGTGAATTGGCAACCAACAGGATGGGAAAAAATTTTTGCAGCCTACCCATCTGACAAGGGGCTGATATCCAGAATTTACAAAGAACTAAAACAGATCTACAAGAAAAAACGAACAAGCCCATTCAAAAATGGGCGAAGGATATGAACAGACACTTTACAAAAGAAGACATACAGGAAGCCAACAAACATATGAAAAAATGCTCATCATCACTGGTCATTAGAGAAATGCAAATCAAAACCACATTGAGATACCATCTCACACCAGTTAAAATGGCGATCATGAAAAAATCTGGAGACAATAGTTGCTGGAGAGGATGTGGAGAAATAGGAACACTTTTACACTGTTGGTGGGAGTGTAAATTAATTAACCATTGTGGAAGACAGTGTGGCGATTCCTCAATGACCTAAAAATAGAAATCCCATTTGACTTAGCAATCCCATTACTGGGTATATATCCAAAGGATTATAAATCATTCTACTATAAGGACACATGCACACGAATGTTCATTGCAGCCCTGTTTACAATAGCAAAGACCTGGAACCAACCCAAATGCCCATCGATGATAGACTGGATAAGGAAAATGTGGTACATATACACCATGGAATATTACGCAGCCATCAAAAATGATGAGTTCGCGCCCTTTGTAGGGACATGGATGAACCTGGAAACCATCATTTTCAGCAAACTGACACAAGAGCAGAAAATCAAACACCACATGTTCTCACTCATAGGCGGGTGCTGAACAATGAGAACACATGGACACAGGGAGGGGAGCACTACACACTGGGGTCCGTTGGGGGGAAATGGGGGAGGGATGGGGTGGTGGGGAGGTGGGAAGAGATAGCATGGGGAGAAATGACAGATACAGGTGAGGGGAAGGAAGGCAGCAAACCACACTGCCATGTGTATACCTATGCAACAATCTTGCATGTTCTTCACATGTACCCCCAAACCTAAAATGCAATTAAAAAAAATTGTGTGCATAATAGGGTATTGTAAACTGGAGGCACAAGGTTGTACAGAAGATCCCTAGAATTTATTCATCTTGCATAATTGAAACTTCATGCCTGTTGATTAGCAACTCCCATCCCGACACCCAGTCCTTGGTAACCACCATTCATTCTACCCTCGCATTATGTGAGATAGACTATTCTAGACACCTCTTCAAAGTGCAATCATGCTGTATTTGTCCTACTGTGACTGGCTTATTTCACTTAGCATAACATCATCAAGGTTCATTCCTATTATATGTCAACATTTTCTTCCTTTTAAAGGTTGAGGCTGAGTAAAATTTCACTGTGTGTGTGTGTGTGTGTGTGTGTGTGTGCGCGCGCGTGCATGTGTGTATCTCTTTCTCATATATTCCAATTATGTATTCATCTATTGGTGAACATTTAGGTTATTTCCACATCTTGGTTTTTGTGAATAGTGCTGCAGTGAACAGTGGGATACTAATATTTCTCAGATCCTGATTTCAGTTTTTTTTTTTTTTTTTTTTTTTTTTTTTTTTTTTTTTTTTGAGGCAGGATCTCGCTCTGTTGCCTAGGCTGAAGTGCAGTGGTGCCATCTTGGTTCACTGCTGCCTCAATCTCCTGGGCTCAAGTGATCTTCCCACCTCAGCCTCCTGAGTAGCTGGGACTACAGATCACCATGCCCAGCTAATTTTTTTTTTCATTTTTTTTAGAGACAAGCTCTCACTATCTTGCCTAGGCTGCTCTCAAACTTCTAGACTGAAGTAGTCCTCCTGTCTCAGCCTTATAAAGTGCTGGGAATGTAGGTGTGGGCCACCATGCCAGGTGCCAGTTTCAATTATTTTGGATAAATATCCAAATGTGGGATTGTTGGATCATGTGATAGTTCTAGGTTTTCAATATTTTTAATTTTCTCCAGCTTTTTGAGGTAGAATTGACAAATAAAAATTGTATATATTTGATGAATACTATGTGGTAATTTAATATAAATTGTGAAATGATTACTATAAACGTTAATTGACATATCTGCTATCTCACATAATTACCGTTTGTGTGTGTGTATTTGGTGAGAACATACAAGATCTACTCTCTGAGCAAACATCAAGCATGCAGTACAGTATTATTAACCGTAATTATCATGCTATACTAATACGGGATCCCTAGAACTGAATTCATCTTACAATGGAAAGTTTACATCCTTTGGTCAACATCTGTTTCTCCTATCTCTGGATCTTTGGTAACCACTTTCTATTCTCTGTTTCTAAGAGTTCAACTTTTTTAGATTTTACACATAAGTAAAATCGTACAGTATTTGTCTTTCTTCATCTGAGTTATTTCTTTTAGCATATTGTTCTTCAGATTCATCCATGTTGTTGCAAATGACAGGATTTTCTTTCTTTTTAAGCTTCAATAAGATTTTCATTGTATACATACATATTTTCTTTCTTTCTTTTCTTTTTTTTTTTTTTTTGAGATGGAGTCTCACTGTCACCCAGGCTGGAGTGCAGTGGCATGATCTCAGCTCATTGCAGCCTCCTCCCAGGTTCAAGCAATTCTCCTGCCTCAGCCTCCTGAGCAGCTGGGACTAAGGCATGTGCCACCACACCCAGCTAATTTTTGTATTTTTCATAGAGATGAGGTTTCACCATATTGGCGAGGATGGTCTCGATCTCTTGACCTTGTGATCTGCCCACCTCGGCCTCCCAAAGTGCTGGGATTACAGGCATGAGCCACCGCGGCAAGCCTTGCATACATACATATTGTCCTTATCCATTCACCTGTGATGGACGTATAGGTTGTTTCCATACCTTGACAATTATGAATAAGCTGCAATGACCATAGGGATACAGATATTTCTTCAAGATACTGATTTACTTTCCTTTGGATAAGACCCAGAAGTGGGACTGATTTTATTATATAGAAGTGCTGTTCTTAACTTTTTGAAGAACTGCCATACTATTTTCCATAGCAACGGCACCATTTTGCATTCCCACAAACAGTATGCAGGATTCCAACTTCTCCATAACCTCACCAACACTTGTCTCTTTTCCTCAGAGCTTTTTGTCAGTTATACCCCAGCTTCCCCCAGCCTGATGTATAGTTGACAAGGATTGTATACATTTAGTATACAACATGGTATTTTGATACATGCATACATTGTAAAATGATTCAATCAAGCTAATTAACATAGCCAACACTTCATGTACTTACCTCTTTTTTTGTGTGTGTGATGAGAACACTGGCTTTTTCATAGCCATCCTGATAGGTGTGAGGTGGTATCTCACTGTGGTTTTGATTTAGTTTCCTGATTAGTGATGCTGAGCATCTTTACATATTCATGTTGGCCATTTGTATGTCTTCTTTGGAAAAATGTCTTTTCAAGTCTTGAGCCCTAATTTAATTGGGTTATTAGTATTTTTGCTATGGAGCTTTAAGAGTTCCTTATATATTTAAGAAGTGAACCCCTTCTCCATTATATAGTTTGAAAATGTTTTCTCCCATTCTGCAGGTTGTTTTTTCATTCTGTTGTTTCCTTTGCTCACAGAAGTTTTTTAGTTTGATGTAGTCCCATTTGTGTACTTTTGCTTTTGTCGCTGTGCTCCTGGTGTCATATCTATGAAGTCCTTGCCAAGATCAATGTCATGAATATTTTCCCTTATGCTTCTTCACAGTAGTTTCACAGTTTCAAGTCTTATTTTTAAGTTTTTAATCCGCTTGGCATTGACTTTTGTGTACAGTGTAAGATATGGATCCAAATTCATTCTTTTGCATTTGGAGAGCCAGTTTTCTCAACACTATTTGTGAAAGAAACCATGTTTTGCCCATTGTGTATTCTTGGCACCCTTGTCAAAGATCAATTGAACTTATATACATGGGTTTATTTCTGGGCTCCTGATTCTGTTCCACTGGTGTATAGTCTGTCTTTATGCCAATACCAAACTGATTTAATTATGATTGCTCTGTAATATATTTTGAAATCAGGAACTGTTATGCCTCTAGCTTTTTTCTTTCTGAAAATTATTTTGGCTATTCAGGAGCTTTTGTATTTTCATATGACTTTTATAATTGTTTTGCCTATTTCTATAAAAAACGCCATTGAGATTTTAATAGGAATTGCATTGAGTCTGTAGATTACTTTCAGTAGAATGGATATTTCCACAATAATAAGTCCTGCAATCCATGAACTAGGATGAAGGACTTCTATATATAGGGCATCTGTTCTCAAGATTGGCTGCTGGACTTCTCAGAGCCCATGAAGATAATAATGAGATACTGTTATTTTTAATATTTTAAAACTTGATATTGTGTCTTATAACATTTATAGGAATGTGAAATTGTATATTTATGTGTGTATCTATTTGCTTCCTGGCTCTATGAAGGCAGAACCATGCCTGTTTTACTTACCATGGAACAACTAGCACCACTGTTGTGCGGTAGAGCCTGCCGGTTAGAGCTTCATGCGTGTGCAGGCCTCCTGGTTTGCCATCTGCTGCAACCACTGACTACCGATGGCATATATACCACCAGCGGCTCAGCTAACAAACATTCCAAGCCCTGTTTTGCCTCATTGCCTTCCATTATAGAGGCTTGTACAAGAAAAAGACCCTACATTTTACTTTCCCACTCTCTCTTGCTGCTAGGAAATGGTCAAATGATACAGATTTGGCCAATGAGAGGTAAGTAGAAAGCTGGTGAAGGATTCTGGAAAGGTTTTGAATTCCTGCTGAAAAAGAAAAATGCAGGTGACAGATAACACTACCCTTTCTCTTCTTAACTTAAATGTGGATATGACGCTTGGATACAGAGCCACCATTCTGTGCTCATGAGAGAAAGGGTCAGTCAATTCTCAGGAGAACTAGCCCTAAGACTATGGAGCCATGAAACCAACACTAGGAACAAATGACCTCCAAGCTGATTGTTATATGAGAGAAATAAATGTCCATTTGCTTCAGCCATTGTACCTAGGGCTTTCTGTTCCTTTGCAGCAAAAACATTCCAACTGCAGCAGTTTTGTGACTTTGACCAAATCACTTTACTATGTTTTAATGCTCCCATTTAAAAACAGGGATTATAGCAATATCTTTCTCATCGGGCTGTTTCAAAGACTAAATGAGATAATATATGTAAAGAGCACAGAGTAAGCACTAGATAGGGAGAAATTACTATTTTTATTAGTATTTTGATGTGATGGGCTCTTAATAAGTCTTAGTTGAATAAGTGGAGTAGGTCAAACCCAAAGGGTATGGCTTCAACTCAAGGCAGCAATAAGATGACTCCTTTCTTTCTGCTTGAGAAAAATGAGAAAAGGTGGAGGGATGAGAGGAAGGCGAGGTGCGGGGAAGGAGGCAGGGCTAAAGTGGAGCCATTGACCGTGTGTGGTCCAAGCATGCCAGCATCAAGCAGACATGAAATAAACATTTTTTTGGCTCATTGAATAAATGAATGATTGTGGGGGAGCACGGTTCGTTAACAAAGAAATTGCCATCTCATCCTTAAAACTGAAGATAGAAGTGACAGGGCGAAGGTTTCTCTCCAGTGTCACTGCATGCCTTTTATAATATTTGCCTGGAATTTCGTGGGTGAGGAAGCATTGCTCACTAATTGCCTGTGCCCTCGCAAGGAGCAGAGGAGAACATCCGGTGGGAGCAGAAGCAGAGGCAGATAGAGCAGATTTCCCACGGAGTAAAATATTCTGTTCTCATAAAAAGTCCCTTGCCCTAACAAATGAGAAAATGAAAAGGAGACTGTAGAAGAAAGGCAAACACGTCCTAACAGGCACATCTCTCCAAAGTTTCCCACCAGGGGCCAGCTGTTCATTAAACAGGGAACAAATGCAGGAGCATGGCTGTGATGGGCTCCATTCCACAGTCCAGCACCGGGACTGCAGTGCGCCCGGAAAAGCGTGGCTGTTGTTGCTGTGGCCTGGTATGTCAGCACTGCCCTGCACAAACAGCTCCTGTGCAGCTGCTCTCACCCAAACCTACTCTGAAGAGGCTCGGTGCATTCTAATCCTTCCTAAAAACATGGACAGAAAGCAATGGAAATTTGACACATATAAAAGGCTTAGTCATGGGGTTACTAAGTGGATGCCTCCATGAAAGCATCAACTCGGATGGCCACATTTCTGAACATTATTTACATCACAGCTTGACATGAATGCCTCAGATCTAGCTATTTTCCTCCCCTATCCTCTTTTCACATGTTTCTCTTTCCCTCTTGATTGCTTTAGCTTGAATCCTGTGTGCGCTTTTAAATGCATTAAGCAAACAGAAAGCAAGACCCCATTTGAATAGTGAATGAACTTCACTATTCCTGTTTTGGAATATGTAGTTGTCCTTGGGCTCTATAAGGATAAGACACATAAAATAAAACCTAACACAGATGGAATACACACACACACACACACACACACACACACACACACATATGCACACACACCACTTAAAGCAGATGTGAGTTGAAAACATATGCTGATGAACTCAATTTGCTGATGGCATTCTGAGCAGTGAGCCCACTCAGTAGGGCTGAAAGGTTGGCATAGCAACTCTTCCTGGGAAAAAATAGACAGCTGGAATAAACCATGACGATGGAAGTCTTCTTCCAATGACTGAAGAAGTAGAGAGAAATTGCCATCTTTCTAACCCCTCCAAGCAAAGCACCATGGTTGAGGTTTATAAACCAGGATCTTGCAAATTAGAAGTTCATGTCGTTTTCTAGGTCAGATTCTATACCTTGGGTTATATTCCAGCTCAGAAACACTTTTAGACAGACTTCATGGGGCTGTGGGGAAAATGCGAGCACAAACCTTCAAAAAGCACGGAGCTCTGACCAAAGCATTATTTCCTTAACTTATCCTAAGGCTATGCTGAGTGAAGACTTGTTTACTCTAGCTGTAACTTACTTCATCACATAGCACCAGTACTTTGAGAAATTAACTTACTCATTTATTCTCAATTATTTATCAAGTATCCAACATTAGCAATAGGGACACAGTCCCTTGTGAGGAACTTGTGAGGAACTCATGGCTTAGGCAGACAGCCCCTGAGTATGTTAATTAAGATTTGATCCCATATTAGAATAATATGCACAAGAGACTTATTACCTCTTCCTCCTTATTCCTGTAAACATGTATCTGGTACTCCTCTCACATGGACTGTGCTGGGTGCAATGTCATGGGATAAAGCAAGTTAAATGGCAACAGTCCTATTCAACAGGCCAGGGACTCAAGATCAGAAACAGACCCTTTCCCTCGTTGCAAATCCTGCTATGTGTGGGCTCAGCCCCAAACTGTCTCTGAAATGTTAGAAACCAGCAAAGGCTAAGGATGTCAAATCTGCTTTGAGATATGCCCGTAGACTGATAACAATAGTGATGATGATGATGATGATGATGATGATATTAGTTAATACAATAAAGCTAATACTGTGCTGTTATTATGTACCAGACACTGTTCTAAGTACTTTAAATATCATATTTCACATACTCTTCTGTCGTTTAGGATACATGCCATTATTCTCCTTCCCATCATCCACATGAGGAAAAAAAGCCACTGAGTTAAAACTACTCACCTTTAACTGTTCATCTATCAGGTAAGCTAACCCCAGAGCCTACATAAATTCTTAACTATTAAATAAGCTGTGCCACTTCTCAACCACTCTGCTGAAAACTATACAAACTGACAGGTCCTACAATTAAAACCCAAAATAGATATAATAAAGCATAAAAAATCAGGAATTTTCTCTTGCTTTTGCTCTGCTCTTATTGTTGTTCTCCAGATAAGTCCCATTTTAAAATCCACAGTCACCTTAAGGATGTGATGTGGGAGCTGGAGCTGTCTGCCTACCCACCAGCTATTTTTAAAGGAAGATGATCAGGAACTAGTTATGAAAGAATCAGATTGTTTAATCTGGTACCACAGAACTTGAGAAACTATAGACGTGGTGAGCTGGAAAATACGTAGGCTGAAGTGATGTCTCTATGGAAACAGATGTGAAGATTCAAGTAAATACGAGGCCTGTTGGACTTCTTATGAAGATAGCAAAAGCTTTTTTCCCCTTCTTCTTCTATAACCTGTTTATTGAGGAATCTGACCATGGTGAGGGGCAAGCTAGAAACACATTTTTATCTCTAGTCACTGCTTCCAACCCTGCCATGTCGAATCTCCCAACTCTTCTAGACATCTTTCAATGACATCTTGGACAGGAACCATAGTCACTTACAGGCTACTCCAGCCTTATATCATATGCAACTGCATGTCCAGTTCAAGATTTGCCACTGCTCCACTGATGGCTACACTTGTTACTTGTGGGCGTGCTTAGGGGTAACTCTTTCACCTTGGAGAATGGTGCGGGAATGTTCATGTTCTAGAATACTTTGTCCCATAAGACTCAATTCCTGTTTTGGGGACTGAGAGAGATGAGATGGGTTAATGCCTCTTGGCTTTTTCTATTGCTTTTGCTGTCTCTCTAGCACACCCTAGTGACCGCTGAGAATCTTAGGGGACAGACATGTTACTTCTCTTCGAAGTCCTTTATGAGAGGCGTGATTCTGGCTCAAACATGTTCAGCCCCCTTCAGCTATCCTAGCCCTCCATCAGCAATAACTGGATTGCTTGCATTTTTCTTGCCTGGCGGGCTGCCTTACTGGCAGGAGGAGTGTTGATATAGTAGGAAGAGTTTTGCTGCTTCTTAGAAAGTCCTGAAGAAGGTATCTGGTGGGTGCTCTGTTTGTAATAAGATACTTAGTACCTTTCCCCCACAAGTTTTGGGCCCTAGGTATCAGTTCTCAGACAAAAGGAAAAGTCAATTTTTAATGTCCTATTATAATGATAAACTTTGATTGAAACTTTGGGGATTAGAAAGCATCAAGATGTTCCTCTCACCCTCTATTCTTCTTTTCTCCTCCATCCTTTCTCATTCCTTCATTTGCTCTCTTCTTTCCTTCCTTTCCTTCTTCCAAATAGTAACCATGTAATCTAAATTATGAAGGATAAAAAAGCCTAGCAAATCAATTTTGCCTTAATGCCAATGAAAGGACTTAGAACAAAGGAATTTGGAATATTATAAGTTAGAAAACAATTTTAGTTTCCTGAGAATTTTGGTGGTATTACCACCTGCTCCAATCATAGACTGTGCTTTTCATGCCCAGAAAAGCCTTCTAAAACCCAGCTGACATGGCAATCAGCCATTCAGGACTTTCTTATAGTCTGAGCTCAACCTGCTCTTATTTTGCTCTGAGCTTTCCAGTTCTGAATGCTTGATTACTGGTCCAAGAGTGTAATTTAGGTAGACATGCTGAACTCACATCATCCTCCTTACAAATTGCTATGGAAATGTCCCCAAAATAGAAAATAAAAAGATTTAAAAAACTAGAGAAGGGTACTGTTCACATGGTGCAAGATCTCATGGAAGAGAAGATGGGATGAGCGGAGGACAAGCTTGCTCTGTGTTCATCACTGAAGAAGGGAAAGACTGCTTGTGAAATGACCCCTGGCAGAAACTCACTGATGCTTTCAAGTTTAGGGTGGCAGGGTTGCAGGTGAGAGTTAGCTTCAGGGAAGATGGTGGAGAAAAATGCTTGCCAGTATCTGGACCCCAAGGATTACACAGGATGCTGGAGCCTGCACGGGCTAGGCATACCATTAGTTCAATCATTTGGCAAGGAAGATGCATTGAGAATAGGTGAAGGGCATAAACAAGACTGATGCTACCTGTCATTCCTTATGGAGGAATTATGGAGTCTACTTTAGGCTGACATGAAAAACAAAGCGAAGAATCTGTTGGGACAACTTGTTCAGCAGTCTCAAACTACAGCTGCCTCTTTACTTATCTAGGTCTCTCGATCGCTCAGAAGTAAAGGAAAAATTAAGTAAATCTAAATGTTCTCATTCACTGGGGTCTTAAAAGTTTTGAACACAGTCTCCCAGGAGAATCAATTTCTGATACTGGAATCTTTGTAAGTGTGAACTAACAGAGAGCAAACAAACAGAGAGAAGGGACTAGACAGATGAAAAGGGTTTGTAGTTCAAAGAAGAGGGGCATTGTGGGGAGCTGATGCTGAGCTCTCAATTCTATGTCTTCAGACTTCCTTCTTCAGTTATGGTCCCTGCAGAACCAGCATCCATCTGCAACTCTCCTTTATCCATTGAACTCCCTGTTTTGGAGAGGAAAGACTATTTTCTACTTTATGTAGCTTTCTAGCCCATGATCTCATGTGAAAGGAATCCTTAATTCCTTTTCCTAATTCCTAGTAATGCATAACTCTATCTCTCCATAAGGCAGAGTGGGCCTGGCATTCAGAAAGTTGGGGAAGCTAGGCAGAATTTCAAATAAGAGAAGGGAATTGAAGGGTGATGGAAAATCTCCTATCAGAATTTCCTCCCCCATGTTATTCCCCCATTAGGTAATTAGCCCCCTGGCTCTTAAAGGATTACATCACTCTTCTTTGTTAAGAGTTGAGTCATCTATGCAAAAACCAACCAAACCAAAACAAAAAAAACCCCCCAAAAAACTTGGGTGAATTAAGATAAGAATCCTTATTAGCTATTGCCTCAGGAGCTATAACAGTGTCCCACTTCGGTTAGAGCAAAGCTCACTGGAAATGTGTGTAGGATAAAGAAGGTGTTGGAGGTAATAGCAAGAGACACATTAAGGAAGGGGCCAGGAGAGTGGAGAGAACCAAAGAGAGGTGGGAGGATCTCAGAAGTGATCTTTGC
Source organism: Saimiri boliviensis (assembly GCF_048565385.1). Taxonomy (NCBI): domain Eukaryota; kingdom Metazoa; phylum Chordata; class Mammalia; order Primates; family Cebidae; genus Saimiri; species Saimiri boliviensis. The sequence continues at coordinate 33,914,426 of NC_133455.1, read as the reverse complement.
CTACTGCCAACTAGGACTGGGGCCCTGGCCCATCATTTGATGTTTTCTGTCATTCTTGGGAGAGGCAGAGGAGTATGATGATGGTTTCCAAAGCTAGACTTCCGAGTTCATAAAGGGGAACAACTTAGCTCTGCCCCCTCCTTCCTACCTTGGGGACTTTGAGCACTCGGTGCTACTTTCCTCACTTATAAAACAGGTGGGAAGAGATAGCATGGGGAGAAATGACAGATACAGGTGAGGGGACGGAAGGCAGAAAACCACACTGCCATGTGTGTACCTATGCAACAATCTTGCATGTTCTTCACATGTACCCCAAAACCTAAAATGCAATAAAAAAAACCAGGAGTAATATTGGTCACTGCCTCAAAGTGTTGTTGTGGGGATTAAAGGAGTTAACACACATAAAATACTTAGAACAGCACATGGCAAAGAGTAAATGCTAGTTGTTATTGGCGTGTTTTCAATTTCACAAAGGGACTTAAAAAGTCAGTACCCCTACCTACACCTAGGAGCCATTGGGGAAGGAGTGAGGACCAACTGCATACTTATGCTCCAGATATTGTAAATATAAACTCTTATTTAAACCTCACATATTGATGAAATAGGTATTATAATACTTGTACTTTGCAGGTGAGAAAACTGAGTCTCAGGGGGTGAGAATCTGGTTCAAGGTAATATAGCTGAAAAGTGATAAGGTTATCTACGATATCCCACAATGTTACTTACACAGTTCTCTTTGGAAATAAAAATATAAACAAATGATACAGGCAGATTAAGAACAACTCCAGCATTATTATTATTATTATTATTATTTTGAGACAGGGTCTTATTCTGTTGCTCAGACTGAAGTGTAGTGGTACGATCATGACTCACTGCAGCCTTAGCCTTCCTGGGATCAGGCGACCCTCCCACTTCAGGCTCTCAAGTTGCTGGGAATATAGATGTGAGCCTTTTTTTTTTTTTTTTAATAGAGGCAGGGTTTCACCATGTTGCCCAGGTTGGTCTTGAACTCCTGGCCTCAAGTTATCCACCCACCTTGGCCTCTCAAAGAGCTGGGATTACAGGCTCCAGCATCAAATGTTTACATTAGTTATACTCATAGAAAATGCAAACATAACTCTTACCTTCCTGACTCAATACTCACCTTCACCTCCTACCCTGACTGCAGCCTATTATCTCTGCAGTTTGCAGACTTTTAGTCCAGATACCTTGACCAAGCAGACTCATAGAGGAAACTGACCCACAGAAACTGTGAGAAATAAATGTATATTGTTTGAAGCTGCTAAATTTGTGGTAATACGTTATACAGCCATTAAAAAGAAAACATCAAATAGTCAGATCCTGAATGACTTAGAAATTGATTGCATAAGTGAAAGAATGTATTTGAGTTGGAAGATTTGGGGTTTTCACATGAATAACCAAGTGTGACTAAAATAACCACAGAATAGCTATTTTGGACATCTGATACTCACACACTTGCTAGTTGAAGGAGTGCTAAGATTATGGATATAACAATTGACTCCATGGTTTCAAAAGTTATTTCCTGTAACTGTAGGAAAGCTGAAACTCTAGCTATAAAGAAAAGCTATTTTTCTTTTTCTTGAAATAACTGATACTATTCATTGCACTGTCAATAATCAAGAACATGCTAGAAATTACAAAGTGCTTGCACATATGGATATTTCTGCTGCGATGCAACATATATGTTTCTAAAATTCATTGTGTTTTGCATAATTAAACAATAGAAAAGCAAAGGGCTTACAAGAAAAATAGGATTGGAGCACAATAGTCAAAACTGTCGGTAACACAAAACAAAAAGATAAAATCTAATCAAATTGTGGTAGCACAGTTTCACACATGTCAAATGGGGAAAAATAGGTAAATACTGCAAAAAATATAACACTTCCCTTTGACAAAGACTTTAGGTTTGCTTGTGGAAGTGGGAGTCAGAGTGTTGCAGCTTGTGAGTTTTTGTGAAGTTGTGGAAGGAAGGTGATCTGAAATCAAGGGAAAGTTGTATCACCAATGTGGGTGGGTATGGCCCATGATGAGGGTGGTGGACTGAGGTAGCTGACATGTTTCAGGTATGTGCGTGTCTGTTTTCTGCATCCCTACCTGGTTGGGTTCAGGTGAATGCAATTTTCTGTGCTTACCTAGTGTTTCTCATAGATATATAAATAATAATAATAAAGAGTGCATAAGCAACCCAAAGTTTGTTGTGTTATGGTCAAAATGTGCTCTAATAATAGATACTGAATATTTTGGAATAACTTGTGACTTTAAAACAAGTGTTAAAAAGCAAAACTAACCACATATTATTTCATTTGAATCTTACAATAAAAGCAAGAAACAGGCACGAGGAAGCAGCTTTAGACATAAAGCGAATCAACAGTCAAGGCAGACTGAACTGAGGTTTTCTTCTGCCTCTATGCTTTTCCCACTAGGCCACTCCAGGAATGTCTCAGTCTAGCATATTTGAAATCTGTGTGATGTTATACTTTCACTAGTACAATTTCTAAGACTTTATATTTTCAATTAGACATTTCTTTTACTCCAAAAAAGTATCTTGATCCACAGGTACTATTCTCCCAGCCATGAAGAGTTCCCCCAAAAGACAAAATTCTATCTTCGCTAATGAAAATGCAAACAAAACTGTATCTATCAAGAGAGTCATGATTTAATTATGGATTTTTCATACTATGTTTATGATACAGCTCAAAATCAATGTCAAGTTTTTGACTCTACTCTTTTCCCAAGTTCATTCAATATAAATTGAATTTCATTTTCCTGTACTTGGGTTGTATTTTTTGAACCATTGATTTTGCCTATATTAGTTTTACTATGATATTCATCAATTTGTTTTAAAAAAATGAGAAGACACCTCTTGTACAAATTCATTTTATAATTTAAGAACTCACTTCAGAATGTTGAGACTCTGTTAAGTAGAAGAATAGTATCAGTTCTAGGATTATGAAGATCATGTCTACCACAAAGAGCCCCACAGAGGTCTTTTCTCTCATTCCCAAGCAGTCTAACTTAATGAATTCTTCTGGTAGAACTTTGTGTAAATGTACTTAAAGCAGGTAAGAGTTCTTTTTGAAATACATGAAATACTTGTGGAGTGCATGAGTATGCAAACAAACTAAAAAGCATATATTGGCTCAGGAAAGGTTGAGGGGAAATGATAACTTTCAATAGTCCAAAGTAGCTATCCTAGGGCTTACAGGAAGTAAGGTAGTAGTTAGGCTAACTCTAAGCCTAACAATAACACAGTCATTAATCCTGGGTGCCCAGACATATTCCATTAGAGGATTTCGGCCACAAAATTTTGCTTTCTAATTCTGAGTACATATAAACAATAATTCCTTAATTTATTAGTCTGTTTATCACATTTATTGAGCATTTCCTATGTCCTAAGAACTGTGCCATGAGACAAGGATGCCCTCTCTTACCACTCCTATTCAACATAATATTAGAAGTTTTAGACAGGGCAATCAGGCAAGAGGAATAAATGAAGGTATCGAAATAGGAAGAGAGGAAGTCAAACTATCCTTATTTGCAGATGACATGATCGTATATCCAGAAAACCCCATAGTCTTAGTCCAAAAGCTTCTTAAGCTGATAAACAATTTCAGCAAAGTCTCAGGCTACAAAATCAATATGCAGAAATCACTAGCATTCCTATACACCAAGAACAGTCAAGCTGAGAGCCAAATCAGGAATGAACTCCCATTCACGATTGTCACACACAAAATATGAAATGCCTAGGAGTACAGCTATGTAGCATGATAAAAGATATCTACAAGGAGAACTACAGAATTACAAATCACTGCCCAAAGAAATCAGAGATGACACAAACAAAGGGAAAAACAATCCGTACTCATGGAAAAGAAGAATCAATATTGTTAAAGTAGCCATACTGTCCAAAGCAATTTATAGACTAAATGCTAGTCCCATCAAGCTACTATTGACAGTCACAGAACTAGAATAAAACTATTTTAAAATTCCTATGGAACCAAAAAAAAAAAAAAGAAAAAAGAAAAAATCAGAATAGCCAAGGCAATCCTAAGCAAAAACAACAAAGCTGGAGGCAACACACTATCCAATTTCCAACTATACTACAGGGATACAGTAACTAAAACAGCATGGTAGTGATACAAAAACAGACACATAGACCAATGGAACAGAATAGAGAATCAAGAAATAAAACTGCACACCTACAACTATCTGATCTTCAACAAACCTGACAAAAACAAACAATGGGGAAACGATTTCCTATTCAATAAATGGTGATGGGATAACTAGCTAGGCATATGTAGAAGATTGAAACTGAATCCCTTTCTTATACCATATACAAAAACTAGCTCAAGGTGGATTAAATACTTAAATGTTAAATCAAAAAGTACAATACCCCTGGAAGACAACCTAGGCAATATCATTCAGGACACAGGCATGGACAAAGATTTAATGACAAAGATGCCCAAAGCAATTGCAACAAAAGCAGAAATTGACAAAGGGGATCTAATTAAGCTAAAGAGCTTATGCACAACAAAGGAAACTATCAACACAGTAAACAGATGATCTACATAATGGGAGAAAATTTTGCAAACTATGCATCTGACAAAGGTCTAATATCCAGCATCTATAAGGAACTTAAACAAATTTACAAGAAAGAAACAACCCCATAAAAATTAGGCAAAGAACATGAACAGATACTTTTCAAAAGAAGACATACACGTGGCCAACAATCATATGAAAAATGCTCAACATTACTGATCATTAGTGAAATGCAAATCAAAACCACAATAAGATACCATGTGACCCCAGCCTGACTCTTACTATAAAGTTAATAAATAACAGATGCTGGTGAGGTTGTGGAAAAAAAGGAACACTTATACAGTGTTGGTGGGAGTGTAAATTAGTTCAGTCATTGTGGAAGACAGTGTTGCCATCCCTCAAAGACCTAAAGACAGAAATATAATTTGGCCCAGCAATCCAGTAAGTATATACCCAAAGGAATATAAATCATTCAATTACAAAGACACGTGTATGTGTATGTTCACTGCAGCACTATTCATAATAGCAAAGACATGGAATCAACTTAAATGCCCATGAATAACAGACTGGATAAAGAAAATGTGGTACATATATACCATGGAATATTATGCAGTCATATAAATAATGAAATTATGTCCTTTACAGGGACATGGATGGAGCTGGAGGCCCTTATCATTACAAAAAATAACACAGAAACAGAAAACCAAATACCACATGTTCTCATTTATAAGAGGGAGCTATGGACACATGAAGGGGAACAGCACACAGTGGGGCCTTTTGGAGGGCAGAGGATGGGAGGAGGGAGAAGATCAGGAAAAATAACTTAATGGGTATTAGGCTTAATACCTGAGTAATGAAATAATCTGTACAATAACCCCCATGACAGAGGTTTACCTATGTAACAAACTTGTACTTGTACCCCTGAGTGTAAAATAAAAGTTAAAAAAAAAAGAACTGTGCCAGATGTTGAAGGAAAATAGTAAGATCTTAAGAAAATCAAGTTTGTAGATCTATGGTCAACTGTTTTCCATACCAGTATAATTTCATTCCTAACCAATCATTCCCTAGCTCTCTGCTCACCAAATTGTCCATAAAAACCCTAAGCTCCACACCTTCAGGTAGACTGATTTGAATGGTAATTCCAGTTCTCCCATGTGAGCCAGCCTTGTATCAAATAAAATCTTTCTCTACTGCAAAGCCATGGTCTCAGTGAACTGATCTTGTCTGTTCAGCATACAGTATTGGGTGATTGCCAGACACACCCTGGAAGCTGAGTTCATGGCCTTGGTGGGATGGGAGATTGAGCTAGCTTCATTATACCCCCTCCCTTGCTGACTGCCATTTGTCTTTCTTTCCTCAGGTCTCAACAGAAATCACGCCTTCCAAAAAATTTAACTGACAATGTCAATTACTATCTTCTGCAGAACAGAGACAAGACGAGATTTATTGGATCTTCACCCCTCCCTACTTCCTTTTTTCCCTTTTTCTTCCAGTGTTCACCTTACCTTATGTAAAATGTAGATTTACTGGGCACTAAAGTCTCACTAGTATGTAATCACTTTTCTCATGCTGTCCCTCCCCACCTTTTTTAAGGAAAATGTACAAACACCAAAACTCCTGAGACCCTCTTTGGAAAAAAGAGCCACAGATGCATCTGTGACTTATGTTTTTCCTGGGCGTGCCCTCATGTTGGCACGATAAACCTTGATGATGGAGACTTTTGACTCAGTCACTCATTTCGATTGTCACAATATAAAAGATCTGCTATGGTCTGCATGTTTCTCTAAAATTCATGTGTTAAAATCTAATCTCAGATGTGTTGGCATGAAGAGGTGGGGCCATGAGGTGATGAGGTCATGAGGGTGGGGCCCTTGTGAATAGAATTAATATCCTTCTAAAAGAGACCCAAGGGAGCTTGTTTGCACCTCTGTCATGTGGGCACACCTAGAAGGCACCATCTACAAAGAAGGGTCCTCAATCAGACACGGAAATCAAATATGGTCTGGCCAAGAGAATAGTCCATAACATTTTGATGATGGCTCCCTAAAGTCTAAGTTTTAAAATATTGAATATTTAACATGAAGCGCAAATTACAGTTAGGATGTCTTAGGTCCATACAAAGTATAGCCATTAATATTCTATGGACTACCTTTGGAATGACTGGGTTTGGGCTCTGGATCAGATTGAATGAACTCAGGATGGATTCTGTGTCACTTATACTCATGCAACACATTTACTGATGGTTAAACTAAGAATATCTTTATTTTGGGCATGGTGGCTTATGCCTGTAATCTCAGCACTTTGGGAGGCCAAGGTGGGCCAATCACCTGAGGGCAGGAGTTTGAGACCAGCCTGGCCAACATGGCAAAACTTCATCTCTACTAAAAATACAAAAATTAGCTGGACATGGTGGCAGGCACCTGTAATCTCAGCTACTTGGGAGGCTGAAGCAGGAGAATCACTTGAACCCGGGAGGTGGAGGTTGCAGTGAGCCAAGATCACACCAATGAAGTCCAGCCTGGGTGACAGAGCAAGAGTCCATCTCAAAAAAAAAAAAAAAAAAGGTATTTTTATATATGGCAACGTGGTGCTATACTGTTATTAAATAAAGTGCTGACAAAACTTGCCTGTGTGTAATCATAGTGAAGCCAACATTACTTGTCACATGTCAACTGTGCCAGTTTTGTTTCAAGTGCTCTTTACAAACCACTTAGCATCTTTGCATTGAGGTCATATGCTCTCATTGTCCATAGAGCTTTGAGATGGTTGTGATTTTTCTATTCAACACTGGCTTCTCCAAACATCTGATCATTTTTTAAAAACAGCTGTAAATGCTATTCAAAATTTATGTAATGTATATTTAAAATATAAGGATGCTTTATGATATCAAATGCATCTCATGCAGTTAATAAAATTAATTAGTAATTTAGAGTCATAGCTAACTCTATGTAAGTCAGTTAAAACTGTGTAACAATTTAAAAAGAGGATATAGGGCATTAAGGGGACTGATATTTGTTGGCCAAGTCATTATAGCTGTTGTTTTGAAGAATCTATTGATATTCAAATGATCAAAGCAAGTATTTTGAAGAAATAATTGAGGTGAAATAGCTGACAAAGAGATACTTTAAACCTGACATTATCCTGCACTTAAATATAATAAAAATACACAGTAATAAAGTAAAATAACAGATTTGTTGTTTGGCTACAACATCAAGACATTTACAACTACATATTTTGAAAATAGTGACTCTAAATATTTTCTCAAACTAAGCTTTCCTAAATATTTTCCCAAACTAAGCTGTTTCTATAAGGACTTTATATATATTAATTTTATATGAATATTTTTCTAACATAAAAACAATCTTCACAAGTATTTTGAGAATTCAGGAATAAAACTAAAACATTCAAATGACCATTGCTTAGTTGTACCTTGAGAGATTTTGCCCAAAATTACTTAAAAGTGTTACAATGTACAATATTCAAAAAGTAAGGTTTGTTACTATGGGTCATACCGTTGTGAGAAAGCAGAAAAAGAATTCAGAATAATCAAATGGAAACTATTTTGCTGATGTAATCAAATATGCCTGATGTTTGTTGTGTTTTTAAAGATGTATTTTCTCTTTGTACATTTCTACATCTTTTTTTTTGTTGATGGTAAAATATATATAACATAAACTTTCCCATTTAAACTACTTTTAAGTACACAGTTCTGTGGCATTAAGTATATCTACATTGTTATGCAACCATCATTGTCAACCATCTCTGGCACCTTTTCACTATTCCCAGTTGAAACTCTATCCATTAAACACCAAATTCCTATTTTTCCCTGCCCTGGCAGTCACCATTCTAGTTTCTGCCTCTATAGATTGACTACTCCAGGTACCTTATACAAGTGGAATCATAAAATATTTACCATTTTGTGACTGGCCTATTTCTCTATTTTTTTACTAACACAAAATTATTTTATCTGTTATTAATTTTATCTAGTCAGAAACTTGAAACATTGCCAGAACCTTTGGCTGATTAATTACACTACAATTGACAAAATACTGCTCAAACATAAGAGATTTATTAAAACAGGGACACAATGTTTAAATTAAAAACCTGATGAAACTGTAGTGTCAATCTCAGTTGCAGCTGTAATATTTTTCCTACAATCAATGATTAAATTGTGTATTTGTTAGTGATTTTAAGTTAATTTGTATTGAATTTATTAATTTTCTACCTAAAGCAGAATTACTTTTTCTTTTTTTGGCTTAAGAATTAAAACATATATAAACTGTCCTTGGTTTGCTAAAAGAATGAAAGAATGATATAAAGTCATCTCATGTAGAAAGGCTTGTTCTGGTCAATTAGCAGGTTTATTAGAATATGGTTTCTTTCATCTGAATTTTGGAGATTGGAAAAACATTGGGTAAAATATAAGAATGCAGAGAAGTGCAGGGAAAGAGAGAATGGTAAGTTAAAAATTGTCGCCAAAATGCTAAGTGGCAGACCTACACAAACACAAGATTTAACATATGTAATAGTGGCATGTTCAGTGAATATGAGCAGGAGACATGAGCTCACATCTAATGATATCTATGACGCCAGAAACTTTGCATATGCTGTATTTAATCCTTATGACAACTCTCTGAGTAATATAATTTCCCAATTTTTGCAGATGTCAAAACTAAAGGTAAGAAATGGTAAGAAATTTGCCTAGTGAGTGTCAGAGACAGAATTCCAATTCATGTCTATATTTCCAAAGCCCATGTTTTTCCTCTGACATAACATTGTAGCATGCCTTACACTTATTGACTTGGGAGGGTTTTTAAAAAAATATAATATCAATATAATTTTAGCAAGTTTTATTGCCATTAGAAATTGGTAACACATTTGTTTTGAGGATAGAGCTCAAACTCTTTATGCAACTTAAGAAAATTAAGTTCCAATTCCTGGACACCTGCAACCTCCCAAGCCTAAACCTGGAAGAAGCCGAAACCCTGAATAGACCAATAACATGGTCTGAAGTCGAGGCAGCAATAAAGAGCCTACCACCCAAAAAAAGCCCAGGTCCAGATGGGTTCACAGCTGAATTCTACCACACATACAAGGAGGAGCTGATACCATTCCTTCTGAAACTATTCCAGACAATCCAAAAAGAGGGAATCCTTCCCAAATCATTTTACGAGACAAACATCATCCTGATACCAAAACCCGGCAGAGACTCAACAAGAAAAGAAAATTTCAGGCCAATATCCATGATGAACATAGATGCAAAAATCTTCAATAAAATACTGGCAAACCGATTGCAACAGCATATCAAAAAGCTCATCCACCATGATCAAGTAGGATTCATCCCGGGGATGCAAGGCTGGTTCAACATACGCAAGTCCATAAACGTAATTCACCACATAAACAGAACCAAAGACAAAAACCACATGATTATCTCGATTGATGCAGAGAAGGCTTTTGACAAAATTCAACAACCCTTTATGCTAAAAACCCTCAATAAACTAGGTATTGACGGAACGTATCTCAAAACAATAAAAGCTATTTACGACAAACCAACAGCCAATATCATACTGAATGGGCAAAAACTGGAAGCATTCCCTTTGAAATCTGGCACTAGACAAGGATGCCCTCTCTCACCACTCCTATTCAATATAGTACTGGAAGTTCTAGCCAGAGCAATCAGGCAAGAAAAAGAAATAAAGGGTATCCAAATTGGAAAGGAGGAAATCAAATTGTCTCTATTTGCAGATGACATGATTGTATATCTGGAAGACCCCATCATCTCAGCCCAAAATCTCCTGAAACTGATAAACAACTTCAGCAAAGTCTCAGGATACAAAATCAACGTGCAAAAATCACAAGCATTCCTGTACACCAGTAATAGACTTCAAGAGAGCCAAATCAAGAACGAACTGCCATTCACAATTGCTACAAAGAGAATAAAGTACCTAGGAATACAACTAACAAGGAACGTAAAGGACCTCTTCAAGGAGAACTACAAGCCATTGCTCAACGAAATAAGAGAGGATACAAACAGATGGAGAAACATTCCATGTTCATGGTTAGGAAGAATCAACATCGTGAAAATGGCCATACTGCCCAAAGTAATTTACAGATTCAATGCTATTCCCATCAAGCTACCAATGACCTTCTTCACAGAACTGGAAAAAAACACCTTAAACTTCATATGGAACCAAAAGAGAGCCCGCATAGCCAAGTCAATTCTAAGCAAAAAGAACAAAGCGGGAGGCATCACACTACCGGACTTCAAACTATACTACAAGGCTACAGTAATCAAAACAGCATGGTACTGGTACCAAAACAGAGATATAGACCAATGGAACAGAACAGAGGCCTCACAGGAAATACAACATACCCACAACCATCTGATCTTCGACAAACCTGACAAAAACAAGCAATGGGGAAAGGACTCCCTGTTTAATAAATGGTGTTGGGAAAACTGGCTAGCCATGTGCAGAAAGCAGAAACAGGACCCCTTCCTGACACCTTACACCAAAATTAACTCCAGATGGATTAAAGACTTAAACATCAGACCTAATACCATAAAAACCTTAGAAGAAAATCTAGGCAAAACCATTCAGGACATAGGTGTAGGCAAGGACTTCATGACCAAAACGCCAAAAGCAATGGCAACAAAAGCCAAAATAGACAAATGGGACCTAATCAAACTCCACAGCTTCTGCACGGCAAAAGAAACAGTCAGTAGAGTGAATCGGCAACCAACAGAATGGGAAAAAATTTTTGCAGTCTACCCATCTGACAAGGGGCTGATATCCAGAATTTACAAAGAACTAAAGCAGATCTACAAGAAAAAAACAAACAAGCCCATTCAAAAATGGGCAAAGGATATGAACAGATACTTTACAAAAGAAGACATACAGGAGGCCAACAAACATATGAAAAAATGCTCATCATCACTGGTCATCAGAGAAATGCAAATCAAAACCACATTGAGATACCATCTCACACCAGTTAGAATGGCGATCATTAAAAAATCGGGAAACAACAGATGCTGGAGAGGATGTGGAGAAATAGGAACACTCTTACACTGTTGGTGGGAATGTAAATTAATTCAACCATTGTGGAAGACAGTGTGGCGATTCCTCAAGGACCTAAAAATAGAAATCCCATTTGACCCAGCAATCCCATTACTGGGTATATATCCAAAGGATTATAAATCATTCTACTACAAGGACACGTGCACACGAATGTTCATTGCAGCACTGTTTACAATAGCAAAGACCTGGAACCAACCCAAATGCCCAACGATGATAGACTGGATAGGGAAAATGTGGTACATATACACCATGGAATATTATGCAGCCATCAAAAACGATGAGTTCACGTCCTTTATAGGGACATGGATGAACCTGGAAACCATCATTCTCAGCAAACTGACACAAGAGCAGAAAATCAAACACCGTATATTCTCGCTCATAGGCGGGTGTTGAACAATGAGAACACATGGACACAGGGAGGGGAGCACTACACACTGGGGTCTGTTGGGGGGAAATGGGGGAGGGGCGGGGGGTGGGGAGGTGGGAAGAGATAGCATGGGGAGAAATGACAGATACAGGTGAGGGGACGGAAGGCAGCAAAGCACACTGCCATGTGTGTACCTATGCAACAATCTTGCATGTTCATCACATGTACCCCAAAACCTAAAATGCAATAAAAATAAATAAATAAATAAATAAATAAAAATAAAAATAAAAAAAAAAAAAAAAAAAAAAAAAAAAAAAAAGAAAATTAAGTTCCATAATAGGAATTTGAAGAGTAGTTTTTACCTTGAAGAGGATATTTTTTTGGGACGGTAAGAAACGTTTAAAGGTTGTTTCTCATTTGAGGGGATGCTTAGAGGCATCAGTAGTTTCTGGTAAAGTAAGCGTATTTCAAAAGAAAGATGAATGAATGATACTGTATAGGTGCAGTTACATCATAGGCACCACAATAAGATATAAAAGTAAGGCACCATGACTTTCACCTTGGAAAATAACTTTGAAATGAGAAAAACAAAATTGCCCAATAAGGGTGATATTTTATAACCAACCAATGTGGACTATAATGGAGTACAGTTTCTTTAAAGGCACAAAATAGCTGTAGCTTGGATTGCACAGGTGGATGCATCAAAATAAATATGTGTCAATCAAAAGTAATACATGAGAGTTTCTGCTTTGTCACATTCTAACTTGGTGTCAACCTTTTACATTTTTCATAAGCTAAAGAGTATGAAATAATCTCATACAGTGGTTTTAATTTACAGTTTTCTAATAACTAGTGATGTGGAACATCTTTTTATATGTTTATTTATCTTTTGAGTTTTCTCTTCTGTGAACTGACAGTGCATATGCAAATATACAAACTTCAATGCCCAATTTTGTTGAAGTCTTCTAATAGATGTGAAGTTTATCTATAGATTCTTTTGAACTCTACATAGACAGCATTGGAGAGACAGAGATGTTACCAAACCCATTGTCTTCCTCCCAGGCACACAGTTACAGTGTGTTTCCCTGTCTCTCAGTGTTATTTTGCCACGTGACTGACTGAATTCTAGAAAATGTAATGTGAACAGAAATATTGCTATACCTATTCCATAAAACTTCCCACAAATGAACCTTCATTGTCTTTTGCCAGCTGGTTAGAGAGGACTCAGGACCTAAAGGGGGTTACAGATAAGATGAGGAATCATGTGAAAGGCTGCCCAACAGAGAATTCCCACACTGGACTACAATTTGAATGGGAAATTAATCTATTGGGTTAAGGCACTGAAAATTTGAAGTTTATCTGCCTTAGCAGCTAATTTTATCATTAACTAATATATACTATGTATCAGTTGTGAATAATGACTATTTTGTTTCTTCCTCTACAATCTCTATACTGTTTATTTCCCAGGAGTTGACATTTTGTTATATTTTGTTTCTTTATTTTCATTTCCCTGCTGTGCCACCTAGAAACTCTAGTTCAATGTTGAAAAAAAATTTTGAAAGTGGTCATCTGTGTTTTGTTACAAAAGGTATATTGAAGTTTCTATTAAGTGGGGTTTTCTTTTCTTTTTTATAGAGCTGGGGTCTCTCTCTGTTGTCCAGCCTGGGGTGCAGTAGTGCAGTCATAGCTCATAGCAGCCTCAAACTCCTGGGCTCAAGGGATCTTCCTGCCTGAGACTCCTGAGTCACTGGGAGTACAGGCATAAGCGACCATTCCTTAAGCAGGTTTTTCATACATAAATTGAATTAGACTAAGAAATTTTCCTTAAATTCTTAGTTTACTAAGAACATTTAACAATAAATCTGTATTGAATTTTGTCAAATGTTCATATGCCTCTATTGACATAGTAATACATATTTTCTTGGCCTTTAATCTGTTAGTAATGAATTATGTAATAGATTTTTCTTAATGTTAAACTATCGTACATTCCAGAGCATCCCCCTCTGTTTTTACATATTATTGTTGCCTAGTATTTTATATAATATTTGGCTAATATACCAATATTTGCTATACTGGTTTTATATCACTGTTTTTGGTCAGTATTTTTATTCTTAATTTATATAGTCAATGTTCATTTAGTTTTACTTACACATTTACCATTTTTTTCACATATTCTTTTATTTATTTATTTATTTATTTATTTATTTATTTATATTGCATTTTAGGTTTTGGGGTACATGTGAAGAACATGCAAGATTGTTGCATAGGTACACACATGGCAGTGTGGTTTGCTGCCTTCCTTCCCCTCACCTGTATCTGTCATTTCTCCCCATGCTATCTCTTCCCACCTCCCCACCACCCCGTCCCTCCCCCATTTCCCCCCAACGGACCCCAGTGTGTAGTGCTCCCCTCCCTGTGTCCATGTGTTCTCATTGTTCAACACCCACCTATGAGTGAGAACAGGCGGTGTTTGATTTTCTGCTTTTGTGTCAGTTTGCTGAGAATGATGGTTTCCAGTTTCATCCATGTCCCTACAAAGGACGCGAACTCATCGTTTTTGATGGCTGCGTAATATTCCATGGTGTATATGTACCACATTTTCCCTATCCAGTCTATCATCGATGGGCATTTGGGTTGGTTCCAGGTCTTAGCTATTGTAAACAGTGCAGCAATGAACATTTGTGTGCATGTGTCCTTACAGTAGAATGATTTATAATCCTTTGGATATATACCCAGTAATGGGATTGCTGGGTCAAACGGTTTCTTTACCCACTACTGTCTCTTTCTTCTCACCTTTTCCTTGAGTTCAGCTTTCTTATTTCTGAATTACATTCTTCACAGTTCTTCAGCTAATAGCAAAGTTTTAAAGTCTTTTTCTGATAATGCCCCTTTTCATTCTTATTCCTGAATTTTAGATAGCTGGGTATAAATTCTTTGAAGACACTGAATTCTATTCTGACTTGTATTGTTGCTATTGAAAGGTTCCTCCTCTTCCTCCTCCTCCTCCTCCTCCTCCTTCTCCCCCTCCTCCTCCCCCTTCCTCCTCCTCCTCCTCCCCTCCTCCTCCTCCCCCTCCCCCTCCCCCTTCCTCCTCCTCCCCCTCCTCCTCCTCCTCCCCCTCCTCCTCCTCCTCCCCCCCCTCCTCCTCCTCCTCCTCCTTCTCCTCCTCTTTCTCCTTCTCTTAGGTAATATCTTTGTCTTTGTTTCTTCTTTAGATATTCTCTTTATCTTTGATGCTCTGTGTTTCACCAAGGATGTTCTGTGTAATGTGTCTAGTTGTGAGTTTCCTTTTATTTGTCGTGTTTAGGATTCTCGACTTTAGTCAAATCAATTAAAGTTTACTTTTCTCCCATTCTTTTAATATTCTCTATGTGGAATTCTTATGAGACATAGATTAAACCTTACTTCTATGTCTCTTTTTGACATATCTATATACCTCTCTCTGTGAATACACACACACATACACATACATATATATATCTGTATATAAACACTACACATATTTTGTGTATACATTATAGATAAAATTATATATACATATGTGTATTTATATGTATATTGTCTGTATATATAAAATTAATCATATGTATGTTTAATTTCTATATAAATTGTATATGTTTAATTTATGGTTAATTATATAAAGATTACATATATATTTGTTTTGTTTTGTTTTTACTTGAAGTGCTGAGAGTTGAAGTAATCATTCCTTAGTTCATGGCACACTATTATTATCAGTGAGTGTACTACTTCTCCCTTGGTTGTTTGTTTAATTATTCCTCTTTGTTCTCATTTCCCACTAACATTTCCCTTCTCCCATAGGAATCTAATGTATTTGTTAGAATAAGCAACAGCACAGTACAATGGTTGTGTAAATTAAAATACATACCCATTAATGTAGATTATGTATTTTTAAAAGTACTTATTTCTCACTTTATGTATTCGGCATTCTGTTTTAAAGATCTATATACATTGCTGCATATTTATCTGGTTCACTGCTTCTAACTGCTGCATCTTAATATATAATGTGCTGACACTGCATTTCACTGCTCAGTGCTGGAAACTCAGGGAACTTCCAACTTTCTGCTATACAAACAATGGTGAAATAAACATTCCATTACATGGTTTTTATAGACCCTTTTGTGAATTTCTCTGGAATGTATTCCTAGGAATGAGTTTGGCTAGTCACTGGATAGACATATTTAAGCCTTATCCTCTTATATTTTGCATCTTTTGTTGCCTTTGGGATAGTTTCATTAAACTGACCTTCCAGTTTATATTTTACATCTTTAAAATTCTCTGTATATTATTATGTTTTGACATCTTAAAAAACCCTTTCTAGCTGTAAAGAGATTGCCTTTTCTGGCTCTAGCCAATCCTTAGAGATAGCAAAGGACTCAGTTAGGAGCATACCTTAAATTAACCAAGTCATGTATCTTTTACGTGGCCTGTACACTCCCAGGGAAAAATATGATTGTGTCTTAATCATCCCGGGGCCATGTACCAGGCAATTAGGGACTACCTCTATAGTTTAGAGCCTGTAGGAATTCTTCAAACTAACCAGTTCTAAGAAGTTTATCCTGCTCTCCCCATCCTTCCAGCACCATTGAAACTCTAATAAAATATTAGTTTTGGCTTCCCTCTTACTTCTGTCTTCTGCCACCTGACCAAAACCTGGTGCTTCCCCTGTAACTCTGTATAGCATGTAGTGAGCCCCACTCAAGGACCTGTGAGAATAATAAATTTTGTTTTCTTATGGCTTTCCTGTGTCCCTGTGCTGCACCTGATTAGCCATCACCCAAAAGAACTCATAATATGGTTCATATATTTTCTCTTCATCTGTCTCTAATATGATATTCTTCAAATGTAAATGATAAGAAGCTCTATTTGATTGAGGATAATAGATTGAGAAAATGATTGAGCAGAAAAAGAAATCAAATGAGACTACTAAGACCCTTCAAAAAATGACATGACAGAAATTCTTTCTGTGTTTTATAATTTTAGATGGTAAACTCATAATTTGTTTTGAGTTTATTTGAAAGAATCACATTTGTACCAGTCAGGAGTTGATCAGAAAAATGTATCATCATGAATGAAATAGAATAGTGGATTTATTAAAGCAATTAGACCTTGTACAACTGGGGAATTGGTTAAGAAGTCCATGCTAGGCTGTTGCTTTTGCATATGGTTATTATTGGACCTGGGATTGCTGTAGATCAGCTGGAAGGCAATAAGGAAGGAGAGCTGGTTTTGAAGTAGAAGAGGGCAAGGACAAATTGGAACCCACAAGGTCAGACTGGAACCCCAGAGGACAAAATGGAGCCCACCAGGACAAACTGGAATTTGACTCTGTCTCTCACGATCTCTAATTTTAATATTGTTAGTGACCTGCAGAGAAGTTTGAACCCTTCACCCTGGAGTTGCACCTATACTTGGCCCAGAACTGAAGGAAGTCAAAGAAGGAAATTGGAAGCTGGAGAACTGTGGGTCTAGGTGCTTCTCAATGCCAATAAGGTGGGTTAATAGATTAGTGACAACATGTCAAATTGCCAGTGCCTGGTGTCATATGTTGACTTTCAGAGTGCAAAAATGGTGACTACTTAATTTGTGCCCTTCATTTCTCAGACCAATGTGCTTTATGGCCTACTCCAACTGAGAAACACACAAAGAAATTCTAAGACTGTTATTCCTTTCTTAGAATTACTATGTCTAGGTTGACATAGTATAAAGCCATATTACACTAGTTTAGTTGAAGGTGTGTATCTACACAGATATTTTGTGTTTATTTCTTTACCACTCCTGAGGCATCTCCAGCTTTGGATTAATTTTTATGTAAATTTTTCATCTTGGAGCTTTCTAGACCAATAAACCAAGCTTAATATGTTACTTGTCAGTGGTTCTGGGTTCTCAAGAAAGAGTCTCTATTTCTTTATATATATATATATATATGTGTGTGTGTGTGTGTGTGTGTGTGTGTGTGTGTGTGTGTGTGTTTTATTGAACTTTAGGTTCTGGGGTACATGTGCAGAACACAGGATTGTTGCATAGGTACATACATGGCAATGTGGTATCCCCGTCAACTACATCTGGCATTTCTCCCCACGTTATTCCTCCCCAACTCCCTACTCTGCGCTGTCCCTCCCCTAGTCTCCACCAACAGACCCCAGTGTGTGATGCTCCCCTCCCTGTGTCCATGTGTTCTCATTGTTCAACACCTGCCTATGAGTGAGAACATGGAGTGTTTGATTTTCTGTTCTTGTGTAAGTTTGCTGAGAATTATGGTTTCCAGATTCATCCTTGTCCTTATAAAGGACACAAACTCATCATTTTTTATGGCTGCATAGTATTCCATGGTGTATATGTGCCATATTTTCCTTGTCCAGTCTATTGTTGATGGGCATTTGGGTTGGTTCCAGGTCTTTGCTATTGTAAACAGTGCTGCAATGAACATATGTGTGCATGTGTCTTTATCACAGGATGATTTATAATTCTTTGGGCACATACCCAGTAATGACATTGCTGTGTTGAATGAAATTTCTATTTCTAGGTCCTTGAGGAATCGCTATACTGTCTTCCACAATGAACTAATTTACACTCCCACCAAAGTGTTCCTATTTCTCCACATCCTCTCCAGCATCTGTTGTTTCCAGATTTTTTAATGATCACCATTCTAACTGGCATGAGATGGTAACTCAATGTGCTTTAGATTTGCATTTCTCTAATGACCAGTGATGATGAGCATTTTTTCATATGTTTGTTGGCCTCATATATGTCTTCTTTTGAAAAGTGTCTGTTCATATCCTTCGCCCACTTTTGAATGGGTTTGTTTGTTTTTTTTCTTGTAAATCTGTTTTAGTTCTTTGTAGATTCTGGATATTAGCCCTTGTCAGATGGGTAGATTGCAAAAATTTTTTCCCATTCTGTTGGTTGCCAGTTCACTCTAACGATTGTTTCTTTTGCTGTGCAGAAGCTCTGGAGTTCAACTGGATTCCATTTGTCTATTTTAGCTTTAGTTGCCAGTGCTTTTGGTGTTTTAGTCATAAAGTCCTTGCCTATGCCTATGTCCTGAAAGGTTTGGCCTAGGTTTTCTTCTAGGGTTTTTATGATGTTAGGTCTTATGTTTAAGTCTTAATTATGTTTAAGTCATTTGGAGTTAATTTTAGTATAAGGTATCAGGAAGGGGTCCAGTTTCTGCTTTCTGCACATGGCTAGCCAGTTTTCCCAACACCATTTATTAAACAGGGAATTCTTTCCCCATTGCTTGTTTTTGTCAGGTATGTCAAAGATCAGATGGTTGCAGATGTGTGGCATTGCCTCCGAGGCCTCTGTTCTGTTCCGTTGGTCTATATCTCTACTTTGGTACCAGTACCATGCTGTTTTAATTACTGTAGCCTTGTAGTATAGTTTGAAGTCAGGTAGCGTGATGCCTCCAGCTTTGTTCTTTTTTGCTTAGAATTGACTTGGCTATGCGAATTCTCTTTTGGTTTCATATGAAGTTTAACGTGTTTTTTTCCATTTCTATGAAAAGGGTCATAGGTAGCTTGATGGGGATAGCAATGAATCTATAAATTACTTTGGGCAGTATGGCCACTTTCACGATATTGATTCTTCCTAACCATAAACATGGAATGTTTTTCCACCTGTTTGTGTCCTCTCTTATTTCCTTGAGCAGCGGTTTGTAGTTCTCCTTGAAGAGGTCCTCTACATCATTTGTTAGTTGTATTCCTAGGTATTTTATTCTCTTTGTAGCAATTGTGAATGGCAGTTCACTCTTGGTTTGGCTCTCTTTAAGTCTGTTATTGATGTATAGGAATGCTTGTGATTTCTGCACATTGATTTTGTATCATGAGACTTTGCTGAAGCTGCTTAACAGTTTCAGGAGATTTGGGGCTGAGATGATGGGGTCTTCTAAATATATAATCATGTCATCTGCAAATAGAGACAATATGACTTCCTCCTTTCCTAACTGAATACGGTTTATCTCTTTTTCTCATTGCTCTGACTAGAACTTCCAATACTATATTGAATAGGAATGGTGAGAGAGGGCATCCTTGTCTTGTGCCAGATTTCAAAGGGAATGCTTCCAGTTTTTGCCTATTCAGTATATTGGCTGTGGGTCTGTCATAAATAGCTTTTATTATTTTGAGATACATCCCACCAATACCTAGTTTATTGAGAGTTTTTAGCATAATGGGCTGTTGAATTTTGTCAAAGGCCTTCTCTGAATCTATTGAGATAATCATGTGGTTTTTGTCTTTGCTTCTGTTTATGTGGTGAATTATGTTTATAGACTTGCATATGTTGAACCAGCCTTGCATCTCTGGGATGAAGCCTA
Organism: Saimiri boliviensis; assembly: GCF_048565385.1. NCBI lineage: Eukaryota > Metazoa > Chordata > Mammalia > Primates > Cebidae > Saimiri > Saimiri boliviensis. Next base: position 33,894,094 of record NC_133455.1, on the reverse strand, counting down.
CTTGATCATGAGGGATAAGCTTTTTGATGTCCTATTGCAATTGGTTTGCCAGTATTTTATTGAAGATTTTTGGATCTATGTTCATCATATTTTTGTATGGATATTGGCCTGAAGTTTTCTTTTTTTGTTGAGTCTCTGCTGGGTTTTGGTATCAGGATGACGTTGGTCTCATAAAATGATTTGGGAAGGATTTCCTCATTTTGTATTGTTTGGAATAGTTTCAGATGAAGTGGTACCAGCTCCTCTTTGTATGTCTGGTAGAATTTGGCTGTGAACCCATCTGGACCTGAGCTTTTTTTGGTTGGTATGCTATTAATTGCTGCCTCAACTTTAGCCCTTGTTATTGGTCTATTCGGGGTTTCGACTTCCTCCTGGTTTAGGCTTGGGAGGGTGCAAGTGTTCAGGAATTTATCCATTTCTTCCAGGTTTACTGGTTTATGTGCATAGAATTGTTTGTAGTAATCTCTGATGGTAGTCTGTATTTCTGTGGAATCAGTGGTGATATCCCCCTTTTCGTTTTTTATTGCATCTATTTTGATTATTCGCTCTCTTCTTTTTTGTTAATCTGGCTAGTGGTCTGTGTATTTTACAGATCTTTTCAAAAAAACAGCTCCTGGATTTATTAATTTTTTGAAGGATTTTTTTTGTGTTTCTCTCTCCTTCAGTTCTGCTCTGATCTTAGTTATTTCTTGTCTTCTGCTAGCCTTTGAGTTTTTTGATCTTGCTCCTCTAGCTCTTTCAATTTTGATGATAGGGTGTCCATTTTCGATCTTTCCAAGCTTCTCATGTGGGCATTTATTGCTATAAATTTCCTTCTAGAAACTTCTTTAAATGTGTCCCAGAGATTCTGATACATTGTGTCTTCGTTCTTGTTTGTTTCAAAGAACATCTTTATTTCTGCCTTCATTTCGTTGTTTATTCAGTCAACATTCAAGAGCCAGTTGTTCAGTTTCCATGAAGTTGTGCAGTTCTGAGTTGGTTTCTTAATCCTGAGTCCTAATTTGATTGCACTGTGGTTTGAGAGACTGTTGGTTATGATTTCCGTTTTTTTTTTTTGCATTTGCTGAGGAGTGATTTACTTCCAATTATGTGGTCAATTTCAGAGTAGGTGTGATGTGGTGCTGAGAAGTATGTACATTTTGTGGATTTGGGGTGGAGAGTTCTGTAAATGTCTATTAGGTTTGCTTTGTCCAGATCTGAGTTCAAGTCCTGGATATCCTTGTTAATTTTTTGTCTCATTGATGTGTCTGATATTGACAGTGGAGTGTTAAAGTCTCCCACTATTATTGTGTGGGAGTCTAAATCTCTTTGTAGGTCCTTAAGAACTTGCTTTATGTATCTGGGTGCTCCTGTATTGGGCATGTATATATTTAGGGTCGTTAGCTCTTCTTGCTGCATTGATCCTTTTACCATTATATAATGCACTTCTTTGTCTCTTTTAATCTTTGTTGGTTTAAAGTCTATTTTATCAGAGAGTAGGATTGCAACTCCTGCTTTTTTTTGCTCTCCATTTGCTTGGTAAATCTTCCTCCACCTCTTTATTTTGAGCCCATGTGCATCCTTGCATGTGAGATGGGTTTTCTGGATACAGCACACCAATGGGTTTTGACTTTTTATCCAATTTGCCAGTCTGTGTCTTTTGATTGGGGTATTTAGCCCATTTACATTTAAGGTTAATATTGTTATGTGTGAATTTGATCCTGCCATTTTGATGCTAGCTGGTTGTTTTGCCCATTAGTTGATGCAGTTTCTTCATTGTGTTGATGATTTTTACCATTTGGTATGTTTTTCGAGTGGTTGGTATTGGTTGTTCCTTTCTATGTTTAGTGCTTCTTTCAGGAGCTATTGCAAGGCAGGCCTGGTGGTGATGAAATGTCTGAGCAATTGCTTGTTCATAAAGGATTTTCTTTTTCTTTTTCTTAATAAGCTTAGTTTGGCTGGATATGAAATTCTAGGTTGAAAGTTCTTTTCTTTACGGATGTTGAATATTGGTCCCCACTCTCTTCTGGCTTGGAGGGTTTCTGCAGAGAGATCTGCTGTGATTCTGATGGGTTTCCCTTTGTGGGTAACCTGTCCTTTTTCTCTGGCTGCCCTTAGCATTTTCTTCCTTCATTTCAACCCTGGTAATCTGAGGATTATGTGCCTTGGGGTTGCTCTTCTTGAGGAACATTTTTGTGGTGTTCTCCATATTTCCTGGACTTGAATGGTGGCCTGGATTGCTAGGTTGGGGAAGTTCTCCTGGATACTACCCTGAAGAATGTTTCCCAGCTTGGATTCATTCTTTCTGTCACATTCAGGTATACCTATCAAACGCAGATTAGGTCTTTTCACATAATCCCATATTTCTTGGAGGCTTTGTTCATTTCTTTTTACTTTTTTCTATAATGTTGTCTTCTCCATTTATTTCATTGAGTTGATCTTCAATGTCTGATATCCTCTCTTCTGCTTGGTCGATTTGGCTATTGAAACTTGTGTATGCTTCATGAAGTTCTCATGTTGTGTTTTTCAGCTCCATCAATTCATTTATATTCTTCTCTAAGCTGCTTATTTTCATTAGCATTTCATGAAACCTTTTTTCAAGGTTCTTAGTTTCTTTGCATTGGGTTAGAACATGGTCTTTCAGCTCAGAGAAGTTTGTTATTACCAACTTTCTGAAGCCTGTTTCTGTCAATTCATCAAATTGATTATCCAGCCAGCCTTGTTCCCTTGCTAGTGAGGAGTTGTGGAGGAGGAGAGGCATTCTGGTTTGGGGTGTTTTCATCCTTTTTGCACTGGTTTCTTCCCATCTTTGTGGATTTATCTACCTGGGGTCTTTGGGATGGGGTCTCTGAGTGGACGTCCTTTTTGTTGATGATGAAGTTATTTCTTTCTGTTTTTTAGTTTTCCTTCTAACAGTCAGGCCCCTCTGCTGTAGGACTCCTGGAGGTACACTCCAGGCCCTACTTGCCTGGAGATCACCTGTGGTGGCTGCAGCACAGTAAGGGTTGCTACCAGTTTCTTCTTCTGTTATCTTTGTACCAGAAGGATACCCGCCAGATGTCAGCCTGAGCTCTCCTTTATGAGGTGTCTCTTTGGATACACAGGGGTTGGGGAGATGCTTGAGAGCTTGAGCTTCTGTCCCTTATAGGAGCTCAAGAGCTGAGCTGTGAGCTCCATTGTTCTGTTCAGAGCTGCTGGGCAGGTACATTTAAGTATACTGCAGTAGAACTTATAACTGTCTTTTTTTCCCCAGGTGTTCTGTCTTGGGAACATGGGGCTTTATTTATAAGGTCCTGTCATCCTGCTGCCTTTTTTCAGAGCTGCCCTGCCCAGCGAGGAGGTAGCCTAGTCACAGTCTGCCAGCAGAGGTGTTGCTGAGCTGCCGTGGGCTCTGCCCAGCTGCTGTTTGAACTTCCTTGCGGTTTTGTTTATAGAGGTATAGTTAGAACTGCCTCAGTAATGGTGGTCTGCCTCAGTAATGGTGGACTGCCTCGGTAGTGGTGGACTGCCTCAGTAATGGCAGACACCCTTCCCCCCCCACAGAGCTGGACCATCCCAGGTCCAGCTGTGCTTGCTGTGAAACTCTCAATCCAGAGCATTTCAGATTGCTGTTCTTTGTTGGGGTGGGACCCACCAAGCCAGATCACCTGGTTCCCTGTTTCAGTCCCCTTTTTTTCAGTTGAATGGGTGACTGTCTCCATGACATTCCAGGCGCCAGTTGAAATGGCCACCCAGATTTGTGTGAGTTTTTGTGCAGAGACCAGTTGCGCCAGCTGAAACAGTCATGTTAGAGACTCACGGCGCTTTTCAGCCCAGGAATCTCCTGGTCTGTGGGCAGTAAAAACTCATTTGGAAATGCGGTGATCACTTACCTTCTGTGTTCTCATTGGGAACTGCACTCCAGAGCTGTTCCTCTTTGGCCATCTTGGACCGTCATAAGAGTCTCTATTTCATCACTCTGAGCACAGGCTGAGAAGACAACTTACCCAGTTATTTCCCTATGCCAATGGTCATATTAGTCCACACTTATGCTGTTATTTAGAGTGGAGTTTCTCTAGAGTTCAGATTCTGGTGATCTCTGCTCCAACTCTCTACAGGAGGAGAGACAGAGGACCTTGTCTCCTGCTTCACAGTGGATCTTAACCTATCAGCCTCTAGATTACCTAAGAGAGTATTTTGCAAGAGTAGACAGGAGTCAAATCTGGACTTTACTGCAGTGAATTTCAGTTCTCTATCATTCTCTGTCCCCTGAAGAACTATTTATTTTCCTTCCAGTTCAGAAATGCATTAAAAACTTAAAAAAAATTCTAGATTTTTCAGATGTCTTTATTTGACATTTTCAGGCTTACTACCCTGCCATGTTACTTGAACAGGAAGTCCATTGCATTTGTGACCAAGAACTTAAATGCAGAAACCTATTTTCCAAGGGTAGGGTGCTTTAGCAAATTCAGATTTACAGGAAAGAAAATTACAAATATACAAAAACAGATCAATTAGAGGGATGAATTTACATAACAAAAGCACTCACCCTAGGACTACTTAAAATAGCTAAGATCTAACAGTGAATTTAGAGCATCTAGGAAAATGTGTATTGTATTAAATCTATCAGGCCTGTAGTTAAAGAAATTCTGGGATGAATTCTTTTGTAAAGCAGAAAGTCCTTTTTGTAATGTGAATGAGTACTCTCTAATTTACAAGTTTGTAAGTTTGAGTCTTTGTATATCTGGCTTTTCTCATTTGGCTTTAATAATAGAGATCCAGAAAAAGTTATTTATACAGAGAATTCAGGTTTTACTCTCCTGAGTATGATTTCTCTATGTTAATATCAAATAATCAAAACAATCTGCATATTTAAAGAATGGCATCATGACGTCCTTCTGATGTTTAAAATGTACATTTTTATATAACTTCCTATGGGTCTTGTTACTGGAAATATGTTGAAGACAAATGTTTCCACATAATGATTGATTTCTTTTGATAGATTTATTGAAGCACACAGTAAAAATCGTCTTGACCAGAAACAATGGCTAATTCACTGAGTTGGACATTAGCTATTGAGTTATTAACCTGTTGTCTGAGGGCCTACCATGTGCTGATCAGAGTTAAGAGTTCCTTAGATATCCATACCTTTCATTTTCCAGATGAAGAAACTAGTGATGTCAAATGACCTGATAAACAGTTTCATGGCTACTCAGAGGACTGCATGAAACTTCCAGTATGTTATACTGCTTTCTTTAATAGAGTGAAGTAGTCCACCAAATTAAAGAGGTTGTCAGCTCCACAGATGAGAAATTTATATTAAGGAATCATGACTCACCCCGAAGGATGCTAGACTGAGTGTGTGGCATGGTGCAAGGAGCGCAGAGATGTGCCATCAGACAGGCTTGTGCTTGCATGTCTTGCATTGACCTTGGGCAATTTATTAACTTCTCTGACCTGCAGTTTCCCCATATGCAAAGCAGAAAATTAATACCTGTCCTGCCATCCTGAAAGTGTATTAGTAGAAATGAACTTCTTATATGGAAGATATACTTTACTGTATAAACTCCAAGGTGCTTTAAAAATGTCAGTTGTTATGATTATTGCCACAGCTACTCTAGAATATGCATATATCAAAAGATTCATGAACTTTCATAAATATTTTGCAGAATAATCAAGGAACAAATTGTTAACCTTTTTCTCAGAAGCAACGAAGATGAAAAATCTAGATTAAATGTTTATACAAAAAGTTACTTATGATTCAGAACTGTGTCCAATGTCATTTGTTACCATTATTCTTATATAAGTGAATTACTTAAACATTTAAAAAAATTAATAAATGGAAAGCAATTAGAATGATTTGCATGTAACAAAATTTATATAAACATTTGTTATTGTTAATTATATCCTCATACTTTTCTACTCCTCCTGCAATTGTGGAAGCCAAACATAACTCTCTCAACTCTGAATTATATTTTCTATTGTTTGAAACGACAAAGACCATGGGTAACTGATAATTGGAGCGTTGTTTTTGCTCACTGGGAAGAATAAGATGTTGCTTTAGGGAGTAAAGTAATGGGAGACATTGTAACAACTGCTGTAGCTTCAAAGGACAGTGTGTTTTTAAATGCATGTATACATTATACATTGATTCCAACTTAGCTTCTGTTTTAAAAGTCCTGAGACATCTTCTGAGCTTTGATCTGTTTATGGATTCAGATGTCAGAGAGGTGACGAGAGCACAGGTTAGAGAGAAAATTTAGTCAAAAAAATTGGAAATTATAAGCCTTTTACTGCTGAACTGCTTCTTTCCTGAATTTCAGAATATGGTTACCTATGAAGGTTATTTTACTTCATTAAGTCCTTGGATGAAGAAGACAATAACCATATCTGTACAAAAGAATAACAGAATGTAAGTAACGTACAGATTTTTACCTACATTCTCTAATTGCTCATTACCCAAGGCAGCTCAGAAATGACTAACTGGCTCCCTCTTCATGATCAGGACAGCTACTTTCATATATATGTACTTGTTTAACATAAACTTCAATGGTTTTTTGAAGAAGGAATAATTAGAAGAGGTATAGCCAGGGGATTTTTATAACTCCTTTAATGAATACTAAATAGTAATTTTATCTTTAAAAGGGACCATGGCTGCCCTTAATTGCAACTAAGTTCATTAATAAGAAGTTTTCATGCAGCAGACACAAAACAATATAAAGAAATCAGAGAACAAGCTAAACTGTAGTTATGTTCTGTGTTGTAGTTATTTTCTGTGCTCAGTGAACCAAGCCTACTTGCAAAGATGCATAATGAGTTTTTTAAATAAAAAATAAATATAAGATTTTGCTGGCTTAACCAATAATAGATAATGATACTAAAAATGACATGAGAATAGGATGCTGTGTACTGATTCCAGCTGCTTCTCTTTTGAGGTAGGATTATCTCAATTGGAAAAGAAAATCCCCATTTCCCCAGGAAGGTACAGATTGTACAAAACATAGATCCATCCTTGACCTGGTAAATATCTATTAAAACCACCTCTTCTTTCCATTTTTCCCACCCTGAGCCACATGCTGTATATTAAATAAAGGACTCAACTTTGTTCGCACCGGAGAAGTTGTCTGTGCTGGTGCAGGATGGAGGTTTACCTGAGATTACCTGCACGGAAAGGTGAATTGCTCATGCTTTAGAACACTGTTTTCTTTCTCCCCGTGTACTCCTCAACAGCACAATCTACAGTGAAGTACTTGTCAGGGTAAATGGTGGGGAAAGTGATAGTAGGTCGATCAATAAAACATAGAGTGAAGGAAGCCTCTTGCAGAGGAAACTAACAATGCATAAGAAATATATTCTTCCAATGTTTGGCAGGAAACCCAGAAGGATGAAATGTACTTAATGTTTAACGGAAGTTCTGGGAGAAGGCAGCTTTACACATGATGTAAAGAAGATTGACTGAGGCAGGCTGAGGTCTCTATGGAAAGAGATTTGAATGTGAATAGACCTGGGCTTGAACTCTGGCTCCACCATGTTCTAAATTTGGGAATGTGCGTGAGTTCCTGCTCCCCCTACTTCTCTGCTGTAAAATGAGAACGGTAACACCTGCCTTACCAGACTATGAGCAAACAGTGATCTGGGATGTGTGAAAGCTTTGTCAACCCTAAAGCACTACTAAATGCTTCAGGAAAGTAAAAGGAATTTATCCTGGTCACCTGCCTCGTGAACAGTCAAGAAACTGTAATTTGTTCCCAATCCTTATATTTGCTTCCCTCTGGTTGAAAATCTGGGTCTCGCAATGACTGACTTTCTTCTGATTTTCAAGGTTGAGTGACTGGTGGTCTGCGTGGGTACACGTCAAAGAGTACCACCACATCAACTGCATGGCTGCAGTCCCTCTGCAGACAGCTTCCTTTGCTCCCTAGCAAACACAGGGGCTGGCAGAGGCTGCTTCAGCCTTGTGTTGCAGGAGATAGGTCCACATGCTGTTAAAACCATGGTGATGGTGGGGGTGACTGATGCTTCTACATAACCTTGTTCTGAGCTCCTTTACTAGATCTTTGTAGTTACACATGGGGGTCAACAGCCCACTGCCTTCCCTTTCTCCTCTATCTACACCATTGCCTTCTTCCAGCTTCTCCCCAACCCCTGTCCCCATCTAATGAAAAAAAAAGTTAAAGTCCTATCTTAGCATCAAATCCAGCTGTAGTTTTTTCCCCCAACGAAGCACATGCAGTATAGTAACTCCTTTGTACCATATATCTCCTCCAGGAAGACATTACTGATTTCTTTCTCCTCCCTTAGGCTTGTTTTAAGGTCCTCGTTGTATGTGACCCTATGCACGCCTTGAATTTGGTGCTCATTGAACTGTACTATAACTGTTTATTTGCTTTCGATTAGAATGTGAACTCTTCAAAGGAAATTCTTACTCAGCCATTGTCTCTCCATCATCTAGCATAGTGCTCGGCACACCGTAAGTAGACATAAATGATTATGGAACTAGATTGATCAGACCTTACCACTCTCACTGATTTACAATTATACATATGTAAAGAAGGGTCATTTTGAGACTACAGTGCAATCAAGATGAATATGTCTCTAACTTCTAACTTCTCTCTTTCCAAATCCATCTACCCTAGTTCACCCATTTGTCTGCAAGAAGGGCCGAGAGCACAGAATCAGTTGAACAAGATATAGCAAAATCAGTCACAAATCGAACTATTCCTTCTTTATTTTCCATTTCTGCTTTGACCCTTTAAAAGGAATTTCAAGACTTTACTTTTTTTCTGGTGCTATTAACCTAAAATGCCTAATAATCTCTACAAGGGTACATGATTTGAATAATTATACATTTGATGGGGTTATAAGGAAAGTTTGGAAATTATCTTACACCTTCTAGAAATATTCCAAGTCAAAGTGACTAAAGAAATTTGTTATTTCATCTTAGTTCTAAATCATATATCAGGAATTCCAAGTTTGTGAATGTGTCATTTAATTGCATATTATTAATAAATAGTACAAAGATCTCTCCTGAGGACTCACTGTTCTGACTGGCTTCTATAGCTCTGTAACAGACATTATCAGTTAGCCAGTAAAATCCATTCCGATTTCCTCTCTCTTGCTTGCTTTCTCATACAGAGATTGAAAAAAGCTAAGACATACTTTCCCAGTCTCCTAGAATTTAGACAGTGGCCATGTGACACAGTCTGGTCAATGAGGTGTAAACCTGAGTCTACTGGAAAGATACTGGAAGAACTTTTGACATCTTGATAAAAGGAACACACATCTCTATCATTGCTGCCTTTCCCCTTCATCTGGTAATGCAGATGTGATCACAGAAGCTGCTGTGGCCAGTCTGCGGTCATGAGGTGAAAAACTCAAAAGCATGAGGACAAAGTGCTATCATGCTAAGGAGAACAGAGCAAAAAGACAGAAAGGCTGTGGTCTTAAATGGGACCATTAGCAAATGTCCACTTCCATGCCTTAATCTTTAACATAGACTGGATTATTAGTTTTAGGGCATGAACTACCTTCTACCCAGGTTAATGGTTTTTAACCCTGTTATACATTATAACCACCTGGCGAACCTTTAAAAAATGCATGCCTAGGACCCATTTCAACCAATGAATACAAAAATCTGGGGATGAGCCTGTGCATCTATGCTTTTTAAAAGTCTCCTAAGTTATTCTTATGTATAGTGAGGATTAAGAACTGATCTTGACTCTTATTAGCAGTTGCCTTATTCAATACTATTTATTCAGTTAAGTAATCATTATGCACTTTTAAATGTGTAAGTAGTTGCAGTACATATAAGGACATATAAGAAAAATGCAGGTTTATAATTTAGTAGTCATGGTGTATAATATTTTGTGCAATGTGTCATTTATACTCCAGGGTAGTAGAGCCAAATGCTTATAGAGACTTTCTCTGCTGATCGCATTAAAAAATTTAAATTAATTTACAAAAGTAACTTGTATCACAAAAAATTAGCTGGGTGTGGTGGTGTGTGTCTGTAACCCCAGCTAGTCAGGAGGCTGAGGCAGGATAATCACTTGAACCTGAGAGGCAGAGGTTGCAGTGAGCCAAGATCGTGCGACTGCACTCCAGCCTGGGTGACAGAGTGAGACTCTGTCTCAAAAAAAAACCCAAAACAAAAAGTAACTTGTGTCATTATTGCTTTAACTCCCCTGTACTCACTCGCGTGTGTGAGCTCACACACATACCTTGCTGGTAACAATCGGAGCAAAATCAGACTCCTATGGTTGACTATCATCTGATTATACCCATTACAAAGTCAGGAGCTTTTAAATTATCTTAGATCCCCCTTCCACAGAGTACAAATCAATATATGCTTGTAAATAATTCACGACTTGTTGTGATTCCTTTTAGTAGGAAAAGCTTGGGTAGTAAAGTTGCCTGTGCCCTGGAGAAGTACTGAGGACTGGAAATTCCTCCAGCTTCCAGTTATTTGGGAAGACCCTTGGGTGTTGAGTCAACACTGGCAGGTGTGAAAGGCAATGACACCGGGGCTGGGAGAGGATCCAGCAGCCAATTAGCAGCTGCTCGTTAGAGCTCATTCTAGACTGCTGTGTGGCTGTGCATTCAGACATTCACAGACACCCCTGTCACAAATAGGCCAGCTGGAGCTCTGTAGTCACATAAAGCAGCAACAGGAGTGAAGAAGAACCCTGTTTCTCAGGAAGGCCCTGCATGCGAGAGAAGTGCAGGGCAGAGAACAGAGCAGAGTTTGGAGGCTATAGCTGTGGATAAGCTTTCAGTAAAAAAGAATTGAGTACTTTTTTTTTTTTTTGAGACATAGTCTTGCTCTGTTATCCAGATCCAGGCTGGAGTGTGATGGCACGATCACTGCTTACTTGCAGCCTGACCTCCTGGACTTAGCAATCCTTCCACCTCAGTCTCTGGAGTAGCTGGGACCATAGGCATTTGCAACCATGCTCAGCTAGTTTTTGTATTTGTTGTAGAGATGGGGTTTCACCATGTTGTCCAGGCTGGTCTTGAACTCCTGAACTCAAGCAATCCACCTGCCTTGGCCTCTCAAAGTGCTGAGATTACAGGTGTGAGCCACTGTGCTGACAAGCACTTTAATCTGAGGAGTCATAGAGTCATATGCATGTAAACTCTAGTCAATGAAAGATAGGAAGACAAAGAGGAGCTGGAGGAGGACATGATATTAAGCCACGCATTTAAAAACTGATGAGCTAGGAATCAAGCAGAGTACATTCGTTCATACATTGATCAAATACTTTTTGAACATCTATGTGTTTCAGGTGTTAAGAATGCAGAGGTGAGCATGTGTTCCCCAGGGTGAAGGACACTGGAGGAGATTTAGGGTTATGAAAACAAACAAATAACAAACATATACATTCAGGGTAACATGATAGAAATAGATGGTCAGGAGATACCACCTCAGTTTGGGCGATAAAGAAGGCCTGGACTCCACGAGGTGACACCTGAGCTGAGATCATGTGGAAGATGTTGGGGCTTAGAAAACAACACTCCAAAATGAAGGCCTCAGAAGTAAAAGTTTTTCTCTGACCTTCTCCTGCCCTCCTGTTTCTCAGTCCTATTCTCTCCCAAGACTAGCCATAAAAACTAAAATCCCACTTCCCCAGGGTGGGTCATCAAAACCAGACCTCATCTTCCCCAAAGCCAGCCATAACATCTAAAAATATTACTCTAACTTTCCCTCCACCTTTCTATGTGAAAGAAATTTCTATGCCACAAAGAAATTATCTGACTTACCTCGTTTGACTACAGGTCATAAGACCCCCATTCCAGACAGGGTCTTGCCCCACACCCAGAAGGAAGGAATGCGTGCTCAGAGGGGCCAAGAAGAATCTAGACAGACAGGCCTTCTTGGGTTTCCTCACTCAGCCTATTAGCATTAGATCAGAAGTTTTTTTGATCTGATAATATTTCTGCATAGCTGTCCATACATTGTTGAAACTAAGTATATAAATGAACATTCTCCCCTGTGTTTTAGGGTCTTCATCATGAAGGCTCCCATGTTTACATGCTAAATACATTGGTATGCCTTTGCTCTTAGTAATGTACTTGAATGTGAGTTGATTTTTCAGCAAACCTTTAGAGGGCCAAGGGTGACTTTCTTCTTGGCCCCAACAAAAGAGTAGGATGGAGACGCATGTAAAATGGTCCAGGCGAAGGAAGAGCAACTGTAATGGCCTTGAGGCAGAAAAAAGCAAAGAATCAGATGACATCCAGGCTAGAACCAGAGCAAGGGCATGCCTGGAAGAAGTGGAAAAGGCAGCAGGGGTTAATGACAGGCACGTGGCCATGGCTGGGCTTCAGGAAGGGTGAGGTTTTAGGTCTTTGTGTTCTGGTCTGAAAGGGACTGAGGTCCCCCTGGGTGAGCTGCATAGGGCACATCCTAATGCAGACAGCCCGTCGGCTCTGACAGCAGCTCTCCCATCCTCCCAGCTGCAACGACTGCCGAGATGGCTTTGCTTTGAGTATTTCAGTCACACAGGGCCTGCACCTCCCTCCATTCCCTGGGGGTGATTTTGATAGTTTCTCTGTGTGCACAGTGATTCTGAGGCAGGAGATACATGAGGGACTGCAGCAGCATAAGTCAGTGGTGTCAACGCCTGACAACTACCATGACTGAAAAAGTCAGATTCCTGAAGTGACTTCATTTATATTGCCATATCCTGACAGAATCTGAGGCCGCTCATAGTCTATGAACACAGTATCATATCTATGGAAATAAAAAAGAATGGGAGAGTTTTTTTTTCTTAAGCAGAAGGAAAATATTAACTCAAGACCCAAACTGTTTTATTGATTTGTGTACTCCCACAATGCCTTGCTTATACAGTGATTTCACTGATTCTAGAACACACACTTTTTCCTCATTTACCATCTGTGAAATGATAATGCGTCTTACAATCCGCAGGGCCTCACAATTACCATTACATGGTTGTCATAGCCCATGCCCATGTGCTTGGTCATAGCTGTTCATGTGTTGAGTATAACTGGCATTTAAACTGTGTTCAAAATGATTACATTATAATTTGGCATTGGTAGGAACTCAGTACTTGGAAAGACATAAATACAGTAGGGAGAGGATAATTTGATATTTGTGAAGCAAATATCTTCACTAGAGAAGAGACTGCAATGACATATTGTCTTTAAAAGCAGTAACCATGTGCATTACAGATCTGAAGGAAGATATCCACAAATGCATGAAGCCTTATTATGCTTTGTTACTGCAATATATGAAAAAGATTAAATGTTACATGCCAAGGAACTCAACAAAGGCAGGAGTAATTGACAAAGCCCTCTAAATGAAGGAAATGTTCAATCTGTGTGAGGCTGAGATGGGTTTACATGTTGGACAGAATCACCATAAGGCACTGTGTCACAGTTTTATTGGCAGCCTTTTTTTCTTTTGTAGGAATGCATAACATAATGATGTATCCTATAATGGGCGGTATTTCTAGATTCCATGAAACAGAATGGAACAAAGTAGATGTTTTTAACTTTAGATGACTAGGGCTATGCAAATACTAGACCTCACTTATCCTATCATGTTTAAAATGTCTCTGCGGTTTACGTATTACCAAAAATCTGTCCACTTGAAAACTTACACTCAGCATTGTGTCTCAAGCTAAGGTAAACCAAACTAACCATTTTTGGACAACTTAATACTCTTGGTTAGTGAACTGAATTTTGTCAAAAGCTTCTATGGAACACAGGCAGATGATTGTAGAATAAATGGCCTTAATAAAAAATAAGCTAACTGCTTAGGCAATTATTTCTAATTCAGTTTAAGGAGGTCACTGTGTTTTAGTGTCTGATTTTGAACATCAGGGCTAAAGAACCTGAGGCGTTTTTCCTTTAAGGTGCTCTTAGGTCAGTGTGAAAAAGCTGTTTGCTGGGGGAGCCAGTTGGAAATGGAAGAAATAATTTACATTCCTGCTGTGGGCAAGTTGTCAATCATTGTGTGTGAAGCCTGTACCATCATTTTTTGCCTATATCTACACAAGGATACTGTCTTAAAGATGTAGTTGAGTTCTGTGACAAATAGGAGGTCAATAGCCGAGGACATGTTGCCTGGCATGTGGTAGTAGAGAAAGGGCACACCTCTAATCCCCAAACCCCAGGCGGCTGCTTGATGTAATAGCAGGTTGTAAAGTGCAAGAGTTTCTGCGTGAAAAGATAGCCTTCACATGGGGAACAGAGCGCAGAAACATTTTTTGGCCAGACATTGGTTTTTCTGAGCCATGGATCATAATGATTGTCAGTAGAATCATTTGATTTAAATGCAAAGAAGAGCTGAAATGCTCCTATGTATCATTACTTCTGGAGATTTCTAGAAATGTGTGCTAGGTAGCTCAATTTACCATGCCCAAACGGAACTGTTGATTTCTCCCTCCAAATTTTCCCTCACAAATATTCCCAATCTCAAGAAACCTCAGGCCCAAAACATTTCCGCTTATCCATAATTTTTTTGATTTCTCTCCAGTCAATATCACCTTCATCACCTCTATCTTCCTTGTAAATCCTGACTCAGATATTCTCACCTTCTTCACCATGACCACTTTAGTACAAAGCGCCACCGTCCCTTTCCCAGATTACTAGGTAAATGTCTCAGGTAGGTTTTCGATAACCTCCATTCCCGTTCCCACAGCAGCCAAAGCGAGCCTTTCAAGTATAAACCAAATATATCTCCTTCCTGTTTCACACCCCTCTGATGCTCATGCTCACATTGAGATTACAATGCAACCCTTCTCCATGGCTCACAATACCTGGTCCTTTCACATCTTTTCTACCAGCCTTGTCCTTGGCTCATGCTATTGCAGCCACACTTCCTTGCTGTTCCTCAAACAGGCCTGGCCCTGCCGCAGGGCACTTGCCCTTGCTGCTCCCTCAGCCTGGCATGTTGATCTCTGTGTGGCTTCTTCCCACACTTGGTTCAGATCTCCTCCTAAATGAAGCCTCCTCAAAGAAGTCTTTCCTGATCACCCTCCTGAAGATCTGGTCACTGTCTATCCTCTTACCCTGCTCTATGTTTCTCTGTAGTATGTTCCACTAGTTGATACCATATTACAGCCTTATATGTTACCTGTTTCTTGTCCTTGTCCGTCTCTAGAAACTAAGTTCCACGAGAGCAAGGGCTCTGTTGGTTCTATTTCCAATGCATTTCTAGAGACTAGAACAGTGTCTGGCATATAGCAGGTGTTCGGTAAATATTTTCATTCAATATAAATACTGCATATACTTCTTCCTATGTCATCTTCCCAGCTGCACACTTTCTAGGCACACTGGGCCCTCACAGAGATGCATATAGAGTGTAGACTGTCTTTCAACTGAAGCATTTTACCCGACATGCCAACTGATGGCAGCACCCAGGGATGGCAATGAGAAGGTGTGTGCGTCACCCAAGAGGCCCTCCACAGTCAAGTAGGTCACTGAAGTCTGTCTCTGATGACCTTGCCTCCCACGCCTCCCTCTGTGTCTTTCTTTCCCATTTTTCCCCTGGCAGCAATTCATTCGGTGGCTATTTTTAAGCACCTGCTTTGTGAAGGGCACTGTGTGAACATAGAGCTGAGCCCTCCAAAGTCAGATCTTCAAGGAGTTTGTTGTCTAGTGGAAGGGAGGGATGAACCCAGATAAATATAAGGACTGTGAAAAGCTGAAGTGTCTTGCCCTGGTGGAACAAGGAACTAGAAATTGAAACCGGCTCATCCGACTCTGAGTCCAGCCTCTTATCCACTCTGCCGCCTGCAGCCCACATAAATCTGCCTTCCCTCTGGCGCTTCTCTGTAGTTTTAATCTTTGTTCTAACTCCTCCTTTTCCCTTTCTCTACATTCAAAGCACCAAATCCTGCCCTTCTTGGTGAAGTTGTACATCAGCTGATGATCAGATCAGAGTTGTTCACAGTAGGTGAGAATGAGTCACAGATTTCGTTCTCCTGGGTGGGATTTGCACTGTGGCTTTTTCATCCCTGCTGCAGCCAGTCACAAGGAGAAATGCCTGTGGTATTATCTGTGTCTCTATTTTTGGGGGGAACAGTGGGAGAAAGGATGCTAGCTGGGGTCTGCTTATTTACTGTGAGTCTTTCTACCTCACCCTGACTCTCAGATTTCCATGGACCAAAGCATGAAGTAGGTCTGGCCATCAGCCTTTCTCCTTCCTTAGTACAATTTCTGAAGGGAAGGCAGTATTCCATTTTTGGCATTTGGGAGGTGGTAAAGAGGCACCCTCTTTCATCTCTCTCTCTCAGTGGCCACCATGAAGAAGAAATGGAACTACCTAAGGCAGTCATTCTGACAGACACTATTGGAAACTTTCTCTGCAAGGCTGAGAACACGAGGGAAAGACTGCGGATGTCCATTCTGTTGTTAAATGTATCTCTGTTGCAAGACCAGCCTAGTGTACTGCCTTTCATGACACAAGATATCTGTGAATATAAAATAACAGGGACTGGTGGCTTTTCTCATCAAAATTCTACCCATTTTCTTCAGACACTTCTTCACCTGTAAAATGGGAATGGCAACAGTGTGCATCCCATAGTGTTCAGGTGAGGGGAACTATATCAGGATATATGACATATACATGATATATATGTCAGCACTTGGAACACTCTCATACAAAAGTGTCTTTAGGTCAATCAACAGATATTTATTTGCCACCTCCAGTGTTCTAGACCCTGTTTTAGGAGCTGGAGATACAGGAGTGAACAAAATAATCCATGCCCTGATGGGGCTGATGGAGGTTAATAATCATGATAGCAAAGGCATAGCCAGAATCCAAATCCCCGCAGTCCAGCTCCGAGTCCCCAGTCTCCTCCATGACTCCATAGCACCTCTTCTTCACTGAGCGAGAGAATGCAAATAATACACTTGAAATGATGTTGTGAGTTGAGAGCCTGGACCTCAGGGACAAAGACCTATGCTTGGAAGCCGTCTACTTTGAGGCTGCTAGCTGAAACCTGTCCAAGAACATAACACTGGGAAAGGAGGTTTGAGAAAAACTTCTTGAGCAGGATTGACATTTAGTGAAGGGGAAGATAAAGGAGGAGGTATTAAAATAAACTCTCATTATTGTTACCATCACTATTATTCCTTCTGCTCATCTAGAGGAGTCAACTAACCTAAAAAATCAAACTCAATTAAAAAAAGGTTGGTTGCACACCCACTCTGAGCAAAGAGTTGGTGTGCAACAAATATTTGAGCAAGGCATGAAATGATTCTTCATTAGACAAATACTTTAGAATTTAATTCTCTGAAATAACTTTGTTTGATGGTCAATGAACTCAACAAACAATTTTCCAGCTTTTTATACATCTAGCAATTCCATGATCACACAGTGTGTTTATCATCTAAGTTATTATTCTCTAGTTACTGAATATTGGTTGGGGTTCCTGTCCCCCAGTTTTCCATACATTTAGGCCTCCTCGCATGGTACTCTATCCAGTTCTTTCCCACCCCACCTCACCCCCGTGAGCTCCCATTAATCATCTTAGACTTTCTGAGATGGCTTTGATTTTACATATTTTGAGTGGGCTTAAAACAATAAGATTATCCATAATTCTAAAATTTTCTCTTCTTTTCTCTAATTAAAACCTTTGTGGGCCAGGCACGTTGACTCATGCCTGTGATCCCAGCACTTCGGGATGCCAATGTGGGAGGATCACCTGAGCCCAGGAGTTCAAAACCAGCCTGAGTAATATAAGGAAACACCAGCTCTACAAATAATAAAAATATTAGTCAGGTGTGGTGGTGTGCAACTAGTCTCAGCTACTTGGGAGGCTGAAGAAGGAGCCCTGCCTGAGCCTGGAAGGTCGAGGATCCAGTGAACCGTGATCACACCACGGCACTCCAGCCTGGGTGACAAGTGAGACCCTGTCTCAAAATAAACAAAAAACACACCTAAATAAACTCCCAACACCTCTGTGGTGGATTGACTGTAGCAACCATCCCATTTCTTCACCCTTCCCTACTTCCAAGCTATTTAACGTGTGATTTTGCAGTTGCTCCTATTGAGAGGTGAACTATATCCTCCCCTCCCAAGCTGATTTGGGGTTTTCCATACAGCTTCCTTTGGCCAAGTGTTGGCAGATGTGATGTAAGTAGAGGTGTAAAAAAGTGCTTGCTCATTTTTGTTTGTTTCTTTCTTTGTTTTAAAGACATGCGGGAGATGGCATACTAGAGGGTGGGGCACAGGGAGTCTAAGCTGTTTCAGCTGAGACCATCTCAGGTCAGTCAACTCTCATATGTCAGAAGATTGGAGCCAACTGCTGATGTGAGGGAGGCAGCTGACATCAGAAGAAATTTGCAGCCAAGCCCAGCCTAAAACGCCGACCCACAAACTGTAAGCTCAGCTAAACAAATGCTTATTGCTTTAAGCACTTCGTTTTCAGACAGCTTGTTCCATAGCATTGTTTGGGCAATGGATAACTGATAATGCTTCCCATAAACCTTAGGAACTTGGAAGCTGCCCCTCCATTTGGCCTCCTTTAAGCAAAAAATTGAATGCTGTTTGCACAGCATTGTATAAAATGCTGTATTAGATTATCTTATTGAATCCTGACAACAAAATATAGAAGACAGATATAAAGTTATCCAAATTTCAGAGGCAAGGAAATTGAAGCATAGAGAAGGTGAAGTGACTTGACCGAAGTGCTTTTTAGAAAAGCAGAGATTCTAAACCTTGGAAGACTGCTTTTAGCCACTGATGCCTGCCATTTCTCTTTGGTTTCTCCATTCTACCTGTTCTGCCGCCTGCTTCTTCCCCCTAAGTAGGAGAAGATCTTGTATTCCCATTTGGGATAGGGTATCTGTATAAGTTTACCCCTGATATTTCTCTCCATACCACTCATGTAGATGGTTGTCTTCCTCATTAGTCTGGAAATTTTTTTGAGGGTAAAGACTGTAAAATACTTATATTTCCCTCCACAACTCTATGCAGTAGATTTTTAAAAGAAAGATCATATTCACTTTTATGGTAGCTGCTACATAAAACATATAAAAAGGAAAGAAATACTCTCCTAGAGAATATATACATATTTAAAAGGGCACTGCTTTTCAAATTAATGTAATTGGTGGAATACACAGTAGAGGGTTTTCCCCATTTGGTTAAATAGTTTTAGTTATACAGTATTTGAATGTAGTGTTTGACTGAATACGTCTACAAAAACAAAACTCTCCTGACTCATTTACAGATTAATTCTAGAAGCAGGGATTAATACAAAGCTGGCAGTGAGTAACTTCTGTTTTGCGGTTTCTGCGTTTAAGAAATTGCTTTACGGTTCAGTAACTTGCCTTGCACTTTAGGTATGCTACCACCAGATGGCAGCAGGGTGCTAGGCATAAGGCTTACCAGTAAAGAATTCATGTGTTTTCTGAGATTGCTCTTTCCTTCAGTTCAAAAAGATTTTAGACCACTGATTTCCAATTTAGCATAATGCATTTTTTAAACTAAAATGGCTAAACAAAAACTCTAAGCCACCCTAAAACATCTTTAGAACAGATATAAATCCTAAGCTACCAAATCACCTACCTTATTATTTCTCTTCCCTTCTCTAGTATCTAATTATTTCCGTAATGGCTTATACACCATAATGGCTTATATGAATCTCATACGCCTACCTTAGTGATAGTGTTAACCATGATAATTTACTTTGAATCTCTATTATCAGTCTCTGCCATGGCACTGTGTATGTTAGTTTTCAAAATTATTACCTAGTTTTTCTCTAGGTAAAATAAGCCTATCTGGTATTCCTTTCAACTAAGACAGCAAAGGTTTATCTTTTCAGTATTATTTGAGACCTTCTCTTAAGACCAAAAGTATTTCTCCACCAGAGTGGCATGAACAGTGTTTATTTGCATTTCATGTGTGTATTTGCAAGTATGAAGTACTTTGCCTTTTTATTTTCTACACTGTATAATAATCTATTAGAATATTTCCCCTCTCAAAGCTCTTAGAAGCACAGAGGCAGTTTACAGTACTTTAAAAGAAATATAGCTGGATTTTTTTTTAAGCAACAGCCTCTACCCTAAATATTTCAAGAAAAGACTTCTTTAAAGAAGAAAAATCTTCATGCCAAATTAGCAAGATATAGGAAAAAAGGTAACTGAGCAAAATACAGGGAAAAAGGTAACTGAGTTCATTATAATATATGAAGCACTGGGGGTGATTCTAGAAGGTTCAGATTTACAGGTGATAAATTGAGAATGAAGCCATCCCTAACTGCTGAGCCACTACTCTGCTCTAAGGTTCTCTGCTTCAAGAACAATCTGTGAGGCTGAGGGTTGATGCTAAGGATAGATGGTCAATTCTCATGCAGCGGGAGAAAAAAGACACCAGCAATTCTGTACCTGAGCATAGCCAGAAAAAAAAAGGAGGGGAAATGTTCAGCTTTACCCTGAAAGTTGTTACACAAAGTTCAGAGAGTCTCTCCCTCTCACATTCACCAAATCCAGGAGTGGAAAGATTTTGAGCAGCAGTAAGCTGTGAGGGTTTGGACAAGGCTAGTAGGGAAAAATGGTATCTGCTGGGCATACTGGGAGGCTGAGAGTCCAGGGCAGGTGAAAGGGATTGGAGAGGGGAATGAGGGAGGACAGCACCTTAGCAGTAAATCCTGGAACTAGAGTTAGCACATCAAGCAGGGCTATCTGTGCACCCAGGGTGAGTTCTGGCTGAGAGAAGCAGATGGCAACGGAGCTGTGAAAGCAGGGCAGCTATTTATTACCCTCTATTTACAAATGAGAAACTGAGTCCCAGAGGGGGTAAGTGACTTCTTCTAAAGTCAACATACTGAGAGGTGGATATGAGATTCAAAGTCAAGTGACTTGATTCCAAGCTAAAGATGAAAAAGAGAGGGCACATTTGAAACTCTGACACACACACTGTATGTCCTACTCTTTGCTTTATAAACAGTAAGTAAAATTTTCAAATAATGGAAGCTTAGCCTTTTAAGGGTCAAATGGAAGCAGCTTTAGCCACTGTTGAAAAGCACTTCTGAAATGTATTATATTTGCCCTTGGATCTTTGAAAACTGACTGTAATCTACTCTCTTCTTGGTACATGGGTTATAATTATAAAAATTGACTATATTTATGAACTTCTAATTCAGTGATACCCTCAGGTTCTATGGAGGGTTTTAAAAAAAATTAAAAATATATATTTTTTCTGCTCCACCTAATACATTCATGGCTAGAAATAGCTGTGTAGCAGAACTGGCTGAGTCAGCTCCTCCTTCTCTCACAGCCAGCTCTTACTTCTTAAGTGTGTCAGCTGCTGGTCCTTGTCTACTGCTTCTGATCAGGTCATTCCCCTGATTAAAATCCTTTAGTGACTCCCACTAGCCACTGGTTGCAGTAGTTTGCAAACCAGCCTGCACATGAAAATCACTTGAGGAACTTTTAAGACCTCTGGATACTCGGGTGCCAACACTAAGAATTTCAATTCAATTGTTTAGGTATGTGATCCTCACCTACAGGGATTAACATAAGTAGCATGCACTTTTGCTTCTGGCCAAGATGGAATAATGGGGGCTAGATTTACCTTTCCAATGGAAACAACTAAAAGTCCAGATGAATATACTAAACAATGGTTTTCAAGGCAATGAACACGAAGCATTGAAGAACAGTGATCCCTGAAAGATGAAAAACAAACAGAATGAGCCCTGCAATTGCCCCTGAGAGAATTTCTAGGCCATGGTGCAGGGAGGAAGAATTGAGAAGGAGTCTGTAAGATTCCTTAAATAGAAAAGATGAAGCAGAGAATCCAGGGAGACTAGGGTGGCTAGAGTTTGCTAGGCAGAGTATTAGAGAGGAGAGAGTTCTGATCAGCACATGAATGTGTGGAAATGGTATGAAACCAAGAGAAAAACTAGCTGAAAGATGAGTGGGAATAGTCCTTAAAGCTCAAAATGGACTGGCAACATTGAGATGTGCAGACTATTCAAACTGGGAATCCCTGAAATTCAAAGGGCATTGGTCAAGTACTCAGAAGGGTGTTGCCCAGTGGTGGGGAAGTATTGTCAACAGACTAGACAATACTCGGGCCCTGCCTAACAAACCTTAAAAGCAAGGCCTAAAATATCCAAGACTATTCAAATAATTTCCCTGTATCCCAGAGCAATACCCAATAATATTTGTAGGAATAAAAAAAAAAATCCAGCACCCAACAAGGTAAAATTCATAATGTCTGACATGTAATAAAAATTACCAGACATGCAAAAACATTAAGGAGAAAAATCAATCAAACCCAAATTTAAACTGACACAGGTGTTATAGTTAGAAGACAAAGACATGAAACCAGTAATTATAACTGTATTCCATATGTTCTACAAGTTGGAGGAAAGGCAAAACATGTTTAATAGAGACAGACAATATAGGAAAGACCCAAATCTAACTTTTGAAGTTTAAAACTACAATCTCTGAGATGAAAAATACACTGCATAGTAATAGTGACAGATTAGCTATTCTAAGAAGAAAAGTTTAGTGAACTTAAAGACATAGCAATAGCAATTATCCAAATGTGTCAAAGGGAGAAAAAAGACTGAAAAAAATGAATAGGACATTGGTGAACTGTAGTCCAACTTTAAATGACATAATACTGATGTATCTGGGGTTTCCAAATGAGAGGAGAAATAAGCAGGTGAGTAATAGAAAGTATTTTGAAGCCAGATATGGTGGCTCATGACTGTAATCCCAGCACTTGGGGAGGCTGAGGCAGGTGGATCACTTGAGGTCAAGAGTTCAAAACCAGCCTGGCCAACATGGTGAAACTCTGTCTTCACTAAAAATACAAAAATTAGTCAGATGTGGTGGCACGTGCCTGTAGTCCCAGCTACTTGAGAGGCTGAGACAGGAGAGTTGCTTGAACCTGGGAGGCAGAGTTTGCAGTGAGCTGAGATTGTGTCACTGCACTTCAGCCTGGGTGACAGAGCAAGACACCATCCTAAGTGTAGCCAGGACCAGGGGAAACCGACACATTATGTACAGAGGAACAACAAAATGGCTGCAGGTTTCTTATTAGAAATAATGCAGAAGAGAAGCTAGTGGATTGATATCTTTAAAGTACTGTTACTTTAAAATTCTATACTAAAAAAAATTATTTTTTTCCCAAAAAGAATTAAGAGATAATTACTAAAAAATTTCCAAAACTGATGACAATGATAAGCCTCATATTTAAGAAGCTCAAAAAACTTCACATATAGAAAACATGCAAAAATGATACCGATGTATGTAATAATTAAATTGCTGAAACCCAGTGAAAAAGACAACATCTAAGTGTAGCCAGGGTGGGGGGAAACTGACGCATTATACAGAGGAACAACAAAATGGCAGCAGGTTTCTTGTTAGAAATAACGCAGAAGAGAAGTTATCTTTAAAGTACTGTTACCTTAAAATTCTATACCTAGCAAAACTATGGTTCAAAAATGAAGGCAAAATGAAGTATTTTTCAGACATACAAAAGCTGTGAAAATTCATCACTAGCAGCCTCCCACTATAGAATAATGTCAAAGACAGTCCTTCAGTAAGAAGGAAAATGATACCAGATGGAAATATGGATCTACATAAAGGAATAAAGAGCTTGGTTGGCTTCAAGGGTGTGTGACCTATGTGGTTACACAAAGTCCTGCATATAGAAGGGCCTTGTGCTAGCTTTGATGTTTTGATGTTACTGGCTTAAAATTTTTAATTCTTTTTGAACAAGGGATCCTATATTTTCATTTTGCACGGGTAGCTGGTCATGATGAAGAATACTTTGTAGCCCATAGAGCTGGAGGCAGAGGCTGGAATGTTGAGGTTGACTCTGAGGATCCAGGCCACATTTTCAGGCATGGAATAGGGAAGAGATGGAGGTAGCTTCTTCAGAGAAAATTTGGAATGTTTTGATTTTAATCAGGAGAGAGGTGAATGAACAGATGTCCACTAAAATAAAAATTTTTAAGGTAGCAATTTCTGGGTAATTAGAATACAATTTCCTTTCTGCACAGAGATAGATCATAAATGGCTATAGTCAGAGAGTTTCAGTTCTTTCTGAAGTGAATTTGTTGCTGAGTATTCAAAACTGTCTCTTCAGGCCAAAACGCCTTGTTTATTGTGTGTGTGTGTGTGTGTGTGTGTGTGTGTGTGTTACTATTTCTGGTATCAACATTTTAATAATGCCTGTTCCATAATATTGACCTGGAGGCATTACAAGAGTGTAAATTAACTTTACATGCAAAAGAAAAGCTGTATTACTTCCAATAGCATTTTAGTGATTAAACGTATTTTATTGTAGTATAATTCTATATCAGTTTGAGTCAAGGCTCCAAAGTTGAGAGTAGTATAATAAATGTGGACATGAAGAAGATGCTGAAAGATAGTAGAAATAATAATGTCAGACCTGGCCCATCACCACCCTCCAGGAAATACATGAAAGGGCTAGAAATCAATGGAAAGTGTATATTTATTTGGGAGATTGTTCATCCTATATGAGGACATATGTCAGGGTGCTTCTCTGAAAACTTGGGCCAGCTGAGGGAAGCTTCAAGAGAATCCCTGGAACAGCTTGAAATTTAGATGCAGGGGGTGGAGTTGGTAGAGGCCAGGGGCTTTACCTGATATATGCCTGGAAAAGTCTAAAGCTCAGAGGTGGTATCTAGCTGTCCTGAAGGCTTGCGGGGAGCCAGCTGTACTGCATATAGGTATAAATGCAGTACCTAAATGCACAGATGATTTATAAAGTTTGCTCTACACTTGAATACTCATGTCTAGTCATTTAGTTGAAGCCTTTGGCTTTGATTAAAGTTGTTAATATTTGAAGTGTTGACTGATATAGTCTCCCTGGTGTGGAAATGTGAATATTTCTCATTTATTATGTCTCGTGGTGAAAGCATAACCTTTTACTTAAAATAATTGGTTTGAAAATGGAATTAGAACATTCATCCTTCCTATTCCTCCCCTGCAATTTGTGAATTTACTAATTATTCTTCTTGGTTATAAGCATAAGGTACCATTTACCTTTACCCAATATGTACATGCACACACACACACGCACACACACGCACACACTCACAGAATGCAAAAAAAAAAAGTAAATAAAGTTAATTGCAATTTTAGCAATGAGAGTGGTATAGATAGAAGTGTGAGTTTATAATGCTGATCATGAAATAAAACATCAAAGTAGGTAATGAGTCTAAATCTGATACTCATAGGATGATAGCTCTACTGCATTTAAAGCAAATAAAATTAACATTACTCAAGAATTAATGCAAAATTAGAAGGTTTCCTTTGAAAATTTCTTAGCACATCTTCAAGTAGTTAGATTATTACAAAATTTCCTGGGAAAGCTAGAAATTAAATCAACAACATCGAAAGAAAAAAAAAATCTGACAGTCCTAAATGAAACCGTGATGTAAATATAGTTTCTGAAGCTATTAGCAAGAAGCAAATGATCTTCTAATCAATTTACTTTTGCAAAAATAATGCCAGATTATTTTCATGGGGCATGTGAAATAATTTTCATGGGACACACGTGGGTATTGCTACCTTAGCAATCTTATTTACTTCTACCCAAAGGTATTTAAAAAACAACCACTGATGCTGAAGTTATTTGTAATCATATCCGCAGTCTGTCTCCTCATCCTCCATTCTCTTCCCCTCCACCAGCAGACTTTAGTATCAAAGGCAGACTACACTTACATTTCTCTTTTCACCTGACATAGAACAACAATTACTGGAGCAATCTGGTTGCCTTAAAACTAGCGACTCATTACAATGATTCAGGATGTGAACTTCCCTAAAAGGCTTTGCTCTGAATCAAGGTGACTGTACATTCCCTTTCAGGTTAGAAAACAACAAATTGTGCATTCTTAGTATAGGATTATTTGACCCATATATTATACAAGATGACCTCATATCTGGGTACCTCTCTCATTAGTTGGGATAAACAAAAGTCTTGAATTTGAGATTATTCTTTGTAATGCAATTCTTTGTAAGCCAAAAGGCATGCACACATTTTGCCTTTTTCTCATTTTAAAACCTAGTAACCGAGAACCGTCACATAAACTACCCAATTCTACTGGGCATACAAATTTTATTTTCTGATTTCCAAATCTAAAGGTTCAGATCAATTTTTGTCCATAATTAACATGGATATAATTAATCTGCTGAGTTAAATGACTTATGCAACCTCACCATCAAGAGTGTGAACTTGCCCATAAAAATTGTCACAAGGAAAATTAAATTCAATCAGTTTACTTTAAGGCAAATGCTATCGAGTTAGTGGTAGACACAGATGGCATGCTCCAGGCCAGAGGATTTTGGCCTCAAGGTCTAAGAGACAGTGACTATGTTTTTAAATTTGATACAATGCTTGTGACAGGCACTTCTCCCTGTATTGAAGTCAGAAAACCATTAAGAGCCAACATGGGTGGAAAAGACCAATTTTCTGTCTCAACTCAAGGCTGATTTGCCTTATGGGTGGTGGTGGATCAGTCCCTAAGCCCTGGCAGTCAAGCGTGGGGCCATCATCCCTGTAGTCATGCAGGTGTCTACAAGGTCTGGCTGCAGTCACTAAACAAAGATCTCTAGACCACAGGTACCCCCAGCATTGGGTAAAGTGAGTGCCCAAGCCTACATCTTAAACACTAGTTCAGGCATTTGGATTTTGAGAGACATAGAACCTCACATTGTAAATGATCCTTGCTTCAACGAAAACATAAAATAGAGTCCTATGGAAATCCATTCTTTACAATGGGAGAATTACTGTTAATACTAGCTAGGTAAGTGATTCATATGCTACCTATTATAAATATTAATTCTTCAGTGGGTAGCAATGTGATTCAGAAAATGTTACATAGGAATATTTTTCAAGCTATTACATTAATTCATTAACTGAGATGTAACTTAAGTTGGAAGCTTGTTTGGTTGATCTATGGAAGAAGGTAGCCCTTTAACAAATATCTATGAGTAGCCATGTGATGAGTGTCAAGTTCTTGACAGAGAATTGAAATCTTAGCCTGATGCAACCAACAAGCAATACAGTTTCAGTCAGTTTCACTGCCACACACACTGAATGTAACTAACCAAAGGCTTTATGTTACACAATGAGTTTCTTCTGAAATAATGATAGCTCTTGTGAGGGCATAAGAAACAAAAAGTTAAGAAAAAGTTGCTTATGGCAATGGAATCACATTAATTTGTCTATTTAATGTGACTTTTAGATTCAAGAACAATTTCTGTACGATGTTCTAGAAAAGACATTCTTTTTTCAGAAAGACTTTTAAAAGCAAGGAATAATTAGTTACTAATAATAACCATCATTTAAAATAAGCAATGGCATGTAATGTGTAGAACCGGGACTTTTGGAGAGAAAGTGACATAAAGAGTAGAACAGAGCACTTTTGAACCAGCAGAAACTTATTTACTTTATCTTTTAGTTCAGGAATGCCATTTTCACTCAATCATTTACTATAAAACTAAAACTTAAAAAAAAATTAAGTGATTTCTCATTGTCACTGTTAAAAAGGAATGTTTATAATGCCAAATATAATTAAAATGCATGACCATTTCATGTTATGTTTTCATCTAATTCCTTCATTTATGCTAGAAAATAACAAAAGTAAAAATGCAATGAGAAGAGTATCAAAATCATGTATGCAGATTTAGTTGATCTCTTTGGGCTTGACTTTATGGCAACATATGCTGGCCAGTTTTCATAGGAAATATATGCTAAGTGTATAAATAAAACAGATACAACATAAGATTAGACACTAGCTTCAGAAAATAAAATTTTGATAGCACAGCAGCCTGTTTAGTAAGACTAAAAGCAGTCTCTTGGAGCGTGGGATTTGTATATGTGATTAAGAAATAGAGACAAGGAAACATGACAGCGATGGAAAACGAAAAAATGATAATTTAAATTTTTAACAGTGAATATGAACAAAGATCAGAATAGGAACCTATTTATTATCACATCTATATCATATAACTGAAAAAAAATTTCCTAAAAAGGAAAACATAAAAATGCTTGGAAGATTTTCTTGGATAATGCAAAATACTCTGAGAGTTCTCTCTTTCCCTATTAGTTCCCCCACATCAAAACTTCAAAAATCAATGACTGGAGCTTGAGAAAGATTGATATCTAAAACAGAAGGTGTATCTATAAATCCCTGTTAGATATCCAAACAATTATAAATAAAGAAAAATAAAATTTCACTTATCAAAGGTTGAATGGCTAAGGTGTCTCTAAGAGACCAACTTACATTAATAAGTTCAACCTCCCAGATTTTTTTCAACAGGTCCATCGACGTGTAGCCATTAATTAGAAAGGCTTTGGTGTAGTCACCCAGTTCAATGGAATCCAGCCACTCGGCTACAGAGGTGGGATGGTAGCCATCATGCCCAATGGGTCTCATCTGTAATGAAGAAAATTACATTAGGATTAAACTGTTACTTTGTGTCCTAACAACAGAATGCAGATTTCCCTTTGAAAATTTACTTGATATGAAGGACAGATCTTTCTGGAGAAGGAAATAAGGAAAAAGAAAACACTTTCTGATGTATTTTCACAATTCTAAATCATTAATAATTTTCATGCTGAATTAGTTTTCAAAATATACCCAGAAATTTCCAATTTAGCTGCTAGATTATCTCTATATTTGGAAGAACTAAACATGTCAAACTTCTGTCATAGACATTATTGGCATTCTGTCGGGTGGAATTCAAAATGATGTCAGTTGAATAGTATTAAATTCAATGCCAAAGGCACCAGGAAGCGCACTTTGAACATGTAGATGATAATTCTCAAATGCACAGCATCAAAGCATGTGAAAACACAGCATGACTTAAACATTCAAAGGGAATTCATGCTTATGCAAGACATGTATTGGAGGTAGAGCAAACATGCTGGAGAAACATACTGCTGTGGTGAACCAGTAAAGGAGAGGCCTTTGGGTATTTTAAGACCATGTGTTCTGCATCGACTCTACAGTATGTTAGACATGAATAGAGAACTTGCTGGCAGACAGGCGTCTATTTTTTGTCAGCTATATACAGATTTTTAAAAAATACTTTAGGAGAACAAAGAAATGTGACAGCAACATAATGTTTCTGAGTTTAAATTGGAGTGTGAAAGTAATTTAAGCAAGAGGAACTTCTGGGTTTAAAATTTTGTATGAATTATTCTGGTCCTTTAGCTTTTATTTGAAATTGTAGCTGAATTTGTGGTTCTTGGTTTTCGAAGTGACTCTTCTAAAACTTGGGCTGCTTTGCATGCCACACCGTATATCTAATACTTCAGTTATTAAGGACAGCTGGCACCTCATCAACCTGATGGCTGCCTTCGGTAAAACTCATGATGGAAACAGCAACCCTGGGCACAATGCAACATAAATTTTCCTCTTCCTTCGATTCAAACCGATAAATATTAATGGAAATCTATATGATTCTGATTTGAGAGCAGAGAAAAGATTACTCTGGGCATCAGGGATTCAGATTTTAATCTTAAACATGTTAAGCTTTCTGTCATTATGCACGGTTCTCATTTTTGAGATTCTCCCTACTCCTTCATTTTTAGGTTACTCTTTCTCCTTTCCTGTTGTTTTGCTCCCCAGTCTAGTTTCCATTTCAAAGTTTAAATGTTCTCTATTTTATTTTATTTTTTGAGATGGAGTCTTGCTCTGTTGCCCAGGCTGGAGTGCAGTGGTGCAATCTCAGCTCACTGCAACCTCCAACTCGCGGGTTCAAGCAATTATTGTAACTTAGCCTCCTGAGTACCTGGAACTACAGGGGAGTGCCATCATGCCTGCCTAATTTCTGGATTTGTCTCTACTAAGAGACAGAATTTCACCATGTTTGCCTGGCTGGCCTTGAATTCTTGACCTCACGTGATTGGCCCACCTTGGCCTCCCAAAGTGCTGGTATTACAGGCGTAAGCCACTGTGCTTGACCTAAATGTTCTCTATTTTAAAGTTATAGTGCAACTTACTATTTACATTAGAGTCTGAACCTGGTCAGACTTTCGTACTTCACTTTTACATGGACTAATTTCAGCTTCTCATTAAATGTTTGTTCATGTAACACTTAACTCTGTGCTTATTACATGGTAGCTACAAATGTAAATGACAACTCAGCATTTGCAGAATGACAATTAGTGGCATTCACAAATACCCAAATGTTGTGTATGTATAAAATTGGAGGCTAGGATCCCAAAAGGAGTCTTACAGGTATTCAGTACCTTCATATCCTATAGATAATTACAAAAATATTGGGGCTGGGTACATTCTCCAGGCCTTGTTAAAAGGTGGTTGAACTAACTCTGTTAACCTAAATAATCACCCTAGTCCCAGGAATCTCCCTGACTACCCCAGTTGACATGAAATAAGAAAGAAATGGAAAAAAGGGAAGAAAGAGACACTAAGTTGAAGTTAACTCCCTAGTAGGGAGGTCTTGCTGTTAGCCCACACATAAAGTCAACCACCCCAGCAGCAGATATTAGGGACAAGCTTAGGGAGTCTTGTTGACTGGATTTGGGTCAAAGTAAGTTGTTTCATAACAGAGAACTGTGCAGTGGGGTTTCCACAGGTTACCCCCAAGCACTTACACATCACTCTTTTGAGGAAGTAATTAGTGGCCATCTGCCACACAGAGGGTGTTGATGGTCAGTGTTAGCCAAAGACTCAGGGAACCCACGACAGGACTACAAAGAAAATCTAGGTAAATATAAAGATGTTTGCTTGTTCCTCCAATCCCCGTTTCTTGTCCCAGTGCCAGAAAATTTAGAATCAGAAAAGTGCCAGTCCCTTGGGGGAAAGTCTAAATTTGGGGGAGGAGGGAGGTGGTGAAGAAAATAAAACTGGAATTTTCAAATGAATTGGAACTGAGGTGTCAACATCTTAAATGGTTGGAAAGTTATTGTATATGTCTGAGATGATGCTTATAAATAGCAAAGGGAGGGTCAGTTGAGCTTGGTTGAATGATTGAAAAATAAAAAAAATGAAACAACCACCATCACATCAGGATCGCACTGAACGCAGGCTGTTCAGTAGTCTGATTACTCCTTTAAGGCAAGTTATCCCAGACCAATCTTAAAGAGGTGAGAGGGAGAAAAATAATTGGTGGGAGGATGAAAGACCGGGAGCAGGGTAGAGGGCACAACTGAAGAGACCTTGGAAATGGGGATGCTAAGGTGTACAGGGCAGTATTCATCCATCCACTCATTCAGTAAATATTTAATCAATGCCTGTTCTGATGAATGTTGTGCAAATAGTAGAGAACAAAACAGTCATAGTCTCTTTCTCATGGAGATTATAGCTCTTAATTAAAATATGTGAACAGATGACCAATAAATTATGAAGGTTCTGCATACCTGAAGAGAGGAAGCCAGTAGAGCCAAATGCAGTTACAAAATTAACTTGACACATATTTAATGATATGCAGAATAGTTACTGTGCTGCACAATAATTTCTTCCAAAGCAATGATCCCATCTGTTCCTTTATTTCTGTTCCTACTGCCATTACCCTGTTTAGGTGCTTGTTAGTGCTTACAAAAACTAATGCAATAGCCTTCTATGTGGCCTCCCACCTTTGGTCCATCTTGTACCTTGCTACTACATTAGTCTCCTAAAAGCTAGACCCTTAAGTGTACCCTTGTATAAAAGGGTACACTGTAGTGGCTCTTTCTTGAGAAAAGTCCAAATGTCCTATTCCAGCATTCAAGGCCAATTGAGATCAGCCTAATCTCCCACTCCTCTGCTATTGTGTAGCAAATAAATGTAACTAGACATGTGTATGTCTAAACAGTACATTAAATTGCTAGCCATTCCCTGAAAATGAACTGTATAAGACACAGTCATATCTTTGCTAATATAACTTCCCATGCTTAGAATGTTTTTGCCCCTACTTCTAGAATGATTTTTTTCAGAACTGGCTTCCCTTCTTGAGCTCTGAGATGAAATTTCTAACCATTTGTTGGACATCTCACATAAATGCTCTATAGGTGTCACCAACATAAGTCAAAAACAAATTTAACTCCTTCAGCTCAAAAACAGGCTTTCTCTTTTCTTTCCATTTCAGTTAATGGACAACTCTTACTCCACTGCCAGGTAAAAGTTTGGGAGTTATCTTACTTTTCTCTTTCTATTTATTGTCATATCTAATTTGGCCAACATGTTCTATCAATTTGATTTCTAAGGTGACTCTCAATTTACTTCTCTTCTTCCAAAATGGACTTTGGAATATGGCATTCCTAGCAGTGCTATGTATTTGTTGGTTGATCTTTGGCAAGTTACTCTTTGAGCCTGTTTTCTCTTTTTTAGAATAAGCATAATAATACCTACTTCAAGTGTTGTTGTAAAGACTGTATGAAATAGGGAATATAAATTGACTAGCACAGTGATTTGAATATAATAGCTATTCAATAATAACTGTTAGTTCTCTTTTCTCCCCATTACCCTGAATTAGACCCATGCTTATTTTGAAATTGTGTAATATTCTGTCATTGGCTGCTAAACTTTTCAGCTTCCAATCAAATCTTTCCTCTCTCTTTTCTTCCTGCTTCCCCGATTTCCTTCCTTCTTTATCTTGTTTTAGAAAAGGTTTGCATCTGCTAACATCTTTACCCCTCTCCCCTTCAGCTGACAGCTATTTTTTAGGAACATATCTAACAAGGTCACTCAAGTCGATTGAATTGTTTATTCCAATTCTTTGTTCTCTTACTGTATTAGAATTATGCCCCTGTGCCCTTTGCCAAGGGATCGATGTTATGTCTCACTGTGGCTGCAGTTACTTCGCAGTTTCATTGATGCTGGCCAATAGAATGCGTAAAGTATCAGTGTGGCGATTAGAGATGAGGTCTCTGTGCTCCTGTGTTCTCATCTTTCAGTGTTCATATGCTCTCTCATAAGAATAGCAAGAGCTAAGGAGTTGCATAACTCCTGGTTCTAGGAGAAAGATGAAGACTTGTGGAGCAAACCTAAATTTAACCCAAAGCTTGGAATATACCCTAGCTTGATGAAGCTCAGGAAAGTCCAGTTGAAGTTAGCTAAAGCACAGCAGACCCATGAGTAAGAAAAAAAAATTTTTTTCTATTGTTGCTGTGAACTACTGAAATTTTGATGTACAGAGAAAAGTGGAATAGAATCAATCCTTGTTTAAAAACCCTTGGTGTTTACTCACTATGCCTGTGGAATATTACGAAGACCTTTTAATTCATGAATCTATTGACAAATGCATCTTCATGAGACTCAGAAAGATTATGGATGCTGAGTAAGCAAACATCCGTATCCTTCCCAAACTACCTCGTTGTCATGCAGAAACTCTACATGCTTTTTTTTTTTTTTTTTTTTTTTTTAAAAAAAGACAGAGGCTCACTCTGTCACCCAGGCACCCAGGCTGGAATGGAGTGGTGCAATCTTGGCTCACTGCATCCTCCACCTCTTAGGCTCAAATAATCCTTCCATCACAGCCTCCCTAGTAGCTTGGACCACAGGTGTGCACCACTACACCTGGCTAATTTTCTTTTGTAATTTTAATTGAGACCAGGGTTTCACCATGTTGCCCAGGCTGGTATCCAACTCCTGAGCTCAAGCAATCTGCCTGCTTCAGCCTCCCAAAATGTTGGGATTACAGGCACGAGCCACCACACCTGCCATATATGCTGCATCTTTATTAACCCTAGACTAAGTAATTCTTTATTGTATGAGTTTGATTGTTGGGGCATAATCTACTGAATATGTAATATACCTCCACACCTTTGCTTATGCCATTCTCTCTGCCAGGAATGCAATTTCTACATTTTCTCCTAATGAAATTCTATCCATCCTTAAAAGGTCCTGTTTAAACATTGACTACTCTGTGAATCTTTCTCTGATGTTACCATTATCCATCCCCAAAATAATATCTTCTGCAGATTTCTGTTGTATTTTGCATAGAGTTCTATTATAGCATTATTAAAGTCTGCTTTCAGTAATAGAGAAGTGAATATTTGTCTTCTTCATTGGACTGCCTACCCCTTGGTGAAGAAATGAGTTGTTAATCATTTCTGAAGTTCCTAAAGTGTCCGGCAGAGCATCTCACACATGGCAGGCATTTGCTAAATGTTTGTTAAATTAAGTGACTTAATGAATACATGGAGATAAAATGACAAATTCATTTCAGTGGTTTGGTATTCATTTGTAGGAGAGATTTGTTTTTGTACTCCACATTATGAAAACGAAGTTTATCTTTTTCTGCCTAACAATAACATTCATAATTATTTAAAACCTCCATATATCAAGAACCAATTCCAGATAGTATATCGTGCTATAGAATGCAACGGGCTTTGTTTCCATAGCATAGCATACTTGATTCTATTAGCTGTGTAGCCATGGCCAAATCACGTCACCTCTCTAAGCTTCAGTGGTGTCAGCTATAAAATGAAGGTGTTGGACCAAGGATGTCAAAGCTGCTTTATAATTCCTAAATTTTACAATTCCATGATTTGTAAATTAATTTTAAATTAGTATCCTATTTATTTACCAAGGAAAGCAAAAACAAGCCCAAAGACAAAACTAAAATTCATATATATATATATATATATATATATATATGAGAGAGAGAGAGAGAGAGAGAGAGATAGATAGATAGATACATGTATATGATAGGACAGGTACACTAACGGTCAGATGGCATTCACATTTCTTTCAAGTATCTTCAGCAGTACCCACAGGAGCACCATGGCTGCATTCTCAAATTAGCAATGATGAAACTCTTTTTTCAGCAGGAACATCTGGCAAGACAGAGCTGGGAAGTGACAGCTTCAGGGGCTTGCCAGGCCAGCAGTGCTGCTACGAATGAATGGAAGTCAGGCTCAGTCTATAATTTGAGAGGCAGAGTGGTGGGTAGGGAGCAGGCATTCATCACAGAGGTTCGCAACAAGGTGATTTGATTCAACTAGTTGAATTTCAAAGTCTGGAAAAACCTAAGCTGAGACAGAGATTGGAGATAGTAGTGAGGCTTTAGTCTTGGGAAAATTGAGATATATTAACATTTTGTTTTAAACCAAACACTTTCCTTGTTCTTGTTCCACTCAAATAACTTTTCTCCAGCAGCTTTTTAGAGCATACCTGGCCTCAGAGAGAGTACGCTGCTGACATCACAGGTGGTATAGCAGGCAGAGAAACCACAGGACAGTACTCTGTGGAGTTCTGGGGTTGCAAGGGGGGCAGCTATGGGGCAGCTGAACAACACATGCTCTGAGACTGCTTGATCAACTTCAACCAGAGTAACTTCCTTTTTACGCATTTTATACAAGAAGGGGAAGAAAGGTTTTCTCTGCTTTAAAAAGAAATGTTTGAAAATTATGAATCTAGAAGACTTTTGTAAGATTACATGACCACTAAGGTTTTATTTTCTCTTAACTTTTTGGCTTTATTTGAAGTATTATGGATATATTATATGTGTAGTTATATATCTATATCTATATAGATATACATATATAAACATTACACACACACACACACACACACACACACACACACACACACACACATAGAGAGTGAGTCCTGTCATTCTGTCATTCTTTCTTTCTGCCTGAAGCCAGCTTTTTCTGTGCAGACAAGGATAAAACCTTATGAGATGATGGAGCCACAAGATGGAAGGTATAGCAGGTGGAAGGCAATAAAAATGGGTAAGAAAATAAAAAGATAGAGAAAGGCAATATACATTATAATAGCTTTGGGATTAAATAAAGAAAAGTAGTTCTCAATGGGACAACTTATTAAACTAGAATTATGATACTGGCATGGTAATTAGAACAAGAGAATAAGGAACCCTGAAAAGCCAATTATGAATTAGACAGAT
Organism: Saimiri boliviensis; assembly: GCF_048565385.1. Classification (NCBI taxonomy): domain Eukaryota; kingdom Metazoa; phylum Chordata; class Mammalia; order Primates; family Cebidae; genus Saimiri; species Saimiri boliviensis. Next base: position 33,858,316 of record NC_133455.1, on the reverse strand, counting down.
ATTTTTATGTCCAAAAGTGTTAGAAAATTGAGACAAAGACTACCTGTTGTTCCCTTAAAACTTTCCTCTCTTCTTCCACATAATGGGGTTAAATTGGGTTCGTGACTGCCTGTCTAGAGACAAGATACATCAGCTGCTTTCCTGGTTGCTGCTCTGAAAATACAGTTGAACCTATGGAATGCTAGTGAAAGTATTTGCTGCTCTGAAAATACAGTTGAACCTATGGAATGCTAGTGAAAGTATTGCACGTAACTTCCAGGTTACCTCTAACAAAAAGAGGTTCCTTGATCTAGAATTCCTCTTTTTTCTTCATCTCTCTATAAGCTGGAACATCAGTGCCTGCCATCCAACTTTGACTACACAGGCAAAACAATGCCATGGAGTTTGGGAAATGCTTCTCAGACCTCAATGTGCCCAGGAATCATGCAGGGAATCTTATTACCAGATGATTCTAATTCCATTGGTTGGAGGAAGGATCAGAGATTCTGCATTTCTAACAAGCTTCCTGGTGATGCTAATGCTGTCAGTCCAGGGACCACACTTTGAGAAGTAGTGCTTTGGAGGATGATGGAGCAGCAAATAGAAGGTCCTGGGTCCTCCCGGAATTGCATAGAGCAGAGCCACCTTGTAAACCTGCACTGCTCATTTCAGGACTATTGTATGAGAGAAATTAATATTCCTTATTTAAACCACTATATTATGAATGTCTCTATTTCAGTATCGCAGTGTTTCCTTGAATACAAACATAACTAAAAATAAGCAGTTTCATGTAGAACATTAAATAAAGCCTGTACTTCCATTTGACATTACATTGTAATAGCTCTTGTTTTGTGGGCCATAAGTTTTCACATCTGTTGTCGTTAAAGAAGCTTCATTTCCTTTAACTGTGTTTGTTGACATTTCTCCATCAATGACATCATCATCCCTTGTAACAACTATGCAAGGGTTAGGAGGGGAAAATGCAGGGAAATCCCAAGTTTCTAGCTTGGATATCTGGGGCAAATGCTGGTGTTAGCAGCTGAAAGAGAAACGACAACAGCCTGGGATAACATAAAACATTTTGAGACATGAGAAATTAAGGATGCTGTGGAATGGCACTTTAAATTTGGAAGAGAAGTATGGGGGGACATGCAGCCCTGAGCATCATCAAAGTACAAGGTGAAAGTGTTGGCAACTCCACCTATTAGTTGTCTGACCCTGAGTAAATCACTCATACTTCCTAAGCATCCACTTTCTGATTAATAATGTGAAAGATTAAAAGAATGTCTACTGCTGAGGGTTACCATATGTATTCAATGAAATCACACAAGTAGAATTTAGCACAGTACTTGGCACACAGAAGCACTCAATAAATCTTTGTGATTTTAATCATAAGAGCTGAAATCATACACGGGTAAGACTGGAGAGGTGATTTTGTAGTATGGGAAGAGAAGTGGCCTGAGAATGAACCAACACTTTCAATGAATAAGGAAAAGATAAGAATAATACTCAGGAGACCAAAGAAGGAACGGTCCAGACAAGAAGAGAAATGAGGTACATAAAAATGTCAAGGAGAGTGTGGTCAGCAGTGAGGAGATGCTGCAGAGAAGTCTAATAAAATGATGAAGGAGAAAGGCTTTGTGGGATCACAAATAGGTCCTCGGAAATAGGTCACCAGACATCTTATTGAGAAGAGCACAGAAGCTGAGCTGCCTTAGGTTGGGGTGTGAGTTAGAGATGAGGAAGCGGGAAGTGCAATCTAGCCCATTCTTTTGGGAAGTTTGTATGGGAAGAAAAGGGAGAGATGAGATTTTAGAAAGCAGAGAGGAAAATACATGGAAAGGAGTAAGAAATGAGGACTCAGGATTGAGGAGGGTCAGAGTCATAAAACAGGAAGTTCTAGGGGATAGTGGAGATTGCAGTGCAGGGCTTGCCTTTTGCGTTGACACTTTGCCTGCCTTTCTTGGAAATTACAGCTCTGATAAGTATAGTTGGAGCTAACCTCAGGGTGAATACTCTTTGTTTAAAAGAGCACAAGTGTCTGGAAGCTACGTGGCTTAGACTTGGTGAGAGCTGGATGCCTGTGTGTGGAGTACATGTGACTTTCCGGTGAAGGTCCTCATGTGGGCAAGGGCTGTTACCCATGTCTCATCCACTTCTTGAATACAAACACACCAACCTATCATTTACATAGACTCACCAGTGCCAATATCCCTGATGTGCCAGTCTCAGCTACTTAAATTTGCATAGAAAGCTTCTCTTTTCCCATCTGGATGTACTTTTTACACTCAGACTTCCTGCCTGATATGGCTTTTATAATGCAGATAGTTGATATTGTCAGGTACTTCCCTCTATTCTGGCTCCTTGTTCTAGACTCTTCTGCTCTGTCCTGTTGCTACCCAAGTCTTGGACTAACAGCAGTCCTGAAAATAAACCAGGACAAGCAGTGCTGGCAGACAGTGTGTGGCCAAGTCCAAATGCAGGTCTATCAAGTAGTGTGAGGATCAAATCTCCTACAGGCTGTGAGACCTGGGCTTAGACATCACTGTGCTGTTTCATCAGTGGCTCTTAAAAGACTGATTGAAGATAAAAGAGAAAGGCTGATCTACTGACCATGGGGCCCCCCAAAAAGTCTACCCATCACCATCTGAGTGTTATGGCAGTGCAACTTTGCTGGGAGAGATGTCTCCAAAATGGAGAGTACTATTAATGATAAGAACATCACTAACAATGATGTGGGACTTTAAAGAGCCTCAAGTGATTTCACGCATGTCATGTCAGTTGCCAAGTGTTTTAGGTGATTTTTAGGAAGATGCCCTTTATGGAGTCTGAGAGCCTGGCTATTCCATATACTTATATTCCTTCTGTGAGAATTAAAAGGAGTAATATACTGTGACTGTTGTTGGAAAGCAAGGAGTGATAAACTCTCTGTGTTGTGCATCTGTAGCCAGGGAGGGATACACATACAAATAAGTCTGCTGCTTGCAGCTCCTTTGTTTACAATTAGACTCTGTTATGAATACAATTTCTATAAGAGAATAAAGAGAAACATACATCCTCAGAAGTAAGAGAATTATGTCTGATGTCACTATGGACTCATAGCTGCAGAAAGCGGTAAACCCTCTATTATTTTTCCCACCACCGACTGAGCCTCACTGACTTGGGGTTCCTTGAGTGTTCAGATATTGAAGACCCCCAGCTGTAGGCCTAGGGCAGAAGCAGTGAAGAAGTAGTATCTGGAGATTACTTGATATTACGTTTTGGGAAATAAATGGAAAGGAAAATGCTTTGGACTAGACACTGTCTCTTAATGGTCTATGATTTCTATTTTGTGAATAAGAAAAATGAATTAAGGTCTAGCCCAGATAGGGCCTGAGGTATCCCTAATCTTGACAAGTCTTAGATCATGGAGTAAAACAGCAGTGAAGCAATGGACAGCAATGAAGGACTATATTAAAAAAAGGCTTTCAAGGCACACAGGTGATCAACTTCCAACAGCACAGAATAGCCTAGAAGCACTAGACTGGCCTAGTCTCTAGCCATTAGTGATAGGCAGCACCCCCTCTGGACAAAGGCACTGGGAAAATCACAAGTTAAAGGAGTTAAGTTGCCAACACAGCCAAGTTCTATAAAGCATTCTTGGGGAAAAATGACAACTAGTACAGCAACAACTACAAAAAAGTCTGTCTTATTTCAAGCAGTGTGTATGAGCTACTAGTCAGACACTGGTCTTTTCAGCTTCATCTGTGCCCACAGAGATTAACTCTATGTGTAGCAGCACTTTAGAGCTGCTATCTGCTATGTAGGATCTACGTGGGATGCAGATGAAAAGACCAATAGAGTCACAACACAGTACACATATAACAGTGTCCTTGGGGTTGAATTATTTTATTAGTTTTATTGTACCTCTTCCTGAAGCTTTGGATAACAGAGGTATTTTTTAAAAATTTAATAAAAGGCAATTTTTTTTTTTTTTTACCATCTTTTCATTTCTAAAATCCTTGTTGAGGTAATGTTGACCCTAGAGCCCTTTGTTAAACAATGCTATTTGTTTTATTTCCCTGTTGCAAAGGTTTTTTTTTTTTTTATGAAGCAAGGGTTCAGATTAAAGATGAACAGAGGATTTACTGCCACCAGAATAAGGCGCTGAACAATGCTTACTAGCATTCACATTTCCAAGCTCTACCAGTGATGTGAACTATATTTAGAAAAAAGACATGGGGTCTCTTTTTCTCTGACAGTACATGTTTTCTGACATCTATGCAGGTATTTGGTGGTTACATAGCACACTGCAAATGCTTTGCTTTGCTCTTCAAACAGAAACTTTAAATGCTATTAATCAGGAATATTGTTTGCATATTTTTAGTCTCAACTAAAATAATTTCCCCAAACTTGAATCTTCAGAAGATAACAAATGCCCTGAGTGTCAATTCTACTTATTTGATATTTAAAAACCATGTCTTTTCTCAGAGCCTCCGGGCATGTGCATAATAACATCATCCACAGAAATACTTCAAACAAATAAAAGTGCCATAACACCAAAATTAGCGGTATGCAAATGAATAACTTATGTTCTACCTGTGTAGAGTAGTATAAAACTATCATTCACATGGTGATCTAATATGAGTATATTCACATTCACTTAGGAAGTCACAAAAATGAGGACCTACCATCTATTCCATTCCCTCTATCTATCTGTCCATCCATCCATTCTTCTATCCATCCCATCCATCCTTCCATCTACCCACCCACTCATTTACTCAACAAATACTAACAGTATGTCTTCTATATTCTAAGCACGGTTCTGAATGTGCCAGTCCTTGTGGAGTTTACTTTCTAAGTGGGAAAGACAGATAATAACTAATAAGCATAATAAATAAAGTATATATTCTGTTAGAAGGTGACAAGTGCTGTGAAAAAAAGAGAAACCACAGTAGGGGGATTGGTCATGCTGGAATGTATGTATGGTGTGGCAGGTGCAGTATTAAGTAGCATGGTCAGAAGAAGTTTCATTCAGAAGAGATTATTTGGACAAAGATTTAAAGACAGTGGGCTGGCTGGGTGCAGTGACTCATGCCTGTAATCCCAGCACTTTGAGAGGCTGAGGCAGGCAGATTATCTGAGCTCGGGAGTTTGAGACCAACTTCGGCAACATAGTGAAACCCTGTCTCTACTAAAATACAAAAAATGAGCCAGACATGGTGGTATGTTCCTGTAATCCCAGCTACTCAGGAGGTTGAGGCACGAGGATTGCTTGACCCCAGGAGGTGGAGGTTGCAGTGAGTCTAGGTCATGCCACTGCACTCCAGCCTGGCTGACAAAGTGAAACTCTGTCTCAAAAAATAAAAAAATAAAGACGGTGGATTGGCTGTGTTGAGGGTGAGGATTTCAAGTAGAGGGAACAACTACAGCAAAAGCCCTCAGGAAGTAGGGCCCAGCATATATTCAAGAAATAACAAGGAGAGCGATGGGGTTGGAGCAGTGTGGGGGCACAAAGAAGAGAGGAAACAGGGAGCCAGATAAGTGAGGGCTTACAAGACCTGGCAAGGACTAGCTTTCAATCTGAGGAAATGGGGAGTCAGTGTATGAATTTGAGCAGAGTTGTGACATGATCTGGCTTACATTTCAGCAGAATCACTCTGACTGCTGTGTTGAAAAAAGATAATAGGGAAGTCTTTCCCTACTAGCTTTGAGAATGTCCCAAGAGGCTGCGGAAGTAATCCAGAAGGAAGGGGCTAGTGGCTTGGACAAGGTGCTAAAGTAAAAGCAGCAAAAAGTAGTCAGATTCTGGGTAACTTGACAGTAGACCAGCATAATCTCCTGAAACACGTAATAAAATCTTCCTTGTTCTCACATGAACACAGCGAGGGGAGCACTATACACTGGTGTCTGTTGGGGGGAAATAGGGGAGGGACAGCAGGGGGTGGGGAGTTGGGGAGAGATAGCATGGGGAGAAATGCCAGATATAGGTGAAGGGGAGGAAGGCAGCAAATCACACTGCCACGTGTGTACCTATGCAACAATCTTGCATGTTCTTCACATGTACCCCAAAATCTAAAATGCAATAAAATAAATTAAAAAAAAATCTTCCTTGTTCTCTAACATGGATCAGGGATTTGTCATTTTAAGAGTTGCAGCTGTGTGGCATGGGTCTCAGCTTGAAGAGGACTGTATTCGTCCATTGTGTGTGGGAATGTACGGATGACTGGCAGGGACAGGCTTGCAGAAGTCTGTGCTCAATGAGGATTCCAGGGACCTGGAAGACTCTGCTCAGAGATTCACGGGATAGTAGATGAGTATCAGAGAGAATGGGCTATTCTGAGTGGATTGCAAAATCTGGCACTCTGACTATGCCCTGGCCAGTCTCCCGTGGACCATCCCTTAAGATGAAGAGGTTTCAATTAAAGAGCTGTATCATGAAACATTTTTGGGACACTGAGAACAAAAAGAGTCAGCAGAATTGGCAACAGCAACTTTTTCAGCAAGAAGAGATGGTGCCATATTGCAGATATTGGTACCCTCAATATTGGGCACCAGCAATTGGCAATGATGGACACATTGGCAGGTTTCAGTGGCACTGGCAGAACATTCAGTTGGCAGGGCTAAGGTACCCTTGATGGGAAGACACTAGGTATCACAGCCAGAGGCACAGACATCAGTACCTTTGACACATTGGGCATCTGCAGCTCTGAAGCAGCCCTTGGCAGTCATTAGTGGCAGATTTGGCACCTTTAGTGAGTATTAACAGGACTGAGAGCGCTTTTGGTAGGTCTTGGTGGCATCATCTCAAGCCTTGGTGACAGAAGATATCACTACAATAAGCTGGAGCAAGACAGGCAGAAAAGGGCAGATGTCACCTGGTCAGTGGTAGTCCAGTTAACAGTGTACATGTGATGGGAGACACTTTGAATAAATCATTAGGGGGAATTTCAGTAAGGCCTAGAATACGCAGAGAAGTGTTGCTCTATGATTGTGGCTGTTATCCTATTTTGAAGCCCTGGTTGGAGTTCCTGAAAACCCCTTTTTTATTTATAGTTAAGGGATAATCTAAGAACTATTCCACTACCATTGGAGTGAGAACAGCAGTCACAACAAAAATAGCTTGATCCTTAGGAAAATGTTTCCAGCCTCATAGTCTGGTTGGTGTGTGTGTGTGTGTGTGTGTGTGTGTGTGTGTGTGTGTGTATGTGTGTGTGTCTGTGTGTGTCAGTCCAGAATTTCTAATTATCTCAGACAATGGAGTGACTAAGAATCCTCAGCTCTACTTATGGGAATCCCCAGTAGAGTCACTCCTACAATAGTTTTAGTACTTATTATTTATTTAATTCAACAAGAATTTTTAGGCACTATAGTGCATCATATATATAACATCATCCTAGATATTGTATATCTAGGACAATATATATAACATCATCCTAGATATTACATAAATGCAAAAGGGAATAAAGTTTCTACCTTCCAAGAGTATGTAATTTCCATGTGTATACATTTGAAATAGATACAAATACAATTCTGTGTCACTTAACAACAGGGATACATCAGAATGTGTCCTTAGGTGATTTTCTCATTGTGCGAATGTCATACAGTGTACTTACGTAAACCTAGATCGTATCACCTGCTACCCACCTAGGCTGTTGCTCCTAGTCTACAAACTTGTCCAGCATGTTACTATACCGAGAACTGCAGGCAATTTAACATACATCACTAGGTGATGGAAATTTTTCAGCTCCATTATAATCTTATGGGACCGCTTATATATGTGGTCTATCATTGACCCAAATGCTGTTATATGGCACATGACTGTATACAAAGACAAGTTAAATGCCAGTTTTTTAAGTTCTAGGAAAGAAAAAAATACTGGAGTGGATTGGAGACATTTGGGAAAATTTCTTCTACAGTTTTTCTTGGGGTTAGTATATGGGAAAGTAAGTGATTGTATGTGTGTTTGTATGTATGTGTTTGTCAGAGTGGGGGATGCAGGTGGGAGTGGACAGGGAGAAAGAAAGGGAGGCTGAATATGGACATCAATTTCTTCTCCTTATTGTCCCTACTCCTAGTCATAGCAGGCACAGTCCTAGGATTCTCTGTCTGAAGTGACTCCTTCGGTGTCCTATTTGGCCAAAAATACCTGTTTATTCTTTGAGATTCAGTTCAAGCATCATCTGCGGGTCCAAAAAGCCTTCCCTGATCCTCATGCATTTAGCTCTCCCCTCCTCTCACAGCATTTTCCACATGGTATTCTAGTTTTTGACTTATCTATCTTCGTCTAAACTGCAGGCAGAACTCCTTCAGGCATGGACCCAGTGTTCTCCATGTTTCCAGTCCCATATCTGGACTAATATAGAGCTGAAATGAATGGACAGTCTGATTGAATGGATGGACAATGAGCAATTTTCTCATGTCTAGGCATGGTTGTGTGGGTCTTTGCAGACACTGGATGCCTCTGGAGTTGCTCTAGCTTCCTTTCGTCTACCTCTGAGCCTATTGGGACTTGGGATACAAGGTAATTGTCACTTCATGTCTACATCATGTGGCACTTGGAAAGTGTTCTGGCTAAAGTGGATGATAATGTAATTGAGTCCCAGAGGTGACAGGCAGGGAAATGGATATCTCTACATTGACTGAAATAATCTCTTATACATCTGTGGGGAACATTTCACATTCAAAGCTGTCTTATAATACATTTACCTCTTAGTATCTAGAAAATTGTAAATACAAGCCTTTGCCACCAACCAGTAGCTTCTAAGTAAAGAAGGGGTTGAGGGTTAAAACTAACATAATGCATTGAGGAAAAAGCTTTTAACCTGTCAAGACTCTGTGATTCATAAATTATAACCTTAAAAATAATTTAAAGTGTATCCATTTAGCACTTACACCTTCATGAATTCATGAAACTACAAGTAAAGCTAAAATGTATTTCCTCTTGAAAACATGAAATAGCAATCTGGCAGTTTCTTGAGTACTCACTTCCTTTGATAAGAGCAGTAGTTACCCGGTAACTTAAAAAAAAGAAAAAAAAAAGAAAAGCCGAATGTCTATTTACTAAAATAGAAGACAATAGACCTGTGTGAGATACTGAAAATGGCCAGTCATTTCTTTTTTCCAAAGATGAATGTATTGATGGGTGATTCCACAGAGTACAGACATGGGGCATTCCTGTGATTAGAAAGTAGAGGAAAGCAGTTAAGGGCATAGACTCTGGGGCCAGGCTGGCCAATTTCTGTTCTGACTCTGACACTTACTAGTGGTGTGACCTTAGGCAAGTTATTAACTTCTTTGTGCTTTAATTTCTTCACTTGTAAAATAAGGATTTAATTTTGAGATTTAAATGTGTTAATCTAGAGTTAATCTGAAGTACTTAGAATAGTGTCTGGCACATAAGCAATTTTCTATTTAAGTGATTGCTATTAACGCAGGGGTTTGGCCCACGATGTTTTTCTGGCATGCTGAGGAACGTCTTGGGGAATGTGGATTCCATAGGTAGAGTGTTCACCATGGGTCCGCAGAAGACCAACCATCAGGCTAGAACCCAGCGCCAAAGGACAGGTGTAAGGACTACTGGTGTGAAGTCCGAAATCCCATTGACTGCCACCCCTCCTCATCCCTCACACAAATAACCACAAAGGAATACCATGGAATGAAACAGTGCTTAGCTTGGGAAGAAAGAATAGTAACTATGTCACTAGTTTAGCCTACTCCATTGAAGCTGACTATACGTATTTGTTTGGGTTTGAAATATTTAACTCATTATAGCTTAAAGGACAAAGTGATGAATTAAATTTATAGCTGGATTGATGGCACTAGGTGTATTTCAGTTGTAATAAGCAGAGGATGGTTATTACAAATAGGAAAAAATAGCATCTCTATCTGCCTGTTAGCTCAGCACATGCTTTGGGTCACTTTTTGCTTGGAGTGTCATGAGTTTTCATAACCTTCCATAACAAAGAAGATTTCTTTTTAAAATTTGATTTATGTATTTTTTTTTCTTAGAGACAGGATCTCATTATGCTGCCCAGATCTCATTATGTGGAGTACAGTGGTGGGATCATAGCTTTCTGCTCTTTAACTCCTGAACTCAAGCAATCCTCCTGAGTAGCTAGGACTATAGGTGTGTGTAATACCTGGCTAATTCTTTAATATTTTTGGAGAGACATGGTCTCACTATATTGCCCAGTCTGGTCTTAAAGTCCTTCCCTTATGCGATACTCCTTCCTTGGCCTTCCAAAGCACTAGGATTACAGGCACAAGCCAACATGCCCAGCCACAACAGAGAAGTTTTAAAGGTACATAGGAATGGCTTTTTGAGTCATCTGTCTCCCTCTCCAGGAACCTACTCCTGATTCCCTGAACAGAAGGTACCTTCCCTTTCACCTTTCACTTAACGTACAAAACTTGAAATATCTCACTTGAATGCCATTGATTGACAATAAGAAATACAGTCAAATTCTATTCAATGATTAAGTTAGCACTTATTTCAACTGAATGGTAAAGGCAAGTGATAATGTTTTATTCAAAATGGCAGATATGCTGTTTCACAGTTCCTGTGTAAATGCATACAGTTCTGTTTTTCTATGAAATTACAATGCCTTTAGCAACTTAATGGAACTACACTGTCAAAATCTGACTGCTTGGCTTCTCAGTTCACTTCCATTCCATTCTATGCTATGTATATTTACATCGAGTCCTTGCTGTTTAAGGTGCTCTTCATTTCTCCTCCTCTTTCATCTTCTCTCCCATTCCCACTCATTGATGGGAACTGACTGCATTACTTCCAAGAAATGCAGACAGGAAGACCTCTCTGTATTAGGCTTATTCATTGTCTAATCTCTTAAATAGGGAGGCCTGAGTTATGACTTTAAACATCTTCTCTTCTAGCTTCTGATGGACTAAACAATAATCTCTAAATACATTTCAAAATGATCAGTTTAAGTAGATGACAATCAAATTTGAAAGTGTTGCCAGTTTCTTATCTAGAAAATGAATAATCTGCTTTGTGAGAAATCTACCAGCAAGAGTAGAATGTTCACTATGCAATGCAGTCACGGGCATTCTTAGTCACGGACTCTCTTATGTCGGTAATTAAGTTCTTTTCTGTTACTTCTTGGCCCCAGGCAAAAGCAACATCAAAAATGTATTGATTTTTGTTAATTTAGGGAGAATTTATTGAACATATGCAAATGGTCATAACTAATATCAGCTGAGTTCCTCTAAATGTCAGAAACTTCATATGCATTTTTGTATTTAGGTCTCACAATGACCTGATGTGATAGGTTCCACTATTATCTATTATTTTCTAGATAAGGACACTGGGATTAGAGAATTTAAGTAACTTGCCCAAGGTGACACAAACAGTAGGTAGTTAAACTAGGATTAAATTAGATTTAACTAAAAGCTCAAGAGAGTTATTTTTTGAGCCCCTGCAAGATTGCAAGTTCCTTAAAGATGCCTTAAGTGGATTATTTAGCCTACTCATCTCATTATCCTCTTACTATCTTTAGGGTGCTTTGAAGTACAGAGTTTAGACAATACCGTGGGGTGGTTAAGAACCTCAGTTAAGCTGCCTCAGTATGAATTCCAGTTTATTCACCTAAAATAGCATTCACAAAGTCCCATAATTTTCTGTCCATTTCTTGCTTAATAGTTCTCCACAGCATTTACCATTACCTGAAATTACATAGTTTTACTTCTTTTTTTCTGGGTTCTCCTACTAGAATGTAAGCTGCATGAGGACAGCGACCTTGTAGGTCTTGCTTCCTAACACCAATTTCTCAATAGCTAGAACAGTGCCTGACATGCAGCAGGTGGTTTATAAATATCTACTGAATGAATAAATAAAAGGAGATACATTTTGCTTATTGTTTAAGCCTGGAGTAATAATTCTCAGATAAAATTAATAGGCCGAATGAACCCTACCTTTTTTCTTGGCTAAGCTTCAAACTTTCTTTTTAAAAGTATATTTAATAGACACTAATATAGCACAAAAGCTTTGGAAAGCTCCATTTTAAGTGCTTTACAAATGTTGACTCATTTAATTCTACGGAGTAGGTGAAATCATTACATCCACTCTAAAGGTGAAGAACCAGGCATGGGAAGATTTAGACACTTGCTCACGGTCAGAGAATTAGGCAAAGAATGGAGCCAAGAGTCAAACTCAGAGAGTCTGACCATGTTCCCAACCATTCATGCTGCTTCCTGGATTAATCCCATAAAAACAAAATTTCCCTGGAGTTTATGCTCTAAAGAGGTGTCTTCACTTTCTCTTAGAGAATGACCTTTCATCTTGTCCATTTTCCTTCCTCTCTACCCAGATTAAAGAAGAAAATAAATTAAGATTATTTTACTTATTGAAACAGCACCATATACTATCAGTGAAGTTTCTCTCAGGCTACTTCAAGGATAAAGAATTGAATGACCCCTGGAGGCTACTGGACAGCTCACATGGCCTATATCTGCCTTTCTTCTTTTTTATGTTTGCCTTTTTCTTGTATTTCTAGAACTCTTGGATTCCTGTCACAACCCTTCCCTTCTAGCCTTGAGAAGGGAGTTCAGTGGTCCATGGAGGCTGCAAAAACTGCCTTTTAAGTCTGAAATGTAAAAGGGAGCCCAATTTTATAAATGATCCCTGTTCTTGCTTTTAGTCAATTGATTCTTTCATTTCCTGTCCCTTTCGGTTTCTTTCAAAAACACACAAGCAACTCACAGCCTCAGGTCTCTGATATAGCACAGTATTCACTCAGGAGGCAATTGTCATGAGCACAGATATCCGGGATTTAGTTCCAGTTCAGTTACTAAGGAGCAATATTCCTTGGGGCAAGTCAGTTAATAGGAATGGGACTTAGTTTCCTCATCTGTGAAATGACTCCAGTGAGAAGGTGAGCTGGAGATTTACAGGTCTCTTCCAGCTCTAAATTGTGATTATTCTTTGATGAATTATGTGAGGAAGGGAAAGTGCTCAAATATCTAAGGCCTATTTCTCTCACTACGGATGGCAGGATAACTCCAAGGGAGTCACTGTTCTTTATCAAATGGGGGTGAACTTCTCAGAATTGAAGGGTAACAACTGCTGGGGATAGCAATAGATCAGAACCTATTTTTTCTGCCTAATTCCTTCCCTATTTCTCTGTAAATATCAGAGGGAGATTAGGAATAAAAGTGATATTTCGGCTCTGTGGTCTACATAGTAAACAATTCCAAGATAAATTCTTTAAAAAAACACATTTAAAAATTCTGCCTCTTTAGCGTGGGAAGAATGTAGTAGCCCTCTTGCTTTGTGAAACTGCACAAAAAACTTGGAGCAGAGCATGGGTAAGTAAGTTTGAGTTGTACGCTCTCAGAGCCAGCAGTTGTTTAAAAATCTATCCGGCCCATGCAGTTATTGGTATTTTGCATTTTGTACATACTGGCCTTTGTCATTTCAAAGGGTGCAAAGAGCTTCATGAACATTGGCTCTTCCTTCTCTCGATGTGACCCTGTAGAACAGACTAGTTACTGGTCATCACTTGTAAACAGGAAGCATGAGCCTCATCCTAGAAACCACAGGCCATCAGTGCTGTGGTTGTTACATGCATGAAGGACATGCCTTATCCCTTAGTAAAACATTTAAAAATAAAGGCGCTCAGTTTGGAAATATCTTTGGGTATCCTGACCTGACCCATTCAGAAGTGACCTCTAATCTGCATTTAGACACTTGCCCATGGTCAGACAATTAGGCAAAGAATGGAGCCAAGATTCAAACTCAGAGAGTCTGACCATGTTCCCATTCATGCTGCTTCCTGGATTAATCCCATAAAAATATAATTTCCCTGGAGTTTATACCCTAAAGAGGTGTCTTCACTTTCTCTTAGAGAATGACCTTTCATCTTGCCCATTTTCCTTCCTCTCTACCCAGATTAAAGAAGAAAATAAATTAAGATTATTTTACTTATTGAAATAGCACCACACGCTATCAGTGAAGCTTCAATTCAGTCTAATAAATAATAACTGGGCATTACCAAGTTCACATTCTATGTGCTCCATACCTAGGAAAGGAAGACCAATATGGCTAAGATCCTAATCTTGAGTGAGAAACAAATTAGTCAACAGATGGTTTTATGAGGTGTAATGGGAATACAGAAGGGTTACATCATCTATCTAGCCCGGAGAGAAGATGTTGAGATTTCTCCAAGGCTTAAGTATTAAGGAATGAAGAGGAGTTATCCCTGGGAAGAAGGGTGACAGTTAAGGTACAGAAAGGAGATGATGCTTCTGGCATAGAATGACTAGATTCTTAGTAATTCTATCACCACTTCCTAGGAAGAGAGAGAATATTTCTTGCCTTACTTTGCAGTTTAATGAGGGCTATGAACCTGAATTCTGGTGAATCAAATGTGGTTTAAAGTAAGTGATACATTTCCAGTCCTGGCAATAGAACATTCCAAGTGATCTATGTTCCTCTCTACCCGGCTGTTTTGGCAGCCCACAAAGAACCAGATGGAAGAGTCCATGATGGAAGAAGCCAGGGTCCTGAGTTACTGGTTGGAGGAGAGCTGCCTAACCCACACTGGATTGGCATGTATGAGAAGTAAATTTAACAGTGTTAAACCACTGAGAATGTGGGGCTGTTTGTTACAGTGGCTAGAGTTCATTACCCTGATTATATTGTGTGCCAGGCTAAGGAATAATAAAAAGGATCTGAATGACTTGCTGTCATTTCAACATTTATATAGCCCAAATAACTTAGGTTTTGACTTTAACGTCAATTACTCTTTCTTCCTTCCTCATCCAATGGCACCAACCATTTCTTTTTTTAAAAGGTGATGTTTTAAAGCCTTTCAGCAAGTCAGCTGCTCCTCCTGAGTGTGTTACCAACACCATGTATCTTTTAATGACATTTGTCTACTGTATATAATAACATTATATACAATTATTATATTTATTATATAACATATAATGTACAACAAATGCACTATAGTATATATAATATATATATTTTATGTCATAAAATATATATAATAATTTTATGTCAGATAAAACATATATATTATATTGTATGTAGTAGGTTATGGTCTAATATGAATATAATATGTTAATGTTATACAATATAGCATATATATATAATGAAATATCATTTAAAACTTAATTAAAATAGGCAACTAAAGATGTTTTTATACCTATGTTCATGGCAGCTTTATTCACAACAGCCAATAGGTGAAAGCAACTCAAATGTTCATTGATGGGCAAATGGGTAAGTCAAATGTGGTATATATGTATATATGTACAATGGAATATTATCCTGCCTTAAAAACAGAAAAAATTACATATGCCACAACTTGAATGTACTTTGAATATATTACACTAAGTGAAATAAACCAGTCACAAAAGAAAAAAAAAAGAAATATCATTTAAAAGGTATGTCCATATAAAAATCAATTTTTCTCATTAGAGTACACATTTTGTGAGGGCAAGGGCTTCACCTATATTACTCATTACTGTAACCCTAGTGCTAAGGGAAATGCCTGATGTATAGTAGGCACTCACAGTTATTTTCAGAATGAATGAATAAAGATAAATATAATAGGATAGAGGCTGTTTTTTTTTTTTTTTTAAAGAAATGGACTTCAGCTATGTTCAGATATAGGCCTTCTGCATGCAGAAAGAGCTCCAAGCCCAGGGTTGCAGGTTGCTCCCATGAAGGTGATAGCAGAAGCTATGCAGGCAGATGAAGGTGCCTCAGGAGGGTAAGGGAAGGAAGAAGATGAGAGAATTAAGGCTGCATTTTAGGGGATATCAATGTATAAAAAAGACTAAGCACAAGAAGCTAATGAAACAATATTAGAAAAAATAAAAGTAAAGAGAGTATTGCAGCATGGAAACAGAACGCTATAAGAATCATAGTTTTGGGGTCAGATCTGTGAGGGTAACATATTCAGTAAACACCTGTTTAATGATTGCAATAAGTGCTGAACACTGAATAGCATATAGTCGCATGAAGGTGGCCAAAGAGGCTGACTCCTTTTCTGAGACATACAGCCATCCCTGCTAATTTTACACATTTCTCTGGGATGGTATCAGGCTTGTGGGCCAACTGGGTCCTTCCACTAGGCTGATACAGTAGGCTATATTCCTGATCTGAGTTCTTCCCTGTTTAGAAGATTCTCAGCAGTATGGAAAAGCTCTTGATGTCATTGGATATTTATTGATAAGTTAGGGGTCAGTAAACTATGGCCGACAGTCTAATCCTGCTCTATTGCCTGTTTTTGTAAATCAAGTTATTTGGAAGATGGCCACACTCATTCATTTCTGAATCATCTATGACTATTTTCACTCTGCAACAGGGTTGAGTAACCACAATATAGGACATATGGGCTGCAGAGTGCAAAATATTTATGTTCTGGCTTTTTTCAGAAAAAGTTTGCCAACTCCTGATCTAAGTAAGCATATCTTGTACCCCTCCCCCACAAAACAACAACAACAAAAAAACCCCAAGACATTTTCAGAACCTAGTAGAGCTTACAAGGACCCTGGGAATACCACAGCCTGTCTTACTAGGAGTGGACCTACAGAAAATAGAATATTCTATGCCCTCAGCTAAACTGGGTCCCATTGTACATTTACTTTAGGTTAGGACCTCCATGCTAATAATGCACATATGTGGGTGTGAGATTCTCTTTGACTGTGTATCTTAAACTAATATCCACTGGGTGGTAGGCCAACTTTGGGTAGTAGTGAGTTTAAGACACGCAATAAAAAAAATAAAAAGAAATGCAAGTGAAAAGAATGAGGGCAGATGGGAGAATCAGTGATGGAATGGGAGAATGAAAAGTCGCCCTGTCAAAAGGTACCATGAGAGCATCTGTACCTGCAGGCTATATTCTGTCATTGCCCTTCTGAAAAATAGCAGAAGAAATAAGTACAAATTTCAATCATTTTTCTAAGTGACGGGGAAATAAGACTGCACCTTCCTTCCTAGACATTTAAAGAAATAACATTGGTTGTACACTTTTCCCCTAAAGCTTACACACATCTGCGTCAATTATCAAGACTAGAATTAACAAACGCCTGAATGTTAAGGACCTTGAAAGAACTAGCGTCTTCAAGAGAATGACTGTTCTCTTGAAGATGGTAGTTCTTTTAAGGTCCTTAAAATTCTCTTAATAGAATGTCTCTGTTCTCTTAAAGATGCTAATTCTTTCAAGGTCCTTAAAATTCAGATGTAATTTCTTTAAAAGAATGTCACATTCATAATACTCCTTTCAAAGGCTGAAATAATCTGTGATTTCATCATATTAAGACTTATTTCTAGAGTGATTCTCTTCGTCTATGACATAGGGGTAGCAAAGTGACAGCTATAACCAAATCTGGCCCCCAATACTTTATTTGTTAACAAAGTACGAAAAAAACCCACAGTTTTCTGGGGTAGGGAGGGGCAAGATTTCTGCTCTCCAGTGTGCCACAGGTTCCACCACTCATATTACCTTTTCTTTAAAAGTGTTTGAGTTTTACCACCTCTGCTCACAACATTTTGAGGGCGTTAACTGTTGCTTTGATCTATTTTCTCTGTTTAGGCCTAAAATTAAATGATCATTTGTAAGTTTCTAGCTATGTTAGTTTTTCAAAACCTGTTTTATTTGCTAACATTCTTAAAGTTTTGTCCAATAGAGTTTAGTAAATTCACTAATATATACGGGAAATTCCTCTTTTCAGTAATGAAGCAACAATGAAGAATAAATACAATTTTAAGAAACTGTGCTGTTTTATGTGATTACTGATTTGTGTATATCACTTAGATCAGTGATGTTCAGATTATGAAGTGATTATGTACAATTTGCAAATCTCAGTGTCCCTAATTTCTGTATCATCTTATATCATGCTACATTATACCTAACTTTACAGACCAGAGACGTGCCTCTTTTTTGAGTGGCAATAGCAAAGGTGGCTCTTTTTAAATTTTTTATTATTTTTCAATATATATTTTATTGCACTTTAGGTTCTGGGGTACATGTGAAGAACATGCAGGATTGTTGCATAGGTACATACATACTAATGTGTTTGCTGCCTCCATCCCCATCACCTATATCTGGCATTTCTCCCCATGTTATCCCTCCCCAACTCCCTATTCCCACTGTCCCTCCCCACCAACAGACCCCAGGTGTGATGCTCCCCACCCTGTGTCCATGTGTTCTCATTGTTCAACACCTGCCTATGAGTGAGTACATGCAGTATTTGATTTTCTGTTCTTGTGTCAGTTTGCTGAGAATGATGGTTTCCAGGTTCATCCATGTCCCTACAAAGGACATGAACTCATCGTTTTTTATGGCTGCATAGCATTCCATAGTGTATACATGCCACATTTTCCCTGTCTAGTCTATCATCAATGGGCATTTGGGTTGGTTCCAAGTCTTTGCTATTGTAAACAGTGCTGCAATGAACATATGTGTGCATGTGTTTTTATAATAGAATGATTATAATCCTTTGGATATATACTCAGTAATCAGATTGCTGGGTCACATGGAATTTCCATTTCTAGGTCACAAAGGTGGCTCTTAAATCATCTAATTGTGAATATCACAGTCCCAGGAAGATGGCCCAAGGAAATAAAAGGTGGTTTTTCCTTGTAGTTATTGATGGGTTATTCCATTTTAACAGCAAATGTAGACAATGGAAACTAGACTGTAAAGTAGATAATTATAAACTGTATCTGGCAGACTTGTAAGGTGCACCCACACCCCGCCCACCCTACCCCTGGTCCCTACCTCATGGTATTCACACCCTTGTGTAAATACCTCCTTTTTGTATGAACTGAGTCTGGTGATTTGATTGTAATGAATAGAGGATGGCAAAAAGGTGGGATGTCACTTCTGTGATTAGGTAGCAAAAGTGTGTGACTTCTACCTTGCTAGCACTTTCTTGTCCTCTCACTTGCTCATTCTGTTGAAGCTAGCTGCATGTTGTGCGATGCCCTATGGGGTGACAAGGAGGCCTCAGCCAACAGCTTGTGAGGTGCTGAGACCTCAGTCCAAGAATCCCTAAGTGCTTGAATCCCACCTACAATTGTGTGAGTGAGTTAGGAAGTAGATCCTCCTGACTTGAGTCTTGAGAGAGCTATAGCTTTTTGAAAGAGCCAGAAACAGAAGACCAACTTACATTGTACCTGGATTCCTGGCCCACAGAAATTGGGAGATAATAAATGTTGTTATATGCCACTAAAATTTGGGGTAACTTGTTCTTTAAAAATACAGAATATAAATCTTCTATTAGAGTAACAGCACACTTTTTTTAAACCTAAGCCTCAAACTGAGGATAGAAAAGGGGGTAATTTAATCCATTCAGAGGTATTCAGTGTCATTCAGTGAAAAAAATAATTAAATATATGTAGCCCCAATAAATATTGATTAAATTGAGTAGAACTTAGAAGTAAAGGGTCACTAAAATTCAGGTGTTCATTATGTAGTAAAGTAACAGTAGCAATGAACAAAAGTGAATACCAGACATTGCACTAAGATCAAGAGTCCTGTGATAACAACACTTACTAGTCATCAAATATTTTTGGGTTTGCGTTTCGAGGAATTCCAGGATTTAACTGAGGAGAGCAAGTAGGCAAAGGGACAGTAGCAGAGAGGCAGAAAGTAACTAGGTATCATGGAAGCCAAAAGAAGACAACATTAATAGTGAAAATTTGCCCCACGGGATTAACAAGAATCCTTGAGCTTGCCTTGCAGGAAGACAGGTGAGGAAACAGCTTGTTATCGTCTGCTCTGCTTGAAACAAAACTGGCTGATTGGCTGAAATTGGCTGGAACCAATGAGGCTAACTGGAGTCTGCACAGAATAGACTTACTCCCCTGAGAGGTGATGTTTTGATGTCACAGCCTGAATTTCCACATCATGTTTCATACCAATTCCCCATGAATTTGCACAGGCAACTCATGAAAAAACATGAAAGGACAAGTGTGCATGGTAAGGGACATTCCAAACTTCCCATTCCTTTCTACCAGTCACTAACCAACCCTGAAGCCCCTCCCTCAGAATCTCTTTTAAATATACAGCTTTCAGGTTGGTACAGGGAGACGGATTTGAGCTGGACTCCTGCCTCCTTGCTTGGCTGCCTTGCAATAAACCTTTCTCTCTACAAAATCCAGTGCTTCAGTGTTTGGCTGCAATTGTGTGTAGGCAAATGAACGCAGTTTGGTCGGTAACAATAATTGTCAATAGTATCAAAGTTTGCTGAAGTCTAAGTAAGGTAAAGACAACAAAGGGCTTATGGAATTTCTGCTCTTCCACTTACTGGTGACCTTCGCACTGGTTGTATGGGGTAGCAGCAGAGAAAGGACTCAAGCCAGTTGAGGGGTGAGTGGAGCAAAGGAAAGGCGGAGACAGGGAATATAGATAAATACTAAGTAATTCCAAAAGCTATTACAAAACTGGAAAACATCAGAAGAGGAAATACTGAAAACCAGAGTGAGCATAGAATATAAAAGTTGCTTATGTGCTGAAATACTCTGTCAACTCAGGATGAGGGATATGAAGAGAGCAGATACAATATGAGCCTTGACACAAAGTCCTCCAAACCTTTAAAATGAAAATCCTTTAAATGCCTGACCTTCAGGTGTTATATTATGAAAGGACAAAAGTATGTATGCCCCTTTAAAAAGGAAAATGTATTAGAGGATTATCCAAAGACTTGGCCACATACAATTCTTATCTGCAAAAAACTAAGTTATATGTTGAAAATAAGTAATCAGGTAATTTCCCTGTGGCCAGAGAGACAGAAAACTACAATAAGCCTAACATTTCTAGGAAAGCAGAAAAAAAAAGCCACTTTCTCATGGAACTTTGGGTTTGTTTCCTTTCATAAAAAGGGAAAAAGGTGAAACTTGGTCTTCAAGAAGTCTAGGAAAGCTTTTAGAGCTGAGAAAAGACTGAGTTGGGGTTGGTGAGGGAAGTAGATGCCGGGTGGAAAATGGATAATTAAGCTTTACAAAAGGTCAAACATTGCAAAAGACAGAGAGAAAGATGTATTCTATGTGTTGAATGTATCGAATGTACTGGAGAAGATGTAAATCTTTGCATTGGTGAATATTTCAGTATTAAAAAGACATATTACAGAATAGCTATTCTTACAAAAAAAAATAAACTTTTTGCTTTGAAGCTTGACACAACAAATACAAATAAAGCATGAAAAATATGCTTTGAAGCATGCCAACACGTCAAGATTGTACTGAGCAAAGCACCTTTTCTCTGTTTAGGAACAATCTCGCTAATTCCATAACATAATATGTTAATTAAAGGATCCCAGGTAGCAACCATGTATTATTTCCTCTCATGACAGATGAAGAATACAAATATTCTGAAGACTGAAATTGTATAAATAAAATGAAGAGACATTTTGTCCATTTTCTGGCAGTGCAAAGTAAAAGTGAATGCAGATGAATGAGCTGGCAATAAAATGACACCATTAACTATCTGAAGATTGGGCTCATTACCTAAGAAGGCAAAGCATCAATTTGTGGCATTATAACATCCTGTTTGTGCTGCTGAATGTGCGTCTGGATGTTTTTATATACTCTCTACTAATTTGTGTGCATAGTAAGCTCTGCTGCATCAGTTTCTCAATAGCAGCTTAATTTTGTATTGTTTCTATTATATTATTTTCTCTAATGAGAATGGTATTCTGTCTTAGAAACAAACACTTCATTTATTCTCCAAATAATTCTAGGTTCAGTTTCTCTTGTTCTTTTATTATCAAGTTGTGTGTACAGGATTATAGATATATCTTAAAATTGAGGTGCTCTTGATTAAAAATATACATTTGAATGACACGTGAGGAAAATATTTATTCATTCAATCCCTCACTCATTCATCATTCATTTTTTTTTTTTTTTTTTTTTTTTTTTTTTTTAGATGAAGTCTCATTCTGTTGTTTCCAGGCTGGAGGGCAGTGGCGCCGTATTGGCTTACTGCAACCTCCATCTCCTGGATTTAGTCAATTCTCCTGCCTCAGCCTCCTAAGTAGCTGGGATTACAGGCGCCCACCACCATGCTTGGCTAATTTTTAAAATATTTTTAGTAGAGACAGGGTTTCACTATGTTGTCCAGGCCAGTCCTGAACTCCTGACCTCAGATGATTCACTTGTCTTGGACTCCCAAAGTTCTGGGATTACAGGTGTGAGCCTCCGTACCTGCCCCCAACTCATTCATTCCTAAAAAGAATGTCCATGTATTGGGTTAAGCATCATGGGAAATTCAAGGATGTTGCACTGTCTCTGCCCTCAGGATGTTTATAACATAGAAGTGACTGAATGTTATTAGTGCCTTCAGATAGGAAGAAGCATAGGGCCACAAAATCTTGGAGGAAAGGGAAGGTCAGTGTATTCTCTCATACCACAAATATTTCTTGAGTGCCTACTATGTGGCAGGTGCAATTCTAGGGCCTGGGTATATAAAATAGAGAATAAGACAGTCAATGACCTCATGAACCTTGCTTCCTGAGGGTGAAATGGAAAATAATGAAGAAAAAGACAAATAAATAATATGACTTCAGATTGCACTAAGTGGCATGAAGGAAAATAAAGCAGAGCAATAGCAAGGAGAGCAATGGTAAAAGAAGAATGTGAATTTTAACTCACAAAGGCCCTGTGAAGACATCACATCTGAGTAGAGATTTGACAATGTATAGGAGCAAGTGTATGAAGTTCCAAAGGAAAGGCTTTTCAGGTAGTGGAACTTTTGTAGCACAGGATAAAGACTTTATTCTAAGTGAGAAGGAAATTCATTGCAGATTTGAAGCAGGGTATAGCATGATCTGATTTATATTTTAGAAGGATCATTCCAGATACTGTACAGAAATTCAGTTATAGAGAGGTAAAAGGTAATCTGGACAGAGGTTAGACATCTGTGAATATTCCAGGTTAGAGAAGACCAATGAGAACTTGATTCACGTAGTCTAACCAAGGATGACAGATGGGAATGCACTGTGGTAGTCCATCTAGAGGTGGTTGGTGAGGACTAGCTTGAATATTACTCAGATGGTAAGAAGTGGTTCCATGATGAAGGAAGTTGCACAAATGAAGTGATATGATATGACAATATCTGAGTTGAACTTTAAATGATGGGCAGCATGTGATGAAGCAGGTAGTCATTCATTGATCTATTGAGTGCTTATCTATTTTTATGAAATAGGCACTGTGCTAAGTGCTAGAGATACAGCAGTACAGAAGCCGTTGTTGAAAGTGAGAAGCAAACTTGCTGAGAGAGTAATATTTTAAGTAAACCTACACGAGCAGAGAGGTGAACAATATGCTCATAGGAATTACTTCCAGAATTTGTTCTAAGGATGTTTTATTCTTTTCCATTTAGTGTAGAAAATTATGTGATTAAACTCCTTTGTATACTTGGCTCAGTGAATTCACAAAAGGAGTAAGTTTCTATCAGTAGAAATTCAATTCACTGTCAGGTGGGAAATTTCATCAGATAATTTCCTTAGAAATAGTGATTAGTATTTACTTCTCTCACTCTGGAAAGGAGAAAGTATAGCCTCTCTGGAAAGAAAAAGAGGATAAGAGAGTACAAAACCTAGGCCAAGGTCCAATATAGGTGCATCTATTACAGTTCATCTGCTACCTGTCTCCAATGTTGCCCCACAGTCTTTTTCCAAACAGATGACCCAACTTCAACTTTCCCTCCTCCTAATCCCAATTGTACACTGACCCCAGAACTAACTGGCCTAAAGTAGTCCAGTCATGTCCATTCTCCCATGCCTACAGAATAAATTTCAAATTCCTCAGCCTGACACACACTGACCCAATCTACTTTTTTTTGCTTTATCTCTGACTACACACTCCTCAATTGTTGTAATCACCTTGAATTTTCTTCTTTTTAAAATTATTTCTTGAATTGTATGAATATGTTATGAAATACATATACCATAAAACTTACCATCATCACCAAAAATATTATTATTATTTTAGGTGTATAGTTCAGTGGCATTAAGTACATTTGCACTGTTGTGCAAATCCTATTGGAATTTAAATCTCTATTTCCCTAATACTTCCAGCAAATTGTTGCCTGAACCATATATATATATTTTTTCTTCCTAGGGCCTCCTGAAATGCCTTTTCCAATCCAAATATTAACCAGGCTTGACCCTGCTTAGCTTCCGAGATCAGACAAGATCAGGCACATTCAGGTTACCATGGCCACTGACCGAAATGTCTTCGTTTACTTATCAATTAAAATCCCACATATCTGAAAGATTCACGCTCAAATTTTTTCTTGTTTCTTTAGGCTCCTTTGACACCTTGTCTGGAAACAGGAGGTCAACTCTACTGCTAGGTGATACACTGCTTACAGTAAAAATGATGCCTGGCTGTTAAATTGCATCTGGACTAGGAGGGCCTATACATGAACTATAAACACATGATAGGGATGTGATACTTTGGACTTCCCTGAGTAATGACTCTTGTAATTAGTCAGTTCCCTTGTAGGGACCGTGGATGCTAAGTCTTTGGAGTTGTTACAGGAGATATTGCCTCTTATAGGGCAGGAGGCTTTTACGCTAGGGCCATTCCTGTACCCACCCAATATGAATCTAGTCTTCTTGAACCTGAGCTGCTACCCGGGGGGCCAGAACTGATACTTTTTACTGCTATTAGGAATCTCATTGAAGAGAAAATCTGAAGCTTTCCTAGTGGCCAGCAATATTTTCTGTATTACATTTTTTCTAAGTAAATCTCAAGCTAGTGCTCATGCCTGTAATCCCAGAAGTTTGGGAGGCTGAAGTGGTAGATCATCTGAAGTCAGGAGTTCAAGACCAACCTGGCCAACATGGCAAAATCGTATCTCTACTAAAAATACAAAAAAATTAGCCAGGTGTGGTGGCATGTGCCCGTAATCCCAGCTACTCAGGAGGCAGAAGCAGGAGAATCGCCTGAACCCAGGAGGCAGAAGTTGCAGAGAGCCTAGATCACACCATTGCACTCCAGCCTGGGTGACAAAGAGAGACTCTGTCTCAAACAAAAAGAAAAAAAAATCTCAAACCAAGTGTGGCCCATAGTAGTCTCATAGTCTGAATGTGCAGTTGGACCTAAGAAGACCTGCTCTTGAGGTTGCATCGATATGTAGAAAGGTTGTACTAAATACAAATACTCCTTGCATGCCTGAACTCAAAATCACTAGGAACCTGACACAGGACTAGGGCAATAAAAGCATTGCTCACCTTTGGAAGGAGCTGGATTGCCTGTAGAATTCTTTGTCGGTGCCCAGAGTTAAGGATTCCAATTTCCAACAAATCCTGATCTTCCATAACATTGCTTCCCTGAAAAAAAACCAGAAATGTTAATCAAGCATTTATACTGTGGATATAGAACAATGGTTTATTTAATACAGAGAAAACCAATGAGTGACCTGATTTTTATGAATAAAGACATAGAGTCATTCTTCCATGAGGGTGAGGACAGAGTTGGTCACCTTGTTACTGATGTGAAAGTTAGGGGAAAGTTCCCCTTCCCTCATAAATATCTCTTGAGGCTTATATCCACATTGGCTTATCTGCATTGGAGAGTTATTCCTGTGACTTAAAAGTTTGTAAAAATGTGACTGCTTCTAGGAAGAGTTGCCATTTAGGATTATTACTGACCGACACATTGATGTTAATGAATCCTTTTTTTCCCTTGACAACAGAATTTGTGAGGAGGGCTGATAGAAAAATTGACATATATTAGGCAGATTAAAAGTGAGAATCAGTACTTAATTTAAAAATACTGAATCACAATAGCAAACCCATAGAATCAACTTAAATGCCCAGCAATGATAGGCTGGATAGAGAAAATGCAGCATATACACACCATGAAGTACTATGTAGCCATAGAAAAGAATGAGATCATGTCCTTCGCAGGGACATGGATGGAGATGGAGGCCGTTATCCTTAGCAAACTAATGTAGGAACAGAAAACCAAACACCACATGTTCTCACTTATAAGTGGGAGCTAAATGATGAGAACACGTGGACATAGAGGGGAACAATATACACTGGGGCCAGTTGGAGGATGGAATATGGGAGGAGGGAGAGGATCAGGAAAAATAACTAACGGGTATTAGGCTTCACACCTGGGCAATGAAATAACCTGTACAACAAAGCCCCATGTCCCAAGTTTACCTATGTAACAAACCTGCTCATGTATCCCTGAACATAAAATAAAAATTAAAAAAAATTATTGAATGCCAGACACCAGACCATGATATGAAGATAGAATGATGAATAAGACACAGAGCCCTTCCCACGACTGCCTTTATTCCTTCCAGTCCAGTGATGGCAAGGAACTGCTCTAAGGTAGTTGGGATGCTGAGACTATACTATGATGGTGACATTTGCTGGGAGTCCAGAGGGAATCAAGGATATTTTTTCAGAAGAAAGGACATCTAATCAAGTATAGAAAAAATGGGTGGTTGGGGCTTAGCACCTACAAGAGGAAGGATGATGGGAAAATTATGTGCAATGACCTGTGAGTAAGAAGGAACGTAATGTACTTGGAAGCATCATCACGTTCTGGGATAACACGGAGAGAGGAGCAAACAGTAAGGCTGGATGAGTAATCAGAGGTCAGACTATACAGATATTGCATGCCATGCTGAGGGCTTCAGACTTCATCCTGACCATAATGGGAAGCCATGGACAGGTTTTAAGAAAAAGAGTTACATGCTGAGATTCCAAATTTAGAAAGATTATTTTGATTTCTGTGGCTGGGCCTCAGTTTCCCTACCTATAAAATGATAAAGTTGAGCCTACAATGTTCAAGGACCAGTTCAGTCCCCAAATTCTCAGATTTAAATGGTTATTTTAAACCTCCGATTAATATTTGAATGCAGAAGTTTACAGATTGCTCATTCTATCCCTTGATTTTAAACTTTCAGGGTTTGTAATAGTTTCTTTTTAAATCAAGTCATCCATAGAAGTTCAAGTATTTAGATCACTTTTTTTTTTCACAAATCAAACTGTCCTACTTACGTATAACACAAAAAATCAAGGATAGAAATGACAGAATATCTATTTATTTAGAGTGATGAGTACCATTAGACACTCAAAGCAAAGGAGACTGAATTGGAAAGGGTGATTCTGGGGCATGAAGACCACTGCGGTTGTTCTCTAGAGACATGGGTGTAGACTAAGGTAGTGGGCACAGGAGCAAAAAGAAGCAGGTGCATTTGAAAACTATCAGGAGTTTGACTTGGAGATTGAACATGCGGAATGATGGAGAAATGTGGAATACACACTGGTTCAAGGCTGGGGCAGTGAGTGGAAGTTGATGCCTTTTCCTGCAGTAATAAAGGAGCAGGGACAGCCCTAGTGGGGTACAAAGTGAGGTTATGTCTTTCCCTGGACAGAGACAGAATAGATGGATGTAAACAATAATATCAGACTGCATTATAAATGGATAACTGGCTGTTCTTAGAAGGAATAAAGGCATTGGAATGGTACCACAGCCAGGGATTTAAAATGGGCATTCACTGGACAAAAGCTTTCCATGTACTCATAGAGTCATTCCTATGCATAAGCAACACCAGCCATCTCAGAGGAAGCAGAATGATCCAGGTATTCAGCAGCATGATAATGAAAAGCCTAATGAAAAACAAATAAAGCCAGTCTTGGCAACATGCCACAGGAAATATTGCTCTCAAGAAATTACTCAGTGCACACAACAGAGCATGGCTGAGAATACAAATGACTTCATTTTGAGAAAGCATTATTATTTCCAGAAATGGACTAGTATGGCATGAGTGAGATATGTGATACCATTCTGACTTTTACTCTTTGAGGAGTTACCTGGCCCTTAAGAAAAAATCTTTGGCCATCCTTGTGTTAGAACATTACCAGGTTTTCCAGGTCCTAACTTACCAACCTACAACTTCAGCCCATGTAGAATAGAGGACCTGGTTCCTTTGCATAAACAGAAAGCATATGAATATCCCATAGCGTGCATATCTACGATCTCTACGTAATCCTGACAACTGAATTTCAGTGTTTGAATACTGAAAAGATTTGGAAAATTAAATCCTTAAAGACCACTGTTCTTCCTCTACACCTCCAACATACTATTTTCTGTATCTTCGGTAAGAGAGGAGTCCTTGTGAAGAATTGTAGGGAAGTTAGATTTTTTTTTTTTTTTTTTTTTTGAGACGGAGTTTCGCTCTTGTTACCCAGGCTGGAGTGCAATGGCGCGATCTCAGCTCACCGCAACCTCCGCCTCCTGGGTTCAAGCAATTCTCCTGCCTCAGCCTCCTGAGTAGCTGGGATTACAGGCACACACCACCATGCCCAGCTAACTTTTTGTATTTTTAGTAGAGACGGGGTTTCACCTTGTTGACCAGGATGGTCTCGATCTCTTGACCTCGTGATCCACCCGCCTCGGCCTCCCAAAGTGCTGGGATTACAGGCTTGAGCCACCGTGCCCGGCCAGGAAGTTAGATATTTTTAAAGAAGGTGTTAAGTACATAAGAACAACTTCTTTTTGAGTCAAATTTCCTAGCATATAGGTTAATTACCAAACACTTTGCAAAAATGAACCAAAATTATGGGAAGCATAAGAAAAATAGTGAAAATGTGTCAAAGGGGAAATGGTACTAATTGGGAAATGGAAAGGAAAGGATTTACTGTCCCCAGTGAGGCATGCTGTTAGAAATTTTCTATTTTATCTTTTTCTATAATACACGGGGATGCCAAAAATATCCTAGTACATAATTCAGCCAGCCTTTTGTCCAAACAATAGGGGACTTGGAGTCTGCTGAACTGGGTTTGGATCATGGCAAGGCAAACTTGGCTAAGTCATATATTCTTTGTAGGCTTCCTGGTCCTCATCCATCAAACGAAGCAGTTTAATGAATATGCATTCAGTTTCAAAATGCTATGATTTCAGTCATGTTTGACTTTTGTTGGTATCATTATACATAAACATAGATTGTATATTTTGAAATTACATTTCAGTGTTTCAGAATCTGTAATCTAAAATTAGCTTTAAGAAGTGATTAAAGACAAATTCAGGAATGTATTTTTTTTGACAAATCAATCTTGGTATGATGGACTTATAAAATTTCTTATTAAAAGAAATTACAGAATTACTTATTTTTGCCGTAGTATGGATTCTTATCGCTTTTTAGGAAAAACCAAATGTTTCAAGCCTTATAACTAACCATTTCTTTGGCACCTGGGTGGCAGTTGTGCCATCAAGGATAATAAACATTTCCATTCTTCCTAGGGAGCCGAAATTAATTCTCACTTTGTCACTTGCTTTTACGAAATGTTAGTAAATCTCAGCTTAACTTTTTTTTCTTTTGAGACAGAATTTCACTCTTGTTGCCCAGGCTGGAGTGCAATCGCATGATCTCGGCTCACTGCATCCTCTGTCTCCTGGGTTCAAGCGATTCTCGTGCCTCAGCCTCCTGAGTAGCTGTGATTACAGGAGTCCATCACCATGCCCAGCTAATTTTTGCATTTTTAGTAGAGACGAGGTTTTATCATATTGGCCAGGCTGGTCTCAAACTCCTGACCTTAGGTGATCCACCTGTCTCAGCCTCCCAAAGTGCTGAGATTACAGGTGTGAGCCACTGCTCATTTTTCTTATTAAAAACTGAACACAACTCTAGCTTTCTTCCTCCTCCATCAATTTTTTTTTCCCACATAACTGATAGGTCAACGGTTCGGGGGCAGAGCTTCATCATGTCCATCTTTTGTTTAGTCATCTACTACACTGCACTCTCAGTCTCTTCTCCTGCCCAATACATGCCTGTCCCACTTTTTCATCTCCCATTTTACTCCTCAACTCACCAGAATAAGCTGTTCTCCTCCATCAACTCCACAGAACTTCTCTGTCAAATGTTAAGAATGTCTTCTCAATTGCTAAATCTAATAGATTCTTTTAAATCTTGATTTCAAGAATTTACTTGTCACATGTAGGTGGTGGCCACCATATTGGACAACACAGATATAGAACATCTCCATCACTGCAGGAAGTTCCATTAGACAGTGCTACTCTACAGTTACAGACACTAAAACTTCAGTCAAATCACAAAAATGGGGCAGTAACAGGGAATTAAATCAGGGGCTCAAAAGTATTCATGAGTTATTCTCAGGATGTAATTATTCATGTGCCTCTTAGTCAAAGTCCATGAACATTAAGTTGAGGATCTTTAGCAAATTCTCTTCTAACTTTTCAGTCACAACAACAAATTAGAAGGTTGTTCTAATTTCAGCAACATTTCTTTATTGTGGGACTATAAATCTATGCTATGAAAATGACAAGTCCAATCACTAAATTATTTGACTTTTCTTAGAATCCACCAGTCACACTGCATATGGCATTTAAATAACAATAATCAATAAATAAAGTTGTTTAGTTAATGACTTTCTAGAATGATCAAAGGCCCAAATGCAGTATTTTTAGAATAGCTGTTCTTTGCCTGTCAAGAAATGTCTAATGCAGGGTGTCTTTATTGCTCTCTTAAATCATGGAATGAAAAAAGTCACCTAATGTTTTATGCACTAAGAGCTGAAAGTGGAAGTTTCTTTGACCATGGGGAGAATGTCTTAGGTACTGAACTTCTTCAGCTGCAATAAAAAGTTAGGATGTCCAAATAGAATGAAAAGCAGTGATTGTATTTAACTGCTCATTAGAAGTAAAACAGCTGTTTACTGAAAACATTTCAAAAATATCTGTACTGATGGCTCTGTGTCTCCAAACTCTGCATTGAAAATTTCTCCTAGTTTTATAAACTTAATGCTATATCTTATTCATTTAGAAAGCTTTCTTTTATATTACATATTATGGAAAATGTTAGGGAAACATATTTAAAGACTACAGGGAACTGGCTTATTCTTAATATAAGCTTGAGTTGGATAATGTTATTTATTCTCTTTCTTCATCCAGTCCAAGACTAAAAAAATCAGGAGGATACTGTTGATTGGGGAACTTTGCTTTTGCTCTATAATTAGCTAAATTAGATTCTTCTTCACAATTTATGTGACCTTAAATATTTGAAGTAGAATCACTGTATAATAGAATGACAGCAAGATCTTACAAACTTACAGAAAAACATATACTTTAGTTTGTTTTTAATAGTTAGCTTTCTTATAACATAAACAGGATGGTAGCATGAAACTGTACACAATTTTCTTGGAATAACCATGTTACCCCTCTCCTCCTATAAAAGCTTTGAGTCAATTTGATATCAATTTATAAGTAAATCCAATGCATGTCTTCTCTGCATGATTATGATAATAGTTATTGTGATAAATACCAGATTTATTATTATTATTATCAGTGTTGGAAAAGGCTTTATTTAGTTTATCATGTAGAAACATGGGTGACTATAACTGATCAGATGATGGATGATGTTCTTCTTCCAAGAAGAACAACATTAACTTTCTCTCTCACACTAATGAAATGGCATTGGAAGAAAATTTTATAGCACACCAAAAAAATCCCTCTACCTTAATCCTCCATTTAAACATATTCTGTCTACTACAATAAAATTTCTTGCATACAACTTAATTAAATTTTCGTTTTTAGCTTATGAAGAAAGCTTTCTAGATTCTTCAGACTATGTGGATTATTGATTCAAATAAATATTACATCACTGAGTAATAAGACTGCATCTTATATGTGCAAGCTGTATATTTTAATAAATTATGTCTTAAGGTTAAGATATAATTTAGCCTTATACATTTAACATGATTACAATGAATTTTCTGTCACCAATTTTTTCCTCTTTATTTTTGAACTCAATTCCCCTTTGAAACATCTGTTGTCAACCTACAGAGAAAGAGAAGAAATTTAAGTAGACAAGTATTTATTTGTTAAGGTATCAAGCAGGATTTGGTGATATCATAAATTAAAATTGTGATTCACTTGAGATGTGTTCATGTAAGTTTTTAGCATTATGTGTATTTATAAAAGACTGCAATATAATTTATATAGTAATTTGTACTGCCTTTGTTCAAAATTTTATAGCTATGAGAGAAGCATCCAATTCTTCATTTGTAAGGATGCTAACCCAGAGCTCCTTCAAGTAAGAAGAAAAGTTGATGTCAACACTTTTTTGTATGCTCTTATTTCTCTCTAGATACATGTATCTGTATAAATATAAAGCAATGAATACCTACTGCCTTCCTCCAACTTTCACACTAATAGCAGTTGGTGTCCATTAGTGCAAAGTAAATAGCACACTTACTGTGTCAGGCACGGCACTGTTCTAAATACCTTCCATATATTACTTTATTGAATTCTCACAATAACTTTCTATGAGGTAGGTACCTTGTTCCCATAGCTGGCAGGAGACTTTCTCAAAACTTACCCTATGCTACCTCTAGTGGGAATCATGTAGGAGGTATAAGGTTGAGTTAAAAAACATGGTTAGATCTATACCATTTATATTTTTACTTAAGAGTCATCTGAAATTCACATTTGAATGCAAACGTTCCAATGCATTTTATGTTTGATTTCACAGCACTGAAGCAACAATGAACTCCCTCCAAGGAAAAGAATTTGGAGAGCTGTCTAGTCTATCCTTCCCTCCTCTGCTCCAGTCCTTTCTGCTCACTGAATCCTGGAATCAGGCTTAGCAGGGACTTAGGGGGTTTCTAGTTTCTAGTCTAAATGTTCCCTAACTACCCACAAAGTTTTAAGTTCTCTTTTGAAGCGTGGTGCCTCGCTGGGTGGACACCAACCCTAGAGAGGTAGAGAGGATATTAAATGCTTTAAATGGTCTTTCTCAGCAGCTGAGTCTGAGCAGGGGGTGCAGCTGTGGTTGGGGTGGCACCTCTGTCCTACTCTTTTAGCTCCCACTGTTGTGCAGACCGAGTGTTGCAGGAGAGCTATTAGAAGAACATGCCAGAAGCGGAGATGAAGGGAAAACAGTTAGCAGCTGTCCTGTGTTCTTTTGTAATCACAAGCTGTGAAGTTGGAAAAAAAAAAAAAAAAACCTCCTTGGGTAGGCTGTACATAATCTTGGCAGGTATCTGAGTGCTGTTCTTCTGTCTAATACGCCGAACATTTCCCAGTGCCTCACAAGAGAAAAGTGAGACGTGATTAGGTGAGTTTGGACACCTTGCTTTGAACAGGCAGGGAATATGGTGCCCTTGTACATACATCAAGCTCTTACAAATGCCCTCTCACTGTAGATGTTGATGCAGAGCTCCAAAAGGAAGGGCTCTTCTGTGGGAGAGGCAAAAAGAATTTGCTCCTGGGTATTTCCAACACAGCCACATATAATGAGGCAGAAAGAAGTACCTAAAAAGATTACTAGCCATTAAGCATTCACTATAGAGCAGGTGCTTTGCTCACCTAATTTATAATCCTTACAGCACTCTTGTAACATAGATGGTATTATTTTCATCTTACAGAGGAGGAAACTGAGTCTCAGAGATGTGACACTATTGAGTCAAGTTCACAAGATAAGTATAGGATGGATCTGGGATCTGTGTTTTATTTGGTCAGACTGATGCTTACGCTTTCTTCACTACAGAAAAAGAACCAAATGTTTAATAGGGGACATTTTCTGGATGGAGATTCCGGTCCATAGATATGTAACATTGCCAAGAAGTTACTCCCACAATCCTATTTTCACACACACAGGCTTACATCTATATTGACAGACCATAGGGAATGACTGCCAGAGTTTCTCCAACACATTGAATTCCACATAAATTATTTATCTTCTGAAAGGTCAAGTGGTTAGTTCTCCTTCTAAACTACCTTAGTGTATTCCAGAACCAAACATGTTAATCAAAGTGACCCAGGGTGTTTCCTGCTAAAGCACCAACTAACTTGCCATGTTTCCTGCTGGGAGGCAGGAAATACCAGCATGGCATTAGGTTGTGGTGAGAGATTCAGCTCTTCCGCAGTGCCTTGTCGAATGACCTGAGTGGTCAACCAGGAAAATGAAGTTCTCAGGGCCAACATCATGTTTGGGTGTCTTTCCTTAAGGTCTGCATCAAAGTCAGATTTAAGAGGGAGGATGTCTAGAAAGGAATGAAAGCAGAGGATGTTTGGGGACAAGCTAAGGACATTTATGTCCCACACTGCACGAATTCTGAATCCAAAGAAAAGAGAATGAGTTGCAGTCCCCTGAGAAGGCTATCCAGGCTAAGGAGGCTGTGATGGTGAAGGTGGATGATTTAGCCCTCTGGGAAGTGTAGAGCTGTCAAAAAGGAGACTCATTAATTCACCAAAGATAAGGTTGTCTTCAAAGAAAAGACATCCCTGGATTTAAGGATGATGGGGTCTCCTGACACTGAGGACTATGTTCAGAAATAGCCAAACAAACAAACAAAAAGGAGCAAAGAGGAAGAGAAAGGGAGGGAGGAAAGGAGAAGAAGTGTTTATTTTTAAGGGTGAAGGGAGTAGAATTTCCAGATAAAATACAGAAATTCAAATTTAAGCGGCATCATGTATTTTTATTCACTTAATCTGGCAGCCTTAGAGAGGAGATCACTGAAATCTGGAAATGACCTGGCAGAGTCCAGTCCAGAGCTACCGCTGAGGCAGGCATTGTCATTCATTCATTTATTCAACATTTGTTTGTTCAATGAATATTTTTGAGCATTTATTACGTGCCAGGTACTGGGCTCTTGCTGTGAGATACACTGAGATCAGGAAAAGGTCCCTCTACTCTTAGAATTTATAGTCCAGTGGGGAAAAAGGGAAACAACTGAATAAAAAATACATAAATAATTATTTAGCAAAGTATTGCTATATACTATATATTTACTATATTAGCAGGGACTATTAAGTACTTTGTTTTGTTTGTTGTTCATGATAAATTCTGATGTTAATACACATAATTATTATCATTATTTACCGATAATACTAAGAATTGAAGGCACAGAAAGCTGATAATTTGTCCAAGGCCATGTGACACAGGTAGTAAAACTGACATAAAGGGAATCAATGGAGTTCTAAAGTAAACAAAACAAAAAACAAGGGAGATCTGGGTTAGAAAGGCTGGTGAGGAAAGTCTCTCTGAGAAAGTGACATGAAATTAAGACCTGAGGGGATTAGAAGGAGGAGCTCAACTGTGAGAAGGGCTGTTACAAGGACATTCCAGGCAGAAATAACAGCAGGTGCAAAGGCACTGAGGTGAGAAAAAACATGAGGCATGTTCTAGGAACAAACAGAAGCCTACCAAAAACAAAATTTAGTGACTGAGAGGGAAGAAGACCTGTGAGAGAAATGCAGGAAATAAGATAATACAGAGGCTTGCAGAATCTGATAGGGACTTTGACTGTCTTCTAAGTGCAGTGGGAAACACTGAAGGAAATATACTAATTTGCATTTTCAAATGTACTCTGGATTCAGTGTGGAGAATGGATGGAGAAATTGAGAGGTACGGAAGTTGAGCTTAACAACCAAAATTGAAATAACAGTTTAGAAACATAAATAATCTAAAGGAAATATGATGAAATATGACCTTTTGGGGGACTATGGAAATGGGTCTCACTGGGGGGTCAAGTCTCTAAGCCAAATGCATCTTTTATTTGAATCAAAGAGAAAAGCCATATAGCAAAGATGAAAATCAGAATAATCTTTGATAAAGGTTCTATGTGGATACAACTATGAATAAAGATTTAGCAGTGCCTATGAAAATGAAAATGTTCAGACTCCATGGACCCAGCAATTCTGTTTCTAGGTCATGGCAGACATTGCTGGGAGGCTGAGTCCTTTCTCCCTCACTACCTCCCACTACAGAGGCTGGATAAGCTAAAGTTCTCAGCTTCCCTTTAAGTGATGGTTGAATACATGACAGAAATTGTCATTGGAGAACTTCTTTAAAAGCTTTTGCTTTCCTAATGAAAAAGGAAAAAAATCACCTGCTACCCTTCTGAGCCTGTGAGAATGGACTCTCCTCAGGACGAGTGGCTAAACTGTTCAGACAAGGTGACAGTAATGGGCTCGCAGCCCTTGGACCTCCAATGATAGATATCTCCATTGGATATCTGGAGGCAAGCAAGCATAAGCCATGGAAGGGTTAGTTCTGCATAAGAAATGTTATTTAAAGCTCTCTCTGCATCTTTTGCATCTAAGTTGCTCTGACTAGTGTTTATCTGTTAGTGAAAATAATGATGGGGACGTGTACTGTGGCATGTAATTAATAGAGGTTATAATGGAGGCAACAGATATTTACTGTTTATTTTAGGCAGACAGTGGTACAATAACATAAAGAACAGCAGAGAAGAGATACTAGGAAGAATGAAAGTTATCAGATCCAAGTTGGGGGGTGTGTGTGTGTCAATTATAGCATTGCCTCTTCTCATTTTAACTTAACATTGTGAATTTCTCATAAAAAGATTGCTTGAAGGAATTTCTTTCCTCTGGATTTTGGTTTCTATTAAAAACTAAAACAGATGCAAAATTATCAAAGTGTTCATGGGACTAACAGATTTTAAATTTGGGAGTGTCTTTCAGCTTATAATTGAAGACGACAGGTAGCCAGAGATTGCATAAAGTTATGGTTCTAAAGGAAGCACAGTTTTATATAAACCTGGTATTCTACAGGAAAAAAAAACATTACTCTTGAAATCCAAACACATGATAATCTTAACAGGGCAGAAACAGTAAGAACATTTGGGGGTATGGTAGGTTGGCCTTAGTGTGTGGCTCTTCCGTGAACTCTTGAGATATCAGTGCTTTTGCTCAGGTCCTTTGGAGTGCCTTTGGTGGGCAGTGAACGGTGATTACTGAAAGAGTTGACTGATAGAATATTCCTGACTTATCTCCACGTTTTAATTTTGGTTTTGGGCTTGAAAACATTTTTCTTGAGATGTCGTCAGGATAAAAATATTTTTTCCACCTTGAAAACTCTGTTTTGACTTTTTCAAGTTTAAAATTTGGTGATGGGAAAACTTGCTAGCATCACAACAATGGGATTAAGTGTGAGGAGATGATCACTCTGGGCAGACAGGCAGGAGGCTAACCCAACGAAGGGTTAAACTAAAAGCTGAGCAAAAGCTCTGCTAGGAAGAGGCCTTTGAATTGTTCTGGGACTGGCTAGGGCCACCATTTGTCCTTAGGTTAAATATGAGGGAAAATTTGAATAAGGCCTACGAATATCCTTGTCCTTTCTATAGCATCTATACCGTGAAGGATACTCTCATTTATTAAGTGCATTTTCTTCACTGAATAGTATTACTCAACCTAAAAGAAATACAGGGAAAAGAAAAGGAGGGACATCCATTTTCATAATGAATGTAATTAAAT
Organism: Saimiri boliviensis; assembly: GCF_048565385.1. Taxonomy (NCBI): domain Eukaryota; kingdom Metazoa; phylum Chordata; class Mammalia; order Primates; family Cebidae; genus Saimiri; species Saimiri boliviensis. The sequence goes on along the minus strand of NC_133455.1, from coordinate 33,821,118 downwards.
GTCCTCTTGTCAAGGTTTTCAAGTTAAAGGTTCTGAGTTTTGTTTCCAGAATATTCAACTGGTACTAAAAGCATCACGAAGTCCCTCATATTTACTAAAATTTGTGCATTATGAAAAGGGAGCACATTCTATCTAGGTTAAAGAGGAGATAAACAGTTATAGAATTTCATGTTTCTTTTTTTTTTTCCTTTAAAGCACTTTATTAATGAAAAATTGGAAACCTAAAAATTCAACAGTATTCTAATAAAATGTGGCACATATGATGGAATATCATGCAGCCATTAAAAGAGATGTAGAAATATACATGTTTCTTTCTACTTAGTATTATATATCTTGCTTCCTTTACTGGACAGCAAACTTCTTGGGAGAAAGGATCATGCCTGAAGCATTTTTGCATCTCCCCTAAAATCTGTCTGCTAAGTGTTGAATAAAATAAAAGCTTGAAATAATGAATCTGTAAGTAAACACATGAAGTGCTGATTTATTTTAAAAACTTAAGTCTAAAGATCACTAACTAAGTTTATAAGAAAAGCACTGAAAAGTTTGAGCTGGAAATTCTAATATGCAGGATGCCTGATGTGTTTTCCCTCTCAATCGAAGGAAAGATAAAGATGGAATTGCTGGTACACCATAACACCAAAATGTTCTTAATTTTTTTTTCAGTTTTGCAAATTCTCATGATTTGATTTTCATCCAGGACTGTCAGTTGAGACATCTGATAATCTAAAAGCATTCAGAGAATTAGGATCCCATATGGCTTGAAAATATTTCCTATCCGGCAGGAAAAAGAGAACATACTGTGAAAATAATACTTGTATACCCTTCAATTTACGTGTACAAGGAGTACAAATAAATTTAAATCATTACTCACCATATAATGATTATAATGATCATAAGGATTGATTATAACAACAAAAATTAAAAGAATATACAGTTCTTCATAATCATGAGACATTATAAAAAAGCAGAAGCATACTTCAAATCAATGATAGTAATAGAGTTTTGTTTTGTCTAACAGAAGAAACAGTCATTAGAAATGAGCACCGGATTAGGAGTCCTGGCTTATCGGTAATTAATTCTATAAACCTAAAAAAGTAATTTAACTTCCTTAGGCCTTAATTTTCTCAACTGAGCCATGAGAGGGCTGGACCAGATGTTTCCTTCTAACACAACATCTGTTCTGGAGGTTCTAACAAGGAGTATATCTACTCATACACTCATATTGCCTGAAGAATAATTAATTCTTCTCGCTTCGGGGGAAATGTTATTTTCTTCGGATGAGTGTTCAGTATTGAGAAGTGCACTTACATAATGGTGAGAGAGCAGGGAGAGCTGGGCTTCGCTCATTTCACCAATAAAATTATTACTGTTACTTTAATTATAACAAAAACAGCTATTTATTGAGAGTTAACTATGGGCCAGACACTGTGCTTTAATCCTCTGAACAATTCTATAAAATAGATATCATTATTATCATCCCTATTTTACAGATGAGAAAATGGAAGCACAGAGATTCCTAGGGACCTGGCTGAAATCGCACAGTAAGTGGCAGAGCTGCTGCGGAAATGAAGGCGGATGTTGGAATCAGATTCCCCTGGCCCCACTAGCCTCCCACAGCTTCGACAAGTGTCTTCTGCATGGAATTGCCGAGATCTGATGGATGGGAGATCTGATGGATGGAGTCTCTTTCTACCAGTCCAGTCATTTCCATGAACCTTCTTTCCTACAATTTCTACCCAGGGATTGAAGACTATTAATAAAAAGGTGCTCCCGGGTTCACCTTAAAGCTCTGCACTTTAATAGCAGTGTGACTCAGGACCAGTAACCTTCTTTCTTTGTCTGTACAATGGGGATAATTCTAATGCTTATCTTCTAAGGATGTGGTGACATAATGTTTATGAAGTTGCTTTATAAACTCTGAAGTAAAATTGCTAAAAATAAAGCATGCCTGCTAGGAACTACTTTTTTTTTTTTTTTTTTTTTTTTTTTTTTTTAAGAACATAGCACTGTAAATCTTCTAGTTTCATGTTGTTTTTGCTAGAAATAGTCTATTCTGAAAGAGGCAGCATGTGTGATAGAGGAAAATTCAGGGTTTTTTGCCATGCTGCCTCCCCCCGCCCCGCCCCACCCAGCTTTGCCATTTACTTAGCTTTGTGGCCTTGGGCAAGTCACTTGATCTGGCATCCCACAGGCCCCATGCTCTAGGGGCTCTGCATTTGGGGTTTAATATTCTGTAGTTGCTGTTTTGAAGTTCATCCTAATTTTTTTCTTTGAGTTGGTTTGTTTGTTGTAAGTGAAGTCTGATGGGACAACGAAGAATGCACTGGGCTTAGCTCATGGGAGGTCTTACTTCCTGCTGCATCTCCAGAATGGGTTCTGCCAGAGACCCTCTTTGTTGCTCTCTCTATCCTGGGTCCTGCCCAATCTCCCTTTCTCTGTTGAGTCCTAAAATTGCTGCCATCCTCCACTCTTAGCAGGAGTCTGGGTGCTGACAGAGGGAAAGCTTGCGGGAAGCACTCAAGTCCATAGAACCTGGGGCCGAGCATGGCATTGCCCATCCCTGCCCTAACAGGTAGCACCATAGCAAATCAGATGGGTGACCAGTCAGAAGCTATCCCAATCCAGATATTTAAAAATCCTTGTGGGGGCATCCCCTGTCTGCTATGGACGGAGGTTAATGGTCACTGGATAAAAGAGATGCCTGATTAGACTTCCTGGGCCCTGCTCTCTCCAGGACAGTTACCACAGTGTTCATGAGAATCCTGGAGGAGTCTTTCTGGGAGACTTTCCACTGTGAGCACAAAAGCCTGATCAGAGGATTGTGAGGCAAAAGGGGTGAAGACAATGAATGCAGACTACTGTTTTGAGAAATCTGAATGAGTAAGGGAGGGGAAAATGTGCAGTATAGGTGGAGAAGGAATGGGAACACGGGAAGTTGCTTTATTTTCTTCTTTTTTTTTTTCACTCATAAGAACAGGAGGAGTGTCCTGGATAGAGCAGGGCCCCAGGAAGGGTAGTGGGGGCCTGGCAGTGGGGCACCTATGCCCTACACAGGAGGCAGGGTCCAAGATGCCTGAGTGGGGCTGTATTCTCACTACAAGTGTCTTATGTCTTGGAATGCTCCTTTGGCTGGCTCCATGCTTGGTGCATTCTCCCTCCTTCTAACTTTCCTGGGTTGGGCCTCTGTTTGTCTTTTTTTAACCAGCTCAAGGCATCCTTCAGATAAGAAACACAAAATATAAGTTGGGGAATTTGGTGATTCTTCATAGGATTTAACTGCTTTAATATTTGCATCTAAAAGTAGCATAACACAATATAAAAATGAATGACAAAATCATGCTAAAAACATAAAATTTTAATTTCTCTTTACACAGAATATTAAATAGTAAACAAAAAACACCATGACAAGTCTAAAGAGAGACTACAAAATGAAGGGAAAAAGTTTGTATGTATTTTTAATGGCACTCTTTCCCTGCCTTTTGAATAGGGGGACCCACATTTTAATTTTGCATTGAGCTCCACACATCATGTAGCTGGCTCCACTCCCAGGATGTAAGATTTGCATAATCACCTGGTCCTTGCCTCACTTCACAGGTATATTTGCAGCAGCTCTGCTTGCAGTTGGTAAGCCCAGTTAAGGAACATGGTTGGACTGACTCAAGAATAGCTTAGCATCCAATTACCTGTGGCTTTATCTTTACCTTTCCAACCAAGTAGAAAAGGAGAAATGAGAGCCCTTCCCTTGGAAACTACTGAGGTCATTTAACCCTAAAAAGGATGACACTTTGCTAGATGTTAATTAGAGATAATTTCCATTTTTAGTTTTAGATCTAGAAGTTGCCTTGAAAATTATGAGGGCAACAGGAAACACCAAACTTGCCTAGACTTCTAGGGCTTCATTATTCGTTCACTTATTCATTCACCTATTCATTCATTCCCTCCTTCACTCACACTATCATTTCACAACATTTGCTGAAGTGCTACCATGCTGCCCACACTTTGTTAAGTACTGAAAATTCAAAAGTGATTGAGACAGTCTCTCTCCTAAAGAAGCTCCAAGTCATTGGAGGAGGGTAAGGTGGAGGTGGGATCGGAAGACACATAAGGAGATTGTTATTATTATTTTGAGACAGAGTCTCACTCTGTCAACTAGGCTGGAGTGCAGTGGAGTGATCTTGATTCACTGCAACCTCCACCTTCCAGGTTCCAGCAATTCTCCTGCCTCAGCCTCCAGAATAGCTGGGATTACAGGCACATGCCACCACGCCCAGCTAAATTTTGTATTTTTAAAGGTGGGGTTTCATCATGTTGGCCAGGCTAGTTTCAAACTCCTGACCTCAAGTGATCTACCGCCCTCAGCCTCCTAAAGTGCTAGGATTACAGGCGTGAGCCACCGTGCCTGGCCAAAGAGACTTTTTTTTTTTTTTTTTGGATGCAGCACATACAATAATTAAGCCTATAAGGAGAAAAGATTCCTGAAGTACACAGATACGGATCAGGAAACACAATTTGGGAAGGGGAACATCTCTGCTATCTGCTAAGTGATGAGGAAAAGTTAACCAGAATACAGACGATGGTTGAAGCAAGGGAGGAAAGGCACTGCATGGATCAGTTACAGTATGAACAAAGGCACTGAAAAAAGAAACAGTACAGTGAGAGTGAAACAGTACAGTGAGAGTGAAAACCAGCAGTTTACAGTTAACCAGGTGGAAGAAACAGGGAGGGAGAGACCAGGTGGCAAGCCTTGTAAGTGACGATGTGAAGTGGGCTTCATCCTATGGTCTGGGCAGTTGGCAAATTGTTTTATGCCTCAAAGGGAGATGGCTGGATTTACAATGTAGAGAGCACAGTCCGGTGGCTATATGAAGGGGGGATTTGAAGGGCTAAAACTGGAGTTTGGAAGCCCATTTAAAGAGTTCTTGCAGCCATAATGCAAGAGACAGTGAAGGTTTGGAATAGGACAGCAGCAGCAGGAATGGCGATATATTAAATAATCTACAGAGTCAAAATTGACTGGACTTGATTATTGATTAAATATAGGTATTGATGGAAGACAAGTGTTAAGAATGATTGTCAGCTCTCTTGTTTGGGTAACTGAGGTTAAGGAGTCAGGTGAGAAATAGACTTTTGGAGGAGATAGAGGGTTGAAGGTACAGCGGTTTTTTTTGTTTTTGTTTTTGTTTTTTTGAGATGGAGTCTCACTCTATCACCCAGGCTGGAGTGTAGTGGCGTGATCTCAGCTCACTGCAACCTTTATCTCCCAGGTACAAGTGATTCTTGTGCCCCAGCTTCCTGAATAGCTAGGATTACAGATGTGAGCCACCATGCCCAGCTAATTTTTGTATTTTTAGTTGAGACAGCGTTTCACCATATTGTCCAGGCTGGTCTTGAATTCCTGATCTCAGGTGATCCACCCACCTTAGCCTTACAAGGTGCTGGGATTATAGGCATGAGCCACTGCATCCAGCCTGGAGGTGCAGGGTTCTCTTTGGGACTTGCTTAGAGGCCTATGGAACTGGAAGGAGGGGATTTTAGCAGACAGTGAGAGAAGGCTGAAGTTTAGGGAGAGGTTCAGGCTAACAATGTAGATTTAGGGATGATCAGGACTGAGGTGGCAGTTGTATGAAATGGATAAATGCACCACTGAGAAGAATGGAGAAACATCACGAGAGAAGGAAGGAAAAGATGAAGGTGATGAGGAGAAGAGGAAGAGTGTGTTGTCTCAGATGCCAAGAAGGTAGTGAGTTCATGAATAAGGATATGAACCAACTGTTAAATATGGCAGAGAAGTCTTAACAGAAGTGGAAAAGGCCCTATGGTTTGGTAAAATACAGCAGGTCATGAGAATCCTAGGAGGAATCATTCTGGGAGACTTTCCACTGTGGGTACAAAAGCCTGATCAGAGGATTGTGAGGCAAAAGGGGTGAAGACAATGAATGCAGACTACTGTTTTGAGAAATCTGAATGAGTAAGGGAGGAGGAAATGTGCAGCATAGGTGAGAAGGAATGGGAACACAGGAAGTTGCTTTATTTTCTTCTTTTTTTTTTCCACTCATAAGAATAGGAGGTGATTGGGCACAGTGGCTCATGCCCGTATTCCCAGCCCTTTGGGAGGCTAAGGCAGGCAGACTGCTTGAGCCCACGACTTCAAGACCAGCCTGGGCAACATAGGAAAACCCCATCTCTACAAAAAATACAAAAATTAGCTGCGTATAGTGGCATGCATCTGTAGTCCCAGTTACTTGGGGGACTGAGGTGGGAGCATCATTTGAGCCTGAGAGGCAGAGGTTGCAGTGAACTGTGAGCATACCATTGAACTCCAGGCTGGGCGATAGGGCAAGATCCTGTCTCAAAAAATGAAAAACATAAAAAGAATTGGAGACACTTGGCCAGTGATGGTGGTACACACTGTAGGCGTGGCCACTTGGGAGACTCAGATAAGTGGGAAAATTCCTTGAGGTCAGGAGGTTGAGGCTGCAGTGAGCTATGATCACATCACTGCACCTAAACCTGGGTGACAGAGTGAAACTCACTCTTTTAAAACAATAATTTTTTTTTTTTTTAAAGGAGACACTTAAGCAAGTTTGCAGACAGCAGGTAAAGCACAAGGGGAGAGAGAAGTTGGATGCACAGGAGAGGGAAAGAAAAACTGCTGGAGATAGGAGGGGTAGGTCTTGAGTGAGATAAAGGGCCTGAAAGAAGGAGGCAAGGATGGGTGAGGTGCAGAATCCTTACTCCTGAAGCCCTTCACTGCTGATACTTCTGCTCTCCTTGGCACGCGACAATTCCTTAAGCTGAGGTCAGTGCCATTGTGTCAAATCCTGAAACTGGGCAGCAAAACTGCTGGAAAACATTGAGTAACTGTGCTGATAAGTCTCTGCAGACTGTTTAAGTATGGATGACCTGTACTTAGCATAGCAATTCTCTTTCTTGGGGATTCCTATAAAAACTCCCTCATAACAATTTCCCAAGTCTCTAGTCTTACCTTGACATCTCTCAGTCTTACACAATTCCTTGCTATTTTTAGTTTGAGGTTACCTGTCATGAACTCCTTCGACATCTCTCCTTCTATCTTGATTTATGTACTCTCCTTGATCTCATTTTTTCCTGCGATATTAAAAATTCTACTGATCTTTCAAGGTCCAACTCAATTGATATCCCTTATCTATGCCTTGCTTTCATCTTACATATACATTTTTAAATTATTTGATGTCTTTTATGTTATCTTATAAGCTGCTTTAAATACTTTTTAGAACAAGGAAGGGATTCAATCAACCTATCAATCGTCATGATGCCTTTTCTTATCTCATCTTCTTTTCATCTTCTTTATCTCTTTAACTCATTTTTATATCATTCCTCTACAAAACTATTAAACCCCTTAAGGGAAAGTAAATGTTTTTGGGCCTGCTCTAGCATGACAATGCATTATACATAATACCTACCTACTACAATTAATAAATTGTAAGCTCCTAGAGGACAAGGATTTAGAAGCTAGCTAGCTAGCTAGAGATGAATACACATGCAGAGATATGTTTACATTATCTAAAGTATACCAATTAATCTAATACTTACTGTATACTTGCTAGCAATCGAGGGTATATAAAGATAAATAAAACAAAACACAGTGTCTGTCTTCTAAGGGTGCAAATTCAGTGTGGCAATCAGAGAATGAGAGGGCTTGAATGACATGCTGATAAAATTGGACTGTATTCTGCAAGAAGCCTAGATGCCCTCAAAACTTAAGGCAGAGGATATTAATAGATATGTGTTTTGAAAAGATAATGCTCATAGCAGGATGAAGGATGAATTTGAAAAGAATGAGATTGGGGGCAGATAGATCTATGAGGAGGCTTTTGCAGTAGTGTAGGTGACAGATAATAAAGATCAAGTGAGGGCAAGTTGGGTACAGATGAGATATTGAGTGTATGTGTGTGTGTGTATGTTGGGGGAGTGAGGTTGTGGTGAGCAAGAATAAGTGTCCAGAAGTTAGTTGCTAATCTCACTTTTAAAAAGACATTAAATAGTAAATGGTAGTAATGACTATAGCTTATTACACATTGTGTAACACATTCCTCTAGATTGGCTTTAGGCAATCTTGAAATCTGTTCTATTTCACTGCTTAGGATTCTCTAGGCCCTATTTTGGTACTTTATTCTACATGATCAGCTATTTGTTTTTCTCTTATTACTTCAGGCCTCAAGTTTTGAGCGTCTTATGAGCCCATATATCCTTCAGAGCAAGACAATGCGAATAGGCATCTTTTGCACTTTTCATGGTGCTCGGTAGAGGATTAGGCAAATAGTGGGTGCTAAATAAATGCTTGTGGAATTGAATGGTATTACCTGGAGTCCCGTGAAAGTTGTACATTCTCCTTTGGAATGCCATTCCCTATACGTGGAATTCTTCCTCTCTCTCTTTACCTCCCTTGACTACTGTCTCTTTACCTCACTTTGACCTTCCTAGTTCTGTTTATCGCTTCCTCTGGGAGTTGTTGTTTGATGCCCCTGCACTGGGTTATAAGCTCTTGCTAAGTAGTCCACAGAATCACCCACTTACTGTTTCTCTGTCAGCTCTATAAAGACAGACTAGACTGTCTTTCAGTAATGTGTTCAGTATTTTTTCCCCAGGGTGAGCATAGCACTGCCATATAGTAGACGTTCAGTACATTTTTGTTAAATGAACATGGTTTTGTGTGGTTTTATTTGTAAATTTGAATATTTTGAAATTTGAATCTTCAAATAGCTGGACACGATGTGCTAGATCCATCCAGAGGAAAGAAATAATGGGAGACCATCTAGAAAAGTATTTTGTTCTTTATGCTATTAAACGCAGTAGAAATTAGTTATTATATATTTTTTGAGGACTTTTATACAATTAACACTCTGGAGAACATGAAGACAGTTCGAATTTCACCTTCTTATCCTGCCCCCCAAACAGCATGCAAAATATTTTGCTTGGGTACCCATTTTTGGGGGTACCCATTTTGTTTTTGGATACCCATTTTTTGGGGGGTACCCTTTTTTGGGGTACTCATTTTTTCATGTGTACACAGTAGCATCTTCAGTTGGTAAGTTCCTGTGGGGCAGGAACAGTAAACATCTCAGAATTAGAAAGCAAAAGTAAGGGCAAAAACACAACAAAATCAGAAAGGCAGATTCTACTTCAGAGAGTCTTAGAGGGTATAGCTTTAGTGTTTTGCAGACAACCCAGTGTCACAGGCAACACTAATTCCCTTGCTCTGGGGCATTTATTAAAATCACACAACAAAATTTTCCTTCCTACTGCCTGGTACCATATTATGCAGTAGAGACAGAAGAGTTAAGAAAATCAGGCATAGTCCTTGTTCTCATGTAGTTTATAGTTAAGTTCTCTCTCAGTGAGAGAACTGGTGGTGACCTGATTTTGAAGAGCTTGATTCAGGTCAAGACCCAATTTTGGAACTGGTCTCCAACAAGATGAGTAGTTTCTAGGAATATAGCTCTGCACAAACAAATACATACCCCTTAGACAGTCTGTGACATGGAATGAGAAACCCTCCCTGACAGATCTTTTACTAGGGGTCTCTGCAAGGGCTCAGACCTCTACTTCAGTACAAATGCTCATTGGTAAAATCTGAGGATGATTTTTTCCAATAGGCACTAGGAGATCAATTGCTACTGATAGCCTAATGTGCAAGATAAAGAAATTTCCCATTATTCTAGTATCTTTACAGCCAAAGTGTACTTTAGCATCATCAGCTAACATCATGGCACAGTGGAAAAAATTTTGGAATAGCTAAAAAACCACATATTAGAAGTTCTTATAGCTGAGATGCCACTATATGCTTCTTGCTAAAGTCTAGAGTTAGGACAAGGGTCAGAGGATCCTTGTCCTACACTTGAGTGGCCTACAGCCATGTATTCTTTTAAATCATGTTTTGGATTTTGTCTTGACAGATAATGTTTTAAGACTGCTAAGCCTGTGTACTCATGCAACAGAAATAGTATGTGTAATAAAGTTGGGCAAGAAGTTCCTTTAAAGTCGTCAGTTTCTAAAAGTGTCTTTTTTTAACAGGCACCTAATAGTTACACCTATGTATGGGATATATGTGATATATGTGATATCTTGAAACAAGCAAACAAAGTGTAATGATCAAATCAGTATCCATCACCTCGAGCATTTATCATTACTTTGTGTAAGAAACACTCCAATTCGACTCTTTGCATTATTTTGGAATATACAAGAAATTGTTAACCATAGTTGCCTTATTTGCTACAAAAAAGTTGTCTTAAAATTTGGTTACTAATTGATAACACTAGTCAGAATCATGATTTATATTTTGTAGAACAATTTTTCATTTAGTTTTCAGTTACAATACCTCACAGAATAATAAAGGCTGATAGGTTAAGTGTCTTGGCCCTATCTTGAGAATAAATGTTGGAGCAAGCACTGTGGTCCAGACGTCTACTCTTGTTGCAATGTTTCCCTTCCCTACTCCATTACACCACAATGATGGATGAATGATGGTGCTGCAGCTGAAGTAATTATAATAAACTCAGGATACAAAAAAAAATTAATTTAGTGAAAATAAATAATAAATATAAAATACATAAATTTTAATATTAAAATGATACAGCATTAATATAGTAAATACAGTAATATATAATGGACAGTGACCTCATCACCCCACTTTTACATCTGCCTCTCAGGAGCCATTTTTTTATTTTTGAAGGGGAGCAGGTACACCCTCATTCTTTGGGTCCCTGTTGAAGTGATGAGAATGGGAAACTGATACACTCCTGCACAGAGAAGCCAATCTGAATGCGAGATGATTAATTAGAAACCTCCACCATGCTGCCTCAGACTTATACATGAAGTACAAATTACAATGTTAGATAGTCATACTCAACAGCCCGTAACATCACAAGGACTGTCTTTGGGGCATCTATTTCTATAAAAAGAAAAACTGGCATTCCTTTTTGGAACATCAGACCAAAGTAGAGGATAATGAAAACAGAAATGCCTTATGCAATCTTAATAATTTTTATACTCAGAGGATTCAGTGGAAACTAGTAACTAAAAAAGATTAGCCTTGCATCAAGATCATGCTATGCAGAAATCGCCAGGCCTGGGATGCAAATTCATTCACTTGAGTGAGTTGTAACACAGCTCACTTGTAGGTTAGCCACAATTTTCTTGCAATTCAGTTCCTTCCTCTGTCAGGCTGCAATAATGAGATGAGCTTCTGCAAGTACTCCCAGAAAGACATAGGGAGGTCTGAGTAGATAAATAACATAGATACGTGGAGAACAGAAGTGCTAGAGGAAGAGAGAAATAAACAAACACGATAATTTTAAAAAAAGATTTTTTAAAACCATAGAGACATTAAACTTATCTCAATCTTTAAAATCCAGGATATCTATATCTTTGTGTATTTCTCACAGAAACTTTCCTTGGGTCTCCCAGGAAGAATATAAAGAATGGGTTCATTTTCTTACAGATTAAGAGATGTGAGGCTCAAATGACCTTATCCTGGTAACATAGCTGCAATATTGCAAGAGCAGCATCTTTAATCCCTGTGCCCTCACTCCAGGCATTCTTTTCCAGTGAACTATCATAGTAGGTGGTAACAGTGAAAGAGGTACAGAAGATTTAGCTTGTGAAAGTAAGCCGCAATGACAGAAAATGCACTTTGTGCAAACTTCATGCAGTTATCACAATGTATTTTAGCCAGTGGTTCAGTTCTCTGTCTCTCCAACTAGACTGTGTACCTTGAGGACAGAAACCATCTGTCCATTAATGCTCCCAGCAGTTAGCACAGTAACTAACATATAGTCTTCAATTAATATTTGAAGAATGTATAAATGAATGACTAAAAGCATGAATGGATCTGAAAAAGCTGCCCTCAGGAATTGGGGCCCTGAAGAAAGAATGGGGTTCATAAATAACATTCAGCAATCATGGTCACTGAGTTGGGTATTAACATTAGTGAAAATAATAGATTAGAGACAATAAAACCAATCATAAATAGAAAAAGAAGGTAGTGTTTGTTCTGTTTTCTTTCACAAAAGGTTGACAACTTTATTTATGAACACAGGATTTGAGCTAAAAAGAGAAACGATTAGAAGGTAGATGACTAAAGAAATGGTTGCCAAGAAAAAGTACGAAACAGAGTGTAGATCAGAGAAGGGGACACAGAAACAATTGTAAAGGTGTTTGACAGAACAATGGAAAAAGAAAAGAAAAAGCCTTCAGTAGGACACTTTATGGGCAAAATAGGTTCTTCTTTAGGGCATTTCAGAAGTTAAGAGAGCAAAGGTGAGAACTCAGGAGACACAGAATGGACAAAAGAGAAGGAGAGGTGAGATACATGGTACTGACCACTCACAGGGAAGGGGCAAGGGAAATAAAGGGCCTCGAAGAAGTCATAGCTGTCATCGAGCAGGAAATACCTCCTGCCATGCAAGTGGAATTAAAGCTTCAGTGTGAACTGCTGATCTGTCCTCAGCTTCTTTTTCTTCTCACTCTGATACCTGCCCTCAAGGTTGCTCCCTGGCTGGCCAGGGAGCTCACACTGAGCTGTAGAATGGTCCTGAGCTCTGGACCTTTGTGTACTATAATTCAACCATCAGCACTTGCCCATCTTCTGTCTTATTCTCTCAGGATGCTTGTTTTTATGAGATGACAGAGGAAGCTAATTGGTTCATCAAGTAAAGCAATTCCTATTGCAGGCTTACCTGGCTACTGGTTACCTCGCCTATTACATGTAACAGCAGTGCAATAAATGTAAAGGAAATGAATGGGTGAGATCTCATTGCATGACAGGCCCTGAGCTAGATGTAGCAGAGTATGGTGGAACAGGACACTGGCTTTGGAGACAGACATACCCAAGACAGAGATCTGATCCATAATTTCCTAGCTACAGGATTGAGGAAGTTATCTCCTAGGGCTCTTGGATTCTTCATCTGTAAGAATGAAGAATAATTTCTTCACCCTCAATTTTCTCCTCTATAAACAAGAGATAATGTTGCCGACTTTGCAGGGTTCAAATACATATAAGTGATAGAAATGTTATTTACTAGTTATTCATTTATTCCCACTTTAAAAAGAAAAATCTGAGGCACAGAGATGAAAGATGTGACTAAGGTCACCCAGCTGGGAAATTCTAGAGCTGGCATTTAAATCTAGCATTTGTCTTCATGCATTTCACCAACATACTACATCATTTTAACCAATACACTAAAGCATCATTAGATGCTTCCATCCATAGCCCCTTACGCTGGGGAAACTCTTTGATATTCACCAGTCTCATTTAACTCTCACAGCACCTCTGTGCAGTACTATCATCTTGCTTTAAGATGTGGAAAGGAAAACCCAGAGAAGGTAACTGTTGCCAAAACTCAACATAGGCCCAGAGAAAGGAACATCAGCCAAAACTCAAAGAGTTAATTAGTGACAAAACTTGAAATTAGATGTAGGGTTTATGACCACAAATATAAATATAAGAAAGAAAGCCAACTCTGGGCCCGGAGTAGATGCTCACATCTTTACTAGTTATCTAGGTGGTGTTTCTGCATTGCTTTTAAAGTTCTCTGATAGTAGAGTTGAAACCTGGCTAGGTGTTGTCAGATAGGTGAGAAACTGCAAGTGAAGACATGAGTTCAATAAGTGGATTTTAACTCCTTACTTCAGGAGTACTGGTCAATTATCCCTTACTGAGTGGTGTTATCAGTCCATGGTAAAATAAATCCAATTTTTAAGAAGGTGCAAAATTGCCACTATAAAATGAGATAAGCCTACCACAGTTGGGAATAAATTCTATCATAGAAATACATCCTGCCTGATATCAAAGGAGCCAAGAAACCATGCCAGGAGTTTCTTGGATGAAAACTGACATTTTCTGCTGTGGAGACAGAAGTGGTAGCACTGATTGGAGAATTATATTATGAAGAGTTCTAAAATATTTATCATCATTCTAGGTCATTTGTTCATTTACCCTTTTAATGCTCATTTCTTTTGTGCCACTAGGTCGAGCTTAAAAGCAAAGAATAAAAATCCACTTTGTTTTTATATATTAATATGAAGCAGGAAGTTTCTCTAGTTCTTGGTTTAAAAAATAAAAGCATTTCTGAGAAATATTAGAACACTAAATGTTCTTTTAGAAATATGGCTTTTGTCATTAATAAGGATGCTGGATGTATCTGAGTATGCTATGAATTTTTACTTTTTAGTTTGATAACTTTCTGTAATTTGAAGTATTTCAAGAAGAAAAAACTGATAAAAACTCTTAAAATTGCCATTGCTTCACTGTATTGATTAACTCATTATGTTTCTTTCTAGACTTGGCTCAGGCATTTCCTCCAGACTATCTTTTCTGCTCTCCATTTCATTAAGACGGCCTTCCTCGGTGCTCCAGGAGCATTTTGCACAAACCACCATCCATCACTGCCCTTATCACACTGCACTGAAGCTATCTGCCCACACATCTGTGCCCCTTGGAAGGTGATCAGGACAATAACCATGTCTTATATCCACCTGGTGTCCTCAGCACCTGGCATGGAGCCAGAACTCAGCAAACTTTTACCAAACAATGCTGAATTTTAAAATGACAACCTGACTATAGAATGGCAGAATGCTCCTTCTACCTCCACGAAATTCACTTTCCAGTTGAACAATTATATTAAAAATTCCACTTTCTAATGGTATCAGAGAATTGCAAAGTTAAAGAAACAGCGAGTCTTATTTCCAGATCAGAACTTATTTCCCAGGTCCTCACTATTTGGCTTATATAATATTAGAAGGTATTTTTAAGAGTATAATTTCTATTTCTCAGGCTTGAAGGATACTTTTGTTAGTGTCCTCATAGCTTTCTATTTTGGCTCTGCATCCAAAGAAATGAAAGAGGCTTGACTCAGCTGCCGCTTAATACTGCACAAGCCTGAGAGAGAAGACGATTATATAAGCTAATGTATATTTTAAGGTTTTTTTTTTTCATAGCCAATACCTAAATGCCACCTTCCAACCCCATGAAAGTGCTGAACCCCAGTGTGTGGGAAAGCGAGGTCCCCTACTCAGCTCTGTATTCCTTATAAGTATAAAAAATAAAAGCAGTCGATTAAGGGTTAGCAATTTTCTTTTCTTTACACGTACTTGTAATTCATTTAATGCAGGAAGTGGGCTGAGTTTTCTTGTTCTTTCCAATTCAACTGTCAGGGAGCTTTCTTGCCAGCCTGCTATGGTTACCATAGCAACAAGGCGATGGTGGCAGTAATATGATCTCATATGCCTTGTGTCAATAGCATCAGATCTTCATGCTTGAGGATAATTTTGACAATAAGCTTCAGTTATAGATTCAGGATGTATTAGCATTTGACTGATTTACCAGAAGTACTGAGCAATTACAGACCTAAACTAGTAAAAGCAAGTTCACAAAGGTTAGCATTTTTCCCTAGGTGACATATTATATGGCATTGTGAAATTTGTAAAGTGTTTTCATATAATATATCTACTTTAATTTTCATTGGGCAGTACAGATATAATTATCCCCATTTTATAGAATAGGAAATAAAGGCCCATGAAATGTGCTTGTGTAAGATGGCAAAGCAACTCCACGTGGAGCTGAAACTTCAACTTGGAGGCTTCTGGCATCAGCATCACATTTTCCTTATATCCATGTTAAGAACTCATGGATATTAGCAAAATGTTGTTAGATGCATAGGTTAGACCCTGGAATGTCTGAATTAAAATAATTTAAATGTATCTGTGATAAAGAACTACTAGTTTGAAAATACTAGTCTTTTATATTTAGGTGATGCTTCAAACATTTTATATCTCCCATTACAACCTCCTTTCCTAAGGCTTTTCTGATACTGGATGCATAAATGGACGCTTCATCTCTTTCTCCCATTGATCATAGTCTTGTAATTTTTTTTTGTTATTAGTGGCATTTATCTTTCTATTGTGAGCTCCTTGAAAGTAGGGATGATATTATTCATTCTTGGCAGGTCCCTGTTCCTGGCACAGTATGTATGGTGGATGTGTTATGTATCAGGTACTGTAAATAATATGTACTAGGTACATAACAGATACACCATAAACGCTTGTCCCTTGTTAAACTGAATTCATCTCACACCCATAAACTCCCTGAGGTAAGTACAGCTGGCATTATGATTCACTATTTTAATAACATGTAAATACAGGTCATATACATATCATAAGCAATTTGGTTTTTTCCACCCCAGCCATGTGTTCTTTCCATGTCATCCTGTTTGCTTTATTCTTTTGTTGTTTCTCTTTCATTCATTTATTCATCAAACTTTTACTGGTTGCTCCTTCCACGTCAAGCATTGCTATAGATAATGGGATACAAAGATAAATAAGACACTATCCTCACCACCAAAGGGCTCACAGATAATTTTCTGCCTAAGCAAGTAGTAAAATAAAACCTTATATGGAACTTCGAGTATGCATTATATTATTTCCCAACTTTATTGGCTCTTTAAAATGTATCTTGAGAATACGTTTCAAGTCTCTCTTTAATGCAGCGTTTTAGAACTGGATAAGCCTTGAGCCATCGCCAATACAGGGTGATACTAATTCTGCGCCTTCAGTTTTTTTCTTGGGTATAAAATCAGCATTTCCAACTTCCCACAGAATCCCTAAACTTAACATGTCCTAAATGAAACTCAGTATCTGACCTGAACGAATGGGAAGTGGCAGAAAGAGGCAGATGGTTAGGGGGGACGACAGACTCTGCCATTTGATATGACCTTGGGTCAGTTACAACATCTTCATTAGTACCTGGTACAAAACACAGTGTTCAAAATACTTCTTAAATGTATTAATTAATGAATAAGTTGTCAAAGAGGATAAAAAATGATAACATAAAATAGGGATACCTGAAGCAGTGTTAGCATTAGGTACTCAATAAATATATTTTAAAGAGTGGAATAAACATACGATTTGATTCCTTTTCCTGAAACATAGTAAATTGCCAAGATAAAACTACTAAATTATCTTTATGTCTCTTTCCACATAATAGAGTCAGGTTTATTTAATCTCTGCAATGTCTTGGACTTCTGCCTTTCTCTTCACCCAATATCATGATTTGACCCAGCCCCCACCCTTTCACTAGCAGACTCTCAGAGAAGGCCCTTGACTGAGCTTCCTTTCTTTCCAGGGTCTCTCATTCCATGTTACTGGTGAAACTCTTATTTTTAAAGCATAACTAAGAGTGTATAACTCTTCTGGGCAGAGATTTTGTATTGATTTGTATATTCTAATTAAGAAACTTTTTAGAATGGCAATCCAGATCCCCTGAAAGGTGATCTTTAGTTATACCTATAGCCATTCCTTTCCATATATTCTTAGCTTTCCAGTTCCCTAAACACACTTTTAGATTTTAAAGCTTTCTTCCTTTATTTCTAGTTAGTGGAGCAATAACAGCTTTTAATACTTTTGCACAATACTTTTGCACAACACTGCAATTTGTAAGGAACTCACACATGTATATAATGAAACTTTGTGATAACATCAGAGTAGGCAGATATTATCATTTTCATTTCACCAATTAGAAAACTGAAAATTAGAGAGTTAAACAATACAGATTATCATAAATGTTATGAGAATTCTATTGGAAAATATTTCTGTCTATGTTGATTGTTTAACCATGGAATACTTAAATCAAAATCTTTAAATTAACAACTGTGACTTCAAAATGCTAATGATTGACATTTGTTCAGCTCTTTAGCCCAGGGGCTAATAATGATGCTTTTCTTCTGCATAGCAAAGAAACTATCAACAGAGTAAATAGTCAACCTACAGAATAGAAGAAAATATTTGCAAACTATGGATCTGACAGAGATCTAATATAGAGCATCTATAAAGAATTTAAACAGTCTGGGCATGGTGGCTTACGCTTGTAATCCAAGCACTTTGGGAGTCCGAGGTGGATACATCACTTGAGGTAAGGAGTTCGAGACCAGCCTGGGAACATAGTGAAGCCCCATCTCTACTAAAAATGCAAAAATTAGCTGGGCATCATGGCATGTGCCTTAATCCCAGCTACTCAGGAGGCTGAGGCAAGAGAATTGCTTGAATCTGGGAGGCAGAGGTTGCAGTGAGCTGAGATCACACCACTACACTCCAGCCTTGGTGACAGAGCGAGACTCTGCCTCTAAATAAATAAATAAATAAATAAATAAATAAATAAATAAAAAGAGTGAGAGAGAAAGAGAACTTAAACAAATTTACAAGAAATAAACCAAAGAAATAAACAACTTGATTGAAAAGTGGGCAAAGGACATGAATAGATACTTTTCTAAAGAAGGTATACATGCAGCCAAGAATCACAAAAAAAGCTCATAATCACTAATCATTAGAGAAAATGCAAATCAAAACCACAATAAGGTACCATCTCACACAATCAAAATGGCCATTATTAAAAAGTAAAAATATAACAGATGCTAGTGAGGTTGCAGAGAAAAGGCAGCACTTATACATTGTTGGTGGGAGTGTTAATTTGTTCAACCATTGTGGAAAGCAGTATGGCAATTCCTTAAAGAGCTAAAAACAGAACTACCATTTGACTCAGCAATCCCATTACTTGGCATATACCCA
The DNA here is from genome assembly GCF_048565385.1 of Saimiri boliviensis. NCBI lineage: Eukaryota > Metazoa > Chordata > Mammalia > Primates > Cebidae > Saimiri > Saimiri boliviensis. The sequence goes on along the minus strand of NC_133455.1, from coordinate 33,802,521 downwards.
GAGGAATATAAATCATTCTCCCATAAAGATACAAGCATGTGATGTTTACTGCAGCAGTATTTACAATAGCAAAAATGTGAAATCAATCTAAATGCCTACCAATGACAGACTGAATAAAGAAAATGTGGTACACATACACCATGGAATACTATGCAGCCACAGAAAAGAACAAGATCATGTCTTTTGTGGGAACATGATGGAGTTGGAGGTCATTATCTTTGCAAACTAATGCAGGAACAGAAAACCAAATCCTGCGTGTTCTCATTTGAAAGCGGGAGCTACATTATGAGAACTCATGAATACAAAGAAAACAACAGACACTTGGGCCTCCTTGAGGGTGGAAGGTGGGAGGAGAAAGAGTAGCAGAAAAATAACTATTGGGTACTAGGCTTAGTACCTGGGTGGCAAAATAATCTGTACAACAAACCTTCATGACATGAGTTTACCTATATAGCAAACCTGCACATGTACACCCCAACCTAAAATAAAAGTTAAAACAAAATGAGGTACCTGGCTAGGTGCAGTGGCTCACACCTGTAATCTCAGCACTTTGGGAGGCCAAGGCAGGATTATTTGAGGGCTGGAGTTTGAGATCAGCCTGACAAAGATGGTGACATCCCATCTCTACTAAAAAAATACAAAATTAGCCAGGTGTTGTGGCACATGCCTGTAATCCCAGCTACTTGGGAGGCTGAGGCAGGAGAATTGCTTGAACCCAGGAGGTAGAGGTTGCAGCTAGCCAAGATTATACCATTGCACTCCAGCCTGGGTAACAAGAGTGAAACTCCATCTCTAAATAAATAAATAAATAAATAAATAAATGATGCTCTTAAGCTACATTGCCTGAGTGGAATCCTGGCTCTACCATTTCCTAGCTGTGTGGCCTTTGACAGATTACTTAATCTCTCTGTCCTTCAATTTCCTCATCATTAAACTGGGGATACCAATAGTTTCTGTTGTGTAGAACTGTTGCAAGGACTGAGTGAATTTTGTGTGTAGAGTGCTAGAATAATATCTGACAGATAGCAAGCACTCCTAAATGTTGCTACTCTTAAGGATACAACCTAAAAACTTCTTTGGCTATTCCTTGGTCTGAGAAGGAAAATCAATTGCTTCCTCATTGAAGCTACTTTGTTTGTGTCTTCTGTACAGGGTACACTAAAGCTGCATCAAGGTGTTGGCTCAGGATAGATTCAGAAAATCTGAATTTGCTTATTAGGGCCAGTCACTGAAGTTTCTCTAAGCCTCATTCTTCATCTGAAAACATCTGGATAATAACAGCATTTTCACTATAGGATTGTGGTGATTATTTTATTATGTACATATAAGGTGTCTAGTGCTTGATATGGAGTAACTACTCAGTAAAATTTAGCAACTAGGGTTACATAAATGTTTCGCCCATGATATTTTGATCTTCTTGGGTTAGAATCTGTCTTTTGTTATCTTTATGCCTATCTTTGTTGCTTCTACACAGTAGATTTTTAAAAATAAACATTTAAATACAAAAGATTTTTGCTTAGGATTGTCTTGGCTATACGGGTTCTTTTTGGGTTCCATATGAATTTTAAAGTACCTTTTTCTAATTCTGTGAAGAAAGCCAATGGTAGCTTGATGGGGATAGCATTGAATCTCTAAATTACTTTGGGCAGTACGGCCATTTTCATGATATTGATTCTTCCTATCCATGAGCATGGAATGTTTTTCTATTTGTTTGTATCCTCTATTATTTCCTTGAGCAGTGGTTTGTAGTGAAGCAGTCCTTCACATCCCTTGTACGTTGTATTCCTTGGTATTTTATTCTCTTTGTAGCAATTGTAAATGGGAGTTCACTCATGAATTGGCTCTCTGTTTGTCTATTATTGGTACATAGGAATGCTTGTGATTTTAGCACATTGATTTTGTATCCTGAGATTTTGCTGAAGTAGTTTATCAGCTCAAGGAGATTTTGGGCTGAAATGATGGGGTTTTCTAAATATACAATCATGTCATCTGCAAACAGAGACAATGTGACTTCCTTTATTCATGTTTGAATACTCTTTATTTCTTTCTCTTGTCTGATTGCCTTGGCCAGAACTTCTAATACTATGTTGAATAGGAGTGGTGAGAGAGGGCGTCCTTGTCTTTTGCCAGTTTTCAAAGGGAATGCTTCCAGCTTTTGTCCATTCAGTATGATATTGGCTGTGGATTTGTCATAAATAGCTCTTATTACTTTGAGATACATTCCATCAATACCTAGTTCACTGAGAGTTTTTATCATGAAGGGGTGCTAAATTTTATCCAAGGCCTTTTCTGTATGTATTCAGAAAATCATATGGTTTTTGTCATTGGTTCTGTTTATGGGATGGGTTACGTTTATTGATTTGTGTATGTTGAACCAACCTTTCATCCCAGGGATGAAGCTGACTTGATTGTGGTGGATAAGCTTTTTGATCTGCTGCTGGATTCGGTTTGTTAGTGTTTTATTGAGGATCTTCACATTGATGTTCATCAGGGGTATTGGCCTGAAGTTTTCTTTTTTTGTTGTGTGTTTGCCATATTTTGTTATCAGAATGATGCTGGCCTCATAAAATGAGTTGGGGAGGAGTCCCTCTTTTTCAATTGTTTGGAATAGTTTTAGAAGGAATGGTAGCAGCTCTTCTCTGTATATCCGGTAGAATTCAGCTATGAATCCGTCTGGTTCTGGGCTTTTTTTTTGGTTGGGTAGGTTATTAATTACTGCCTCAGTTTCAGAACTTGCTATTGGTCTATTCAGGGATTTTATTTCTTCCTGGTTTAGTTTTGAGAAGGTGTATGCATCCAGGAATTTATCCATTTCTTTTAGATTTTCTAGTTTATTTGTGTAGAGGTGTTTATATTGTCTGATGGTAGCTGGTATTTCTGTGGGATCAGTGGTAATATTCCCTTTATCATTCATTTAAATACAAAAGATTTTTAAATAGAAATGATTTAAGTAGCAAGATAAACAGCCTTTGCAGAGAAAATCTCAAACTCTAAGTGGATAGACGCTGGGACTAAATGCAAACAGACTAAATTCTATAAAGAGTTAAATTTGACAATATATATTCTTATTACAAAATATCGATCCAGTGGTTGTTGGAAAAATATGAATGTAACATATAATAAACTGAGTTTGGATTATAAAAATTCTATTATCTTGGCCACAAAAGAAGCGAGTATATAAATGACTTTATAACACCAAAAAGTTTTAAAATGTTATTCTGTACATTGCCATATCTTAGAAAGGAATGGAATTGGTTATAATGCATATGAGAACATTTTAATGCAGTATAATCTTTTATTATGCAGCTTTATATAGCACCCTTTCCTGAAAGAGTGACTGTACAGTGCCTGGTGTTCTAAATCCAGTAGCTAACTCAAATCTTTTCACTTTCAAAAAGAGGTTTTGGGAATGCAGTTAATATTCCACTTACCAAATTAAAATCTAATATTATGTGCTGCAATGCTGTGAGCCCATCCACCCACCAGACTGCAGGTAAGGTTCTATTCATATGTTCAAATTAAGTACTATGCATATTTCTAGTTCACTATCAAAGGTAACTGCACATATACACAAAGAAAGGATACAAGAAAATGAATGAGCAGTCAAGAATGACTGCAGGCAACTTAAACAACACAAGATCAGACATTTCTGACAAATATTTGATTTGAGATTCACTGATCTTCTATTAGGACTCCAGGGCTGGCAGGAGTAATGAATTTTCCTGAGCTGCTCTTACATATGTCCAGAAGTATTGGATCAGTTTTTGGTCTCGGGGTAACAACAATGGCAGCAAAAAAATAACAGCAACTAACATCTACTAAGTTAACTTCACAACAGCACTCAGGCAGAACTTCTGCTTCAGTAGGCTGAATAAGAGCCCCCAGAGGTATTGGATCCTAATCCCTAGAACCTGTATATGATGTCTTTTTAGGAGACAGGATCTTTGCAATTGTGATTAAGTGAAGGATCCTGAGATGGGGAGATTACCATAGATTAGTTGCATGGGCCCTAAATATAAATACATGTATCTTATAAAGTAGAGGCAAAGGGAGCTTTGGCAGACAAAAGAGGAGGAGGCATTGTGGCCACAGAGGCAGAGACTGGAGTGATGCGGGCACAAATCAAGCTATGCCGACAGCCACCAGAAGCTAGAAGAGGTAAAGAGTATATTATCCTCTAGAGCTTCTGGAGGGAATGAGGCCCTGCTGACACCTTGATTTTGCCCACATGTGAACTCCTGGTCTCCAAAAGTTGGAGAGAAAAAAATGTTGTTTTAAGCCAGCAAGTTCATGGTAATTTCTTATAGCAGCCGTGGGAAACTAAATTAAGCATCCAACCATTGAACTAATATACTAATATATTGCTGAACTTTGGTTCATTCCTCCATGAGCCTCCCAAATTCTTGAGTTTTTTGTTCTGTGGGGGCTGCTGCTGGTAAGAGTAGAGCTATTAAAGCATTCTTCCATGTGAAGCATCACCTGCTGACATTTTTGCAGAATTCCTTCCATTGTCAGCCCTACCTACTTACAAGTTGAAATTGGCACACAGGTGCAGTGAGTCAAGGTCTGATTTGAATGCCTTGTTTTTCTCTCAGTAGATTTTCTTAAATTCAGCAATCCCTCACTTAATGTCATGGATAAGTTCTTGGAGACTGCAACTTTAATTGAAACTATGTATAAAGAAACCAGAACTACTATTTGACCCAGCAATCCATTACTGGGTATATACCCAAAGGATTATACATTATTCTATTATAAAGACACATGCACACATATGTTTATTGCAGTACTATTCACAACAGCAAAGACTTGGAACCAAACCAAATGCCCATCAATGATAAACTGGATAAAGAAAATGTGGCACATATACACCAAGGAATACTCTGCAGCCATAAAAAAGGATGAGTTCATGTCCTTTGCAGGGACATGGATGAAGCTGGAAACCAACAGAAAACCAAACACTGAATGTTCTCACTCATAATTAGGAGTTGAACAACGAGAACACATGGACACAGGGAAGGAACATCACACACTGGGGCCTGTCAGGGAGTAGGGGCTAGGGGAGGGATAACCTTAGGAGAAATGCCTAATGTAGATGATGGTTTGACGGGTGCAGCAAACCACCATGGCACATGTATACCTATTAACAAACCTGTACATTCTGCACATGTATCCCAGAACTTGAAGTATTAAGAAAAAAAAAAGGATACAATTTGACCTTATATAAATAAGAGTTCAGTTCCTATGGTATATTTTGGTCAAGAAAAAAAAATCACCAAATTCCTAAACAAAAATCCAAACACTTCTAATATTAAACATCAAAATAAATGTGAGAGATGCATACATTTAAGAAAGATTAATAAAAAAAGATGATGATTTACCCAATTATTCCAGTTCAAGGTTGCCTGTCCTGGCAACTCAGGGCACCAGGTGGGAACCCACCCTGGATAGGACACCCTCCTATCTCAGAGCATACTCACACCTACATTCGCACTCAACCAGACTGGAACCATGTAGACATGCCAATTCAGCTAGCATTAGCATATCCTTGAGAAAAACGAGTACTCAGAGAAAACCCATGCAGACATGGGGAGAACAGGCAAACTCCACACAGACAGTGGCCCTGGCCAGGAATCAGTTTTTTTCTTATCAACATCGTAAGGAAACAGCATTACAGGAAATGGTGTAACTTGAGGACTTGCTCTATAGAACTACACTTGCTGTTATTTCAGTATCTTTCTTTTCTTGTTTGATCTCATTCATTCACATATTTTGAATCCACCAATAATTAAAAAATCTGTGAATATAATCAATACATAAGCAATGCATTTATTGTTTCTTTGGACCAGAAAAATGTTAAGAACTTGTTATATGCCTGGCATTGGTTTAGAAGCCAGACATTCAATAATAAACATCATACATTTCCTGACCTCACTTAAATTCTTATTGAGATGAAAATAAATATTATCGAGTCACAAACAGTACAAAGCTGGGCGTGAAAATGCCATAAGGAGAAGATGGAGACAAGGCTGACATTCAGATTTCTGGCTTAAATGACCGAAAAAGTAGTGATGCCATTTACTGACATGGGAACTGCAGGAGAAGAAGTCGATTTGGGAAGAGCAGTGGATTTGAGGTCACTGTGGGGCATCCACATGGAAAAATGGGCCTGATGTTAAGGAGAGAGAACATAGAGGCTTTGAAATTATCTGGGCATTGGTGATAATTAAAGTCCTAGGAATGGATCTGATTGCTTCCGGACTTTGCATGAGGGGAGAAGAAAAGAGAGGCTTAGAAAAAGTACAGGGCTAATAAAGCATATGGCATACTAAGAGAATGATGACTAACCTAATTTGAGATTTAAAAGGATCAGATAGGAGATAAATTAAAAGTCCATTGGGTTTATCCATTGAGGATAACCTTATATGCCAGCCTCAAAAGTTCAGACTTTTTTTTTTTTCGGTCATATGTATTGAGTGATAGTTAAAGGTTTTAATCTGGGGACTAGTAGGATTATAGCTATGCTTATAAGGTGAATCCAGGATAGCGTGTAGGATGGACATTCGAGAGAAAAGATAGAGGCTGGAAGAGGTGAGTTGGAACGTTAATGTGATGATCTAGAATTAGAGATAACAAAGGCCCGAAGAACTGTTTGAGCACTGTGTGTGTGTGCGCGTGCATGCGCGCGTGCATGTGTGTGTGTATTTTCCCCCAAATATACCAAATTAAATTGCTATCAACATTTCTTATCAACATTATAGGGAAATAGCATTAAAGAAAATGATGAGACTTAAGGTACTTGAGGTTTGATGTACATTCCAACACTTTTGAGTGTTTATTTCTGCATTAAAAGTCTTGCATTGCATACATAAAGATTAAAAAAGAGGAAGCCAGATGTCAAGAGGAAAAAATATGGTGTATGGCCTGACCCAGTTTATTTCTCGAGAACTTTGTGGAAGCAGGATCAGTAGGATGCAGTGCAATGTATCCTGGCAGTGGAGAGGAAAGTTAATAATAACCATAGCCACAGGATGAACAGTGGCTGCTTACTGAGTGTTGCTAAGGGCCATCAAGAAGTGAATGAAAAGAATTATCCTTTTGTTCCCTTTATGGAGATGCTGACAAATAAACTGACTTTAACTGAATGAACCACAAAGCTCAAGGGTAACTGCTTTCCTCTGTGGTTTGCTCACTGCTGAGCTGATATGGGTGTTGGGGACAGTGTCTTTGACCCTGGAGTTCTTAAAATCATCCTCTGACTCAACGAAGAGTTGGTAAGGTTTTAGTAATGCCCTAGCAAAGGCACTCTGAATTCTGGGATAATTCCTGAATTATTATTTTAAAAATTGTGTGAAACAGTAGAAATATACTCTTTGGAGTCAGACAGATGAGGGTTTGAGTGCCATTTCTATCATTTGGTGACCCTGAGAAAATCATTCTCCGTAAGCCTTAAGCAAAATGGGGATAATGATAGATTCTGTGAAAATGTTAATAAAATAATATACGGAAAAATCACATGTTTGAATTTATAGATAAGACTTGACAAATGTGACTGCCCTCCCATACTTAAGGTCACTACAAAATATTAATTAAGAGTATGTTGAATAGAAGACTTTGGAAAAGAAAATCAATCTAGAGAAAATGGGAGAAATTTCCTTAAGAAACAAAATAAAATTTTGTTAGAGCTATGTGATTTGCTTAATTGCAACTCTATCAAAAACCATTTTCTGTTTTTTACATGAATCTTTAAACATTTCTAATCAGCAGGTTTTCTCTTAACTGCCACTCAGCTTTTAGTTGGATGATGTAGAGATGTAGGTGTTTCAAGTAACTATTAGAATCCCTTTCTAGGTTATGTTGCAGGGTGCCTTAACTTACTGTGTATGCAAGGCAAATAACTCCTAATATGAGACAACAAACAAAATACATGTCTGATCAATTCAGAAAAATGTTTAGGAAGCTCCATAAACATGTTTTCATAAACGCATGCTGGCAGCCAACTTGACTGGCTTTCTGAGTTGCTATAACAACCAGCAGTCCTCTCAGCAGCCTTGGCACTCTGCATTCTTACATCTTGTAATAAGAAATATCATTATCTTGTCTCAGCCCATTAGCTCAATTATTTAAAGCATGGTACTGGTAAAGCCAAGGTAGAGGATTCAAAAGTATACATTAGCGAGAAAATTCTACCCATGTGCCCTTTGCCAAGGTGACTTGTTCATTCATTCAATTCATTCATTTAAAAATATTTATTGAAGGTCTGCCACGTGCCAGGTTCTGCTCTAGGGGCTAGAAATAAATCAGTAAAATTTTAAAAAGTATATATGTATATATACATATATATCTAATACATATACATAAACAAACAAATGAAACAACCAAAAAACCCAAAGAAACAACAACAAAAAAACAGAAGTTAATAGATGCCAGTTTTAGTGATGTCTGTAGTTTGGTGTGAGGGGCATGGAGGGAGACAGATGCTAAATAAGCAACAAATTAATATACATGTAGAAATATATATAAAATGAGTATAATAAAGACAAAACAGAAAAAGGGGACAGGTGCTGTGTTAGGGTGAGGAGAAAGTGCCTCTTGATATGGTGACATTTGAGCAGAGATTTCAATGAACTGAGCAGAGATTTTGATGGAAAGCTGTAGATAAGTCATGGGAGAATGTTTTAAACAGAAGGTTTGCCGGGTATAAGCTCTGAGGTGGGAGTGTGCTTGGCTGGATCAGGACTAGCCGGACACTTATATGATTGGCGTATTAGTCAGGGTTCTCTAAAGGGACAGAACTAAATGGATAGATGACTATATGAAGGAGGGGGTTATTAAGGAGTATTGATTCACAGGATCACAAGGTAAAGTCCTGAAATAGGCCACCTGCAAACTGAGGAGCCAGGAAATCAGTCTGAGTCCCAAAACCTCAAAAGTAGGGATGCTGATAGTGCAGTCTTCAGTCTGTGGCCTGAGGCCCGAGAGCCCCTGGAAAATCACTGGTGTAAGTACAAGAGTTCAAAAGCTGAAGAATCTACAGGGCAGGAAGAATCATGAGGGCAGGAAGCATGAGGGCAGGAAGCAACCAGTATGGGAGAAAGATGGAGGCCAGAAGACTCAGCCAGTCTAGCTCTTCCACATCCCCCCTGCCTGCTTTTATCCTAGGGATGCTGGCAGTTGATTAGATGGTACCCACCCAGATTGAGGGTGGATCTGCCTCACTCAGCCCACTGACTCAGATGTTAATTTTCTTTGGCAATACCCTCACAGACACACCCAGAAAAAATACTTTGCATCCTTCAATCCAACGAAGTTGACACTCAATTTCAATAATCACAATTGGAGTAGAGTGCTCAAGGGAAGAACAGAGGTAATGAAATCAGACAGGAAGAGCTGACCTGTCCATGCAGGGTCCTGATCTGTCCATGCAGGGTCTTGGAAGCCACTATAAAGGATTTTAGATTTTATTTTGAGTGAGACAGGAAGCTAATGCAGAGTTCTGAGTAGAGGGGTAATATAATTTAACCTCTACTTTAGGAAAAATCACTTTGGCTCCAGAGACTGTAGGGGCTCAAGAAGGAAAGGAGATCAGTTAGGAGGTTTTTGCAATTATAGAGGAGAGGTGATGATAGCTTAGAGCAAGTGCCAAGGGTTTAAGAAGTAACCAGACTCTGGATGTTTTTAGAGTTAGAGCCAGTGGGATTTGCTGATGAAATAAATGTGAAGTACAAGAGAGTGAATACAAAGATGACTCCAAGGTTTTTCTCTTGAGCACTAGAAAAATGAAGATAGAATTTCTACCCTGGGAAAGACTAAAAAATAAAAGCATGCACAAACATATTGGTTTATGTGTAGGCATGTGTGTGTGTGTGTGTGTGTGTGTGTGTGTGTGTGTGTGTGTGTATGTAAGGGAGAATGGTGTTGTGGACACCTTAATGTTGAGATTCTGTGGGACACCTAAGTGGATACATTCATGTAGGCAACTAAATGTAAATAATAAAATCTCTGTCTAGATTTCAGAGTTCAGGAGAGATGTCTGGGCTAAAGAAACAACTGTGAGAATCATCAGTTTATAGATGTAATATACGCCATAGGTCTGAATAAGAACACCTAGGGAGTAAAATGGATAGAGAAAATAACTGAGCCTTCAGGTAAATAATGTTAGACCTGGGAAAGATGGAGGAGGACCATCCAAGAGGAGAGATGAGGAGGAATGGCAGGCAAGAAAGTAATTAATTGGAAGAAAATTAATTCAAGATGAAGGAATTTATCAGTTAAGTCAGATACTGATAATAGGTCATATTATCAGTATAATATATTACACTGATAATAAAATTATATAATATATAATACTGATAAAAAATGAGGGCTGAGAATTGACAGATTTGGCAATGGGGAAGTCAGTGATGACTGTGGTTAGATCACTTTGGGTAGGGTGGAAAAGAGAAAACATTTCCTGTTAAAGAGAGAATAGAGAGGAAGATGATTACAGACATATCTTTTGAGAGGTTTTGCTGAAAAACTGGGCAGTAACTGGGGGTAATGTAGGGTAAGGAGATTTTTAAAAATTCAAATTAGGTCTTGTTGTGACATGTTTGCATGCTGATGAAGATAATCAACAAAGAGGGGAAAATTGACAATGTAGGTGAGAGCAGGGGTAGTGAAGCCTTTGAGTAGGTAAGAGGGCCCACATAGTTTAAATGTGGGAAATTTCATTCATTCATTCCAAAAAATTAAGTAAACATGTACCATGTGCCAAATACACAGCTAAGTACTGGGAATACAGAAATAAATAAAACATGGTTCCCATTATCAAAGAAGTCACTTTATTGAGACGGAGGATAAGCATTTTGTCTAATAATTCACATTCAATGTAGTGATGCTAATATTGGAGAAATGCACCCAGGGCTCTTTTCTGGGCCCTTTTCGTTACAGCATGCTGTTCTTGGGCTACCATGTCATTAGAAGCCAAGATTCAGGACCTTCATTTCCATCATGCATTGACGTGTTCTGGGCTATACTACTGATGGGACTGATTTAGGCAAGAGTTCTGGACATGAATTGGTGCTGTGGCTTCACAGATAAAGTCGAGGTGACAGATTTGAGAACTGTGTGCTAGATAAAAATCAGCAATCCTGGTGACCGGTTGACTTGAATTAAGGTAAAGAAGAGGGAGGTTCAAGGACAACTCCTAGGTTTCCCATATTTATTTTTATCCTGGAGATGAGGATGTTGATAAACAGATTCCTAACAGGTAGTGTGGGTGAATGAGAAGAAGAATCTGGGCTCTTTTCTTAAAAAAAAATTAAGGTCTGATAAGTACCCGATACTTTAAAAAATATTTGAAAGAAGACAGATATTTCTGTCTATAAAAAGAAAAAAAAGATCTCTATAGGATATCACAAACACTCAAAAAAATAAAAGATAGGAAAGACTAATAATTTAATTCTAGAACGCTTTTGATACTACGTAAGAGACTTAAGAAAAAAATCCCAAACCCAAAAAACACAGAGTTCTTGGTATGATCTATTTGTTTTTCTAGAGAATAGTTTGAGAAATTCAGTGAAAATTAATTGGAACATATGGTTGTCATTCACATGGTTCCGGACTTTATGGGATTGATAAAAAACATTACGAATAGTTTTTGGAGTTTTGGGAGACGCGAATAGGGCTGGTTTAGGTATCTGCTTTTAGGTTAACTCCTCTAAGCAGGAAGTTCCACAGTGTCATGTGGTGCTTTTCAATTTTTCCCATTCAAATGCTCCTACTATCAGAGGGAAGAGAATGAGTTTCCCTGGATGGCAGAGGAAGAAACGGGAGTAAGGGTAATCTGAGGGTGTAACTTGAAGCTTCAAGTTGCAAACATAACATTTCTTTTAAGTCTAGTATTTCAATTTAACAGTTCAGCAATTTTCTTTGTGCAATTCCATAAAATATCCATTTCTTTCATACAGAAATAATGGAATCTCCCCCTCTCCCCATCTTACCCTCCTCTGAATCACTAAGTAAAACCTGTGCATGGGGAAGTTATGTCATATTTTCTCTCATAACTTTGACTGCATCCTTGTATCCTGCCACAAAGCAGGGGAAGGGGGAAGTCACAGAACCAAGTTTCAGGAGGCTTGGACTCTTCTATGCCAGTCCTACATTTATTTTTTAATTTTCTTTGCACCGTACTTATTTCCAAGAGGAGTTTTGGAGTTGCTGTGAGACTTTTAGAAAATTAATAATCTGTATCTTGATTTCCTTATTTCTAAAAACAGAGAAGTTGTTCTACATGATCTCCATTTTCCTTTCTTATAGATTAACAGTCTGCCTACTTTTGGTCCAAGCAAAATGTTAACAGGGCTAGTGGATGGTGGTACTGAATGTGTACTGGTAGAGCAATTCACATTTTTGAAAAAATAGAATATTCAGCTAAGGTTTGAGTCATGATGGAAACCTTGAATTTAGAAAGCTAACCTTGGAGATGATTAGAACTTAGAATCCATATACTTGACATGTGCTGTAAAAAGAGGTTATTTCTTGAGACGTGGAATTGCAACTTTCTGCTGAAAAAATATTAATCCTCCAAGCATCCTCAGCAAGTCCACAGGCAAACTTCCACCTCAGTAGGCTGAATAATTGCCTATAAAATATCACATTGAGTTTGGGATGCTGAATATGGTGGGAAAAGTTTCATGTAGGAGAGGACCTGGCCTGGAGATGCTCACCGAGGTGACAAAGGCAATTTGACTCTCAGAGTAGTCCTCCATTTGACAACATCCCATTCTCAGGTACTTCTCTCATCTGCCCTATTAGTTTTTTTTTTGTTTGTTTGTTTTTGTTTTTTTTAAGCCTGACATGATGATGCTTCCAGATTATGAGATGGTAACAATGATCTAAATCAGGCATCCCCAAACTTTTTACCCAGGGGGCCAGTTCACTGTCCCTCAGACTGTTGGAGGGCTGCCACATACTGTGCTCCTCTCACTGACCACCAGTGAAAAAGGTGCCCCTTCCTGAAGTGCGGCGGGGGGCTGGATAAATGGCCTCAGGGGGCCGCATGTGGCCCTCGGGCCGTAGTTTGGGGATGCCTGATCTAAGTAGACTGTCATCATTTATCAGCATTCACAAGGAGAAAACAGCTATGAATTTCCAGTGAGAAGAAAACTTTAGAATCAGAGAAGCAAAAGGTACACGATGCTATATCCAGTGAAACCTTATGAAAATATGGTGTTCCCTTTAAACATAACACATGACCCTGAAAGAGTTGCCTCCAGTATGAAATTGTTTTCTTCTGTGAAGAAAATCATTGTTAATATCAAATTTATAAGGAGTGCCTTAGAAACTTGGCTGCATAAAGGGTTATGCAGTTGTGGGAAAACTCAACCTGCTTTCTTTGCCTCTAGAAATTTTTTAGGCTTGATAATCCCTCACATGGGTGTTTGGGTGTCTTCAAGGTCTCCAACTCTGTGCTATACTTCAGTCAGCAAACGGTTGGGAAGACTTTCTTTTTTGATCATATCCTCTACAATTTAGACTTTGTTTAGTAAGATGGAATCCTTTTTTTTTGCTGAGCCAAGGATGAACACAACTTATTTGAAAAGATACATAAAATGTATTATAAAAGATACAACATACAAACCAGAAAATGAAAACTAAAAATAAACATCACCTACACAGAAAATTCTAAGTTCTTAAACCAGTTGGTTGAATGACCTTGGGCAAGTTGTTTAACTTCTCGGAATGAATTTCTTCTTTGTCTATAAAATAAACACTTATAATAGGTTCAAGCAAGTTTATTGATTAGAATCCCTGGAGCCATTTGAACAGATTCAAATTAGACCTCAGTGTGGCTAATGGCTTCATCTCAATTCTAAGTCTGGCACATACTTTCTTGAAAGTATTGTTAAGTATTTATTTTATAGATGAAAATTAGTTAAAAACTAGACAGTAGCTGCATACTGTAATGGATTCTAAAAAAGCTTAGCTCAAACTCTGACCTTCTATAAATAACATTGTGGCTTGCCATATGAAGAGACAGTATTGTTAGTGTCCTGTCTCGGCTACATGGTTGGTGAAATTAGGACACCGACCATGAATGTGTTGCCTGATTCTGAGTCAGACTATCAGGCAGTACTGAAGGACACCTTCCTCTAAGAGCTCATTATTTCCTATTAGAATGCTGTGTGTGCCACACTTAGAATTGAGGTGGAGCCCTTAGCCTCCAGAGATTCCAGTCAATAAACAGAAACTTGCCTGTTCATCTGTACATTCCTCTCAAATTGGTTGAAATAAATCCTCAACACTTGATGTTTCTGACCTGGTTCTCAGATACTCAGCACGAGCCTGTGGTATAGCATTATGAGAAATTTTCCAGTCTGTTGAGTAGAAATAATCTAATCCTGCTTCTCTTTGTGGTAGAAAGGAGAAAGAATACAAAGATGAGATCCAAGAAAACAAGACAAGTTCTGAGGCCTAGGAGAAGTAGAGTTCTGTGGCAGCAACTCTGGAAAAACTGAATTTGAGTTTACGGAGAAAGCCGAAATATAGAACATCCCAGAGAATAGGGATGTTGGCTGGAAGCTTGGAGGACGATTAAGAGTGGAATGGCCTATGTCTAATTCTTCCTGGCATGCAGGAGAATGGAGAAGGTGGGGCCATTTCAGGGCCAGAAAAGGGGCCTCCTCCTACTGGGATGAAACAAGAGCCAAGGAACAAATTGAGTTGCAGTAGCAGATAAAGGTCTAGTCTGAGGGTAAAGCATGGTGTCCAAGTAGCATTCAGCAATGGCAGAGTATAGTTAAAGAAGATAGTTCCAACTTGTAGCTCAAGGTAAAGAAGCATTCAAATGTATGCCTGTGGATGGCGTTCTCTTCCCACAAGGCGTACAGGATTCGGGGTCAGGCATCCACTTAGAGTTCCAGACAGACGGGTATACATCTGTCAATGCATAGCAAGTCTCAGTCATTCAGCCCAAAGCAAACCATTGGCTAAAACCTTTGATAAAAGAAATGTAGCATGTAGCATGGAGGGTGGGGCAAGACTGAAGCTCAGGAATGAGACAGGGCCTGTCAGAGTTACCAGAAGTGAGGCAGCATCACCAGACTAAATCAGCAGCAAGAATTATTTGAGGTGCGGTCACAAAAGTTGAGTTAGAATTAAAATACATGCCACTCTGGGTTTGGTTTGGTTGTAAGAGTATGGGCCAAGGCTCAGCCTTGAAGTAGAGAGGGATCTCAGTTGTGGTGAGTTGAAGGTATGCTCAAATTCAGAATGAAAATGGAGAGCAGAGATCCTCTGTCTTGCTGTCAGTCTGGACAGAGACTGAAAAACTGGGTTAAAACTTCATAAGTTGGATATGGAGATAAACAAGGTAATACTGCCTGGGTAAATAGAGGAGGAAGTTATCAAAATGGTATTGATCTTTCCATTTAAGACTCTTACCATTTATCTCTTCAACATTTGAAAAGATGCTCAGTATAATATTGGGATTTTAAGTGATGACTATCAAAAAAAAAACGATAAGTTTAAAACATTTTAAACTTATGAATGTCATAAGTGCTTATCCAGTATTTCTTCCTGTATTTATATTTGGTAAATCATGAGTAATAGGTTGGTCCCTTATTTAATTTAAAATTTTAATTATGGTCAATTTTAAGAGGAATGCAACAGTATTTTTTTGTCATCTGAACAGTTATATCAATTTTAGCAGTTTGTTGTATAGTTTTACCCATGTTAATAAATAATCTCTGCCATTTACCATGGTATGTATGTTTAAATGGCACATCAAGGTATACTGATGGTTGCCATTTGCTTAATAACTTAAAAGTAATCTTTAGCAATTTCTTCCACTGTTATTTCTTAACATATGATTTTGTTTTATGAAACATGAAAGGCGAATCTTATATTTAGGAACCATTTGGTCAGGAAGCTGGGAGAGTAAAATTTAATTGATTTTTTTTCCTTCTGCAGCTCTTGAAGAAATAGCATGTGAATCCAGATTAGGTGGCATCATGTATATTTTTGTAAAAGGAATTTTTACTTGCTTAGACTGAATTCATCCTTATAAGCCTCCCTCAGCCATCCTGGATTCCTCCCTTTCTCTCACTCCTGAAGTCAAGGATTACTATGTTTTATTCCTTTTTCTGCTGTAATGTCCTGGACTCTTCTGTGTCCATCACTAAAGCCGTATCTGCTAATAAGCCCCTCTTCCTGTAGTCCTTCTTTTCTCTCTACTCATCGTCTATAGTGCCACCAAAGTCAGAGTATTACTACACAAATCCTGACATGTCAGTGTGCTACTCCCCACATTTTGTACAGGATTAAGTTCAAACCTCATAGGATGGCATTTGAGGTGCTGGTCCTCACGTATCTTTCTAACCTTGTTACTTGCCTCTTTCTCCCATTCCTGACATGCAAATATTGAACTCCAGTAACACCTCTTTGTCTTCTCAAGATACTCTGCACTATTATGTCTGCATGCCCCTCAGTACATGTTGTTTCCTCTGTCCAGACATTCTTTCCGGGTTTCTGTACTTATTGACCCCTTCAACTCATCCTTGAAAGACTGGTTCAAAGACCACTTCTGTGACATCATCCCTGATTCCCACAGAGTTAAACAAGACTTCCATGGTACTCCACAGCATTTGAAATGCATCTGTGCTGAAAACTTGTAACTATATTGCATTGTAATAATTTTTTAGTGCATCTCTCTCTTCCACTTGGTCAGGAGCTCCAGAAAACCAGTGGCTGTTTGTTGCTTACTCATCTTTGCTTTATTCTTCCTCCTGCCTCTCCACCTGCTCTCCCAAACTCCAGGGGCCAGGACAGTCCCTAGTACACAATGAACACCCAACAAACACTTGGTTTATGCAGTCAGTGAGTATCTTGCACGAGATTTCATGAGTCTCTTTAGTTTTACTTTCTTAAACTACTTAATGCTTATTAAGATAAATTTTCACTTTCGGTTCTCCCTTACTGACTGTTTGATTCCACTTCTTACTCATGTCTTCCCCTTGGCACAAAACTGATTGCATAATATATGTGAAAGCCTCACTCTTCAAATTTCATGACAAAGTTTGAGGGTCCCAGGACTTTGGCTAACCACAAATCATAAGTGTCTGGAAGGCATCGACTACATTATATGCTAGTGAAAACGCTCTGTCTTCTTTGTCTCAGTTGTTTATGCAGAACAAACATTCCTGTAAAGCTTTTTTTTCCCCTAATTTTTAGCTTAAACTTTTCATTAGATATAGGCCATTTCTCCCTGTCTCCTCCTATCTCCTCATCTTCTGAGACTGTAAATTATCCTGTAACTTCATTTATAATGGGAACATATTTATTTTCTGTGATGATGGCTCCCCTGAGCTTTCCTTTTTCTTAGCTACATAAAGTTAACTTCCTCTGTGGCAAATTAAGGACAGATTACAAGCAGCCTGGGAACCAGGCTCCGTCACCACAGGGGGCCGCCTACTCAGCCTCCTTCTGTTCAGCCATCGGAAAGATGCAGCTGCTAAGCCAGCCGGGTGCTGGGCTGCTCTCCCCCTGCCTCTCCTGATCCCTTGGAGGGAGTTGAGAAGTCCCTTTCTCCATCAGTCTCTGGCTGGTATCTGATGCTGTGTTTTCCAGCCTCTCCTCTTCTGCTCCTCCCCTCCCCCAGCTGCCTACCGTCTCTTGCCCACCCCCAGGCCAGCAGTGACTGCCTCCAAGACTCCCCCTCCTTCCAGCACCACCTCACAGTTTCCATGGCAACAGAAAATGTTGGTGGGAAGCAAAAATGCTGAACTGCAACTCATGTTGGGGCTGGGAGGAGGAGGTGAAATGTGGGCCTCTCTGGAGGCTGTAGAAAGGTGGGGAGAAAGAAGCCAGGTGAGAAGCCCTGAGAAGAAAGGACCACGAGAGTTGAGAGGAAGGTGTATTGGCAAGTGGGAATCACTTTGATCAGAAAAATAACCTAGGAGGAAGAAACAGGAAAGCCTTATAAAAAGTAATAGAGTATCTTGGGCCGGGTACAGTGGCTCACACCTGTAATCCCAAAACTTTGGGAGGCTGAGCTGAGAGAATTGCTTGAGCAAGGAGTTTGAGGCCAGCTTAGACAACATAGGGAGACCCTCTCCCCAAAACACAACAAAAAAAAGTAATGGAGAATTCTATATATAGTGTTTGATTGAGGGGTTATGTTAGGTGTAAAACTGGGAATAGGTGATTTTATGTTGAAGATGAGTAGTGAGTCAACAAGCATAATGGCAAAAAAGGGGGGGCTTGAGAGTTTAATAATAATATACTCACATGGAAAACAAAAGTAATTGATAATAGACCTGGGCTTATAAATTAGCTAACATCCTTATTAGCCATGTGTTACTTATCTTTTCTGAGCCTTAGTCTTCTTTTTGCTCGTCTATTAAAATAGTGTTATTACCATCCACCTCAAAAGTTGTTGTGAGGATCAAGTTTAAATACAGCACATAAAGTGGCCACTCATACAGTAGGTAAGATGGCAATTTCTTAAACCATTGTTTGAGGTTGAGGAATGATACTTCAAATGGGTCTTGGAGCAGGAAACTTAAAATTCATTGAAAACTGTGCCTTGTCATAGGTTTGACATTTGTATTTATATCAATTTTCCATATTTCTTAAGTACATGGTATCTTTTTTTTATTTGTTTGTTTTCTTTTTGAAACAGAATATTGCTCTGTCACCCAGGCTGGAGTGCAGTGGTGTGATCTTGGCTCAATGCAACCTCTGCCTCCCAGGTTCAAGCAATTCTTCTGCCTCAGCCTCTCTAGTAGCTGAGATTACGGGAACATGCCACCATGCCTGGATAATTTTTTGTATTTTTTGTAGAGACAGGGTTTCACCATGTTGGCCAGGCTGGTCTTGAACTCCTGACCTCAGGTGACCTACCTATCTTAGCCTGCCAAAATTCTGGGATGACAGGCATGAGCCACCATGCCCAGACAGCATCATGTTAATATGTCCCTAAGTACACGGTACCATAGCAAATTTGGTGCTAGCCCTTTTATATATAAAAAAAAAGAACCATGCTTTTCTTTCAAATAACCTCCCCATCTGTGCTTTTCAAGAAGTCTATGGTGTTTACTCATTCTCTCTTCTTTATAGCTACAATATTGTTGGCATCATAACTTCTCCTTTCTTTTCTCTCTCTGTAGTGAAAGAGGCTGCTGCAGAAATTATGTTCTAAACCCATAATCATGTTTATAATTGTCCGTCAATATTTTTTGACTGAATGTCTCTGTCATCACTTCCTTCAGAAGCCCAAGGCAAGAAAAGCTAAGAAGTTGTGGCCCAACTAGAGATGCCCAAAAGCCTATTTACCCCATGCTGTCTCTTTGCAATCTTAGAAGATGTCAAGTTACTACAGAGGCTTCACTTCATGTTGCCTTATCCTGAAATTGGGACAATAATAGCAATGATGATAACTGGCACCCGATCCTCTTGTTCCAAGGGCCTTACATGAATGGAATAAAATAAACCTCACCTCAAGCCAATGGGATTAATATGCAGTTGTTACCATGATGGTTTCCACATGTGGAAACTGAAGCACAGAGATATTAAGTAATTTTCTTAAGGTAATATGCCTTGTAAGTGTCAGGGCTGGAATTTGAATCTAGGCAGAATCTACCTTCTTAATCTTCCCACTGTGCTACCCCTCTAGGGAAGGTATATCTGGAACTGTGGCTTCATGATATTACTACTGCTTTTTATAGACAACTATTTTTTCCTCACTCGGTATCATCTAATGAATAAAGAAGGAACGTGTTACTGTATCCCTGGCTTCTATTTCAAGATGTGTACTGAGACTATTGGTTTATTTTTTTTTTCTCTTCTTAGATCCCAGTAAAAAAAGTTGGAAAAGAATTCATGATCTCTCACAATAAGGAAGATAACTGGAGAAAAGCTATATGTGTCTGAGAGACTTTGATAGATTTCCAGAAGTCAGAAAGAACATGGAAAGACAATGCAGTGGGACAGAGGTAGCTTTAGGGTGGCTTGTTTGAAGAGGGTCCTGAATCAAAAAAGACCCCAAGTTTCCCATCGGAACCTCAAAAGTTTCAGTCTGAGAGAATGGAGATGAGATGGAGAAGGAGATGGAGAAGTGGGTAGAAAATGAGGATGAACTAAAGGTCTGTATATTGAACAGTTGCCCACCTGCCTATAATATACATACCCACCCTAATCTTTCTCTCTTTCTCTCTCTCTGTTTCTCTCTGTCTCTATCCCTTTTGCTCTCTCTCCCCCCACAGACACACAGACACACACACACACACACACACACACACATACACACACACACACAGACACACATACCCACACCACACACACACACACACACACACACACAAACACACACACACACATACCCCCCACACACTAGGCATTTACCATCCATTCTCAGGTCAAAAAGGAGGTAAGCCTTACTCTCTAAAGACATTTTAAAGGCCTTTCTGGGGAGAGCTGGAGCAACTAGTACAGTGACGTTTGGGACACCCTGATCATTATAGGGACATTCTGCTCACCATAGCATGAAGCCTGGGAATTAAAAAAAATGCATACAGAATTTCCAGTTGGCTTTTCCATTGCCTCTTCCTGAAATATGAACAGAAAACCACAAACTCCAGTCATTAGAGGACAGCTTGTAGCACGACCGAGGAAGATCAAATGAGGAATGATGCAGATGCAGAGAAACCAACTCAAAGTAGACAACTAACCTGTAGCTGGTGTTTCTAACAGGTTCAAAACAATACATCAGAGTAAAAAGAAAAGGGTGCCAAGAAAGAATAGAAAAAGATCCTTGAGAAATTGAAAAGATTATTGCCAAAATTTAAAAAATCTATTTAAACATTGAAAGCAATCTCCTAGAGTGTAAAGTGAAAATACAAAGAGATGATAAATGTGAGCAAAAGGATAAGAGACATGGAGAAATGATCGAAGAAATCCAACATCTGGCTAGGAAGATTTCACAAAAAAAGGCAACTGAAACGAAGAGATAGAAATGATCAAAGAAACAATAGAAGGGAATTTCCCAAAATGTGTCTTTATATTTAAAGCACCTAACAAGTGTGGAACAGGATGAAAAAGACACCCACTCAGTCACATCTTAGTGACACATCAGGACACAGAGGATAAAGAGAAGATCCTGAAACTTCCAGAGAGGGAGAAAGGTCACTGATAAAAGAAACAACGTCAGACTCCTCATCAAACACATCAAACACTGCAAGACAAGGGAGCATTGTCTTCCAAACTCAGAAAAATTACATCCAGCCTTGATACTAAGTCATGCTATTAACCACAGGGGCAGAATATGGGCAATTTTAGATTTATAAGGGGTTAGAAATTCATCTCTCATGTATTTTTCAGCTGTTTCATTTATAAACAGTTATTTGAGTATATGCTCTGGCAATATGAAAAATTACACAGGGAGGAAAGCATCAAGGAAACAGTGGATTCAATGGAGGACTGCAATGAAGAGAGTCCCAAGATGATGAATGTGTGGCAGTCTCAGAGAACAGGTCCAGCCTCAGACAGGAAGACTAGGAAGAGGAGTCCCAGGAAAAACGTAGATCAGAAAAACAGATAGCTGCCGGGCGCGGTGGTTCAAGCCTGTAATCCCAGCACTTTGGGAGGCCGAGGCGGGTGGATCACGAGGTCGAGAGATCGAGACCATCCTGGTCAACATGGTGAAACCCCGTCTCTACTAAAAATACAAAAAACTAGCTGGGCGTGGTGGCACATGCCTCTAATCCCAGCTACTCAGGAGGCTGAGGCAGGAGAATTGCCTGAACCCAGGAGGCGGAGGTTGTGGTGAGCCGAGACCGCGCCATTGCACTCCAGCCTGGGTAACAAGAGCAAAACTCCGTCTCAAAAAAAAAAAAGAAAAGAAAGAAGAAAAACAGATAGCATGATGGAGACTATGAAAATCTTAAGGATACAGATAGGAAATGCAAGATGAAGGAAAAGTAATCAGAGACAGCAGGAAAGATTAAACAATTACTAAAAATACATAAAAGGTAGGTTCTAGGATAACTCTCATGTTCCTAGTAACTGCACAAGTGGGTGTAACCATCATTATCATGGGTGCCCTGCCTCTCAGGACCCAGGCATGGGGTTTTCATCCTTGATATGGCTTCCCACACCCCATGAGTTGGCATGGAAGCAGAGAAACACTTCAAGGTCCCACTGCAAGCTATGATGCTGAAGACTTCAGCAGGGAGCACCATAAACAACAGTGTGCCTGGCAGCACTAGGGTCTCTAGTATTATGGGGTGACAACAGCAGAAGCCAATACAGACAATAATGAAACTTCATGCTAGCTCTGCCATGGAGTAAAAACTAAGTTGATCTGAAACACACACACACACAGAGACACATAAAATGATACTTTGTAGCACCCGAAATCATTCAGTTTGCAAATATATTGTGGGTAGAGGAATTAGGAGAGAGAAGAGATGATAGTATTGATGATGTAAATCCTCATCGTTCACATCAGGATGTCAGTAAATGATATCTAAAGTTGATAAAGCCAAAATTAAGGGCATCTGCATATTATATGGAGATAACCACCAGAAGAACTAAGCACAGAAATGTTGCAGGTATTTGCTTTTGGAAAGTGGGGCTGGGAACAGGGAGAAGAATGCAGGAAATGGTCTGTATTAAAGTTGTATTTGTATATTTGTTTCAATGCTTGAAAAAATATATACATATATATGTGTATATATATATATGTATGTATATATATATATATATATATATAGTTTCAATTATTTATTTATTTTTTGAGACGTAGTCTCACTCTGTTACCCAGGCTGGAGGGCAGTGGCACGATCTTGGCTCACTGCAACCTCTGCCTCCCAGGTTCAAGTGCTTCTCCTGCCTCAGCCTTCTGAGTAGCTGGGATTACAGGCAACTGCCACCACGCTTGGCTAATTTTTGTATTTTTAGTGGAGATGGGGTTTCTTCATGTTGGTCAGGCAGGTCTCAAACTCCTGACTTCAGATGATTGGCCTGCCTTGGCCTCCCAAAGTGCTGGGATTACAGGTGTGAGCTACCACGCCTGTCCTATTTCAATTTTTTTTAAAATGTGCTCCTTTCCGTCAATTCTACTCTCCTTGCTATAGTGTAGTTGTTCAAATTGTCGTTGGTATTATTGTTTCTGTGTCTTTGTAAACTACCTGTTTTGGAAGAAGGTGAGGTTATCAATCAAATAGCTAACCAGTCACAGGCATCCACTCATCCACTTGCTAAGCTTCTTCCTCATTCTCGTTCCCAAGAGTGCTCTCAAGGACACGAGAGAAGACCTTATTTAGTCCTGTCATTGCCTTGGTTGTGGGGTAACAGGAAGCAGAGAAGCCTTAATTTTTAGCATCTAGACTTGGGATCCAAAGGCTGCTATTGAAATGGGAAGCTCTGATTATAGCTTCTGAAGTGCACTGTTTTCTCTGTGCTACAGAACTGTCTTCTGAATTAGTATCAATAAAACGCTTTCTAACAGAATCTCTGACACCGGAAGTCACTAGTGATGCCGATGTAATTACTATCCCTGGACGTTAGGCCTTGTCAGACAGCACAGATAATCACCTACAAGCGGAGGCCAATGACTGCCCGGTCAGTCAACTGACATTGAGTGCTTACCGGGAGGTTCTACATGGATAAGAGAGAGGAGAACTGCAATGTCCTTTCCTCAAAGTACTTCAAATGAAACGGGCTGAGGGTGTTGAGGGGAAGAAAAGCAGAGATTCACACACACCAAAAGACAGGAATAAACAAACCTATCCATTCTCAGCTACACAAAGAGGGCTGTGGAGATCTAAGTTGGAGCAGAATAAACATGGACTTTTGCACCACCTGACCCCCATTTAGTAAAAACCTCCTTGGTTTTATATATTTTCCTCTTTTCATTTTTTTATGGTGTTATGTATTTCCTCTTTTCATTTCTTCCCCTGCATACCAACTGGGCTCAACTACTGAATGCCCACTGTTTGCCATGCTTTTTCTGTGCTTCCAGACTAATTATATGCTGTTCCACTTGCCTGAAAGCTGGTCCTATCACTCAGCCCTTTCAGCCTGAGAATTTTTCTAATCTGTCAAGAGCTAGTGTAAACCTGACCTCATCTGTCGAGTCTTGCCTGAGTCACTCCATTTTAGTTCCAATCAGTTACAGTGCTGCAAGCTTTGTGAGAGGAGGGACAGAGTATATTATCATTCGAAAATAATTGAAATTGTTAATATATGTAAAACACTGAGAACACTGGTACCTGAAATGTAAGCAAAAGTGTTTATTATTATTATTATTATTACCATCATTATTATGATCAATGTTTGTATTTAGAAGCCCTAGCATAACATCGGGAACATGAAAGTAGAAACTAAGCAAATGTTTCTCTGTTTGAATTCTTAGAACATTTCTGACCAACTGGGTTTTATTGATGAGAAGGTTGATGGTGTTCTTGGCAGCAGTCATTGTTCCAAGGTGAAAGTGAGGATGATTGCTTTAGTTATTGCAATTGAGAACACAGACTATCTTTTAAGAAGCAGGAGCTCTAACAGGTGAATACATCATTATGGAGGATAGGAGGATATTCCAGATGATATGAAACTATTGAAAACAGATTTGCTGTTGGCTTTGAGACACTGTACTAGCCCTCAGGAAGATGGGCTTGTTTGGAGAAATACCTAAGGTAACACAAGTAACTTCATTTTCTTAAGTGTTCTCTGGAAATAGATGGTTAATCAGTCTCAGACAGCTGTTTCCATGCTCAGCCGCCTTTGCTGTCTGTCTGTGTGATGTGCACGTGTGTGCTGTCATCTGGGTGAGCCTATCTGGGCATAGTGATGGGTCATTAAGCTGTCTTTCCATATGGTGCATGTATAGCATCTGCAGCAGAGTTTCACGAGATAGGTAACACTTCTACTCAGAGGCATTACATGACCCCTAGGGTTGTCACCAGACCTGTAGCTCTTTTGCCCTTCCAATGCTGAATACATTTTGACATCTCACCATCTTTGTTCATTATTTCATTCAATGTTACGTCCTTCACCCCATTCTTCACTGCTTACATAAATCCACTCAAGCCCATTTGTCTCCAGAGAAGCTCACAGACTTCTCTTCCATCTCTACCATAATCAGCTCCTTCCTTCCTTCCTTCCTCCCTCCCTCTTTTCTTTTTTCTTTTCTTTTCCTTCTTTCTTTCTCTCTCTCTTTCTCTTTCTCTCTCTCTCCCTCCCTCCCTCTTTCTGTCCCTCCCTCCCTCAGTCTCTCTCTATTTTTCTGAAACAGGATCTTGCTTGGTTTCCCAAGCTAGAATGCAGTGGTGTGATGATCATAGTCCACTGCAGCCTTGAACTCTTGAGCTCAAGTTATTTATGCCTCAGCCTCTCAAGTAGTTGGGACTACAGGCCACCATGCTCAGCTAATTTTTGTTTGTTTGTTTTTCTTTCTTTCTTTCTTTTTTGTAGAGATAGGAGTCTCACTGTGTTGTCCAGACTGGTCTTGAACTCCTGGTCTCAAGCTATCCTCCTGATTCAGCCTTCCAAAGTACAGGGATTACAGATGTGAGCCACTGTGCCCAGCCAGTCATAGATTTCTAACACTAATTTCTCCTATAGTTACATTTTATGCTGTGAAAACACACTATTGACTTTTATTAACATTTGAATGTGATTTGCTATTTGCTGTTCAGTATGCTAGTCTTAGCTGCCTGAGTAGACTGCTGGATCTTTAAGCAGACCCTGTATTATGCCTCTTTGTAGTTTCTACCACATTTAGCACAGTTAGATGA
This sequence comes from Saimiri boliviensis, assembly GCF_048565385.1. Classification (NCBI taxonomy): domain Eukaryota; kingdom Metazoa; phylum Chordata; class Mammalia; order Primates; family Cebidae; genus Saimiri; species Saimiri boliviensis. Next base: position 33,776,743 of record NC_133455.1, on the reverse strand, counting down.
GTATATAGGTACTCAATAGGTGTTCCCTTAGGATTGAATGGATAACTCTCTTGGGAATCCATTCAAAAGGATTTTCCTGAGAACTCCTTAACAAAGGCTTATCTACTTTCTGCTTTAGACTGTCAACACATGTTAAAGGATAAAAGATGCAGATTTAAAACACATAGATTTACATTTTAAAATGCTGTGGCATATTTGTTAATTCACTTCACAGTCTGAATGCAAGTTTAAGTTAGTTACCCTCAAGGACAAAACTACTAGACTTCTGAGTATTCAGATGGTCTCATAAAAGTCATCATAATGTTATCATTTACAGTGAAGGGAACATTTTGTAATAGGTGGGTGTCTTTGAGTATGTTTCCTAGGGAAAGTGCTAAATGCAATCTAGACCATGGAAGTCCCACAGTACTCTGCCAACAATCTGCACTATTTCAATGGCCACTTTGCCTGAAAGGCTCAGTTCTTTGAGTGTTCATGTAGTCGACTAATGAAAGTCTGTGGTGAGTAGGAGTTAATTAAGGTGACTAGCTTTTCAACATCCTTTAAAGTTATTTGATTTAAGTTTGCTGAGATAGGTGGGTTATGGATATTTCAATATTCCTAGAATAATGCATGTAAGCTTTTTCCTTGTATCCAATGTATTATGAGCATAAGAGCAATGAAGCCTTGTGCCTATTTCTCTGTTTCGCTGGTTAATCAGTAATTCTTATCTGGTGTGCCAGCTAAATGGAACAGGCACTCTTGTCACCATCATGATTCATTGCCTACTGAAAGCACAGAGGTAGCCTTAATCTAATTCTTAATGAAACCTTACAAACTAGGTATACTGTCTCCAATTTGCACATGAAAAACAGACATTTACGAAGGTTGAGGGACTAGCCCATGATCTCACACCAAGTAGGTAAAGAGGCCAGACCATGGAAGCAATTCTGTGCCTTAAAGTGCAGTTGTCTTTCTAATTCCTATGGAGCATGATTGTCTTTTCCATGCTGAATCTAATGATTACAAATCTCAAATGAGCCCTAAACATGGCCCTTCAATCCTACTCCATTCTCCTAGTAAATTCTCCTTCCCACTCTCTGAAGCAACTTTTTAATTACCTTCTCTATTCTTAAATCTTCCACATCCTCATAGCATTATTCACTAGAAAATAGAAACCATCAGAAGAAACATATTTCCATATGCTTAGTGCCTCATATACCAATCATGATGGTATCCACCTTCTCTGTCTTCTCTTCTGTTGTCACAGGAATGTCCCCATTAACGACCAACTCTCTACTTGGCTCTGGATCCCAGCCTCTCTCATCTTTATTCTTTCGATCTTTCTTTCTTTTCCAATATCAATACCTCTTTTTTCTACCTGATCGTTCCTTTTAGTAGCCAAACATGACTCCAGTCTCTCCTGTTTTTAAAAATTTCTCCTCTTGCCCCAAAAGTCACCCTTTAGGTAATAGTGTATTTCTGTACTCCCATTATCAGAAATTGTCAACTTCTTTTGACAGTTGTCTACTACTTCTATCCAATGCAATATGGCTCCTGTGGCTCTTATTTCACAGAATGTATTCTTGTTAAGTTCTCCAGGGGCCTCTGTGTGGCCAAATCCAGTGGCTAACTCTCGTTTCATTTCTTTTTTTTTTTTTCACCTTCAATGTTTAAGTTCCAGGGTATATGTACAGGATGTACAGGTTTGTTACACAGAAAAATGTATGCCTTGGTGGTGTGCTGCACAGATCAACCAGTCACCTAGGTATTAAGTCCAGCATCCCTTAGCTATTCTTCCTGATGCTCTCCCTCCACCAAACCCCACCCGTGACAGGTCCCACTATGTGTTGTTCCCCGCCAGGTGTCCATGTGTTCTCATAATTCAGCTCCCATTTATAAGTGAGAATGTGCAGAGCTTGGTTTTCTGTTTTTATGTTAGTTTGCTGAGGATAATGGCTTCTAGCTCAACCCATGTCCCTGTGGAGGACATGTTACCATACCTTTTTATGGCTGTATAGCATTTCATGGTGTATATGTACCACATTTTCCTTTTCCAGTCTATCATTGATGGACATTTGGTTGATTCTCATTTGATCTCTCATCAGCGTTCTACCCAACTGATTGATAACTTTCCCATGGAGAAAGCTTTCAGGGGAAAGATTATTCCACTTCTAAACACTTGGAGTTTGAGGGGTCAGTAGAATATATAGGAGGTAGAAAACTTTGCTTTTGTGGAGTATTGATGAAGTCACCTAAGGTGAAAGTGTGGAATGGGAAGAGAAGAGAGTCAAGGGCTAAGCCAGAGGGTACAGGCAGAAGCAGGGAGGGCTACAAAGAAGACAGAGAAGGTGGGAGGAAGTAACAGAGACAAGGCTAGAGGTCAAGGACAAAAAGTTGTCATAAAAAGAAAGAGTGGTCAGAATGAAAGGTCACAGAAAGATCAGGTAAATAAGGACTAGAAGAGTATATTGTCTTTGGCAATTAAGAGTTTATTGGTTGTCATCTATAAATAATTTTATAAATAATTTCAGAATGATGACAGAAGCTGATGGTATTAAGGCCTGACTATACTTTTCTGAAGAGCAAGCCAGCAAGTGTAAGCATTGTTTTCAGAGGCTTGGTTATGGAGGGAAGAAGAGTAAGTGGATAGTGTTTACAGCAGAATAAGAATTGAGGAGGGTTTTGAAAAGAAATCAGGTTATATCTGAGTTTACTCAGAGAGAGTAGAGAAGAAAGCTGCCCTAATATCACAGCATTATGCAAAAACTGCATATAAAAATATAATCGATTTCTTCTGCCTCTAAGATAATTGAGGTAGTAGATGTGTAAGAGTTTAAAAAACCATAAAGTACAATAAGAATTACCAGGAAGTCAATGGATTGCATTTTTTTAACTATATAACACACCCTTTACCCCACTCCCTGCAATAAGAACCTCGCTGCTATTTATTCAGTAGTTCTTAAATGATTGATTTGTTGTGGATGATCTTTTGCTTGCTTCCTTTTGAAATAGTGAGGGATTTCTGGAGTAAATGTTTGCCAGCCTGAATATTCCTATTTACTTGTTCTGGACTAGCAGATAACTGAATGGGCCATTTTGTTACACAGGCCTGATGAATGCTAAATGTTCAGCTCTATCTCTACAGGATTGCACCTTTCTGAAAAAAGTTTCTTTTGCCAAAGAAACTTGAGACACATTTGTTTCTAGGCCTCAAATTTCAAGACCTCCCTCCAAACTTTGGAATAACAAACCTAATTTTCTTTGCCAGGCTTCAAACTAGACATAGGCTTATAAACTTAAGATGTTCCATAATTCTTTCAATATGAATCCTAATTATCTTTGCTCCCTCTAAGAGAAGGTAAAAGTATAACAATGTGAAATCTAATTCTGTGGACTCAAGGGGCAGAAATCAGTGACCTGATATTCAGAGGCCTACATTATCCATTTCATTTTCTTACCTCTGTAATTCATAAGTAGAATTGCAAGGGCTCTTGTTCTTCAATACTATTTTAGATCATACACTCTCAAATGAATGGATAGTTCTCAATGCCTGTGATTTACTTGGTTCACACAGACTAGCATAGGTTGTCTTGAAATAAAGTCAGGGAGATGTATGAAATGACTTGTAAGGTATTGTTTCTGTGTCTTTCTAGCCTGAGTTTTCTTATGGATAAGAATCTATAGCCTTTTGTTATGACAGTTCATTACATCATAGAAAAAATTATCCTGAAAGACAGATCATGTCTTCCATGAACAGTGGTACTGTTTGATGTGGTGTCTCCTGCATGCATGAAATGACTCTCACTCGGAAGGTCTCATGGTCTGAGAACAAACTTGATCTGGAAATTCATCTGTATTTTTATAACCCTATGTATGGTGAAAAGATTTCCTTAGCCTAGACTGCCTAATCTCTGCATGAGGCCATTTTTTTTCTTCTGTCACCTCTCCTGTTGCTGCTTCTCAGAATCATCATCCATCCAAGATTAAAGAATATTTATGCTATTTTTGTTTTTCCAGGGCTCAGATCTTTCTCAGCTCACTCAGATATGCTGCCCCAGTATCTTTTATTAAAAACTTTTCCCTTTGGACTCAGATTGACCTGGGTTTAAATCTTGAGTGCTCTGGACCATATGTTTAGTTTTTCTATAACTAAGTTTTGCCCTTGTAAAACTGGAATAATACTACATACTTTGTAACATTTATGGGAGAGGTAAAGATAATGTATGTGAAAATCATATAACACGTTCTCGATCAACAATAGTTATATTATTAAACTGCCTATATTTCTTTCTTGCTATAAAATATGACTTGCCTAATCATCAATTTCCTTGGAGTGCTTCTATCAGGTAGTTACCAAGTATAAGGATGGAAACCAAACAAATATTTCTTGTAAGGGTGATTTATTTAGGTACCAGAAGAGGCTGCAAAATAAAATGGAAAGAGTGTAGGGCTAGAAAGGTAACAAGTTTCTGGTTCTGGTGTTGCCAGTTCTCATACTAAATAGCAGTGTTATCTGTATATGATGACTCATCTATGAAAAACTCTAAGTTATCAGAAAGGTTACGTTTATCATTGATGAAAGAGTAACATCAGATCCCTCAGGCATCTGGAATCTCTTGTAAACCTCACACAGACTGAATTTAATTCAATTAAGCAACTATTGAATGATCATTATGGACTGTGCTTGGCAATGTGAGGGATAATAAGCAAAGGCTACACATACATACACATTTATTGAGGACTGTTATGAGTTCAGTTGTGTCACTCCAAATGTATATGTTGAAGTTTTAACCCCTAGTATCTCAGGATGTGGCCTTATTTGGAGACAGGGTCTTTACAGGCATAATCAAGTTAAAATGAGGTCATTAGGGTGAGCCCAAATCAAATATGACTGTTGCATATTCGACATACACAGAGGAAAGAGAATTTGAAATATAAGGAGAAGGTGGCCATCTACAAGCCAAGGAGATAGGTCCAGAACAGCTCCTTCCCTTATAGCACTCAGAGGAACCAACCCTGCTGGCACTTTGGTCTCAGACTTCTGACCTCCATAACTGTGAGACAATAAATTTCTGTTGTTTCAGCCACCTAGTTTGTGGTACCTTGTTATGGCAGCCCTAGCAAACTGATATGCAGTACTAGTAACTGGGAAACTAACATTAAACGGGGCACTGTTCTTCACCTCAGGGGAAAGAGTTTGGTAAAGAAGCAGATACTTCAGTCTCATGTGATAAGCTTGCTCCAAGAGAGGTATGTACAGAGTGTCATGGGAGGTCACTGAAGGACAGTTGAGCATTACAAAGTTTTGTTTAAGGCTCCTCAGTAGGGACCTCTAAGCCAGGTTTTTAAAGGAGGAGTGCAAAGATGTGAGCAAGAAGCAAGGGTTCTGGGCAGAAAACAGTGTTTATATGAGGCAGCGTATGCAAAGGTGTGGATGTATGAGCAGGTGAGGCACTGTTGTAGAACTGTAAGTAATTCAACATGGCCAGAACTTAAGAGTGGTGAAAGATAAGGCTGGAGAGGTGAGCAAGTTCCAGGTCAGTAGGGGAAGACTCTCTACAGCCTGAGGAGTGCCTAGGACCTTGAGGTAGGTCTTCCGTGACTAGCAATCAGGAGGACATAGGCTATGTTAGGTAAGAGGAAAATTGTGAACGAAAATGAAGGTGTATATTTATTTGGCAGTGAGCATTCCAGTCTGGTTAAAGCAGACATCCTCTTGAGAAGTAGAGCAAGGAGGTATTAAGGTAAGAAGATAAAGTCCCTCAAAGGATCAGAAATATGACAAACTGGGAGTTCTCTGAGGGCAGGGCTAGTATCTCATTTAGTGCCTGCAGTATAGCAGTGGCTCAAGAAACAATTGCTGAATAAGTGAAAGGAGAAGTGGTGAAATTGTGTCCTTTTACTGAACTGAGCAGAGACTTTTAGGTTACAGAGGTTTGGTTTTCAAAGGTAGGCTCTGCTGGCAATTTTTTTTAACCTTGTTGAGTTTTATCCTCTTTATTTCTAATTATGAGTATAATAATACTGACAGTATTAGTGAGAATTATTTGGGATAATTTATATGGAACCATATAGAACTATGGGCATACTAATACTTAGTATGTGATAATTTATATGGAACTATAACTATATAGAATTATATGAAACTACATAGAATTATGGATATACTAATACTTACAGTATATGGTGAGAAGTATATGGGATAATTTATGTGGAAATATACAGAACTTAAAAATTCCATTTGATCAATATTTATTAAGAAGTTACTATATGCCAAGCCCTGTGCGAGGCTTTAGAAATAGAAAAATAAACAAGACTCAAACTCTGCCTCTAAAGAGTTTACTCTCTGTGGAGGGGATGGGGAAGCAGACATCTGAACAGATAAAAGCACTGCAATGTAATATTATAAGGACTAACATACTGTGGGTGCACAGAAAAGGGACAGTTATGCCAGCCAGACGGCAGGATAGTGTTGGGGAATACTTCCTGGAGGAAGTGATGCTTAAGCTGATTCATGAGCAATGATACACAATTAGGTGAAGAAGGAAGAAAAAGGAATTCCAAACAGAGGGAACAACAGGCTTGCTTTGCAGCTGTGTTTTTCTAATTCCTGTGCCTGTGCAATTCCCTTGCCGAAAATATACTCCAGTCTGCTTGGTTAAAGCAAAAACACCCTCCGTGGCTCTCATCAGACTCCTGAAGGCTGGATTGTGCTCTGAATAGCCTCAGCTATTGGCTGGGTTCTCTTTAAACTAAACAGGCCTTCAGAAACCCTTCATGTAGCCACCTGCCTGATTTCCTTACTCCCTTTCTCCTGCCTTCTTTCTTTTCTTTCTGTCGTTTCTCAGTATCTGCTTTCTTCCTCCTCCTTTCATTAAACATTTCCTGTGTCTACATGTGTAAACTACAGGCTGTACCTGGAGATGCAGAGATTAAAAGCATATATGTAACTAACTCTTGAGGAGCTCAAAATTGACAGTAGGGTCAGCAAGCGATGGCCCATTGACCAGATCTGCCTGTTTTTGTAAATAAAGTTTTATGGGAACATACCCACGCCCATTCATCTACGTACTGGCTATGGCTGCTTTCATGCTACAATAGCCGAGTTGTGTAGTTGCAATACAGACCATGTGGCTTGCAAAGCCTAAAATATTTACCATCTGGCCCTTTACAGAAAAAGTTTGCTGGCCCCTGTCCTAGTGTTTATATATGGCAGAAGTGGTGAGGATAGATGGACAAGTAAAGCGGTGATGTACCCCAGTAAGATACGTTTTTCAAAAGGGTACTACAGAAGGAGAGTTCCTAACCCATACTTGGAGGTTCAGAAAAGAGCTGAGAGCTAAAAAAAGTGACAAGTATGCTAAGAGCTAAAGGATAAAAAGGAGTTAAGAAAGAAAGGAAGATCATTCCTGGCAGAGAGAGTAACATGTGCAAAAGCCAGGCAATTAAAGAAAAAAAAAATGCAGTTCTCTATTGCAGAAAAGAGGAAGCAGTGAAAGACAAGGCAGGAAAATAAGTAAGGGCCAGGTCACTAAGGATCCTAAATATGAAAGCCATATTAAGGATTTTAGAAATGCCCTATATTCTTCCATAGGTAATTGAGAACCTCTGAAGGATTTTAAGCAGAGCAGTGCTAATGCAAATGTGTGCTCTAGAAAGATCATGCTGGCTGCAGGATAGTTAACATTTATTGGGCATTTATTCTATGCCAGGTCTGTGCTAAATTCTCTTTGCATTTGGAAATGTTTATTGAGTAGCGGGACAGCACTGGGAACCAGGTAGAAAGAGGTGAGACATGCAGAACAGATATGGATCTATGAGACCCAGGGATCTCCCTAAGGGATGGGAAGGTGTAGACCACCACCCTTATCTGGAGGCATGAGGAGAAGGAGAGCAGGTGTAATTGCAAAGGAGAGTATGATGTCATGGAACACAAATGAGGAGTAAATAATAAGAAGGAGTGGATAGTGAAAATCAGATATCGAAAAGAGAGCAAAGAGAAAAAAAGTAAAAAAACAAGTAGGGAGTGGGGAACTGGTAAGAAGCAGATCACAGCTGACTTCAAAGAGAACAATTTCAACAGAAAAGTTGAGACACAGGCTGGATTATAGGGTTAAGGAAGTGGTTCGAAGTGAGAAAATGGAGGTCACTGCCACTGAACGCTTGTTTGAAAGATTTGTCTCTTTAAGGAAAACTAGAAATATGACTGTGGCTGGAATTCTTAAAATTAGGCTGTAATTCAGCAGCTTTGGTAACTCTTCAGATTCATGAAGTAAATTTCTCATCTCAAATATCTGGTCATTTGAAGTAATACTGGAGATCAAATTATGCAAATATGCTGCATGACCAAATTAAAGGCCTATTCATGTGAGCATTAGTTAGTAATGGGTGTTATATTATATACTGCATTATTAGAAAATGGAGCAGCATATTTTAGTGCTTAAAATTTAATCAGAGTAACTTCCAGAAGGAAGAAAAGACTCCTTTTTAACATAAGATTTGAATAATTTTTTTTTCTGAAAGCCATTCTTCCAAGATAGTCACCCCTGCATATGTCCTCATTTTGACTTACTGCTGCACAAGCAATCAGTATTCGTGCAAGGCTAATGGGATATACAAGAACAATTAGTAGCTCTGCCAGCAACAATATTGTACTTGCCTCTTTAAAGAGCTCAAAATATTAAATAACAATCAAAAAGAACATTTCTTCTAGATCCCTCATTAGATTGATTTTACAGATGAGTAAACTGAATTATAGAGAAACAAGATAATGGAAATGAGAAGTCTTACTTTATTTCTATCTCACACCACTGTGAGGCTGTGCCTATTGTATTTGTAATTAAGCTGTTGTCCAGATAAAGTCAAACCCTCTTGGCTTTGACTTTTAGATACCAACAGATTTTTAAATGCTGGCAGTTGAAAAGGTTGTGTTTTTTTTTTTTTCTTTCAAAAGTGGGTTTGAAACTATTGGCCTAAATGATTTTAGAAAACTATAGCTGTACTTTTAACATAAGGCCACCCACTCAACTCTGGGCCTAGCCTGTTTGAGAAATAAGGCACAGGGAAATAGGCAGGTATTTTTCTCTTGTATCTTTAAATCTTGGTAAGTTCAGAAAATTTTCCTAACCGATTTTGGAACAAGAAATTATCATGGGAGGGGGGGTTGATTGGTCTCACACTTTAGGGATAATTTATTTTTCTACTTCACAAGTTTAACTTCTTACTTGGATCACAATATGCTACTAAGGTACTTAAAAGGTCATTTTTTCAGGCCAACTGCAAATGATATTTTCATTATAGAAAAGTTATGTAAAAGTGGAAAAAAGATGTAAGTCTATTAATGTGTAAAATGTACCACAGCAATGGGAAAAAAGTTTTAATTAAATATGTATAAGCTCTATCTTGTGCAAATATTTTGTTCAAATGGATGACCCCAAGAGCTCTGTGGCTCCACTTCAGTGTCTAATAGGCACTACTCACTTTGACCTTCAGCAAGTCCTTTATGAATGCTGTCCACCCAAGTGTACAGAAATGCCAATTCATGTAGGGCTATCAGTATTACTGTTACTTCTTATTCTGTAAAGGCTGCATTTTAACAATTTAATAAGAGTCAAAGCATTCCAAGTCAACCTAGATGACAATTGCTAGAAACACAGGAGATGCTTTAAAAAAATGAGTCGGTAATAATTTCATTCTTCCCCATTTTGATTAGAGTTTACAAATATAACTGTCAGCTAGTTATCATGGTGAGGTTATGATTCAGTCCTCCTCCAAGTAATATAAAATCCTTAATACAGTCTTCAGACTATGAATCTACCATAACACGGCCAATGTTTTGATATCATCAGTATCTTCATCTTCTTTTATTTCATGCTATGACAGACATTACCTCTTCTATTATCTACTGTAATTTGTTGCTGACAAACCAATTGCTAGTAAATTCATATGTTGAGTGATGGTGATTATGTGAAGAATGAGGGGCAAGATCCCTGTGGTGAGGTGTGTGTGCACCTACGTGTGCATGAAGAAACGTGTATGTGTGTGATATGCATGCAACTAATACAGGTCTGAGGGAAATACTGTACTCTCCTTGAGGGTAAGGATCATGTCTTATTCACTGTTACATCCCTAGTACTTAACACTGTCCCTGGCACGTAAATGATGTCTAAGGAGTGTTTGTTGCATGAATGAGTGAAGGTACTAATGTTCCATGTTCCCATTGGCAGAATAAGGCTTCCAGTTTTAAAATGAGACTGGAGGTCCACCTACAACAATCTGTCGTGCTTTCGGTTTTTACAGGCTGATTTCTATGCACACAGCATTATGCTGGGAGTTATGAGGAAGGCAAGGAAACTGAACACACAAAACTTGGACTTGAGAAGCTTCCAGTCTAATTGGGAAGACAAGATACATACAAGTGGAAAACTTAACTCCTATTTCTAGAGAGAGAATAATGGCATGCCAAATTTATTTTTTTCATATCAAACATAACACTGTGTGAGTTCAGGAAAAAAGAGGCTGTTATGGACTGCAGTCATTAAGGAAAGCTACCTGAACGAGGCAGGAATTGAGTTATACCCTTGAGGATAAAAGACAGAGGGGAAGGAAAGGAAATGTCTGTCCAGGAGGAGTGGGTAGAGAGTTCAGATGAACAGTTATTAAGATAAGAATAGATCATTTGGAATTTAAAATTTAGGAATCAGTCATTAGACTTTGAAAAACACATATGATGGTAGAGACAAATATAATGAGGAAGTAAATAAGCATGCGTATTTTTGCAGAGTAATCACTTCATACCTAAGCTCCTTGGTGAAAAAAAAATGTGGAAACTTAGACACATTCTGTATGTTGCAAATTCAGGGGAGGTGAGTGAAATGTCAGAGGGCATGGCAGCATTCCCAGAGGTGAGTATCAGGTAGGCTTCGCCAAGCAGGAGGGAGGTGGTGATATTTGACTTCTGAGGGGATAAACAGGAAGGGTGGGATCTGGGCAGATTTTAAGACAAAAGATTCTGTTGTGAAGGGCTTTTGGTTTAAACACAGATATGACTTTCCTAAAGTCTCAGGTAACATGATGTACCTTTTTAACTATTCTTTGATTGTACCAATTTCTACTTATTTTACATTTTTAAGGACACAGAAGGATCTAAACTGGGGGCACAACTATTTTACAAACCAAAATGAAAACCAAAATGAAATACATAAAGGAAAAGTTTAAAATTTGGACCTTAAGATATGGGGAAAAAATTCAAACATCTGTAAAATCGACGACAAATATTAGTCTGAAGGAGAGGCAATAATTGACAAATATTTAAAAACAATTGTAGGGAGAGGCGTGGGTAGCCCACGCCTCTAATCCCAGTACTTTGGGAGGTCGAGGTGGGTGGATCGTTTGAGGTCAGGAGTTCTAGACCAGCCTGGCCGACGTGGTGAAACCCCATCTCTACTAAAAACACAAAAATTAGCTGGGTGTGGTGGTGCACACCTGTAATCCCAGCTACTCGGGGGGCTGAGGCAAGAGAATCGCTGGAACTAGAAAGATGGAGGCTGCAGTGAGCCAAGATCACGCCACTGCATTCTAAGCTGGGTAACAGAGTAAGACTTCATCTCAAAACCCCCCCAAAACTAAAAACAATTGGGGTCTTAGACATTGGTGATAATAGTCTTTATTAAAGATAATTATAGCCATGGCGATAAATCATCCACATATTGTGTTTATATGTGGAAGTATGTATGTAGAACGGATTTAGCAAATAATTTTTAAAGCTTTCAATAAATACTTTAAGTTACTTATATGAACACTTTAAGTTCACATTCATTAATGGATTCTTGATTGAATAAAAAATTAACTCCTGAAAATGTTTCCTAAATATTTGCATGCATATATGCATGGATGCACTATGATGTTTCAACCAACATTAATTACATCCTTTTGATTTCTACTGTCTTGTTCAAAAAAGCTAATGAGACCTGCACTACATCATAGTTAATAGGAGTGTGGTGCTTGTTGCTTAGGCAACAGGAGGAATAAATGCAGGTCAGAATGTGCTTCAAGAAAAACAAAAGCTAGAATATGATACTGAGTAAAGACTAAGCAAGTCTAATGGATTTTTCACCACACTAAAGGAATATGTTTCTTACAGTGAGCCAAACATATTCATGTATTTAACTAAGTTTGTAATTACATAAATTAGATTATGGAGATCAATAAATAATTTTTATAAAGGTAGAAATTAATCACTATGATTCTAGTTGCAAATAAATGGTGTATAACAGCATATAAAGCACTAATTGATGATACCACTTCATGATTTGCTTCATTTTCCTAATTAATTAACTCCTCTAAATGGCAATTCAAAGTTTTTTTAAAAAGATAATTCTGTCTCATGAAGAAAGTATTTGATTGGCCCATCTAAATTAGTATTATTTTCTAGAAAATTATACAGAATATTTCAAATTAAACAAGTAAAGAATATATTCTATGATTAGACCTTGGTTACATCACATATGTCCAGGATTTTGCCTTCCAGATAAATTTTGCAGTGCTTATACATGATTCATTCATGAATAATTTTTACGATCACTCTTCAAATGCTTATTTGAAAACTGTTTGATTAACCTTTCAGTTTGAGGCTTTCAAAAAGGTATTATATTTGCTCATACGTGTTTAACATTCAGAGGAAAAATAAGCTGAATTAAAGTCTTTCAGAGTGGCCAAATGATCCAGGAAATCCAAAGACCTAACTTCTCATGGGACTAGAATAAATTTGGACAAGGGTTTCAGGGGAAAAAATGAGAAACCCTATTTCAAGTAGACATAGGGAGAAATAATTAAGATATTTAAATATACAGTAAACACAAATAATAATGAAAAGACTTCAATTCTGTTTGATTCTTTAATTCTTAATGCCATCTATTTAATGCCCTAAGTCTGTCCTAAATCTCCTCAGTGTTCTAAGACTTTCACAGCAATTGAAGAACTTCCACTTTTTTTCATTTCAATGCCCACAGTATCTTGTCTATATAACCAGTGACAGTACTTAAGGACACAGAAGGATCTAAACTAAAGAAAACAAGAAAAATCACAGTAGCTGCATATTTCAGTATTAAAAAATCCAACAAATCACTCATAAAGCATTCTGTACATACAATTACTTAGAGCTCATATATCTTCCTATATTTTTGTCTTTTTATTTTTAAAAACTCGTGGGCATACATACTTTTGGAGAAGGAGAAGTTGAATAATGTTAATAATCTTCAAATCTATAATACTCAAGTCAACCTCAGAGAAAAATAATCTGAGATAGAAATAAAAAAATCTAACCAGCTCTCACTGTTGTGTTATCGTTTCTGGTACTAGTAAGCTGCAGGTGTCAGCCCTATTATTTTATTTAGGAAGGGTTGTTACTTATTTCTACAAGTCATTTGTGTGCTGCATGCCTGTGTTATGTAGGTCTCTCTAAATTTAGGGATCACTGATATGTGTGATGGGTACTTAAAAGCAAGGAAAGGTAATAAAGCTGTGACGTAGCTTAACGAGGAGAACTGATGAGCACTGGGGGAGGTATGGAAACGATTAGAAAGCTGAATTTTTGGTCTGCACAGTTCCCCATCCTCCTTCCTCACCTATATGCAAAACAGTGGAAAGTTAGCATATGCCAGGTTTAGACTGCATGTAGATCAGTATTCAGAAGTACGTGATTATACTTAGTCTACAAACCTCTTTCTAAATATTGACAGCTAAATGACCAAAGTGTTTATTTTCCACCTAAAGTAATAAACAATACTTCATCACTCTTCAATCAGCATGTGGAAGTGAACGCTCTCCAAAACTGACCATCTGAAGCAGTTTGCTAATGAACTGAAGGTTGTCCACATGATTTAAACTGCTTATTGAACAGTTATCAGGAAAAGAAATGATCTTCACACCGTAAACATGACAAATTGTCTCATTAACCACTAAATGGTGGTGCTCAAGTGAAATAATATAAGAATCAAGAATTAGCTGAAGAGTAATACAATCTGAGTATTCTAAGATCACAAATTTATAAAATAAACATACAAAGAATGACAGGAAGAATATCAATATTAATCTTCTTTCACTGCCTATAAATAGCACTCTCACCAGTTCATTCATATAACACATATGTATATGGCTACATATAGATCTCATTTTTTATCAAGAGTCCATATGTACACAGTAAGTTCAGTCCTAAGGGCATCCAATTTTCCGATGCAGTTACATATATAAATCTGACCGATTTTGGTGCAAATCAGGCTGCCTCTGAGCCATGTAAGACACATAAGAAGCAAAGACAGACAAAAGGCAGCTCCGTGGACACAGAGAGCGTCTTACCATAAACTGCACATTGTCAAATCCATTAGCCATCAGGTGGTTCTCGTACTGAGGTAGCCCAATGCTTTCCAACCATTGTCCCACTGTTTGGACAGGGCATCTGGGTCCTGTAAGAGGATGAAGAGGGAAGCGTTTAAGCAGGGAGTAGCCGTCCACGGGGTAATAGCGGTAGTCCTGGGCTGAGAGGTGGCATTGCCACATCATGCCCCTGGGAAAGTTGCTATCAAAGGAGCCCGCCAGCTTGACAGATTAATGTTCTCAGCGAGAGAGCAAAGTCAGAAGTAAAACATAGTTTGCCAGGCAGGCTGTGGAGTATGACTTGATCCTAGCTCCACATTTCTTACATATTAATCTTTACTACCGACCAGTACGTCATACAGCCCCCAAAACCAGGCAGCAGAAGAAGGCATATCAAGCTGTCAGCTTGGGCTGGTCTGCGTTCTATGTGATTGTTGGAGTACTCCACAATGAGAATGCACGGCCGGCAGCCAGAATTCTTTTTTATCAAGTACTCCTACACTCATCAGTATGCAGCTCCATGCTCCTTGCTCCCCCTCGCTCGCTCCCCTTCATTACCCAGCCCAGGCTACACCTCGCATTTTCAATAATAGCCATCAGATAAGGCAGATTTTTTTTGTCTGCAAGCTGTAAGCCTGCTGCTGCTGCTTCCTCCTACACACCCATCCAAGCGTCAATCTTGAATGATGAGAGCAGTCAAAACAAATGCAGAAAATAGCAAGATTCAAAAGCAAACCAAAGTACTTAAATCTGAATTGAATCTTCATACTGGTTATACGTTACAGAGCTATTTGTTGTGGAATTTTACGTTTCAAAAGAACCAGGAAATGCGAAGCTTGAACTATAGCTTATAACAGAGCTCACGACAGGTTCCCTTTCTCCTTTTCCTTTCTTTCCTGTCTTTTCTTCTTTTTTTAAAATGCAGCACAGATAAATGCTTCTGATCTAAAGCTTTGCAGTGTTTGGAGAGTAAGTATTCTGTTTCTTTACCATGCTATCGCAAAATGAGCCTCTCAGATATATATATATATATATATATATATATATATATATATATATATATATATTTTCTTTTTTGAAATACTGCAACAAACTGCATCGCAATCTTGAAGTCAAGATAATTTATTTCTTGTTTGCTTGGCTTCTTCCAAACAAAAGTATTATTAGGCACAAGAAATCCTTTTCCCCTCTGATATTTATAACCCAATCTACCGGGGTTACCATTCTAAATTAGCTATAAAGGTAACATTAACTGTGTAGATTTTTTTTAAATAAAAAAGATGAGTTCTAACCCAAAATAATTCAAGAATAACAGATGTAAATGTGTGAGTTTTACTGAATGGCAGATAGACTGAGTAATTTATTTAATAATTGAGAGAAACCAGGGATTAAGAATAGAACCCACAGGACTAGATCATCAGAAAAATAGACTCTAAAGCTTGCAGAAAGGTTAGTCTAACCTCTTTCCTAACGTAGGCATCGCTGGCTACAATGTTCCTAGAAGATTATCTTCCAACTTCTACTTGAATACTGCCTGTAACAGAGCTCTTACTAATTCTCACGAAACCTCAATGTATTAGAAAGATATTTCACTTCCTACCTTGCTTCTACTCACTGCTCCAGCTCTGCCTTTGGAGAAGAACAGATTGGAACAGTGCCTCTTCCATAAAGAGCTTTAAAATTTAAAGATAACTCTCTCATCCCCCCAGAGCAGCCACCTGGCACATAGTAAGTGCCTAATACGAATTTATTGAATAAATGAAACATCGCTTTTCTTTTTTTCTCAAATTTCATCTTTCTCTGCTTCCTTTATCTTTTTAAGGGCATTGTCAACTTTCCTGGCACTCAGACATTAAACCTCAAAACATCTTCTGCTCCTCTTTCACTGCTGACATCAGTCCCCAAGTTCTATCATCCCTCTTCCCAGTGTGATCCATTCCCATTATTCTATTTCCTGTTTCATATTTACAGAACTGCTGCCTACATTGATTTTGTTCTCGTAGTTCTGGCCCACCTAGTCTAGAGGAAGAATGACTTCTGTATTGGTCTTTCTACCTCTAATATTTAAAAAATCAATTTTATGCATGGTGTCAGAATAATCCCTTTAAGACACAGTTTTGATTACTACTCCCTATTTCAAAACCCTTCTGTGGTTTTCTGTTATCTTCAAAATCAACTCCCAACTCCTCTGAGGACATTTTGGGGTCTTCATGATTGACTGCAGATCATCTAACTTGATTTTCCCCTTTCCACTGCTCTAGCCAGGCAGGATTACTTACTGGTATCTAAAGGCAGCCTGTAATGTGCTTTGGCTGGTTTTATTATGTCCTCACATTTCTGTCAATTTGTTGGCTTTGAATCAGATGCTATTTCCTTTATGAAATCTCTTCTAATCTTCTCTAACAGGAATAAATCTTTTTCTTCTCTGTCTTAAATGGCATTTTTAGACCCTCTATTGTAACAGATATTTTCTGCCTTCAATTTTAGTAATTTGTGTCTGACTTACTTCTTGAAAGCAGGGAATATGCTTTGCTAATATTGCACATAGTGAAGATTCAGTACATAGCTGGTAAACAAAATAATGTAATTTCACAGTCCAAAGTACAAAAAATTCTTCTATTTTCAAATTCAAAAAAAATGTTTTAACTCTATCCAAAGTCTCTAAATTATTTATTTAAAAGAAGATAACTTGTGTTTTAAACAGAATTTTCAGATCTGGCTTTTAGCTCATCTCCTCATCCTCTTTTTGAATAAGCAGCCCTGGGTAGACTGTATTGTACTTGATTATGTTTTGTTGCTGGTTGGTCCTGGATTTTTAAGGAAGATCAACGAGTGTGTGGTAGTTTATGAATCAATTTTAATAGATTTCAGTTGCTCAACATTACCTGTAGGAGAAGCTGGAAACAACATAGTATTTGTCCCTGGCCAGCTCTAAAGCTGTTACAAAGTGGAAGAATAGGAAAATCTCAATTATTGCTTCTCCTAGGATCACAGCCACAGTGCTCCTCCTGGTCATTTTAAATTATAATTAGTTGAATATGCTACATGGAAATTGAGCAAACATGACAATAACTTTTTGGCTTGGCAAGGCATATGCTGATTGGCCAGCTCTTCAAATCTGTTTCATCATCTCTTAAAATGCAAACCAGGGCCAAATGCCTGGCAGAGCACCATACACATCCTACTTATTAAACCAACTTTGTAAGTAAATGCATGAATAACTAAATGAATAAATGATATTGGAATGGCTTTCTTGAGATTCTCATTTCTTAATAGAGAGAGAAGGAAAGAGGGAGAGGCGAGAAAGAGTATGTGTGTGCACAGACATAGAGATTGGACTAATAGGCATTGTAGACTCAGAAGAGGGGAGGGTGAGAGAAGGGTGAGGGACAGGAAATTACATAGTGGGTCCAGTGTACACTACTTGGGTGTTGGGCACATTAAAAGCCCAGACCTCACCACTATGTATATATCCACGTAACAAATCTGTACTTGTACCCCTTAGATCAATAAAAATAAAAATTATATATTAGAAAAGAGAGTATATATGTGGTCGAAATTATTTCAAGGTTCAGACTGCTATATAAGAACACAACTCAGAGAAAATACTGGTTATGAACTGCTTTACAAAATTTATATAGACTGCCTGAGTTTTATTCTTGTAGTTGTTTAATCATTCAATTTTATTCAATAATTTTTACATGTTGACAAAATGTTATAATATGGAGGAAGTGAGCTAGGAGAGGATAGGGTAGAGGGAGGCATAAAAGAGAAGAAAGTAGGAAAAAAGAGACCCTGAGTCATGTTGTTTGTTTGTGGTTTTGCTGAAGCATTTTCTTATCAGTCAAACCTCTAAAAGAATCCTGGTTCAGTTCTGAAGATCATTCTGTAATAGTGTTTAAATATATTACTCTCTTAACCTAAAACACTATTATGGAGTTTTAAAATTCTTAAAGCATAAAAACACACTAATTAGGCAGGAACCTTTATTCAACTAGAATGTCTTTAAGTCCCAAAAGTGAGACAAGAGGAGGGAAAGAATAAACTGACCATTATTCAGGGCTGCCATGTCCTAGGCAGCATGGTGTGAATTATTGTCCCCATTTACCATAAGGAAACTGAAGCTCAGAGTATGTCATGAAAACAGGAGTTTTCTTTGGCACAGTCTTTTCAAAAAATAATTCTATGAATTTTACTCCCATAATGGCAGTGTGAAGAGCTCCACAGGTCCAAGCCCCAGCCAAAAAACTTAACTGTTGAAAATTATAAACAATCAAAAAACCACATACAATCAAAAACCAAAAACAATACCAATGAAAACCAGCCATCAAAGTCTTTGCAAAGTGTCCTAAGAGCATATAATGAAAAAATATTTATTCCAAAAGCAGACACTAAAACTTGGCAAGAACAGAGCTTCTGAGATTCTGTAGCACTTGAGCCATGGCTGCCCTTGGGCCCCTACTTCTCCTGCAACTCATCTCCATAGAAGCTCCACTTTGGTTGGGTGTGTCCAAGAGAAGGGGGCTCCCCTTCTCCTCAAATCTCAACCAAGCAATATGGGATCTCATCAAAAGGAGCAGGCCAGCATTTCCAATTTCCTCTAAATCTAAATTTTAGAGGTTCAATTCCTGGTGAGTGTGGCTGAGAGGTCAGGGGCTCCCTTCTTCTATCCAGACCCCATTCATAGAGTAGAAAGTTTATCCCAGCTGGGTCAGGCCAAAAATATTGGGATCTTGACTGCTCTCAGCTGCTCACATATAGGGTAGAGGTTCCATGCTCAGAAAGGTAAACTAAGAAGACCAGAGGCTATCATTTCTGCCCCTTACCTGGAAGAGTGGCTCAAAGATTTTGCTTAAAGAGAGAGTCAGTTTATAAGAACAGAAAGCTCTAAAGCTTTTCTCCAAGGGGTTGACTTATTTCTTTGTTTTCAAGTTTTATTTTGAATTTAGGGAGTATATGTGCAGGTTTGCCACCTGGGCATATTGCATAATGCTAAGGTTTGGGGCATGAATGATCCCATCACCCAGGTACTGAGCACAGTACCCAATAGTTAGTTTTTTATCCCTGTCCCCCTCTATTCTTGTCTACTCCAGTAATCCCCACTTTCTACTGAGGTCTTCTTTATGTCCACAAATACCCAATATTTAGCTACCATTTATAAGTGAGAACACACAGTATTTGGTTTTCTGTTCCTGCATTAATTCCCTTAGAATAATTGTCTCCAGCTGCATCTATGTTGCTGCAAAGGATATAATTTTTTCTTTTTTATGGATACATAGTATTCCATGGTGTATATATATATATATATATATATATATATATATATACATATATATATGCCATGTTTTCTTTATCCAATCCACCACTTGTGAGTACCCAGGCTGATGCCATGTCTTTGTTACCATGAATAGTGCTGCAATGAACATATGAGCACAGATATCTTTTTGGTAGAATGATTTATTTTCTTTTGGATATAGACCCAGTAATGGGATTGCTGGGTCAAATGGTAGTTTGTTTTAAATTCTTTGAGAAATCTCTGAACTACTTTCCACAGAGGCTGAACTAACTGACATTCCCACAAACAGTTTATAAGCATCTCCTTTTTTCTGCAGCCTTGGCAGCAGCTATTATGCCTCTTAGTAATAGCTATTTTGGCTGGTGTGAAATCGTATCTCATTGTGGTTTTGATTTGCATTTCTCTGATGATCAGTGACATTGAGCATTGTTTCACATGTTTGTTGGCCACTTGTATGTCTTCTTTTGAGAAGTGTCTGTTCATGTCTTTTGCCCATTTTTAATGTAGTTATTTATTTTTGCTTGTTCAATTATTTAAGTTCCTTATAGATTCTGGGTATTAGACCTTTGTTGGATGCATAGTTTGCAAATATTTTCTCCCATTTTGTAGGTTGCCTGTTTACTCTGTTGATAGTTTCTTTTGCTCTGCAGAAGCTTTTTAGTTTAATTAAGTCCCACTCATCAATTTTTGTTTTTGTTGCAATTGCTTTTGAGGATTTAGCAATAAATTCTTCCCCAAGGCCAATGTCCAAAATGGTGTTTTCTAAGTTTTCTTCTAGGATTCTTATAGTTTGAGGTCTTCTATTTAAATCTTGAATCCATCTTGAAGTAATTTTCCTATATAGTGAAAGGTAGGGGTCCAGTTTCATTCTCCTGTATATGGTTAGCCAGCTATCCCAGCACCATTTGTTGCATAGGGAGTCCTTTTCCCATTGCTTATTTTTGTTGGTTTGTCAAATATCAGATGGCTGTAGGTGTGTGGCTTTATATCTGGGTTCCCTATTCTCTTCCATTGGTCTATGTGTCTTGTTTTTACCAGTACCATGCTATTTTGATTATTGTAGCTTTATAGTATAGTTTGAAGTCAGGTAATGTGATGCCTCTGGCTTTGTTCTTTTTGTTTAGAATTGCTTTGGCTATTTGGGCTCTTTTTGATTCAACATGAATTTTGGAAAATTTTCTTCTAGTTTTGCGAAAACTGATGTTGGTAGTTTGATAGGAATAGCATTGAATCTATAGATTGTCGTGGGAAATATGACCATTTTAACCATATTAATTCTTTCAATCCATGAGCACTCTGTGTCAAATAAACTCAGTTCCACAAACAAATGGAACTTTTTGTTTGTTTGTGGAACTGAATTTATTTGACACAGAGTGTGAGGAAGTTTAAGCCTAGTGTGTTATCAAAATCAGCGGAGGTTACACAGTGGCTCATTTCTGTAATCCCAGCAATTTGGGAGGCCAAGGTGAGAGGATCGCTTGAGTTTGAGACAAGCTTGGGCAACATAGCAAGACCTCCATCTCTATAAACAATTAAAAAGTAGCCAGAGATGATGGCATGTGCCTATTGTCCCAGCTACTTAGGAGGCTGAGATGGGAGGACCTCAAGGTTGCAGTGAGCTATAACTGCACCACTGCACTTCATCCTGGGTGACAGAGCAAGACCCTGTCTCTAAAAAAACAAAACAAAACAAAAAATCCCCCGAAAAACCCAACGGAGATACTAAAAAGTGGCTAATAGCTACAATAGGGAAATAAGCGAAATGGTAGGTTAGCTAGTTTTAGAGAAACAGAGAAAGACAGTTAAGAAGACCTCTCATGAGGAAAACAACAACAACAACAACAGCAACTTCAAATACTAGCTTCAAAAATTCCTCCTTCCCAAATTTAATTGGAGCAGACTCTGGAGCAATTTATAGCTCAGAAATTGTCAAAAACAATAGAGCAATCAGCAGGCAATTACTGGATTCTAATATCTGGATGTGATATCAAATGAGACAGACAACAGAAAGATTAGGAAAAGAGACAAAGAGAGCCCTGCTATAACCACTGCCATCCCAAAACTGTGCACATGGCCAAGGCTACATCCTTGAGAGGATAAATACAATGTAATGCATCCATACAATTGAATATTACTTGACAATAAAAATAAATGAAGTGCTCTGATATATGCTGCAAAATGCATAAACCTTGAAAACATCATGCCAAGTGAAAAAAAAGCTAGTTATAAAATACCATATATTGTGTAATTCTGTATAAATAGAAGGTCAATAACAGACAAATCTATAAAGACAGAATATAGATTAGGGGTTTACTAGGGCTGGAGAAGGGAACTGCAGCAAGTGACTATTAATGGATTTAGGGTGATGAAAATATTTTAAAATAGTGATGATGGTTGCACAACTCTGTGAATATACTAAAAACAACTGAATTGTACCTTTTAATTGGTTACTTAGATTATATACATGTATTATAAGTAGTATATCAGTAGATTTAAAATTATCGATTAATGATATAAAATAACAATAAAAACAAGTCAAAATTTCTTTAAATTTACAAGAACAAAATTCACATACATAATTGTATATAAGTATACATTGGGATTGTTTCATATATACTGGTAGTTTTGGTGCTCTGTTTTTTTTTTTTCTCTAGTTTTCTTCCTTCCTCCATTCCCATCCTGCAATCTGCACCATCCATCCTCCTGTAAGGTTATTCATGTTAATAAACTGGTAAGTATATTCACATATATTTACCCATTTTAAAATAACACACATACACACACATACACAAAGGCAGATATGTTTGGATATACACATATATGGGAGAGTATTTTTGGCATGGTTTCATCAAAATGAAATTATATTACTCACTTTTCTGAACCTTAGTTTGCTAATTTTACATCTTCTAAACATTCCACTAAGTAAATGAGTTCTAATTTATTGTTATTTCTATAAAGTTAAAATAGTTATTTTTAGGTATTTTCAACTTTTAAAAAATAACTACATAATAGTCCACAATATGGATAAACCACAGTTTATTTATTTATTTATTTATTTATTGCCTGATAGCTCTAGGATATTTTTGCCTGATATCCTTCCTTTTATTATATTTTTAAAAGATTTTTATTTTGAAATAATTGTCAACTTGCATGAATTTATAAGAAACAATAGAGAGAGTGATTCTGTATAGATTTTATTCAGTTTTTCCAGTTGTGATATCCTGGGTGTCTAGAATAGTATCACAATATCACAGCCAGGTCATTGGCACTGCAAAAAATTCATTGGCCCTGTTTATATTTCATGTGTTTTACATGCACTGTGTATGTATATGTGTGTGTGTGTTTAGTGCTATACAATTTTATCACGCATGCAAATCGTGTGACCATCCTCACAGTCAAGACACAGACAGCATCATCACAAGAATCCCTCCTGGTACCTTTCTACGGCCATAGCCATGTTCCTCCCTTTCCCATTTTTTTGGCCCCCAGCAACTACTAATCTGTTGTCCCTCTCTATCATTTTATCATTTCAAGAATGTTACATGAATGAAATCATATACTACGTAACCTTTTGGAATTGGCTTTTTTTCATTCCGCAGAATTCCTTTGAAATCCATACAAATTATTCAGTGTGTCAGTAGCTTATTTTTTCATTGGTGAGTAGTATTCCATGACTGTACCACACCATTTACCCATTCTCTTCCAGAGTGGCTGTACCATTTTACATTCCCATTAACAGTATGCAAATAATTCAGTTTCTTTGAATCTTCACTAGCATTCGGTGTTATCAATTTTTTAAAATGTAGTCATTCTTATAGGTATGCACTGATATTTCACTGTGGTTTTAATTTATATTTCTCTCATGGCTAATTATGTTGAACAAAATCTTATTGCCTGTATCTTTTTGTTAAAGTGTCTGTTCATGTCTTTTGCTCTTTTCTTCATTGGATTGCTTTTGTTTGCTGAGTTTTGAAAATCTGTTTTATAGTCTAGATACTAGACATTTGTTGGATTTTTGATCAATTTTTCTTTTTATGCATGTTTCTGGTCTCCACCACATTATTTTTAACCTTAAAAATGACCATTTAAAAATGTGTCTCATAAGTAGCCCATAGCTATAATTTTTTTAAATCTGAAGTTTTAAAATATACAATCTGTAGTAGCTTACATTTTAATAGGCACATACAATTTGAGGTAATGATAATTACTCTTGATTTTAACCATTCCATCTTATTTTATGTTAATATTTATTTATATTGTTGTTTCCTCATTTTTCTTTTCTTCAGTTTTGGTACTCTGGTGACATTCTTATTCATTCTATTTTTCTCTTTTTAACTTTGAGACTCTGAGATCTTTCTCCATTTTTTTTTTCAGAGTTACTTTATTTTTCCCTGCTCTAATGATCAGATATATACTTTTCTATGATTATTTGAAAATAAGTTAGTTACCAGTTATTTCACTCTCAAAAATGCTATATATCCTTCCTACTCCAATAAAGTTAGACCCTCAGAATGTTTTTCCTTCTTTGTTCTCTTTTTCTGATAACCACATGTGATCTCTGGAATGCTTTTCCTTTACCCATCTGCCTTATTCCCAACCAGTTCCTAGGTTTTGCTGATAGTAACTTAGTACATTTTTTCTTAGTTGATTACTAGAACTTCCTCGTAATGCATTCCTTCTCTTTGAAGAGCGTTAATTTAGTATTTATGTTGCACTTTCCCAGTTGGTTTATACATTTCAGTTTAGATTTAATTATTATGAAGATTCATTGGTTACCACTATTTCACATCCCTGTAACTATCTTCATCTTGGGGTTTCTGTTTTCATTTGTTTGTAGTTTAGTTAGAATAATTTTTCATATATTCAGAAAATATTTTAAACTGATTAATCATGAAAACAGTGTATCAAAATTTGTGAAATGCAGGTAAAGTGGTACTTGGAGATAAATGTATAGCACTAAATGCCTATATTAGACAGGCAGAAATACTCACCACTATACTAGTGAGGAACAGTGCCTACCTTAGAAATGACAAGAATTTCAAATTATTTTCCTCAGAATTCACTTTAAGAAATGAGAATAAGATGAAAAATAGTTCCAAAAAAGTAAGCAGAAGTAAGGAAATAAAGATAAGAAGATAAATAAATGAAACAAAAAATCAATAGAGAAAAATCAATGAAACCAAAAGCTGTTTTTTGAGATGATTAGTTCAACTGGTAAATCTCTCTTCAGGCTGACCAGGAAATAAAGGGGAATAAAGCAGTAATCAATACCAGGAATGAGAGAATTGACAGCCCAAGAGATTTTGTGGATATGAAAAGGATAATAAAGTAATGTTACAAGTAACTGTTAGTGTCAGTAAATTCAGCAACTCTTTGAAATGACAAATTCATTGAAAGATGCAAGGTAACAAACCTTACTCATGAAGAAAAGTTCATAACTGACTAGCTCTCTATCTATTAAAGTAATTGTATTTGCAGTTAAAATCTTCATACAAAACAAAACCCCAGGCCTTAATGGCTCTAGTGATAAATTCTACCAAACATATAATGAAGAAATAATAGCAATTCTACAGAAACTCTTCCAGGAAGTTGAAGAAAGAGAATATTTGTCAACTCATTTTATGAAGCTAGCATTATTTTGATTCCAAAATCAGATCAAAACATTATGAGAAAAGAAAACTATATGTACCAGTGTCTTTCATAAACATGGATGTAAAAATTCTTGACAAAATTTTGGCACATAGTAGTCAACAATATATACAAGGTAATATGATATGACTAAATGAGGTTTACCCCAATAATGCAAGGTTTCTTAAACAAGGGAGAATCAATTAATGTAATTCATCAGATTAACGAATAAAGAAAAACCATATAATCATCTCAGTAGATGCAGGAAATCATTTGACAAAACCCAACTCTACTTATCATAAAAACTCTCAGTGAACTCGAAAGAAATTTCTTAAACCCGATAAAAAAGGCGTTTATAAACAACTTACAGTTAGTACCATACTTAACTGTGAAGGATTGAATGCTTTTCTGTTAAGTTTAGAAATAAAACGAGAATGTCCAATCTCAACACATCTACTGAACATTGTACTGGAGGTTCTAGCTAGTGTAGTAAGTTATGAAAAAGAAATAAAATGCATTCATATTGGAAAGGAAGAAGTAGAAGTACTTCTGGCTTATATTCACACATGACATGATTTTCTACGTATAAAATCCTATGAGAACTACATAAAAGCTACAAGAAATAATAAGTGAGTTTAGCAAAGTTGCAGGATATAAGATCAATATAAAAACACCAATTGTGTTTCTCTACACTAACAATAAACAATAGGAATTTGAAATAAATGCCAACATAATTTACAACAGCACCAAAGCTATGAAATTCTAAGGAATAAAACTGTCCAAAGATGTGTCAGACCCATACACTTAAAATTATAAAATATTGCTGGGAAAAATCATACAGGATCTAAATAAATGGAAAGATATACTATGTTAATAAATTGGCACAGTCAACATTGCTAACAGATCTGTTCTTCTAAAATATGTCTATAAATTTAATTTAATCCTAATCAAAATCCCAGCAGGTGCTTTGTTTGGTAGAAATTGTCAAGCTTCTCCTAAATTTCATATGAAATGCAAATGATCCAGAATAATCAAAACAACTCTGAAAAAAGAACAAAGTTCACAAATGCATACTAGCTGACTTAACACTTATTATAAAGACACGGTTATCTACACAATAGGATATTGGTGTCAAGATAGACAAACAGATCAATAAAACAAAGTAGAGGGTTCAGGAATAGAGTGACACACAGAGGATCAATTGATTTTTGACAAAGGTGAAAAGTCAGTTCTGTAAAGAAAGGAGATACTTTCAATGAATTATGCTAGAACAATAGAAGACCTACATGCAAAATTTAATCCATCTGTTTTACCATATATAAAAATTATCTCAAACTGTATCATAGGCCTAACTATACAATCTAAAACTACAAAATTTCTGGAAGAAAACTTAGGAAAAAATTTAGGGAATGTATTAACCTTAGGTTAGGTATCAGAAGTACAATTATAAAATAAAAATGATAAACAACTAAAATTTTCAGACTTCCTTTTGAAATACAATATTAAGAGAGTGAAAAACAAGCCGCTGATTAGAATAAAACATTTGTGAATCATGTGATAACAAATTTGTATCCAGAATATATAAAGAACTCTCAAAACTCAGTAATAAGGAAACAAATCAATTTTTAAAAATGGGCAAAAGATTTGAACAGAAGCAGAGAAGATATACACAAGGGAAAGAGACATTTGAAAAGGTGCTCAACATCATTAGTCATTAGGAAAATGACAATGAGATACCATTTGTTAGAATGTCTAAAATTAAAAAGTCTGAGAATACCAAATGGCGACAATGATGCAAATTGAGTGAAACTCTCATTCCTTGCTGGATGAGAATAGAAAATGTTATAACCACTTTGGAAAACAGTTTGATGGTTGCTTAAAAAGCCAAATATAGATCCACTAGATGACCCAGCCATTCTACTGCTACATATTTACCCAAAAGAAATAAAAACATGCACCATACAGAGACTTGTATATGCATGTTCACAGCAGCTTTATTTGTAATAGCCAACAATTAGAAACATCCTAAAAGTCCATCAACAGACAAATGGATAAACAAGTTGTGGTATATCTATATGATTGAATATTACTCACCAATAAATAGGAATGAATAGTTCATACACACAAGACATGGATACATGTCAAAATCATTTTGCACAGTGAAAGAACCCAGACCAAAAGAATACATTCTTTATTATTCCATTTATATAAAGTTCTAGAGAGAACTTATGTATGTCTTATCTATAGTGACAGAAAACAGATCAAAGGCTCCTGGGGGTAGGAGGATAAGGTTGGTAGGATTATAAAGAAGCTAAAGGAAACTTTTGGGGATGATGAATATATTCTTTTTCTTGATTGTGATGATGGTTTCACAGACATGTATACATGCATCAGATATCAAAAAGAGTACATTTTAAATATGTGCAGTTTGTTGTAGGTTGATTATACCTCAATAATCCTAGTTCAAAAAGTTTAAAAATTAAAGTGGAAAAAGGAAATGTAGAATGATGGGGAGGGAAGTAACTTATTTTAGATAGAATAATCAGATAATGCCTCTCTGAAAAGGTAAAATTTAAACAGATACTTGGAGGTGGTGAAGGAATAAGCCATTCTGGCATCTGGCTAGAGTTCTAGGCAGTGGGGATAGCCAGTTTGAAGGCCAATAACCTGCTCTATATTGTAATGCCATGGTGATCCTGAGGAGGTAAAATTCTGTAGTACTTTAATTTTGGCATGTTCTTAATATCAGTCTTCTTATATATTGCATAGCCATTGGAGTCCTAGGAGATTGAGATAAATGTGTTACTTCAGGATGTTGTCTGAAAAGTGTCATTAATTGTATTAAAATAAATCCATAATATTAGTTTAGGTAACTAAAATTAATGTACTCTTTTAAAAGTAGAAGGCAGCTAATATTCTGATCAATTTAAGATATCTCTTAATTAAGTTTGAGTTAAGGGGGGAATACTTCTTTTTAAACTATTCATTTCTTCAGCATTCACTGATTTCTTCAGTAAATATTTACATTTTAAGCATTTTGCCAGATAGTGGGGAGATAGCTTTGAATATCCATGTACTTCTGGAATTTATAGCCTGGTGGAGAAAATGAGTTTATCATTTAGAGAAATGTCCTTTGAGATGAGAGAAATTAAAACTTAAGAGACATGACTTCTTATTGTGACCACATAGAGAGGATAAATACATTAGAGAAAATACTACCTGCTTTAATAGGTGTTACTTGGTGAAACTCTGATGAAACAGTTAAGGTGAGTAAGATGATTTGGCAGAGGCAGCAGTTAATTATATTTTCTAAGAAGGAAAATGACATTTGGGAAGGATGAAGGAAAACTTCTGGACTGAGTTTAAGAAAAAAGACAAAGAAACTGACTGAAGCCTTCAAAATGTAATAACTATCTGTTTATCCTAGCATCAAGGTGACTGACATAAGGCACATACTTTTCATAGAATGTGAGTCTTTCCAGTGATCAAACTCAAAGAAAATAGAAGGTAGCTAACATTTATTGAGCAGCTACTATGTGTCCAGCATTTATGTATGTTATCTCATTATGTAAAACAACTGCAAACACATATTGAGGATTTACTGTGAGTCAGCTTCTATTCTAAATGTTCTACATGTATTGGCTCACATTATTTTATAGTAAATTAGTAGTACTATTGTTATCATCTCCTTTTATAGGACATGAAAATAAGACACAGAGAAGTTATGAATTGTCTAAAGCTGCCCGATTAAACTTGAACCCCAAGTAGCCTGGCTCCAGAGCCTAGCTAAGCTTTTTGCCACTACTCTATGCTGCTTCTCTGTTCTAGGTGCACTTAATGGGAAATTTGCCCTTTTGCAGGAGTAAGAATGCTCATCCATACACCTGCCAGCAAGTTTGTTTTAAAAGGCCTTCTTGGGATTATTTTGTTGTTGTTTATTCTTCACTTTACATTCATTATTCTTGGCTTCTAATGTGAAAAGCCATGAGAAAAGGCAGGAGGAAATAACAAGAGTTGGGAGAAGAGTAAAGCCCACCACTTAGATATTTTTACTTCATGTCAGCAAAAGGCTTTGCTGTGATTCTGAAACACTGCAGCTTCAGTGCTGTTTCCACATGGGTGCTCAGCTGGTCTGCAATGCATGGATGGATGCCTGTGCTATGTGTCTAGAAGACAGCTGCTTTGATGAGACGGGAGATAGTGTGGAGGTCGGTAGCCCAGACTCTGGAGCCAAGCTGCCTGAGTTTGAATCCTGGCTCTTTTACATAATTCAAATATTTGTTTCTTCTATTTTTAATACAGAGAATAGACTAGTTTCTGGGAGCTAAGTTGTTCTTTGGGAGAGTGAGGGTACACCTCACCCCATCTATCCCATGGTTTTATTTGAAGCTGAAATAAAATAGACGTGAAAAAAGCACTGTAACTAAAGCTATTTCAGTCCTAGGGATATATTATTATCTTTACTGCCAGTAAAATAGATACTTGTGTTGTTCATTCAGTCCCTCGACCAAGAGACTGGTCCTGAGCCATCAGTGCATTTCCTTGCCCAGTTCTCTTTGTTTCCAACAGACAAAAATGCATGGGGTGAGCAGTCTGGCCAAGTAACAGGAAAGCTAATTGTACCGTGAAGTGATCAGAATTCCCAAACCCGTGATGTTGTTAGAGGCTTTGTCTTCTCTAATATGCACCAATAGTCAGGTCTTCAGTACTAAGCAGCCTGGTTTTTGCAATTTATCTAAAAGTAAAAAGAGAAAAAAGTGCGTGGGGCCAGGACTGGCAAAGAAAGGATGATTCTTATTTCTATCATAATTAGCAAAAGGGACAATTAGTTATTTTAACATATTTTAAATAAAGATTGGTTATATTTAAAGGCACTGGTTTAAAAAAAAGCACACAATTTCCTAGGAAGGCTATGCTCACATTGGGGAAAGAAATTGCTATTCCGCTAATAACTAAAGCGCTGGTGTCTATGTGAGCCTGCCTTTCTGTCTTTTACATCTTGTTATACAGGTGTAGTAGCTAGAAGTGAACAGTGTTCATTTCTGTAGGGTAGAATAAGAAAAATCTCGACTAGCAACTCTATTTTTAACTAGTAAGTAGCAGTATCTCATTTTTCTAATACTAGATGTCCTCTGAGCTGAGAATTATAAACTACGTACCCTTCTTCCTTATGGAGAAAAACTGACAGTAAGAATTAGCAGGAAAAGAGACAACACATAAGAACAATGCCTCTTCCACTGACAAAAGGATAGCCATTCTGAAATTCAAAAATAGAGGTCGCAGACACCAGAAAAATGAAAGGGATTTAGTCATTCCAAGAACTGGAGAATGCTGTGGGTCAACAAAGTTCTGGATCATAACACCAAGATTCAAATAGGAAAATGTTCCAAGATTATGAACTAGTGTTTAAATGCTAAGAGAAGTCAGAAGCTTGGATTCAATTTTCCCTAAGGCCTTGCATTTTATTTCTAACTAAAATTTCATGGAGCACTTAAGAAATACCAGCCTTTACAAAACAGATCTGACAACTTATGTGCTGGGGTATGGTCTAAAATAGGAAATGAAATTTAAGCCTAAAATGCTAAAATCTTTTGGCAGACAACAAAATTATATATATAGGCCATACCTGATTGGAAAAAAATAGTAATTCCGTTGATTTTGTTCTTGTTTTCCCTTCTTTTAAGGTTTCTGGCAAATGTTTGAATCTTCATGGAGAAGAAGGTGATCAGAGAATTAAGTCATCGAGCCAGTGTGTGTGACAGCCTTTGTGTTAGAGGAAAGGGAACATGTCCCAGCCTTAAAGATTTTAGAGTTTAGTGAGGAGAAAATTACCATGCAGGATGATCAGTACTATATTGAAGATGTATGCAAGATATATAAAATGTTGAAGGAAGGGGAGGATGCTTAACTTGGCTTGGATAGAGTGCTTATAGAGGAGACCATCTAATCTGTGCATTGAAGATGTAGTAGGAGTTTGTGAGGCAAAAAGAAGGAAGATGGTGTTCTAGGCAGAGGGAACAGCATGTGCAAAGATATGTTTGAGGAACAACAAATGATTCATTACTGCTGTACTTCAAAGGTTACATGTGCATGTATGAGGAGGGAAATCTGCACAGAAATGGGCATAGGATAAGTAGGAAGCAAACAATCAAGGGACTTGTGTGTCACGAAAAAGAGTAACTCTTTTCTTTCCTGAGAACAGAGAGATTTGATCAAATTTTTGTTGCACAAACATCCTCTGGAGGATGTGGAAACAGATGAATACTGGAAAGAAACTGGAAGTAGAAAGGTATAGAAAGCCTGTAAGGCTCTTTCTCTTAAAGAGAAAATAGACAAAATGACCCAACTAATTATTTCAGGAGACAGTCTTTAGTGTAGAGGGGCCTCCAAATATTATTAGCCTCTTAGAGTAAAACAAGCCCTCAACAGCTGATTGGACTTCCTGTGAAAGAAATTTAGTCTGCCATGCCTCAGCTGCAGAAGTCAGACATGAGATAATTCTCCCTATAGAGAATACTGTCTAACGTTGGTTCAAACTTAACTTGATAGCCATGGAAAATGAACACTCTTCAATTGCTAGAAGAGCAATGTTAAAATTTCAGGTGTTTTGTGTATGCTTTACAAAATGATGAAAAATAGATTAATACACAACTTTTTTAAAAAGATGATGGCTGAGAAGATTCAACATGTTGACAAATACAGAAAATGCTTAGAGGAGTACTTGCATATATGAACTTAATAAATAGTGAAAATAAATATTAGCTATAACAATAAATACT
Source organism: Saimiri boliviensis (assembly GCF_048565385.1). Taxonomy (NCBI): domain Eukaryota; kingdom Metazoa; phylum Chordata; class Mammalia; order Primates; family Cebidae; genus Saimiri; species Saimiri boliviensis. The sequence continues at coordinate 33,744,685 of NC_133455.1, read as the reverse complement.
GACTATATATTATTAGCTATAAGTATTTCCTATAATAATCATAATACATGTAATAATACATTAGTGATGATTGGCTCCTGAATCAGAAACAAATTTCAAATAATCATCTCTCTGAATAAGTCAGGTACTATCTAAAATCCATTAAATCTGTGATTTTGAAAGAACTCACCAGGAAACTCTGGGTCAATTTAAAACCCATCATCTTCAGCAGATATATTGAGATTAAGTATAAACACAGAAGAGGCATTGAATTTATTTTTTCGTTTTACCCTGACTATTATAACTATTCTGGAATCTCATGATTAGAGTAAATACCTTCTGTGATGGATGCTTATTTACCTTCTTGATAAAATCAACTGGTAAATCTATAATTCTTATAAATCAGAAGCCAGAAAAATATTTTGACCTCAAAGTATGCTTATTTCCATTTTCTACTAATATTCTGAGAATCCAGGGCTAAAACTTGTTTCTCCTTCATTTTTCCCAGCAATCGTAAAATGTTTCTTTGGGTAAAGTGGGATACATTTTCAGAGAATTTGAGCCTCAATTCTGTGTGTATTTTTCACACTTAAGACAATCTTAGAAACTTCACATGCAGGAAATTTAATTTATTTCATATAGAAGCATTGGCTGAAAATTGTAATATAAACAAAAAATAAAGAATAGAGCTGGCTTAGAAATGCTGAATTAATAGACTAAAACATCTTTATACCATAATATAAACATATAATTAGGTAATTTAAACCAATCATTGAGATTCATAATGACCTAAAGTCATGAGGGTAGAAAAAGAGCTTTGTTTTATTCTGTTTTCTATACAACTCAGAACCAACATAGGTATCTCTCATGGACAGTTGTATTTACCACCAAGCATTTGTCATTCTCTTCCGATAACCAAAATTTTCCTTGGGGGATTTATCCTTTCACTTACTCACAGTTCCTGTGCTTGGCAGGAGTTTCTTGCCTATCATCTTCCGGGATAGGTATATGACCCAAATCTGGTGCTGTAGGTAGCTTCTGAGAGGGCTGCATTGATTCTTATTTCCTTCTACTGAAGGCTTTGTGCAGTTCCTTCTCCTTGTGTAACTTTCCTCTAACTAACAGCATACCTCAGCATTAGGAAGATGTCACTTCCATCATTAGATTACAAAATTCTCACTTCAATCTTACTAAGAGATCCTCTTCCTTGCTGGCTGACTTAGGAGAGATCCTCTTCCTTGATGAAACAAGATTCATGTTGAGGTTCTTGGCAAGGAATTGAAGAAAATCTATTGTCAACAGCCATCTAGGAAACGAGGTCCTCAGCTCAACAGATCAAAAGGAACTGAATTCTATCAACAACCATGTGAGCGAAGTGTATCTTAAGTTGAGCCTTCAGATGAGCCTCCTGACCTGGCCTACACATTGACTGAGTTTTGTGAAAGAGCCTGAAGCAAGGACCCAGTTAAGCCATGCCTAGATTCCTGACCCACAGAATTTGCGAGATTAAAAAATGTATGTTGTTTTAAGCTGTGAAATTTTGTGGTCGTTTGTTATACAGTAATAGACAAGTAATGCATCTGGGTGCTTTTTATGCTTCCCTGGCCAAAATGTTTCATTCAGAATTGACCACATGATCCAATTCAGTACAATAAAAGTTAGAATGCCCTTCCTCTGCTATACACAAAGGGCATAAGACTGCAAAGACTTAACCTTGGTGATATTGGCAGTCTTACTTAACCCATTTGAAAACTGAGAAGGAAGCCAACAGACAGCATAATAGAGAAGAATTGGAAAGAGGCTGGGTCCTAATAACCTTTTTTGGAGAACTCAGAATCAAGCTGCAACTGAAACCTGAATTTTCCTTGGATTTTTAGATATGTTCCTTTATATTTTACAAATATAAAGCATTATATTTTCAAAGTGTAAAAAAAATTTTTGCTTAAAACAATTTGAGTTATAAAATCATATACTACATCATGAAATAGTCATTGAATTAATTCCTCTTGTTGCTTTTGGTCTTACAAATAATGTTTTATTCTCTCTATAAAACAGTAATTAATTGTTAACAGAGCTAAGAAAACTGATGCACAATGAAGGAATTCTCTTCTTCAGTACTTCTGGAGTCTAAAATAAATTTTAAAAAATAAAGTGCTAACAATCAGCTCAGTAGTGTTTACATAGCTTAGCTGATATTGGATACAAGAACTGACATGAATTTGAACTGTATAGTCACACTGAAGTTTGTTTTTTAAAATAATATACAGACAAAATTTCCAACATGTTGCTTTCTTCTGTGTCCATAGAACACTTTGTTCTATGCTAATTTCTTTTCACAGCCAAATAACATCTTTAAGTTTCCATGTACATTTAGCAAACTTTTCCCAGATTCTACTGTGGTTGTGTTACAAGTTGAGTATTCCTTATCCAAAATGCTTGAGACCAGAAGTGTTTCAAATTTTGGAATATTTGCATATACATAATAAGACATCTTGGGGAAGAAACCCAAGTCTAAACATGAAATTCATTTGTGTTTCATATACATCTTGTACACACAGCCTGAAGGTAATTTAGTACAATATTTTAAATAATTTTGTGCATTTAAATAAGTTTGTGTACCTTGAGCCATCAGAAAGGAAAAGGTATCACTATCTCAGCTGCCTGTACGGATAAACTGTGGTTGTTTGGTATCACCACAATTCCTGATTCTGAAATTACATGCTACTGATAAGCAATCTTTTTTTTATACTTACTCACAAGTACTTACTAGTAAAAAATATGACATACTCTTAATACAGGAAAATATAATGTGTTCAGGGTAACTAAGCAGCATAGTAGCATCACAAGAATACCTGCATCAGCTGTTAAAGAAGAGCAACAAGAAATAGTGGCAGGCTTCCAGGCTCCACCTATGATGCTGTGTTTTGATTAAAAGGTTTCTGTATACTGTATTTCATTTTTTACTTTATTTATTTATTTTTTTTGAGACCAAGTCCCTCTCTGTTGCCTGGCTGAAGTGCAATGGCATAACATCTCCACTCACTGAAACCTCTGCTCCCGGGTTCAAGCAATTTTCCTGCCTCAGCCTTCCAAGTAGCTGGGATTACAGGTGTCTGCCACCATGCTCAGCTAATTTTTTTTTGTGTGTGTGTGTTTTCAGTACAGATGGGATTTCACCATGTTGGCCAGGCTGGTTTCGAACTCCTGACCTCAGGTGATCCACCTGCCTTGGTCTCCCTATTGCTAGGATTACAGATGTGAGACACCACACCCAGAATATGTTTTATTATTTACTATTATTAATATTAATTGAGATGGAGTCTTGCTCTGTTGCCCAGGTTAGAGTGCAGTGGTGCAGTTTCGACTCACTGCCACCTCCACCTCCTGGGTTCAAGTGATTCTCCTGCCTCAGCCTCCAGAGTAGCTGGGACTATGGGCGTGTACCACCACGCCCAGCTAATTTTTGTATTTTTGGTAGAGATGGGGTTTCGCCATGTTGGCTAGGATGGTTTTGATATCTTGACCTCGTGATCTGCCTGCCTTGGCCCCCCAGAGTGCTGGATTACAGCTGTGAGCCACTGCACCCAGCCTATGTTTTATTATTTTAGATGGGAAGAAACATCAGAAGCAGGTGAGCGATCAGGAAGTGGGTCCTCTAGGGATCAGGAGGCATTCTACTGGTTGGCTTTTAAAAATGTTTCCAACAGAGTCATTTGCCTCATTTACAATGTCTTTTGTCTTACAAATTTTTCGTTGATTTCATAAACTGACTGGATTTCTTGTTATGAATGCATGCTGCTCTAGACCTTCAACAAGTGCACCACACATTTTCACCATGTCATCTACAGGGACATTTTCCTCAGCGTGAATGTCATCTTCATCATTACTATTATCATAATCACCTTGATTCAGAACCATTTCAGCCATTTCAGAATTGGTCAATGAATGAACAACTGGAGCCTCAATGTTAAAAAACTTCATTGATATGCACTTCTTCCAGCTTTCTGATTGATATAGTTTGAATGTCCCCTCCAAATCTCATGTTGAGATGTAATCCCCAGTATTGGAAGTGTTTGGATCATAGGGGCGGATGGCTTGGGCCATCCCCTTAGTGATAAGTGAGCTCTCATTCACAGTTCACATGAGATCTGGTCATTTAAAAGTGTCCGGCACCCCCTCCTAACTCTCTCTCTATCCCATTTTCTCCATGTGAGATGCCTGCTCCCTTTTTGCCTTCCACCATGAACAAAAGTTCCCTGAGGGCCCCCCAGAAGCCAAGCAGATGCCAGCACCCTACTTCTTGTACAGCCTGCAGAGCCATGAACCAATTAAACCTCTTTATTCTTTATAAATTACATAGTCTTAGATGTTTCTTTATTGCAATGCAAGAATAGCTTAACATACTGATAGACTCTGAATGCATATTTTTTATATGAGAGGAGGTCCAAAATCACTTTTTTCACACTTGACATATGGGAATCCTTCAAAGTACCAATTTGTTCATCATCATCACTGAACATAGCCGCAGGCGAGAGGTTGTACCAGACATGCAAAACTGTGTCTTTAGTCACTATGTTCCAAGTCTTGGCAACAGCATATACAGTATTCTTCATGTTAAACTCCTTTTGGAAAACATCCACACCCATACCTCTGTTCACTGATGCTAGCATACTGTTTAATAATGTGTTTTTATATTTCCTTTTCATTGACTTAAGGATACCCTCACCCTGTAGCTCAATGAATGAAGTCACATTTGAGGAAAAGTGCATGACATAAAAGTTTTTGATGACAATTTCAGCTGGCGGATGAGTAGAACAGTTGTTAAGAAATAACAAAACCATGCAATTGTTATCCAGTACAGCTTCTGTGCAGTGAGCATGAACCACTGGTACAAAAAATTTATGAAATCAATCAGAAAACATGTCCCTGGTGACCTATGCCTTTCTGTTAGCATAACAGTCTGGTAAGAAATTTACTCCTTAAAAACAGCAAGGACACAAGCTTATGCTTATCACATCCTGTTTACACTAATGTGTGCCTGCTGCATTAGCATGTCCCAGCATAGGGAGTATCCTTGGCATACTTAATTTCTGTTGGGGCTGTCTTATCAGCTGTGGTTAGTGTCCTTCTGGGGCAATAATGGCAAAATGCCAAAACAGTGATGTTTCATCAGCATTATAGACTTGCTTTAGCATCCAATTTTCACAAGTGATGACCTTGGCAAACTTGTTACTAATTTTTTTTTCACCGCTTTGTAATCAGCAGATGCTTTACTACCACAATCTTTACAAGTCTAATGCTGTGTCTTTTCCTGAATATTCATGGTTCCCTTCAATTTTCAGTTCATTGTGATAGATCTTTGTTTGTTTCATAATCAGCATACCTAACTAAGTGACATGGGTTCACTGCAATACCAACAGATCCATTCCTTCCATACACAATTGAGATCTTCCATTTTGGCTTTATGCAGTGTTTTTCTATTTTTCATTATCTTCTGCTCCTCACTTTCAGTAAGAACTTCAACAGTTTATTCTGCTGTTTCCTCAGGTTATATCTGGGGTCATACCAACACCATACTCTTCTGCAAGATGTTTCACACTTTCACCAATATCCAGTTTCTCCAACAGCTTGACTTTCTGTGCCATAAACATACATGAATGCTTCCTCTTTTTAAAATAATTATTACCCACACCCATGGGGGGTATCTGTAGGCCTTTTGGACATTTTCAACAATATCTTTATAACACAGAACAGCGAATAAACAAAAAATCCACAGTGGGTAACTACGTCTTGGCCCCACATGGGACCTCATAAGGAACCTGCTGTTGGCACATCCAGTCTATACACGTGCTTTCTTATTATCCTTGACGTGCATGCTTGTTGAGGGAGAGTAATCTGGACAGGGAGGAAAACAAGTTGCAAGTCAAGAGGGCTGGGGGGCGCCTTTTTACCCTTGGGCAGGCGTCCCCAAACTACGGCCCACGGGCTGCATGCGGCCCCCTGAGGCCACTTATCCGGCTCCCCGCCGCACTTCAGGAATGGGCACCTCTTTCATTGGTGGTCAGTGAGACGAGCACAGTATGTGGCGGCCCTCCAATGGTCTGAGGGACAGTGAACTGGCCCCCTGTGTAAAAAGTTTGGGGACGCCTGCCCTTGGGGATGCTGGATAAATTAAAATAATTTCAGGTACTATCAACTTTGTTGTATTTCTGACAAAGCAAGGAATGTTTCCCCCACCTTTTAAGTGTTTGTTCTCTATAATATTGTTATATTTTTCTGCTTTGTTCATTATTTATCTTATAACAAATATAGTTTAATTGAAAATAACTTTATATGCATAATTTTCCTATTGGATCATAAATAACACCATTCATAATAAAATAGCAAAAATAACAATATTTTTATAGTTTTAGATATGCTTTAAATTAAATAGTAAGAACAAAAAGTTCATAAAATCTTATCAAGGTCAAATGCTAGCCCAGTTCTTGATCCAAAACCAGATATCTCTTCAGCTCACCCTAATGAACTATCAATGACTAATCTTATATTGGGATAATAAAAAATAATGCTTTAGCATGATAAAGGAATACCAAATATAGAGAATGTAGAAAAAAAAAGGTTAGCAGTTATATAACAAACCTTGGCTATAACATTCGTTTTTATAAACTACAGTAATTCTCTAAATCAAGTACATATTATGGATTGACTAAGTGTGATAATAGTAAATGGGCTTAGGAAGAATATACATTTAGTTATCTATTTTAAGGAACAAACTCTGAAAAGAAGGTATTGTGTCATTTACCTTAACAAATCGTTTAGAAAAATGCCATGCATTCTCTTTCCTCCCATCCTTCTTGACATCAATAGCATTTTGCAAAAGATGGTGGTTTAGGGCCATGTAACAGCTAGCTTAGTATATTAGCTCTAGGAAATTTTCTAAATAAAGAGCAGACTCCTAATTATGTGACCATATGAAGAAAGCTCTCTGTGAATCCCCTTTCTCATCTATAAAATTAGGAGAATCTATAAAATGCTTTATAGGATTGTTGACAGATTAAATGTAATAACAATAACAGTACTGACATATGAAAAATCCTCAATGAAAGCTAACTGCAATTACTACTATTATAATATCACTGTGACTATTGTTATTTATTGTTAGTATCAACAAACTTATTTGGCATTTAAGATTCTCTGCCATTTGGGCTTAATCAATCCCAGCTGCATTTATAATATAATAAACACTAGGCTGTAAAATTCATTTCTATGAAACCTTTCCTCCATGTTATGATAATGCTTCCTTCTACTCATTCATTACCTGCCTCATGGCTTCTTGCTTCCCTGTTTTTGTTCATGCTAACCTTTTTACCTATAATAATCTGTGGCCACCCCCATTCTTTTTGCCAGTTTCCTCATAGCTTTATTCTACTGACCCTTTGAGGTCCTTTCACCTCTCTGCAAGACTTTCTAGGATACTCCCAGTAGGAAGTAATTTCTTCTTCTTATAAACTCCCATAGTATATTATTTATGCTTCTTACATGGCATTTTTAACTTTTGATGCTGTTAAAAATTTACATGTACATCAGATATTTTTCAAAAGACTTTAAACACCTAGATGATGGGAGCCATGTCTTAAACATCTCTCATACAGTACCTAGTAGAATGTATTGCACAGAGAGTTAAATAGACATTCTAAGTGAATGAGTGATTATAGGAAACAGACAAGTAGTTCTTGCTTCATTAGAAGAATCTTCTAGCTAACTGGACTAAGCAGTACTTATTTTCCCAAAAAGTTGAATATAAAGACCATTGTTGGAGGTTTGTTTCTTAGATAGCCAAGGTTGATCACTGTATTCTTTTGATTTTCCAAAGATTGGGGCTAATGCCTGAAATTGGGGGAAGTTCTTTGAGCGAAAGTGTTTAAAAATTTTTTTAATCTGAATGAAATTTCAAAAAAGTGAATGCTTCATACTTGACCAGAATTTAAAGCACCATGGGATAAAAATTTCTGAGTTGTGAGTCTGAGGGGTCCAAACACAAAACCTCGAAGTATGGTGTCTTGGTTTGCTGACTACTTTGAACTGAAGGACACTGAAGAGCCCTCAGAAGCAAGGTCTTTCTGATCTTCTCCTTCCTTCTTTCTCCCTCTCTGCTTTCTCCCACAAAGTAAGTCATAAAACCTTGTTTCCAAATCTTGGCTATAATGAATAGTGCTACAATAAATGTGGGGGTGCAGATAGCTCTTCAATATATTGATTTCCTTTCTTTTTCGTATATACCTAGCAGTGGGATTGCTAGATCATATGGTAGCCCTACTTTTAGTTTTCTCAGGAAACTCCAAACTGTTTTGTATAGTGATGGTTCTAATTTACATTCCTATCAACAGTGTGAGTTTCCTTTACTCCATGTCTTTGCCGGCATTTATTGTTGCCTGTCTTTTTAATAAAAGCCATTTTAACTGGGGTAAGATGGTATCTCATTGTAGTTTTGATTTGCATTTCCCTGACAATCAGTCATGTTGAGCACATTTTTATATGTCTCTTTGCCATATATATGTCTTCTTTTGAGAAATGTCTTTTCAGATCTTTTGCCAATTTTAAAATAAAATCATTAGATTTTTTTTCCTGTAGAGTTTTTGAGCTTCTCATATGTTATGGTTTTAATCCCCTGTCAGATGGATAGTTTGCAAATATTTTCTCCCATTCTGTGGGTTAGTTATTAATTATATGAAATATTTAGAAAGAAAAAATGGTTGCATCCATATCTGAAAAATTTAGAGACACTGATGAGATGATGACCTTCACTCCCTAATGTTGTTATGGATCATCTAGATGCCACCAGACACATTAAAGAAACTGCGTTGTAGGGAATAATCAACAGTTGGATTGAGCTTATGCAGGTTGTTTCCAAAAGTTTTAAAAATTCCATCAGATAACAGAAGAAATAATGTCAAATAAGAATCATTGGTTGCCAGGTGTGGTGGCTCATGCCTGTAATCCCAGCACTTTGGAAGGTTGAGTGGGGGCAGATCATTAGGTCAAGAGTTTGAAACCAGCCTGACTAACATGGTGAAATCCTGTCTCTACTAAAAATACAAAAATTAGCCAGGCATAATGGTGGGCACCTGTAATCCCAGCTACTTGGTAGGCTGAGACAGGAGAATTGCTTGAAACTGGAAGGTGGAGGTTGCAGTGAGCCAAGATTTTGCCACTGCACTCCAGCCCAGGAAACAAGAGCTAAACTCCACATCAAAAAAAAAAAAAAAAAAAAAAAAAAAAAAAAAAAAAAAAAGGAATCATTGGTCAAGGAAGTTTGGGAAATAGAGGACAAAGGAGGTTAAACAGGTTTCTTTAATATAGATTACTGAGACTTTGACATCATAATTTTCATCATGAATCTCCAATAAGGGTTATACAGCATTGATGTTTCCTGATCTCATATGGCCAAAGATTACTCTCAAATTTTTTTTGAACCAGAGCACCTTGAAGGACTGATAATCTATGAAGCACATTTTGGGAAACTCATGTCTAATATTATCCAAAGGAGGTTAATGACAATATGCCATGAAAATTAATCAAAATGCAGTTTCATATCTATCAAACATACATTTCACTTATAATATCAAATCTAAAAAAGACATAGTCTTGAAGTAAAAAGAGCCTTATCATTTTAAGTGGGTAATCCGAATATTAATTCACCTGTTTAGAATCTTATCATTCATTAAACAAGGACTCAGTTTTTACCTTCTTTGTGGCAAGTTGTGTTCAGTACCAAGATAATAAAAGATGTTAGAACACAATATATCTTCCCATTTAGATGGCAATTCCAGAGTTGTAAAGGTACATTCTTTGGCAAAATAGTTTTAAAAAATATGTCAAGGGGCTATATCAATAAGTTATTGAGTCACAGAATATTAAAGAAGTGGGAGATCAATATAGGAGAGAGAAGAAAGTTTCATGGATGCAAGATTTGAACTGGCTGAGGAGACTGATAGGATGTACAGTTTAGCTCCATTTGGGTTCAAGCATAGAATATGTACAGAATAAAGAAAAGATTTAGGACTCCAAGTTCATAGTAGAAACATCTCCTAGATCTAGAGTTAGAGATCTGGATTCCAATCCCAGTTCTAAAAGTCACTTGCTATATGACCTTAGCTGTCTTGTCTGTATATAGATTATGGAAAATAATGCCTGTTTTGTGTATTTAAAAATATCATTAGGAGGAAATGCCTATAGACAGTATAGTATGTTGTTAAGATTTGGGGTTCAAACTATATTTATCTACGTTCATCAAAACTTACTACAAAGCATTGCTTACATGTCCTCAATGAACATTTATTTCATAAAAGAATGAATGGATAAAAGAAGTTAGACAGAACTGAATTTCCTCTGCCACTTACTAACTACATGATGTTTGTTGAATTAATTTAGTCACCCTAAGCCTCAGGTTTCTTATCTCTAAAATGGGGATTAAAATTATTCTTATGTCATAAGATTGCTCTGAGTAAATGCAAATTTATGAAAAAATTTTAGCACAGTAGTTAGTGTATACTTTTCATCACATATACATTCTATATATTGGACAATTAAAGATAATTCATCAAATATAAAGTACAATGATTGCGTTTATGATAATTAAAAAAAAAAACTACCACATAGCAGAGAAGGAGTAGTGAGTGTTCAACATGTAATTGTGAACTGACACTTTTGGTCCAAGAGCTGCATCAGAACATGATGAGTGACACACAGGACATACTACGATATCACTAAGAATGTGAATTTAAAAAGAATCATATAATTGACTGATTCTTCAGATGGATTCTAGATTACAATACCATTTAAAAATATGTGTAAGAAAAGTGGAGTCGAAAATTATGTATAGGAGGCTTTCCAGTATATGTTGAGCCTCAAATGAATAAAACAAACTAAAATTTAGACATTTACTCACAATAAATATAGCTCAGAGGTGATAATCTCTTGAAAGAGTACTGATGATATTAATCATTTTATACATTTGTAAACTCATTTGTGTTCTATTGGGACACAAAGAGGATGTCATATAACATGTGATGATAACAGATGTAGATGTTTGAGCTGGTACTCTCATTCTGAGGAACATTCACTAACTTTGATACAAATTTTACATTAAAAATGATTTGAAAATTGTCTTGCTTGATTTCCCTACTGCCTTTGAAGTATTTTGGTTCAATACTTTGAAGTATTACAGGGTTCAATAAATCAATGAGACATATGGATTATCTAGGGAGAATCTATTTGTTTCTATAGGCCATTAAGCTGTTGGAAGCACATAAATCAATTATTCATGATTTCTTCTGATTAACAAATTTGTACTATCTGAAATACATGTTCAGGACTATTGAATACTTTACTAAAAGTTATATTATTTGCTCCTAATGACCAGAGTTGGGTAAATAATTACTTCTTTTCTTAGCGTTTTAGAGATATAAAAGGGGCTCATTTCTAATAACAAAAGATCAATTGCACAAGGCATTCTAGAAAGGAGTGTTCATAATATCACATTTTAAGTAATTGAAAAATGTATTTAAATATATTTTGCCCAAACTAAAGCATGACATCAACCATCTGTGTATAACACAGCATTGCATTTTCTTACATTCTCTAGCTAAATATTAGAGGGACTACTATGTAAAAATTATCAAATTATTCTAATAGTTCTATACTTAAAACAATTAAGATTGCTAAATAGAAACAGCTCCAAAATGCAGTTCGCAGTGAGAGAGACCCAAAAGGTGAGTGATCTCCCCATTTCCAAATGAGGTACCAGGTTCATTTTAATGGGACTGGTTGGACAGTGAGTTTAAACCAAAGAGGGCAAACTGAGGCAGGGCGGGCCACTGCCCCACCTGGGAAGTGCTTCTGACCAGAGGCCCCCTCTGACATTCCAGTTCAGATACTGTGCCCTCTGCAACCCACAGAACAGGAGATCTTCCCCAGGCTAAAAAGCACCCATGAGTTAACTGCACAGAGCTGAGCAGTAACCATGGCCAGTGCTGTGGGTTGTTGGCACAGATCTAAGTGGATGCACTGGTTAATGCTGAGAAAGCCTGTGGGATAGAGCTACCTGCCCCTAGAAAGAAGGGGAACTGAAAGCAGGGAGTCAGGCAATACACTAGCTGGGTCCCTCCCCCACAAAGCCCAGCAAACTGAAGCCCTCTTGCTTAAGAGTTTCACAGCCAGCACATCCACTCAAGCTTGACCCTGAATGATTGAGCTCATTGGGGAAAGGGCAGCCACCATTGCAGAGGCAGGTCTAATCTTCCTGTGTAAACAAATGACATAGGAAATATATGCAACAGCTTGACTGAGTCTGTGGCAGCCCATCAGTGCCTCTGCAGGCAGACAAAAGAAGGTCTGCCTCCTCAAGCAGCTCCCTAAGATCAAAGTTGATAAATCCACAAAGGTGGGAAGAAAACAGCACAAAAATGATGAAACCATCAAAGACCAGAATGCCTCTCCTCCTCCAAAGGATTACAACTCCTCACCAGCAAGGGAAGAAAACAGGATGGATAATGAGTTTCATGAGCTGACAGAAGGAGGCTTCAGAAGGTGGGTAACAAAATCCTCTGAGCTAAAGGAACATGTTTTAACCCAATGCAAAGAAACTAAAAACCTTAAAAAAATGTTAGATGAAATGCTAACTAAAATAACCAGCTTAGAGAAAAACATAAATGACTTGATGGAGCTGAAAAACACAGCACAAGAACTTCATGAAGCATACACAAGTTTCAATAGCTGAATCAATCAAGCAGAAGAAAGGATATCAGAGATTGAAGATCAACTCAATGAAATAAAAGGAGAAGGCAAGAAAAGAGAAAAAAGAGTGAAACATGAACAAAGCCTCCAAGAAATATGGGATTATGTGAAAAGACCTAATCTACGCTTGATTGGTGTACCTGAAGGTGACAGGGAGAATGAATCCAAGCTGGAAAACACTCTTCAGGATATTATCCAGGAGAACTTCGCCAACCTAGCAAGGCTGGCCAACATTCAAATACAGGAAATACAGAGAAAACCACAAAGATATTCCTCAAGAAGAGCAATCCCAAGGCACATAATTGTCAGGTTCATGGGGGTTGAAATGAAGGAAAAAATGTTAAAGACAGCCAGAGAGAAAGGTCAGGTCACCCACAAAGGGAAGCCCATCACACTCACAGTGGATCTCTCCACAGAAACCCTACAAACCAGAAGAGAGTAAGGGCCAATATTCAACATCCTTAAAGAAAAGAATTTTCAACCCAGAATTTCATATCCAGTCAAGTGAAGCTTCATAAGTGAAGGAGAAATGAAATCCTCTATGGACAAGCAATTACTGAGAGATTATGTTGCCACCACACCTGGCTTACAAGAGCTCCTGAAGGAAGCACTAAACATGGAAAGGAACGAACAGTACCAGCCACTGCAAAAATGTACCAAATGGTAAAGAACAATGATGCAATGAAGAAACTGCATCAACCAACGGGCAAAACAATCAAACAGTGACAAAATGGCAGGATCAAATTCAGACATAACAATATTAACTTAAAGGTAAATGGCCTAAATGCCCCAATCAAAAGACACTGGCAAACTGGATAAAAAGTCAAGACCCATCAGTGTGCTGTATTCAGAAGACCCATCTGAAGTGCAAAGACACACATAGACTCAAAGTAAAGGGATGGAATAAGATTTACCAAGCAAATGGAGAGAGAGAAAAAAAGCAAGGGTAGCAATCCTAGTCTCTGATAAAACAGACTTTACACCAACAAAGATCAAAAGAGACAAAGAAGAGCATTACATAATGGTAAAAGGATCAATACAAGAAGAAGAGCTAACTATCCTAAATACATATGCACCTAATACAGGAGGACCCAGATACATAAATCAAGTTTTTAATGACCTACAAAAAGACTTAGACTCCTGCACAATAATAGTGGGAAATTTTAACACTCCACTGTCAATATTAGAAAGATTGATGAGACAGAAAATTAACAAGGATATTCGGGACTTGAACTCAGATCTGAGAACAAGCAAACCTAACAGACATCTGAAGAACTCTCCACCCCAAATCCACAGAATATACATTCTTCTCAGCACCGCATCGCACTTACTCTAAAACTGACCACATAATTGGAAGTAAATCGCTCCTCAGCAAATGCAAGAGAACAGAAATCATAACAGTCTCTCAGACCACACTGCAATCAAATTAGAACTCAAGATTAAGAAGCTAACTCAAAACTGCATAACTATGGAAACTGAACAACCGGCTCCCGAATGTTGACTGGATAAACAATTAAATGAAGGCAGAAAAAAAGATGTTCTTAGAAACCAATGAAAATGAAGACACAATCTATCAGAATCTATGGGATACATTTAAAGCAGTGTCTAGAGGAAAATTTATAGCACCAATTGCCCACATGAGAAGTGAGGAAAGATCTAAAATTGACACCCTGCCATCAAAATTGGAAGTGCTAAACGAGCAAAATAAAAAAACCTCAAAAGCTAGCAGAAGACAAGAAATAATTAAGATCAGATAGAGACACAAAAAAACCCTTCAAAAAATCAATAAACCCAGGAGCTGGTTTTTTGAAAAGATCAACAAAATAGACAGACTACTAATCAGACTAATAAAAAAGACAAGACAGAAGAATCAAATAGATGCAATACAAAATAATAAAGAGGAGATCACCACCGATTCCACAGAAATACAAACTACCATCAGAGATTACTACAAACAACTCTATGCACATAAACCAGTAAATTGGAAGTAATGGATAAATTCCTGGACACTTGCACCCTCCCAAGACTAAACAAGAAAGAAGTTGAAACCCGTAATAGACCAATAACAAGGGCTAAAGTAGAGGTAGCAATTAATAGCCTACCACCCAAAAAAGTCCAGGTCCAATCGGGTTCACAGCTGAATTCTATCAGACATACAAAGGGGACCTGGTACCATTCCTGTTGAAACTATTCCAAACAATACAGAAAGAAGGAATCCTCCCTAACTCATTTTATGAGACCAACATCATCCTGATACCAAAACCCAATAAAGACTCAACTGAAGAAGAAAACTTCAGGCCAATATCCAAGATGAACATTGATGCAAAAATCTTCAATAAAATACTGGCAAACTGAATCCAACAGCACATCAAAAAGCTTATCCACCACGATCAAGTAGGCTTCATCCTGGGGATGCAAGTCTGGTTCAACATATGCAAGTCTATAAATGTAATCCATCACATAAACAGAATAAAAGACAAAAACCACATGATTATCTCCACAGATGTAGACAAGGCCTTTGACAAAATTTAACAAGCCTTTATGCTAAAAACCCTCAACAAACTAGGTATCGATGGAATATATCTTAAAGCTATTTATGACAAACCTATAGCCAATATCATACTGAATGGGCAAAAACTAGAAGGATTCCCTTTAAATACTGGGACTAGACAATGATGACCTCTCTCACCACTCCTATTCAATATAGCATTGTAAGTTCTAGCCAGAGCAATCAGGCAAGAAAAAGAAATAAAGCATATTCAATTAGGAAAAGAGGAAGTCAAATTGTCTCTATTTGTAGATGATGTGATTGTATATTTAAAGCCCCAATCGGCTCAGTCCAAAATCTCCTTAAACTGATAAACAACTTCAGCAAAGTCTCAGGATACAAAATCAATGTGCAGAAATCATAAGCATTCCAATACACCGAAAACAGACTAACAGAGCACCAAATCAAGAACAAACTCCCATTCACAATTGCTACAAAGAGGATAAAATACCTAGGAATACAACTAACAAAGGATGTAAAGGACCTCTTTGAGAGAACTACAAACTGCTGATCAAGAAAATAAGAGAGGACACAAGCAGATGGAAAAACATTCCATGTTCATGATTAGGAAGAATCAATAACGTGAAAATGGCCATACCAAAATTAAATGTAATTTATAGATTCAGCACTATCCCCATCAAGCATCCAATGACCTTCTTCATGGAACTGAAAAAAGCCACTTTAAACTTCATATGGAACCAAAAGAGAGTCCGTTTAGCCAAGACAATCCTAAGCAAAAAGAACAAAGCTGGAGACATCATCCTACCTGACTTCAAACTATACTACAAGGCTACAGTAAGCAAAACAGCATGGTACTGGTACCAAAACAGAGATATAGACCAATGGAACAGAGCAGAGGCCTTGGAAGCAATGCCACACATCTACAACCATCTGGTCTTTGACAAACCTGACAAAAACAAGCAATGGGAAAAGGATTCCCTGTTTAATAAACGGTGTTGGGAAAACTGGCTAGCCATGTGAGAAAGCAGAAACTGGACCCCTTCCTTACACCTTACACTAAAATTAACTCCAGATGGAGTAAAGATTTAAACATAAGACCTAACACCATAAAAACCCTAGAAGAAAACCTAGGCAAAACCATTCAGGACATAGGCATAGGCAAGGATTTCATGACTAAAACACCAAAAGCAATGGCAACAAAAGCCAAAATAGACAAATGGAATTGAATTAAACTTCAGAGCTTCTGTACAGCAAAATAAACAATTATTAGAGTGAACTGGCAACTAACAGAATGGGAAAAAAATTTTTGCAATCTACTCATCTGACAAAGGGCTAATATCTAGAATCTATAAAGAACTCTAACAGATTTACAAGAAAAGAACAAACAAACCCATTCAAAAGTGGGCAAAAGACATGAACAGACACTTTTCAAAAGAAGACAAATATGTGGCCAACAAACATATGAAAAATGCTCATCATCACTGGTCATTAGAGAAATGCAAATCAAAACCACATAGAAATACCATCTCATACCAGTTAGAATGGTGATCATTAAAAAATCTGGAGATAACAGATGCTGAAGAGGATGTGGAGAAATAGGAACATTATTACACTGTCAGTAGGAGTATAAATTAGTTCAACCATTGGGGAAGACAGTGTGGCAATTCCTCAAGGATCTAGAAATAGAAATTCCATTTGACCCAGCAATCCCATTACTGTGTACATACTCAAAGGATTATAAATCATTCTACTACAAAGCCATGTGCACATGTATGTTCACTGTGGCACTGTTTACAAGAGCAAAGAACTGGAACCAACCCAAATGACTTTTAATGATAGACTGGACAGAGAAAATGTGGCACATATACACCATGGAATACTATGCAGCTGTAAAAATCAATGAGCTTGTGTCCTTTGTAGGGACATGGATAAATCTGGAAACTATCGTTCTCAGCAAACTGACAAAAGAACAGAAAACCAAACACGGCATGTTCTCACTCATATGCGGGTGTTGAACAATGAGAAAGAACACAGGGACACAGGGAGGGGAGCACCACATACTGGAGTCTGTTGAGGGGAGGTTGGGGTGTGACAGTGGTGGATGGGGTGGTTGGGGAGGGATTAAATAGGGAGAAATGCCAGATATGGGTGACAGGGGAATGGAAGCAGCAAACCACCTTGCCATGTATGTACCTATGCAACAATCCTGCATGATCTTCACATGTACCCCAGAACCTAAAGTGCAATAATAATTTTTAAAAAATTAAAAATGTTGTCTCTGTTTTTAATACTTAATATAATAAATACAATTTGGGTTCTATAGTTTAAAATTTTTTATATTATATTTTATATATCTGCTACTTTACTCTCCTAGTATTGCAAGCTAAAAACTTTTAATACTAAAGTTACTGAAAGAGGAAAAAAAATTTTTAATTAACACTTTAATGTCTTCTGTCTTCCATCTCTTAGACAATCTGTTGTTAAATTCTGGCATCTCTTCCTACTTCTTCAGATATGACTTTTCTTTGGATTCATATTGCATACCTTACACCTGGAATAAATTATAAACATCTTTAATATGCCTATTCTTTGTACATAGCAGCTATAGCTACTATTGGGCTCAGAACATTTTAACCCAAAATATGGCAAACTGAGAAGACTGCAGAGAGCAGGAAGGTCGCTTTTACTTTCTCCTGCTTTTTCTTCTAAAGAATGGACATAAACAATTCTCTACCTACCTCACATGACTGTAGGTTGTAAGACTCATACCACAGAGGTCCTATCCTATACTTGGAGCATAAGAAAAATTTGAACGAAGAGGTCCTGGTAAGTTCCTTCCTGTTTACCACAAATCACTCATACTCACTTTTTGTCCAATCATATATCTACATAATGGTTCATTCTTCTTTAAGCTTAAGCATACAAAGACAGTTTTTCTTTTCCCGGTTCTTTGGGTCTTCATTTTTGAAGGCTCGTGTGTCATGCAAAACTTTGGTTAAATACATTATGCATTTTTTTTTTGTTAATTTGTCTTATGTTGTAGGTGTGTCAGTTTTGAACCCTGTGATGGTTGAGGAAAAGATACTTCTTTTTGTCCCCTACAATACTCAATATATGTTATATGAATGAATTGCTCATCTGACTTTCTTCCTAGTCTCACTACTCAGCCACTGAATCTCTGGGGACCTACTACAAGAAGATAGATTTTCCAGGTGTTTCAGGCTTTTTTTTTTTTTTTTTTTTTTTTTTTGAGATGGAGTCTGGCTCTGTTGCCAGGCTGGAATTCAGTAGCGCAGTCTCCACTCACTGCAACCTCCGACTCTGGGGTTCAAGTGATTTACCTGCCTCATCCTCCTGAGTAGCTGGGACTGCAGACATTCACCAACACACCCTGCTAATTTTTGTATTTTTGGTAAAGATGGGGTTTCACCATGTTGGCCAGGATGGTCTTGATCTCGACTTGGTGAGCCACCTGCCTCAGCCTCCCAAAGTACTTGGATTACAGGCATGAGCCACAGCACCCAGCCACATTTCAGGCTTTCAATGAAATGGAATATTTTTTAAAGGTAAGTTTAACTAGAATACATTTATTCATGGGATTTTTAAAAATTTACATACATTTGAAAACTAAGCTACCTTTGAAATTGCTATCTATTGCATACATGTATTTGTCTTCAAATAAATATTTATCTGATGAATGAATGAGAGAATGTTATACTCAACATAAATGAGTTTAGGTCATTTCCTGATATCTTTGAGGGGTCATAGGTGTTCTGGGTGCTTTCCTCGACACAACTTACTCTTACAACTTTTAGTTTAAATATAGATTTAATTATTTTAAAATAGAGTTTCATTTAAAAAAAAAACAGATGATCAAACTCATAAATGAAGCTTGTAAAACATTTTGGAATGACTTCATCCACAAATTTTGAGGAATGAAACAAAAAAGAAATGGAGTGTGAAGTTACATATTAAAAGTCTTAAAGACCAATCAACCATTTGTGTTTTGACATTATTAGCACTACAGTTCAAACACACAAAAGGTTAAAAATTAAATTATGAAACAATTGGGAACATTTAGACATCAAGTGGGTCTTGGATAATATTAAGCAATTATTGTTTGATATTCCATTAGGTACTATAATGGCATTTTGGTTATTTTTAAAAGTTGTTATTTTTCATGCAACATGTTAACAGATGAGATGATATTTCTTAGGCTTTCTTCAAAATAATCCTGCATGTATATAGGGAGTGAATGCTTGGTATGAAGGAAAATATGATTATGTGTTGATACGTTTTGAACCTGGATAATGGGTATATGGCTGTTCACAACACCATTTTCTTTACTTTTGTATATATTTGAAACTTTCAATAATAAAAAGGGTTTTAAAATCATGCTAATAAAACTATCAGAGAAACTTTGAAAACATTGAATTCTTGAGATAAAGTGGCCTTCCAGAAAAAAAGTGGCATGAAACAGAATGATCTCATACTTTAACTAATGTACTTTGTTTAAATACCTTTACTATATATATTATTGGTTTCCAAGTTAGCTATGCCAATATGTTAGATGGTGGAATCATGACCTTCAGGTAGCTGAGAATTTTAAATTTTACTGGATTTATTGACTGCATACTCTTCATAGATATTTAGTCAGACAAGTCACAGAACTCCAATAACATAATAAAAATGTTAAGTTCCTAGTGTATTAAATAACTTCTGAAAATCTACCTTTTTTGATGATTTTGAGCATAGATTTCTAATAACTGAATGACGTAGTGTCAAATGTTGATTTGGTCAAAGATGGTGTTTTCGACTGGATCAAGCAAAAACACTTCCCAAAGTACAGCAGTAGCACAATCTGTTACATCGCAATGAGAAAAAAAAATTGGCAAGGACTATAAAAGTTACTTAAGAAAGAACTTCACAAGGAGATGAAGCACAAATGGAAATGCCTCAGAAAGTGGAATGTAGGGCAAATTTCTAAGGAGATCACAAAGAAATAGCAAAAGCTTGTAGGAGTTGGGTCAAAAAAGCTCAGCAGGAAACAGGATGCCACATCTAAGAAACATGAAAGGAAACAGAAAAAAGAATTCTTTTACTATTTCAGGAACAAAAGAAAGCTAAATGACACACTTTGCTCCTTCAGTGAAAAGAAAAGGAAATCTAATGGCTCATGATAGTAAAAATGCACATGCAATTGGTAATTTAAAAAAATCCTCCTTAAAAGAAAGATAAACTTAAAGTAGAATTACTAGAGCATTTATTGAGAGGTACACAATTTCAGACACAAGAAAATATTTAAAAATTAATCTAACATAACTTAGCCATTATGATGTGATCTATATGCAAAGCTACCTAAAGAATTCACCATCCACATATTATGGAATATTATGCAGCCAATAAAAGTTATTGTTGATAATGTAAAAGAAGTTGTTAATAATATGATATTAAGGGGGGGGCGACACCAAGATGGCCGAGAGAAGTCAACACCGAAATACAGCTTCCAGCAAATGAGAGACGCAGACTTGATGATTACAAACAAGGTGCTGGGTTCTTTTTGGTGGGACTAATAGGGCCTGAAAATAGCCCAGGGAACGAGCCGCAGCGCGAGAGCTGCCCAGGGGGACAAACCAAGACAGGGCAAGGCGCCTCCCCACCTGGAACATGCAGCTGACTCTGAGGGTCAGGGGCCTTCACCCCCTCGGTGCTCCAATTCAGTTCCTGTGCTTACCTCATCCCTCCTGCAACCTATGGTCCACAAGAACTCCACCAGACTGAGGGGCACCATGGGTTGTTGATGCAAATCTGAGCTGCAGCTCCTGCCAGGCTCCGCAAGTTGTCACTGGGACCTGGGTGGAAGTTTGGACTAACGCAAACGGGATGGACCGTCCCACAGGAAAAAGCAGAATTGAAATCAGGGAAACAGGCCATAAGGACGGCAGGACCCTCCCCCGCAGAACTCAAACTAAAGCCCTTGCTAGAGAGCTTGGCAGCAAATACACCAGTTTGACCCAAAGCAGGCAGACTGAGTTTGGGGAAGGAGAGATGCTATTGGGAAGGCAGGGCCAATCTCACCTGCTAACAAACTCCAGGGAAGGACCATCCACCCAGCAACCTGACTGAATCCGAGAGAGAGCCCAGCAACGCCCTTTACAGACCAAAAAAGATCTAGCTCCAACAAAGACTCCTCCTGAAATCACCAACTTCAAAGATCAAAGGGAGATAAATCGACAAAGATGGAAAAAAAAAAACAACAACAACAACAAAAAAAAACAGCGCAAAAAGGATGAAACCATCAAAGAACAGAACACTTCTCCTCCTCCCAGGGATCATAACTCCTCACCATCAAGGGAGCAAAAAAAGACAGAGAACGAATTTGACAAATTGACAGAAGCAGGCTTCAGAAGGTGGGTAATAACAAACTTCTCTGAGTTAAAAGACCATGTTTTGACCCAATGCAAAGAAACTAAGAACTTTGAAAAAAGGTTAGACAAAATGCTAACCAGAAGGTGATGCAGCTCGGAGAAGAACATAAACAACTTGAGGGAGCTGAAAAACAGCATGAGAACTTTGTGAGGCAGATACAGTTTCAACAGCTGAATTGATCATGCAGAAGAAAGGATATCAGAGATAGAAGATCAAATCAATGAAATAAAATGAGAAGATATTAGAGAAAAAAGAGCAAAAAAAAAAATGAAAAAAGCCTCCAAGAACTACGGGATTATGTAAAAAGACTTAATCTACGCTTGATCAGCATACCTGAATGTGACATGGAGAATTAATCCAAGTTGGAAACACTCTACAAGATATTATTCAGAACTTCCCCAACCTAACAAGGCAGGCCAACATTCAAATCCAAGAAACACAGAGAACACCACAAAGATATTCCTCAAGAAGAGAAACCCCAAGACACATAACTGTCAGATTTACCAGCGTTGAAATGTAGGAAAAAATCCTAAGGGCAGCCAGAGAGAAAGGTCAAGTCACCCCCAAAGGAAAGACCATCAGACTCACAGAGGACCTCTCAGCAGAAACACTGCAAGCTATAAGGGAGTGGTGGCCAATATTCAACATCCTTAAAGAAAAGAACTTTCAACCCAGAATCAATGCAGGAGCACCCAGATACATAAAGCAAGTTCTTAATGACCTTCAGAGAGACTTAGACTCCTGTACAATAATAGTGGGAGACTTTAACACTCCACTGTCAATATTAGACAGATCAATGAGACAGAAAGTCAACAAGGATATCCAGGACTTGAATGCAGATCTGGACCAAGTGGACCTAATAGACATTTACAGGACATTCCACCTCAAATCCACAGAACACATATTCTTCTCAGCACCACATTGCACTTACTCCAAAATTGACCACATAATTGGAAGTAAAGCGCTCCTCAGCAAATGCAAAAGAACAGAAATCATAATCAACAGTCTCTCAGACCAGAGTGCAATCAAATTAGAACTCAGGATTAAGAAAAGCACTCAAAACAGCACAACTTCATGGAAACTGAACAACTTGCTCCTGAATGACAAATGGATAAACAGTGAAATGAAGGCAGAAATAAAAGTGTTCTTTGAAACCGACGAGAACGAAGACACAACATATCAGATCCTATGGGACACATTTAAAGCAGTGTCCAGAGGGAAATTTATAGCAATAAATGCCCACATGAGAAACAAGGAAATATCTAAAATCAACACCCTATCATCGAAATTCAAAGACCTAGGGGAGCAAGATCAAAAAAACTCAAAAGCTAGCAGAAGACAAGAAACAACTATGATCAGAGCAGAACTGAAGGAGACAGAGACTTCAAAAAATCAATCATCCCAGGAGCTGGTTTTTTGAAAAGATCAACAAAATAGACAGACTGTTAGCTAGAATAATAAAAAAGAAAAGAGAGAAGAATCAAATAGATGCAATAAAAAATGACAAAGGGGAGATCATCACCGATTCCACAGAAATACAAACTACCATCAGAGATTACTACAAACAACTCTATGCACATAAACCAGTAAATCTGGAAGAAATGGATAAATTCCTGGACATTTACACACTCCCAAGACTAAGCCAAGAAGAAGCTGAAACCCTGAAGAGACCAATAACAAGGGCTGAAGTCGAGGTAGTAATTAATAGCCTACCAACTAAAAAAAGTCCAGGTCCAGAAGGGTTCACAGCTGAATTCTACCAGATGTACAAAGAGGAGCTGGTACCATTCCTTCTGAAACTATTCCAAACAATACAAAAAGAGGGAATCCTCCCTAACTCTTTCTATTAGACCAACATCATCCCAATACCAAAACCTGGCAGAGACACAACAAAAAGAAAACTACAGGCAATATCCATGATGAACATTGATGCAAAATCGTCAATAAAATACTGGCAAACCGAATCCAACAGCACATCAAAAAGCTTATCCACCACAATCAAGTAGGCTTCATCCCAGGGATGCAAGGCTAGTTCAACATATGCAAGTGTATAAACTTAATTCACCACAGAAACAGAACCAAAGACAAAAACTACATGATCATCTCAACAGATGCAGAGAAGGCTTTTGACAAAATTCAACAGCACATTATGCTAAAAACTCTCAATAAACTAGGCATCAGTGGAATGTATCTCAAAATAACAAAAGCTATTCACAACAAACCCACAGCCAATATCATACTGAATGGGTAAAAACTAGAAGCATTCCCTTTAAAAACTGGCACTAGACAAGGATGCCTTCTCTCACCATTTCTATTCAATATAGTATTGGAAGTTCTAGCCAGAGCAATTAGGCAAGTAAAAGAAATAGAGGGCATTCAGTTAGGAAAAGAAGAAGTCAAATTGTCCCTATTTGCAGACAACATGATCGTATATTTAGAAGACCTCATCATATCAGCCCAAAACCTCCTTAAGCTGATAAGCAACTTCAGCAAAATCTCAGGATACAAAATCAATGTGCAGAAATCACAAGCATTCCTATACACCAATAACAGACAAACAAGAGAGCCAAATCATGAGTGAACTCCCATTCACAATTGCCACAAAGAGAATAAAATACCTAGGAATACAACTAACAAAGGATGTAAAAGATCTCTTCAAGGAGAACTACAAACCACTGATCAAGGAAATAAGGACACAAACAGATGGAAAAACATTCCATGCTCATGGTTAGGAAGAACCAATATCATGAAAATGGCCATACTGCCCAAAGTAATTTATAGATCCAATGTTATCCCCATCAAGCTACTGTTGACCTTCTTCACAGAACTGGAGAAAACCACTTTAAACTTCATATGGAACCAAAAGAGAGCCTGCATAGCCAAGACAATCCTAAGCGAAAAGAACGAAGCTGGAGGCATCATGCTACCTGACTTCAAACTATACTACAAGGCTACAGTAATCAAAACAGCATGGTACTGCCAAAACAGAGATATAGACCAATGGAACAGAATAGAGGCTGAATGCAATGCCACACATCTACAACCATCTGATCTTTGACAAGGTGGACAAAAACAAGCAATGGGGAAAGGATTTCATGTTTAATAAATGGTGTTGGGAAAACTGTCAGCCATATGCAGGAAGCTGAAACTGGACCGCTT
The DNA here is from genome assembly GCF_048565385.1 of Saimiri boliviensis. Taxonomy (NCBI): domain Eukaryota; kingdom Metazoa; phylum Chordata; class Mammalia; order Primates; family Cebidae; genus Saimiri; species Saimiri boliviensis. The sequence goes on along the minus strand of NC_133455.1, from coordinate 33,719,814 downwards.
CCTTACACCTTATACAAAAATTAACTCCAGACAGATTAAAGATTTAAACATAAGAACTAACACCATAGAAGAAAACCTAGGCAAAACCATTCAGGACATAGGCATAGGCAAGGACTTCATGACTAAAACACCAAAAGCAATGGCAACAAAAGTCAAAATAGACAAATGGGATAGAATTAAACTTCAGAGTTTCTGCACAGTAAAATAAATGATCATTAGAATGAACTGGCAACCAACAGAACGGGAAAAATTCTTGCAATCTACCCATCTGACAAAGTGCTAATATCCAGAATCTACAAAGAACTAAGCAGATTTACAAGAAAAACAAACAAACATATTAAAAAGTGGGTGAAGGATATGAAGAGACACTTTTCAAAAGAAGACAAATATGTGGCCAACATACAAATGAAAAAATGCTCATCATTATTGGTCATTAGATAAATGCAAATCAAAACGATATTGAGATGCCATCTCAAGCCAGTTAGAATGATGATCATTAAAAAATCTGGAGACAACAGATGCTGGAGAGGATGTGGAGAAAAAGGAACACTTTTACACTGTTGCTGGGAGTGTAAATTAGTTCAACCTTTGTGGAAGATAGTGTGGCAATTCCTCAAGGATCCAGAAATAGAAATACCATTTGACTCAGCAATCCCATTACTGGGTATATACCCAAAGGATTATAAATCATTCTATTATAAAGACACATGCACATGTGTGTTCACTGCAGCACTGTTTACAATAGCAAAGACCTGGAACCAACCCAAATGTCCATCAATGATAGAGTGGACAAAGAAAATGTGGCACATATACACCATGGAATAGTATGCAGCCATAAAAAATGACAAGTTCATGTCCTTTGTAGAGACATGAATCTAGAAACCATCATTCTCAGCAAACTGACACAAGAACAGAAAACAAACACCACATGTTTTCACTCATAGGCAGGTGATAAACAATAACACTTGGGCAGAGAGAAGGGAACAACATTCACATGGCTAGGTGATGGGGTGAAGGGGAGGGAATGGGATGGAAAGCAAGGATGGGGTCAATGGGTAGGGATAACATCAAGAGAAATGCCTGATATAGGCAACAGCAGTTGAGGGGGCGGGGGATGGAGAGAGCAAATCACCATGGCATATATGTACCTAAGCAACAATCCTGCAGGATGTGCATATGTACACCAGAGCCCAAATACAATAAAAAATATGATATTAAGTAATAAATGCCAAATCATGTTGTTGTCTGAAAGAGAACAGCCAAATTGTTAACAGTAGCTTTGGCTGATAATATTATTAGTGATTTTTATTTTTGTCATCTATTTATTCATTTGTGAGATATTCTGCAATGGGAATTACTTACTTTCATAATCAGGTATAACAATAAAAATATTATTCAAAGTACCTACTGTAGTCTCCAACAGTTCAATTACAAGTATCTCATTTAAAGGACACTTGTTATCAATAATCACTGCTTTGATAAATCAAATGGATACTTCTCTTATTTTCTGGCTCTGTGAAGCATTTGACATTTTTTACTATTGCATGCTAAAATTCTCTGCTTTCTTGGCTTGGTAGTTCTAATTTAACCATACATCAGATGTCACCCGGAAGACTGCAATGGCTGGCTGTCTTTACTGCAAGCCACTCTGTCAATTACCACCAGGGCTACCCTGACCACATTACTCCATTGCTTTTGCCCCTTCAAAGACTTCTCTTACAGAACATAGGGTGAGTTGCTCTGGATTCTTTCTGTTTGTCAGTGACCCAATGAAAAGAAAAGGACAACTTTGGGTCCAGGGATTGTAAATTGTGTCCTCAGAACTCTATGTCTTACTTCTGTTCTCTCTTAGGTACTTGTATCTCATAAGCAGAAGAGCTTCCTCTCAGTGACAGGAATGAGAGGAAAGAGCCATAGATAATTCCAGGCTTATATCATCCCACCTAGCAACCCCAAAGCCAAGGGAGATATCCTCTCTCCCAGTCTCCGTGTATGAAATCCCAGGGAAAGTCTCTGACTGACTAACAGTATCACATCTAATAGCTAAAGTTAAGAGGGTAGGCTTGGGTCATAGGTCCAACAGAGAGGTACTATACTATGACTGGTAGCCTGATCAGAACTACAGCATCTGGAAGGCCTGAGGGTAAGTGCTTCAAAGGAAATCAGGGATAATTAATAACAGACAGAGTAAGAAATATTGGAAAGATGAAAAACCAAATATCCTTTACAAAAGGTAACATTCAATCTTCTTAGCCCAGCACTCTTGGACTTTCTTGGATTGGCCTCTGCTCATGTTTCTAGCCTCATTTTTGCCATTTCCTCCCAAGAACTCCAGCCTCTAACCATGTCAAACACTCAGATCTTTTCTGAATAGGCAGTGGTAGGCAGGACATCGCGCCCTCAAAGATGTTCATGCCTTAATCCTAGGAACCTATACATTACCTTGCAAGACAAAAGGCACACTGCAGATGTGATTAAGGTTAAGGACTTTGAGATGAAAAGATTATCCTGGATTACCTAGGTGGGCCTAATCTAATCACACGAGTCCTGAAAAACAGAGAACATTTTCCAGATTCAGAGAATCAGAAATATGGCAGTGTGAAAAGAACTCGATCCACCATTGCTTACTTTAAAAATGGAGGGAAGAGGCTACAAATCAAGAAATGGGGGTGGCCATTAGAAGCTGGAAAATGCAAGGAAATTGATTTTTTTTTTTTCTGAGAGCCTACAGAAAGTAATGCAATACCGCTGATATTTTGATTTTAGCTCAATGAGACTTGTGTCATTGGATCTATTTCAGAACTGAAAGATAAGAAATTTTTATTGTTTAAGCTTCCAAGTCTATGGTAATTTGTCACAGCAATAAAAAGAAATATATAGGCCATTTCATGTCACGCTTTCTTGATTTTGTATTTTCTGGTCATTTCATATAAAATATCTATCTATCTTCTGTACTGATGTACCCCACTCAATCCCAGCCCACTTGGTGAACTCTCTACCCTTGTTCAAACTATAAGTCAGATGTTACTTCCTCTCTAAAGCCTTCCTTAGCATCGCTCCTAGGAATATGTGAGTACTTTTTTCCTATGACCGTACAGAACTCTGCATTCTTCTGCTATAGTACTTAAAATGCTGTATGAAATTTGTCTCAGATTGTAAATTTATTTTAGGCCAGGGACTATATCCTATTCCTCAAGGTATATCACAGGTAAAGCAATGTTAAGCACATAGTAAATTTTAATAACCACTTGTGTATGCATAAAAAAAATCATTGCACTGGTTACTCACTTTGAGATTTACATAAGAATGAGTTGAAAACTGAAAAACGTCCAGCATATTTTAAAAAGAGAAAATGAATACAGCACTAGGGATTTAACTTCTACTGCCACAAAAAATGTTGGAAATCAGTGAGTAATAGGTCAATTTTCAAATACCTTGAGGATGGCAGGTATGTTTTTATTATGAGAAAATCTTGTCTAAATTAGTTGTCTTGTCTAAACTCTTCCTCTTTGTCAGTAACTGAACTGATCAATTTGGGAGTAAGAAATTGGTTGTAATCAATCTTTCTTGATGTGACAAAGCTTTAGATCAAATTCTAAACATCAGTGAATTTGGAAAATGTGGCCTCTTCTCTAATGGCATTAATTAATAACATCTAATATTATCACCTAGAATCTGGCCAATACATTTACATAGAATCAGCCTGCAAGAGGATCCTCAAATAAGTCTCATCTTCTTATATTCACTCCCTTATACAGTCCCTCGTAATGCTGAATAGGGTTAAGCTGTGTGACCAACAGGATTTTGAAAAACTAACAACGTATGATTTCTGAAGACAGACCATAAATGAATTGCTGGTTCCACCTTACTTTTTTTTGAGACAGAGTCTCACTCTGTCACCAGGCACCAGGCTGGAGTGCAGTGGTGCGACCTTGGCTCACTGCAACCTCCGCCTCCTGGGTTCAAGCAATTCTTCTGCCTCAGTCTCCCGAGTAGCTGGGACTACAGGCACGCACCACCACACCCAGCTAATTTTTTTGTATTTTTAGTAGAGATGGGGTTTCACCATGTTGGCCAGGATGGTCTCGATCCCTTGACCTCGTGATCCACCTGCCTTGGCCTCCTAAAGTGCTGGGATTACAGGCATGAGCCACTGTGCCCAGCCCCACCTTACTTTTTTAAATTGCTTTTTTAGTGGATGATAGCTGCCATATTGTGAAGACACTCAAGGGGTCCTGTGGAGGGGCCCTTAGAGAAAAACTAAGGTCTTCCAGCCAAACTAGTACCAAATTGCCAGCTATTTAAGTGAGCCAGTTTCAAAGCAGATTCCCTAGCCCCAGTCAAACTTTCAAATGACCGCATCCCTGGCCAATTTTTTGGTTGCAACCTCATAAGAGACCTCAAACAATAATTACTTAGCTGATCCACTCTCAAATTCCTGACCTGCAGACACTGTGAGAGGTAAATAAAAGTCTACTACTGTCTTAAGCCACGAAGTTTTAGATAACTATTTTTAGATAACATGCAGCAATAGATAACTAGCATTCTGCCTATAGAATAAAATTAAAAAAAAAGTCACTGTAAAGTATTTCCTGTGTTGTTAGCTGTGGAAGTTTAAAAATGATTATTATCCTTTCGCTTCTAGCTTTAGTCTTCCAGACCAACAAACTAGAGAATCTTAGAAGGAAAATAACTTGAGGACACATCTGCTCCTTTTAGATTTTATACTAAAAACAAAATAAAAAGCCAGTCTTATTACTTTACTGCTAGTTCTTGGTAATCAGTGACATTTCCTCTTCACTTGTGTCTATATATTTTTTTCTACTATTGAGCACCTGAAACTAGATGATGAGATTTCCAATGTGCCCTCAGAAAATGAGAAAGACATGACACATTGTAACTCTCCCTGTCATAAGGCTCAGGAAAGAAATATACCTTTTTGGGCCTTTCTATTTTCCTGACAGAAAAAGAGAGAGGGACAGTAGAAAAGCTACCTGCTATCTTTCAGCTATGATATTCCTGAGGCTCCTCATATTTTTCTTATTTTAGAGAGTCTGTAGAGGGACACATACTCAGTGTGTTATATTTGCTGCTTTATATGTGACCATCACAGAGCAAATGTCTTGATGTCATCTCACCAAAAATGTCAGAGATGCTTGGAGCAGGGAGAAGAGAGGGGGTAGGAGGAAGAGATGAAAAAGGGCAAAGGAAGAACAGGAGAGGGCCAACTATGTGGAAACAGCAATGGACTTGTTCAGGCATAGGCCAGAACTGCCACTAGGCTGTTAGCACAGATACACTCTGGTTAATGCCCTTAACAAGATGAATTAAATGAAACACTTCAGTTCCAAAAAAAAAAAAAAAAAAAAAAAAAAGTGGTTTCTGCAAAAGGGAGAGATGGAGCACAAATAGAAGAAAAATGCCTGCATTCTAGTTTAACTTAGTCTCTTCAGAGAAGGAAACATATTACAGTTGAAATGCATCATAAGGTAAATTTCAAAGCAGATAAAATATTTGTGATTTTGAGAAAACATTTCACATGAATCTATAAATACCTAGCATAAGGTTTACTGCCACCATTGTTTACAAGTCCATTAGAGCATTTCTGCAGTCTTGCCATAAATCTGCTTCCATTTAGATAGAATGGCTAGATGGTTGTCTTTAGCATCTTGAAATTTAATAGTAGAACTATGTAGCAGATTCTAGCCTTTCTAACCAGGAATGACAAAATGGTTTCGAATTATTTTTTTTGTCATCATATGACTGGTAACAGTCATTGGCACTTAAAGTTTATGCATGTTTATTTACTAGGCTACAGAAATAATTCTTTTCCTCATTGCTCTATGCATAGGTGGGGGAGCTAGTGACATCTTCAGGGGTGCTTTCAGGAGTTAAGGGGGTGTAGCTAAAACCTGGTATTATCTCCTTAGCTTGTCTAAATTTAGGAAAGTCACTGGAGAATAAAAAAGAACCAATTTTACCATAAGAGAGTGAAGATTCTAGGCAGTTCTTAGAAATAGGTAATAAATCTAATCTCCATAAGGGCAGAAATCTTTGCTTTTTTTCTTTCCTATGCACTCAACAAGAATTTCTTGTCTGTATGAAGGAGTTGGGGAATCCTCAGAAGAATCTGTTACCCATCAAAAGGTAAGAGGCACTGCTCAATAAGGAAATTGAGTAGCAACTGCTTCTCTATGGAGTGCAATTTGAGAAAACATCTGAAAGAAAGTGGAGCCACAGGGCTACCTGGAGGAAGCGTATAGTCGGCAGTGGGAGCAGCAGGTTAATGGCCCTTGTGTGGCAGTGAGCATGGCATGTTCAAAAGGCAATAAGGAGGCCTGTGACATGCAGCAGGGTCAGAGAAGAGAGAGTAGCAGGAAATAAGCAGAAGAGGCAGGTGGAAGCCCGGTCATGCAGGGTCTAGGAGGTCATCATAAGAATATAGGATCTTATTCTGAATGATAGGAAGGTGTCATTGATTAAAGAATGTGGTCAGGCTACCAGAATAAGTACTTGTAGTCCATGACAGCGAAAGACTGTCTTTGAAAAACATTATTTCCTAAGTGGAAAAAAAAAATCCTCTAAAACTGAAGATACAGTCAAGTATCCCATGAGTACTGAATAAATACTCTTAACTCACTGGTAGGTGGATGTGTTTGAAAATGATTACTAAGGAACATACTGTGTTATTATTCAAGCTATCATGATGAGTATAGATTTAGTTCTTTAAAGACAGCTTCTTATTTCTGGAGCGGTTGAATAAATTTATTATAATTTCCAGGGACCCAGTTCTTAAGCATGGAGTTATTTTAGTGCAATGCCAACATGCTCCTGTCTTGGCTTAGGTGATCTTTCAGGTGTGCAGGCAATTTGCATGATAAATTTTCCATGTATACATCTCCTCTCTCCTTTACTGCAAAGGAAGCCAAGTAGTAAACAGTCTTTCTTAGAAAATGTTTTGCTGAAAGAAAACACATATTTACAAGTCAAATCACATGAGATCTTTGATAAGGAGAGGATAATAGGAAGGTTTATTTTACAGTTTATGCTGAAATTTTATTGGGAGAAAATAACTAGGCTGGTTATTTCCAGTTACACAATAAGCAGACACTTTTTAATAGCTACTGTGTAAAATAAACACAGCTAAGTGGTTGTAATATTTGACTTCATTCATTCATTCATTCATTCATTCATTCATATCAACTGACATCTATTATATATGTACCATGTACCAGCTACTATGCAAGGAGCCAAAAATAAAAGAAAAATTTTAATTACAGAGGCAAATAATTCACAGTCCAGAAAGAACTCAACAGAGTACATTGGCTTCTTCTAATTCTAAATAAAACTAGGGTCAGCATATGTCTTCACAGTTATGACAATTGGCAACTGCCTGTTAAGCTCTGGCCTCTCTTTATATTTCCTCGTCTCCTTTCTGCTGTGACTTTGCTCATAATCAATAGGACTATTAGCATAATTGGACATATCAGTTAATAATCCAATAGGACAAATGCATAATTCTTAGGGTCAGTTTAGATGATTACCCACAGCCCCCTTCTACTCATCCTCTGAAAATGCTGCAGAGTTCACTCCAGTGACCTACCATCCATAATCCCTTTGTGGCTGTTCACATGTTTACACACATCGTCTACTTCATAGAAGCCCTACCTCTGTTAAAAGAGAAAGTATATGTGGCTGAATTGATGGGTAATTCTCATTTTAGAACTTGGACATCAAGCAGTTAGTTTACTGTTGCTTTCGTAACTTGGAGGCAAGGCATTCCATTCTACACCGAACACTTCTTTGGAGAAAGTTCTCATCTTTCTAATACATTGTTGGATTAAAATAGTAATGGAAAAGTAATAATCTCTCCATTTACAGACAGCTCTTATGCCACTACATGTCTATAGTATTGATATAAGATTTTTATACATTTCTGTTTGAGTTATCTATTACTGTATAACAACAAACCTAAAACAACAAACACTTTATTTCCTCATGATACAATATGGGCTAGGCTTAGCCAAGCGCTCTTCTGTTAGTCTTGTCTCGGGTTACTGGTGTGGTTGTATACTGCCAGTCATGTCACTGGGGGACACTAGGAAATCTGTATTTATCTCTATTCCAGTAGTCCCAGGCTTCTCCCTAACCAAGTGTCCTACATTCTCTCCACACTCTCTCTGCGAGTTGGATGAGACTCAGACCTCTCAAGAGTTCCAGGACTTGTTAAAGCTTAGCCCCACCCAGAGTTAAAATACATTACTTCCACCGCATTCTGTTGGTGAAAGCAAGTCGTGGAGCCAGCCTAGATTCAAGGTGAGGAAACCACACAGAAATGTGAATACTTACAGGCATGGTTCAATGGAAGTCTCTAACATAACAACTACACGTACCTTGACTCAAATAATGCAGGTTTACACCTGCATTAGATCTTTAGGTTGTTAAGAACTTCAGGAGGGTAGGGTGAGCTCCTTAGCAAGGGGAGAGGATACCAGTCCTCAATGATCAGACTCCTACCTCTTTTGCACTGCATAGTTCCAACAACACTTCATTTCTGGAAGTCACCTTACCTTTATTCATTCCGGCCCCTTTGTCTGGGACAGCTTTTCTACTTTTTTTTTTTTTTTTTTTTTCATAGAGCAATTTATTAAGCAGAGAGAGAAAGAGAGAGACATAGAGAAAGCTCCTATGCTGTTGTGAGAGGGGATCCCAGAGAGGGAAATCCCAGCTTTTCCACTTTTTGACAACTTGATAAGTCTTTCCTCTCAAAACTTTCAGCTCAGGCTTTATCTCCTGCAGGAAGCCTTTCCTGATGCTTTCAGGTTCTGTTAAGACCTGCTTCTGAGATTCTAAAATATATCCTGTGTTTATCTCTTTCATGGAACTTATTATATTGTAGTAAAATTTCTGGGCATTTGTTTTATGAGTTTGTTTCATTAGCTACACTATTTACAATCTGAAGTCAGGGCTGAGTCTTATTAATGTGATCCTGTCATTCTGCAAGTGCCCAGTAATAATATGTTAAAATGGAACTGGAACAGTAGAAGAGTGTGTTGTATAATCTGATGTCACCCCAAATCTAGCATAATTCGATGCATATATTAGTGTTTTAATAAATATTGGATGGTTGGTTGAATACATAAATCTATTTCTCTTAGTCACTACTTACAAACTCTTATTTTAGTAACCTGGTAAATTTTCAGCAAGCTTCATAAACATTTCAATTCCTAGCTAGGAAAGAAGCAATATGCCTTGGGCACAACTTTTCAAGTAATATCAATGTTTAGCAGCATCAACCTTTTAGGCAGGCATAAATAGCTAAAACTAAAAATTCATATCCTTCTGAAAATGCTGGCTAAAATTCTGAAGGGATGTACTCATGCTCTGAAACACAAAACGATTCTCTTGCTTTTATAAAACAGAACAAAACCTGTGGGAAACCAAATTACTTTGCTAAGTGTGACAAATCCAAACTGCTATAGAGCAAGAGATAACATAAATTAATGGGTCCTGAGGCAAACACCAGGAGTTATTTTGAGGTGAGTGAAAACGTGTCTCCATCCTAAAACCACACTGTGTTTCTATAGATCAAGTTTTTAGTTTTACACTTTTTAGAAAATTATTTATGCACAATAACTTCAGCCACCTGAATGCCCTAAATAAATATGACAGCAATAGGGTACCATTCAAGCAAACGCCTGTATTTACTGGGCTTTCTTCAAGTACTTTGTGGTAGGCTGCATATTTGTACCTGACGATTCCCCCCTAAAACCTAAAGGCAGAGATGCTGGAAGGGTTTGTATTGCTTGACTTGATAAGTTGTTGCTAAGGCATTGCAACTAAATAACATACTCCACAGTTACTGTCATTTTCCTTTTGTCAGAAGTGGTTCTAAGACATATAGTGGCAAGAACTCCTGTTAGGAGGTAGAAGAGTTGGTTTCTACATAGGTCTTTGAAACTCCTTAGCTGTGTGACTCTAGGCAAGTCAGCTGACCGTAATGGATTTATAAGATTCCTCACTGATAAAATATCACTAGATGACTTGGGGGTGTTAGCAAAAATAGTATCACTAGAGAGAGAATATTTCCTTCTAGATGTCTGTTGTGTGGTTTTTTTTCCCCTCTAGACTATGTGATTTTCCACAATTCACAGCTCTAGTACCTTACTGAGCTGAGGATTATCTTTAGAACTTTATTATTTTATACTACGTTTATAACCCTGGTTATTAGGAGTGTTTATTAGATACCTTCAGCTATATGTAGCCCAGTCCCTCAGTCTTGGCTCCTGAAGTAACAATGTATGAAAAGCTGAATAAGGAGTCAGGCCGTCACAGACTAATTGCATAAATTATCTTGTTTTCAGTTTCCTCATCTATCAGTGTTGTTGGGCTTGATCCAAAAGTAATTGCGGCTGTAACTGTTTCTCATGTGAGTCTTTGGACCTATATCCCCTCATGTTATGAAATGAGTAACTGAAGCCTTGAGAGACCATGTATGTGTGATTTGTCTGAAGCTTCACAGCTGGCTAGTGGGGAACCTTCTAATAGACACAAGAAAACCTCAAAATATTAGCTGTTAGTCTCAGGGGATCCATTAGCATCTCAGTCCCCTAGGATCAGCTGGGGCCCTCAAGACTTTCAACACCCAGTTAAGTAGTTGCTTTGTCTGAAATTCTAGTTTCTAGAATGCATTGCTCTTATTTCTGGAAACTTACCCAACCACAATAACAGAATAAAACCACGACTATGGATGCTAATTGAATACTTACCACCTGCCAGGCACTTTAAGTAAGTACATTACATACATTATTTTTTTTTTTTGAATCCTCATGTGAATCCTATGAAGTAGTATTGCTCTCCTAATTTTATAAAGTCTAGATAAATTAAATAATTTGCCAGGTTCACATCACTAGCAGCAGTCTTAGTGGCAAGGCTGTACTCAGTTGACTCTGACTATAAAGACTATCACATTGATTGAGGATCCAAGATGGCCAGATAGGAACAGCTCCAGAGTGTAGTTCCCAGCAAGAACAATGCAGAGGGTGAGTGCCCACCACACTTCCAAACAAATTTTCACTGCCCACAGACCAGGAGATTCACAGGCTGAAAAGTACCATGAGTTTTTATCATGGTGGTTTCAGTCAGTGCTGGCTTGGTGCATAGAAACTCAAACAAATCTGGGTGGCTGTTTCAACTGGTGCCTGGAACGCCTAGGAGACAGAGCCACCCATTCAACTGAAAGGGAGAGGGCAGAGAGAGGGAGCCAGGCAATCTGGCTTGGTGGGTACCACCCCCACAAAACAAGCAATCTGAAACACTCTGATTGAGAGTTTCCCAGCAAGTACAGCTGGACCCGGGATAGTCCAGCTCAGTGAGGGCAAGGGTTACCACCACTACCAAGGCAGTTCACACAGCAGCTGCGCAGAGCCAGCAGCAGCTCAGCAACACCTCTGCTGGCAGACTGTGACTTGACTACTCTGTGTGGGGCAGGACATCTATGAAAAAAGGCAGCAGCACAACAGGAACTTATAAATAAAGCCAACCTTCCTAGGACAGAGCACCTGGGAAAAGAGGTGGTTATGAGTTCTGCTGCAGCAGACTTAAAAGAACTTGCCTAGCATCTCTGTATGGAACAATGGAGCTCCTAGCACAGCACTTGAGCTACTATAAGGGACAGACTGTCTCCTCAAGCAGCTCCCTGACACCCTTATATCCAAAGAGACACCTCATAAAGGAGAGATCAGGCCGACATCTGGCAGGTACCCTTCTGGGATGAAGATAAAAGAAGAAGAATCCAGCAGCAACCCTTACTGTTCTGCAGTCCCCACAGGGGATCCCCAGGCAAGCAGGGTCTGGAGTGGACTTCCAGCAGTCATGCAGCAGAGGGGCCTGACTGTTAGAAGGAAAACTAGGAAACAGAAAGAAATAACTTCATCACCAACAAAAAGGAGGTCTACTCAGAAACCCCATCCAAAAATCACCAACTACAAAGACCACAGGTAGATAAAGCCATTAAGATGGGAAGAAACAAGTGCAAAAAGGATGTAAACACCAAAAACCAGAATGCCTCTCCTCCTCCAAAAGATCACAACTCACCAGCTAGAGATCAAAGATGGATGGAGAATGATTCTGATGAATTGACAGAAACAGGCTTCAGAAGGTGCTTAACAACAAAGTTCTCAGAGTTAAAAGAACATGTGCTAACCCAATGCAAAGAAACTAAGAATCTAGGAAAAAGGTTAGATGAGATGCTAATTAGAATAAACAGCTTAGAGAAAAATATAAACAACTTGATGGAGCTGAAAAACACAGCACAAGATCTTCGCGAAGCATACACAAGTTTCAGTACCTGAATCCACCAAGCAGAAGAAGGGATATCAGAGACAAAAGATCAACTCAATGAAATAAAATAAGAAGGCAAGAATAGAGAAAAAAGAGTCAAAAGAAATGAACCAAGCCTCCAGGAAATATGAGATTATGTGAAAAAACCTAATCTATGTTTGATAGGTGTCCCTGAATGTGATGGAGAGAATGAATTCAAGCTGGAAAACACTCTTCAGAATATTAACCAGGAGAACTCCCCCAACCTAGCAAGCCAGGCCACCATTCAAGTTCAAGAAATACAGAGAACACCACAAAGATATTCCTCAAGAAGAGCAACCCCAAGGCACATAATTGTCAAATTCACCAGGGTTGAAATGAAGGAAAAAATGCTAAGGGCAGCCAGAGAGAAAGGTCGGATTACCCACAAAGGGAAGCCCATCAGACTCACAGTGGATCTCTCCACAGAAACCCTACAAGCCAGAAGAGAGTGGGGGCCAATATATAACATCCTTAAAGAAAATAACTTTCAACCTTGAATTTCATATCCAGCCAAACTAAGCTTCATAAGCAAAGGAGAAAGAAAATCCTTTATAGACAAGCAATTGCTGAGAGATTTTGTTACCACCAGGCCTGCCTTACAGGAGCTCCTGAAAGAAGCACTAAACAAGGAAGGGAACAACCAGTACCAGTCACTTCAAAAATGTACCAAATGGTAAAGACCATCGAAACAACGAAAAAAATGTGTCAACTAACAGGCAAAACATCCAGCTAGCATCAAAATGGCAGGATCAAATTCACGCATAACAATATTAACCTTAAATGTAAATGGGCTAAATGCTCCAATCAAAAGACACAGACTGGCAAATTGGATAAAAAGTCAAGACCCATCAAGGTGCTGTATATAGGAAACCCATCTCATGTGCAAGGACACACAGACTCAAAATAAAGGGATGGAGGAAGATTTATTATGCAAAATGAGCAAAAAAAAAAAAAAAAAAACCCACAGGAGTTGCAATCCTAGTCTCTGATAAAATGGACTTTAAACCATCAAAGATCAAAAGAGACAAAGAAGGGCTTTACAGAATGGTGAAAGGATTAATGCATCAAGGAGCGCTAACAATCCTAAATATATATGCACCCAATACAGGAGCACCCAGGTACATAAAGCAAGTTCTTAATGACTTACAAAGAGATGTAGACTCCTACACAATAATAGTGGGAGACTTAACACTCCACGGACAATATTGGACAGATCAACGAGACAGAAATTCAACAAGGATAACCAGGACTTGAACTCAGATGTGGACCAAGGGGCCTAATAGACATGCACAGAATATACATTCTTCTCAGCACCACATTACACCTACTCTAAAACTGACCACATAATTGGAAGTAAATCACTCCTCAGCAAATGCAAAAGAACAGAAATCATAACAAACAGTCTCTCGGACCACAGTGCAATCAAATTAGAACTCAGAATTAAGAAACTAACTCAGAACCACACAGCTTGATGGAAACTGAACAACTAGCTCCTGAGTCGGCTGGATAAACAATGAAATGAAGGCAGAAATAAAGATGTTCTTTGAAACCAATGAGAATGAAGACACAATGTACCAGAATCTCTGGGACACATTTAAAGCAGTGTCTAGAGGGAAATTTATAGCAATAAATGCCAATATGAGAAGTAAGGAAAGATCAAAAATGGACACCCTATCATCAAAGTTAAATGAGCTAGAGGAGCAAGATCAAAAAAACTCAAAAGCCAGCAGAAGATAAGAAATAACTAAGATCAGAGCAGAACTGAAAGAGATAGAAACACAAAAAACCCTTCAAAAAAATGAATAAATCCAGGAGCTGGGTTTATCTTTTTGTTTTTAAAGATCAACAAAATAGACCACTAGCCACATTAATAAAATGTAAAGGGAGAAGAATCAAATAGATGCAATAAAAAATGATAAAGAGGATATCACCACTGATTCCACAGAAATACAAACTACCATCAGAGATTACTACAAACAACTCTATGCACATAAACTAGTAAACCTGGAAGAAATGGATAAATTCCTGGACACTTGCACCCTCCCAAGCCTAAACCAGGAAGGACTTGAAACCTTGAATAGACCAATAACAAGGCTGGAAGTTGAGGTAGCAATTAATAGCCTACCAACCAAAAAAAGTCCAGGTCCAGACAGTTTCACAGCTGAATTCTACCAGAAGTACAAAGAGGAGCTGGTACTATTCCTTCTGAAACTATTCCAAACAATACAAAAAGAGGCAATCCTTTCCAAATCATTTTATGAGACCAACATAATCCTGATACCAAAACCCAGTAGAGACTCAACAAAAAAAGAAAACTTCAGACCAATATCCATGATGAACATAGATGCAAAAATCTTCAATAAAATACTGGCAAACTGATTGCAACAGCACATCAAAAAGCTTATCCATCACGATCAAGTAGGCTTCATTCTAGGGACGCAAGGCTGCTTCAACATACGCAAGTTTATAAATGTAATTCACCATATACACAGAACCAAAGACAAAAACCACAGGATTATCTTAGTAGATGCAGAGAAGGCCTTTGACAAAGTTCAACACCGCTTTATTGTAAAAACTGTCAAGAAACTAGGTTTCGAAGGAACATATCTCAAAAATATAAAAGATATTTATGACAAACCTACAGCCAATATCATACTGAATGGGTAAAAACTGGAAGCACTCCCTTTGAAATCTGGCACTAAACAAGGATGTTCTCTCTCACCACTCCTATTCAATATAGTATTGGAAGTTCTAGCCAGAGCAATTTGGTAAGACAAAAGAAATAAAAGGTATTCAGTTAGGAAAAGATGAAGTCAAACTGTCTCTATTTGCATATGACATGATTGTATATTTAGAAGACCCTATCATCTCAACCCCAAATCTCCTTAAACTGATAAGCAACCTCAGCAAAATCTTAGGATACAAAATCAATGTGCAGAAATCACAAGCATTCCTATACACCAATAACAGATGAACAGAGAGCCAAATCATAAGCAAACTCCCATTTACAACTGCTATAAAGAGAATAAAATATCTAGGAATACAACTAACAAAGGATGTACAGGACCTTTTCAAGAAGAACTACAAAACACTGCTCAATCATATAGGAGAGGACACAAACAGATGGAAAAACATTCCATGTTCATGGTTAGGAAGAATCAATATTGTGAAAATGGCCATACTGCACAAAGGAATTTATAGATTCAGTGGTATCCCCATCCAGCTATCATTGACCTTCTTCACAGAACCAGAGAAAACCACTTTAAACTTCATATGGAACCAAAAGAGAGCTTGCATAGCCAAGACAATCCTAAGCAAAAAGAACAAAGCTGGAGGTATCATGCTACCTGATTTCAAAGTATACTAAAAGGCTACAGTAATCAAAACAGCATGGTACTGGTACCAAAACAGAGATATAGACCAATGCAACAGAGCAGAGGCCCTGGAGGCAACATCACACATCTACAACCATCCAATCTTTGACAAACCTGACAAAAACAAGCAATGGGAAAAGGATTCCCTGTTTAATAAATGGTGTTGGGAAAACTAGCTAGCAGGGTACAGAAAGCAGAAACTGGACCCCTTCCTTATACCTTGCACTACAATTAACTCCAGATGGATTAAAGACTTAAACATAAGACCTAACATCATAAAAACCCTAGAAGAAAACCTATGCAAAACCGTTCAGGACATAGGCATAGGCAAGGACTTCATGACTAAAACACCGAAAGCATTGCCAACAATAGCCAAAATAGACAAATGGGACCTAATTAAAGTCCAGAGCTTCTGTGCAGCAAAAGAAATAATCATTAGAGTGAACTGGCAACCAACAGAATGGGAAAAAAATTTTGCAATCTACCCATCTGACAAAGGGCTAATATCCAGAATCTACAAAGAACTAAAACAGATTTACAAGAAAAACAAACAAAACCCATCCAAAAGTGGGAGAAAGATATGAATAGACACTTTTCAAAGGAAGACATATATGAGGCCAACAAACATATGAAAAAATGTTCATCATCACTGATTATTAGAGAAATGCAAATCAAAACCACATGGCAATACCACCTCACGCCAGTTAGAATGGCGATCATTAAAAAATCTGGAGACAACAGATGCTGGAGAGGATGTGGAGAAATAGGAACACTTTTACACTGTTGCTGGGAGTGTAAATTAGTTCAACCATTGTGGAATACAGTGTGTCGATTCCTCAAGGACCTAGAAATAGAAATTCCATTTGACGCAGCAATCCCATTACTGGATATATACCCAAAGGATTACAAATCATTCTATTATAAAGACACATGCACACATACATGTTCATCACGGCACTGTTTACAATAGCAAAGACCTAGAACCAACCTAAATGCCCATCGACAATAGACCGGATAAGGAAAATGTGGCACATATACACCATGGAATACTATGCAGTCATAAAAGATGATGAGTCTGTTTTGTTTGTAGGGACATGGATGAATCTGGAAACCATAATTCCCAGAAAACTGACACAAGAATAGAAAACCAAACACCACTTGCTCTTACTCACAGGCCATTGATGAACAATGAGAACATGTGGCCACAGGGAGGGGAGCATCACACACTGGGGTTTGTTGGGGGGGCAAGGGAGGGACAGCAGGGGGGTGGGGAGGCTGGGGAGGGGTAACATGAGGAGAAATGCCAGATGTAGGTGATGGGGGGATGGAGGCAGCAAACCACATTGCCGTATGTGTACCTATGCAACAATCCTGCATCTGCACATGTACCCCAGAACCTAAAGTACAAAAATTAAAAAAAGACTATCATATTGCCTCCTATAGGTAGTCCAAGGTTAAGATTCTATCTCCTCCATATTCTTTCTCCTTCTATATTGAGCATCATCAAAGAGTGAAGTCTTGCTCCTTTGAGCTCCTAAAGCCTTACAAGGGGTAGCCCATGGGAGTTTGTCACATTGTCTCACACCATTTTTATTTGGAAACAAGCCATTTTCCTAAATTAACCCGTGATTTTGTTGAGGGCGGTAAAGTTGTCTAAGGTTCTTTTCACACAGTGAGTGTTTAGAAATGTTTCTGGTTGAAATAAGTACACTTCTGGATTACATTTACCTCAAAGGAGAGGTACTATTTCAATCAGTGTTAAAGATAATGTATAGGAGGCTATTGGGTACCACTGAGTTGTTGTACTAGGCCCCAGAAAACCAAACCAAAATGGAGTCACTCATGCTAAGGTTCCACATCACCAAGCCAAACTAGTTTGTTTATCTGACCTTCCAAGAAACCAAGAGAGTGCGTGATAATGGCCAAATCTCTAAACAAGCCAATTTTGGCTGGCAGGATTAGGAATTTCCCTCTGCTTTATCCTTTACAAGGAAAGTAGCACTTAACGAGACTGCTTTTTGTTTTCTATTGCTGCTTTTCTCAGCCCTTTTCTCTCTAGGAACCAATCTCCTCTTGCTAGAATGGTCATTTTATTTTAGAGAATGAGGTGTTGCCTGATGCCAAAACTGCAAATAAAAGCTTATTAAGATCTTTTTACTAAATTTACTTTTGGAGTTTAATCTTTTGACAGTTCTGGTAACCAACAAAGGGACCCACATGGCACTGCTGACGAATCCCAAGATCCCTTGGGGAATGTGGGAGAGATGCTACTAAGCCCTTTCTAGGTCCCCTGTCTTCCTCATGGAGCCCCAAGTGTTCTAAGTCTGTTCTTTTCAGGTTGGACTCTGGTCTTTTTGCACTGAGTGTATGGAGCTTCTCAGCTTTCATTTGGGGGTTACTTTGTGCTGAGGTACCAAGGGTTAGTCCGTGCTATGAGATGGTGCCTGACCTTTGGGTTTGTGTTGGCTGATGAGTCATTGTCAAGTGCTGCAGTTTTAAAGGTGACTGACAAGAGTTGCAGTAAGTGGTTATTACTGCAGGTGGCCAGAACTCCAGCTTTCAAAATTCATAGGTATTTGGTTTCTATCTTCTTAATTTTTTTCTTGAGAACTTAGGTGAGGCATGCCTCAGGTGTCTGATAGGGTCAGGCAGAAAATGGAAAATTATTGGCTAAGTTGGTCCAAGGCTTCTCCAAGCCAAAGCCACGATTTGATTGGTATGTACGATTTGGGCACTTGCAACCCACCACCAAAAAATAGGACTACTGTGAAAGGACAAGCTGCATTTAAAATAGGGTAGTGCCTACCAGCCTCTAGAAAATGTTCGTGCAACAAGGTACACTGTGAAAGCATGATATAACCCAATCTTGTGGCATTTCCCTCTTAGGCTTTGATTTAGACTCTGAGAGACTCAAGATTCAATGTAAAGATAGTTCTTAATTTATAAAGAAAACTGAGCGCTCCACCTTTCAGCCACACTTGCCTTTTACATTTTATTAGGCCCCAGAAGCTGCAAATACTTACAAAAAATGGCCAAATCTTACTAAAGATACTTTAGAATGACAATGGCCATTATATAGAATGTTTCAGATGAACCACACTGCATTTAAGACATGCATTTATAAATGAGGGTTCACAAATTAGACCAAACCCAGGAATACTTATTGATGTGCTGAAGTTTCTAAACATATTTCAAAAAAAAATTAATGGCCTCTTTTGAAAGATTGTTTTACGAAAGTGAAGTGAAAAGTTTAATGACTAATTGATAAGAAAAACTGAATCTACTGTCCTTTTCGTTTAGTTACTCTTCTACCCTGAAGGTGAAAAGAAAGTTAAGTATTTATAAAGGTTAGGATCTCAGGACAAGCAGGTTTGCTTCTTTTTCAGAGCTATCCATGCATAGTCCAGGTACAGAGAATGTTTTCTTTGCCCTGTTCTCTAATGGGCTCCACCCTTGAGTCAGTAACATAGTTAAGAAACAAGCTAAATTGAAAATATAGCCTATTAAACTAAGATCAGTCTCTAAAGTACACCCTTCTGGCATTTAGCTGGCTATTTTGAAACTTTTTGTAAAAAATTTACATCTATAAAGAAAAGTCACTAAATGTTTTTTAAATGGGAGAGAGCACTGGTCTAAACAAGCCTTACCTACTGGGTGCAGTGGCTCATACCTGTAATCCCAGCACTTTGGGAGGCTGAGGTGGGTGGATCACGAGGTCAGGAGATTGAGATCATCCTGGCCAACATGATGAAACCCCATCTCTGCTAAAAGTACAAAAATTAGCTGGGTGTGGTGGTGCACACCTGTAATCCCAGCTACTCAGGAGGCTGAGGCAGGAGAATCCCTTGAACTCAGGAGGTGGAGATTGCAGTGAGCTGAGATTGTGCCACCACACTCCAGTCTGGCAACAGGGCAAGACTCTGTCTCAAAAAAAAGAAAAGAAAGAAAGAAAGAAAAAAAAAAAAAAAAACCAAGCCTTACTTTTGACCATTTCATCTTAACTGGGCTTCCCACCTATACCTTTCTTCGTCCAGGATGAATGGACTCAGAAAAATGATGGTTATGACAAGGTCTGAGAGTGTAAATTTCCTCTCCTGCGAGAAATGTTAATCTTCCCTGGTCACTGGATCTGTCTTTAGGCAAATAAGGAATAATCAGAAAATCCTGCCTTGCATTGTGCTATTCTTCAAGTGCTTTCAGTTCAAAGTAATCAATATACCAAAGTGACATATTTTGGGGTGCAATTTTCTGAACTGCTTTAATGGCTATGTAGTTTAAGAAGCAATTCAAGCATAAATGTTAAGAATTAGTAAATTTACATAAATGTAAATGGTATAAAAGTCTATAGATGAACTTTTCATAGTTTAAAAAATCCTTTTCAGTAACTTTAAATCTTAAAGTCATGTTAAATTAAGTAATAGATATTTATGAAATATCATTTTTAACAAAGCTAAAGTATTAAAATATTAATTGCTGAACATAAGTTTAAAATATATATACATTGATATCTTGTTTTCATATAGTATAGAAAAGCTCGATATATTTGAGTCTGTTAGTAAACATGAAAAAATTATTCTATGAGGAAGCACATGTTTCTAGAAATTATAAAATTTTTATTTATAAAATGTTGGTACATGACAGACAGCTCAAAATTGCTTACTTCTTAAGATTCCACTGGAAGTTAAGGTTACTAAGGGTTAAACATTCTAATTAATATATGGAAGTTAACTTCCATATACTAAGGGAAATAACTCCATACATGAGAAAAATAAGTATTATTTGTGCTCAATGAAACTATGAGGTATGAAAGATGTGTTTTCGTTAAGGAAGAAAGAGATTCATTTTTGTCCCAAGTAGAATGACCAGTTTTTCCAAAATAGAAAAAGTATTGAGTAAACAACTGAATGAATAAGAAATGTGTAGACAGTTTGTTGAAGATGAATCTTGTGAAAGGATCTTTATGGGTGACCAAACTGGCTAAAATTAGAAAAATTTAGATTTTTCTAAGAATTGACTGTTAATACCAAAATATATTGATATAAAACAGGAATTTTGTCTCCTGTGTTAAAACAACATGGTTTTCTTGAATTATTGATCTGTTCTCAAAAGGAAAGAGTAAAAGGCTTTTCTTTATTTTTTAGTAACTGGCCTAGAAAGCAAAGAGTCTGTAATTTATCAAGATGATTCTATGTGCTTTGTATTATCTTTATTAGGTCTTTGATTACTTGAGAAAACTGAATCCTCTCTATTAAAGAGCTAAGATTTGTTTTTACAACTAGGTAACACTGTGTTTGCCTTTAGAATATTTTAATTCTTACTCTGGTTAAATTAATGACTATTACTTCACAGTGATCTGTGATCCTATTTTGATCAAATGTTTTAAAACGTTTGACATTTTTCTTAAACTTTCTAAAATTAACTAAATTAAGACCTCTTGACCTTGAATTAACTTTGGAAAAACCTCAAAGGACATGTCTCTCACCTTGTAAAAGAGAGATATTGAATGAGTTAGGCTTATCTCATATGTTAAATTATATAGTAAGCATCATCAAATAATAAGTTATGCTAAATTTTCATTAAGTTATATTTACAAGTATGTTATTGATATGAGCGTTCCAAAAATTGTATGTAATTCCCAGAAATATATCAGTCCTCATTCTGGTTATTATGCTAAAATGTTGTATGCTATGGGACTTTGAAAATATGTTTGTGATAATTTTAAGACCATACCATTGGACTGGGTGAGAATTTCCAGAACTCTGGTGAAGAAACTGGTGGTTTCATGAAACTGCCAACCAAGCTGAAGTAGAGCAAGATTTACTATATAAGATGGAAGAACTGAAAAAGAAGAGTTATGGGATTTTATGGCTTTTTAATTTGAAACATTGCTCATTCTTTTCATTTTTTGTTTTACAGATTTAAGAACAACTTTTTTTAAAGCTATCTACAGCTTTCAGCAATGTGGTACACTTCTGTGAACAAAAGTTGAAACATTTACTTGTTTCTCTCTATTTGATCTCTCCAGAATTCAGAAACTATATGTGGGGATTCTTGTTTTTATGGCAATATGGTAATTTGTATAAATTAAATAAAAATTACTCTCTTTATAACAGGATACAATTGGAAATAGTGGTTGCATTACTAAAGCTTTGACTAGGATGTCATATTTGGGAATGAATCTGTAGGTACTGCAGGTGAAGTCTGAAGTCTGCCTTGGTTTGGTTTCCTATCTTCTAGAAGTTTTAAAAAGTCCAATTTGAGATTCCTAATTAAAACTTCCAGCAAAACAAAACTCAAAAAGGGCCCAAGTGGTAACTATTTTTGTTGCATTTAGGTAAATAATCAGGCCAAGTTTGATGAGATTAAATTTATTTTGCAAACAAATTAGTCTCATTCTGATTATTTTTTGTGACAATTTTGTAGAGAGAAAAATTGCTTTAGAAGAAAAACTATAGTACTACTGTTATTAGATTGTAGCCTCATTCATTATTTTTTTGCGGTTTTATTATTTGCCTGTAGATTGGACTGGATCCTGAATTTGTCTAGTTTCTTCCAATATCTGGCTACAATTCTTCTACTGAAAACAAGACCTGCTCTGTTTCTTAAGCCCTGTAAGCAGAAGCTGATACTCAATGTAAATTTCAAGAAATAAGTCTCATGTGTGATGTGTGGGCCATACAGAAGTTCACCAAAATGCCCAATGTTGTAACCAGAGACATCCAAACTACAAACAAGGATGAAAAGTCGATTTCATGCTTTGTACAGTGACAGAGTAGCATGAGACAGATGCCATCTTGGATAGGCACCATCATTTTAAAGTTCACCTTGATCAAAAACTGCCTAAATCCAAAGGGCATCAGCCTACTGGCTAAGGTCAGCATGACCATAAACCACAAACAACACCTCTGACCAAAAACATTCTAAACACTTCCCCAACCAGAGACATGCCAGCAGAGACATTCCAACCCTGCCATTAACTAACTTCTCCCCAACACAGAAACATTCCAAGCCTGTGAAAAAGCTCTTTTACCCTAAAACCAATAAATACTCTTAGTCCATAAGAAAGAATGCTCCTGACCAAAATTGGCCAGAAGCCCCTCTCAGGTTTATTCTTTAAAATAAATCTGTATTTTACTGTTGAGCCACTTTTCATGTTTCTTTCCTCTTTCTTTAAGTCTTACATTTGGTGCCAAATCTATAAGAGAAAATGCTCCTGACCAAAATTGGCCAGAAGCCCTCTCAGGTTTATTTTCCAAAATAAATGTGTCTTTGATTATTGAGCCACTTTTCATGTTTGTTTCTTCTTTCTTTAATTCTTCCAGACATCTAATGCCCAGATGTCAAAACATGACTCTATCATAATGAAATTCTTATCCCTCTTAATTTTTTCTTATTTACGCCTACCACTTTTTTGCTTAGCAGGATAGACTTGTAGTAATTCTATGATCAGTAGCTTCTTTAAGTAACTTACAAAATTAAATCAATCTGTCATGCTAAACCCAGATTGTTACATAACCTAAGGGATCCTTTAGTCAACCCAGTAGGTAACTTTGGCAACATCCCTAATGCAATTGCTGTTCAAATTGTACTACTGGTCCCTTTTATAGGGTAATATTTCTAGACTCACATATTTTTACTCTCCGTCTTAATTTAACCCAGTCATGGGATGCTAGATTACCTACTAGCTAAACAGGGAGAAACCTATGCAGTTGCTGACACTTCTTCTTGCATATGTATAAATATAGAAAGTATTGTAGAGACTCCATTGTAAACATTTAGCAAATTGGCTACTTGGTTAAAATGGCTAGATTCCTCACCTGGCTCATTCTTTGTTCTATTCAATTTTAGTTGGTTTGGTTTATTGAGACCCTGGCTAAGGTACATACTCCAAACTCTTGGCCTTATCTTCCTAATATCCTTGGCATTCTCTCCAGAATTCAAAAACTATTAGTGAGGATAATAGCAGTCTCCCTGATATACTGCACTCCCTCAATAGTTTTAAACGTTTTCATGCAGCCATTATTTAAACTTCAAATGCTCTCTACTCAGCAATTCAGTTGGTGCAATAGTAATCACAGTTTTTGCCATTAAAAGCAATGGCAAAAAACACAATGACTTCTGTACCAATCTAATAGAGTGACAAAAACTCAAAGAAATGCATGATTATGAGAATACTATAACCTATGTATGGCATGTGGATATTGGAAACCCAGAATGGTGGTGACTTAGGGCTAATGCCCCTAGGGGAGCATGACCAAAAGGGGGAAATTGTTACAGAAAATGTATAGCAGGCCATTGGCTAGCAGTGAGCTCCTGAACTAGGCCCAGCAGACCAAACAAACATGGAGTCACTCATGCTAAGGTTCCACACCACCAAGCTGCAAGTAAGTAAGTTTCTCCAAGAAATCAGGAGAGTGACAGATAAGGGCCAAACCCCCAAACAAACCAGTATTAGCTGGCAGGATTAGGAAGTCCCCTCTGCTTTAACCTTTACAAGGAAAGCAACTTTAAAACAGCCAGTCTGCTTTTTGTTTTCTGTTTTTGCTTTCCTCAAGCCTTTTTGGTCTATAAACCCATGTCCTCTTGCTTAGCTCATGGGAACACTCATTCTACTTTATAAAATGTAGCATTAACTCATTCTAGCATTGCAAACAAAAGCTAAGTATAATTTTTAAGCTGAATTTGTTATAATTTTTTCTTTTGACACCAGGAAAGACCCCGTCAGTTCTGCCTACTACTTGACCATTCTCCTCTTTGGATTAAAGCTGTGTGAAACACAAGAATGAAGTTGAACACATGACATTAAGGGGAGAGCAAGTCATGCTAAATTTTGTGGACTGGCCCATTGAAGTGGTAATGAGCTAGAATTACAGCCCGTGGCCAGAGAAGACCTGGAGCTCTTTTGCCTTGTTATTCTCCTTTTCCTGGGGGATTAGCAACCCAGGCAGACGTTTCTTTCCTGCTAGGAAAACCCCAACCCTCTTGGTGAAGTGACAAGAAATATTCACCCCAGTGCACATCTTCCTAAGAAGGCCCAAGGCAGCATGCTATGTCTCTCAGTAGTTCCCAGGCAATTCAATCGGCCACAAAGTACAATGTAGAGCACTGTGCTACAGGGAAAATCAAGTAAACAGAAAAGGAAAAGAGTTCATTCTGCATACTGATTTTGTCTAATGTGGCATTTGCACACTTGGGCAGCTACAGTGCTTCTGTGCTGCTGCCAGATTAATTCTCCCCAAACACGGCTCTTTTATGACTCTTTTGCCTCCCAAACCTGCACTAGGGTTATCTCCTGAGAAAAGGTAGCCTGGGAGTTAAAAGTTTGCCATGGTTTGGCTCAAACTTATATTTCCGTGTGTCACTCCTATTATTTCAAGTTCCAACCAACAATCTGCTATATATTTTTTTTTTACTTTTTCATGCCTTTAAATGTGTAGAATTTTTCAGTTGTAAGTCAAAACGCTAGACAGGCATCAAATTCCAGCAGCTGACTTTCCCCCTATGTAAACATACCCTGACCTTGCCAGCTGGCAGAAATATTTCCCTCCCCCGAACTCTGCTAACATTGGCTTTCTCAGAGCATTTATATTTTCTTTCTTGCCTGGTTCCTGTTTGTTCAATCTTCTGAACCTAGTCCAGTGCCTAGCATATTATGGGAACTCAATAAATATTTGTTGAATGAATATTCATTTTTACTTAATGTGGTCTTTACATTGATGATTTCTTTGCAAGCCAAATACAAAATTTACACTAACTCATCATTTTCGAGGGTCAAAGACAATTTCCAGGTTTCGAGAAATGAGTGCTCTGGAGTCTTCTCAACGCTCGCAGGCCTATAGCTGGACTTGTATACCTTGAGACTTCCTTGCTACAGGCAGATGGCATTGAATAATATTAGTGTGCTCTATTTATGGAGTGCCTATGCTGTGCTAAATCACTTCACATTCATATCCCTAGTTCTCTTGGTGACATACTGATGATGCCTATCTCATTTTTAGAGGAAACAACGCTCAAACATGAAGGCTCTTTCCCAGAGTCGAATGTAAAGTGAGCAGCAGCGTCAGGATTCACACCTAGGTCAATCTGGCTCCAAATCCAATTTTTTTCCTATCATCCTATGTTCCTTCTTTGAATTGCTTCACAGTTTCTATGGAAGTTTCTGCTAATTCTCTGTCTTTGTCTCTGAGGTTCATTTTCACTCCTGCAGCTTCACGAAAGCCCAATTATACCTGCCAGTGACCTGCTTTGTCTAATAGGATTTCTGATGGCTGTAGTGCCATTTCAGCATCCGCATGGCCTGCTTCTCTCTACCCAGAGCACAGCTCCCAGGAGGTGCTGGAAGCCTGGCAGCGGGTCATTTCAGCAGCTTGTTTTTACCATTTTCTCAGCCCAAATTGCTTTATTTCAAACCTTGCCGTGATTCATCACTCACCTTTCTGCATTCCCCCTTCATCTTCCCTTAAGTCTGTCTTACAGGCTTGTAAGCAGAAATTGTGGCAACTCTCAAAGTATAGTAGCATTGAGGAAGAGTAGAAACCTTACTATCAGACTTGTTAATTGAAAACCTGGGAATAAGTCCACTAAGACTCGTCTAAAGCAGATTACTTTTGAAGTACTTAGAAAGAAAGGTTTACTGAGCCTCGAGGTCCATAATGGCGATGTGTGTATGGAGAGTGGGAAAGGAACTCTTTTAAACTCAGACAGTTGAACTATTTGTAAGTGCCAAGGCCTTCCCTTAAGTTTAGTTAGTGAATCAAACAGAAATATTATTTCACTAGTTCTAACATGCCTATTTATTTTTCATCTTAACATTTTGTAATCGGAATGTGGCTTACATTGACAGTGGCATAACCATTGTTGGCTAAATAGCAGTTGTCATAATTGTTTCTGCCTTCACCTGAATATCAAATTCATCAGCATCAACATTTGAAGAATAAGCAGGGGTAGGGGTAGGCTACTAGCTCTATGTAATTACAAACCTCACCTAATTTAGTTTTTCATAGGTTGTTAGGGAATGCTTCACATCAAAGCTCTTGGTGGCACAGAGGACAATACTGTGGGGAAAAACTTGGGCCTCAATGACAGAGTAAAAACTGAGTCTACTCAGATTTTACTGAGTAGATTTGGATTCAGATTTGGATCCAGAGGAAGTTTTAGAAAAATTTGAACCAATTTATATTACTTATTTACATGTACCCAAGAACAGTATATGATTTAAAAAAATCTGTCTAAATAAGTATGTTAGCACTCTTTTACTACATACGAAATAAGAATTCTAGCTTGTGTCATAGTTAAATTGACATTTTCCTCTGAAGTAGTTCATAAAAAGTTTAAGTATACTTGCGAAATAACTTATATTTGTACATCAGATTGGCTTGGGTTTAAATTCAGGTTCCACTTCTTCTTAGCCCTGTGATATGGTTTGGCTGTGTCCCCATCCAAATCTCATTTGAATTGTAGCTCCCATAATCCCCATGTGTCATGGGAGGGACCTGGTAGGAGGTAACTGAATAATGGGGGTGGTTTTTCCCATGCTGTTCTCATGATAGTGAATAAGTCTCATGAGATCTGATGGTTTTATAAAGGGCAGTTCCCTGGCACATGCTCTCTTGCTTGCCATCACATAAGACATGCCTTTGCTTCTCCTTCACCTTCTGCCATGATTGTGAGACCTCCCCAGCCATGTAGAACTGTGAGTCCATTAAACCTCTTTTTCTTTATAAATTAATCAGTCTCAGGTATTTCTTCATAATGGTATAAAAATGGACTAATACAGTAAATTGGTACGAGTGGGGTACTGCTATTAAGATACCTAAAAATGTGGAAGAGACTTTGCAGCTGGGTAACAGGAAGAGGTTGAAACACTTTGGAGGCCCAAAAGAGGACAGGAAGATATGGTAAAGTTTGGAGCTTCCTAGAGACTTGTGAATGGTTTTGACCCAAAAGTCTAGGCTGAGGTTGTCTCAGATGGAGATGAAGAACTTATTGGAAACTGGAGCAAAGGTGAGTCTTGATATGCTTTAGCAAAGAGACTAGTGGCATTTTGCCCCTGTTCTAGAGATCTGTGAAAATTTCAACTTGAAAATGATGATTTAGGGTCCTGGTGGAAGAATTTCTAAGCAGCAAAGAATTCAAGAAGTGACTGTGGTGCTCTTAAAAGCACTCAGTTTTATTGCTAGCTGCAGAAATTTGCATAAGTAATGAGGAGCCAAAATTAATCTCCAAGACAATAGGGAAAGTGTCACCAGGGCATGTCAGAGGTTGTCATGGCAGCCCCTCCCATCACAAGCCAGAAGGCCTGGGAGGGAAAAAAAAATAGTTTTATGGGCTGGGCCCAGGGCTTTGCTGCTTTGTGCAGTGTTGGGACTTGGAGCCCTGTGTGGCTAGAAGGGGCCAATGTACAGTGCAGGCTGCTGCTTCAGAGGATGTGATCCCTAAGTCTTGGTGGCTTACATGTGGTGTTGGGCCTGTAGGTGCACAGAAGTCAAGAATTGAGGTTTGGGAACCTTCTTCTAGATTTCAGAGGATATGGAAATGCCTGGATGTCCAGCCAGAGGTGTGTTTCAGGGGCAAAGCCCTCATGGGGAGCCTCTGCTAGGGTAGTACAGAAGGGTAATGTGGGGTCCGATCCCCCACACGAAGTCCCCACTGGGGTACTGCCAAATGGAGATGTTAGAAGAGGGTCACCCTCCTCCATACCTTAGAGGGGTAGGTCTGTAGCTTTTCCAGACACATTTAATACCAGCCTGTGATAGCAGCTAGGAGTGGCGCTGTGCCCTGCAAAGTCACAGGGGCAGAGCTGCCCAAGGCCATGGAAGCCCACCTTCTGCATCAGTGATCACTGGATGTGAGATACGGAGTCAAAGGAGATCGTTTTTTAACTTTAAGATTTAATGACTACCCTATTGGATTTTGGACTTGCATGGAGCCTGTAGCCCATTTGTTTTGGCCAATTTCTTCAATTTGGAACAGGTGTATTTACCCAATACCTGTACCACCATTGTACCTAGGAAGTAACTAACTTGCGCTGATTTTATAGGCTCATAGGCAGAAGAGACTTGGCTTGTCTCAGATGAGACTTTAGACTGTGGACTTTTGAGTTAATGCTAAAATGAGTTAAGATTATGGGGAACTGTTGGGAAGGCATAATGGGTTTTAAAATGTGAAAACAAGAGATTTGGGAGTGGCCAGGGGTGGAATGAAATGGTTTGGCTGGGTCCGCACCCAAATCTCATCTTGAATTGTAGCTCCCATAATCCCCATATGTTGAGGAAGGGCCCTGGTGGGAGGTAACTAAATCATGTAGGTGGGTTTCTCCTGTGATTTTCTCATGATAGTGAATAAGTCTCCTGAGATCTGATGGCTTTATAAAGGGCAGTTTCCTTGCACATGCTCTCTTGCCTGCCACCATTTAAGATGTGCCTTTGCTCTTCCTTTGCCTTCTGCCTTGATTGTGAGGCCTCCCCAGCCAAGTGGAACTGTGAGTCCATTAAGCCTCTTTTTCTTTATAAATTATCCAGTCTTACATATTTCTTCATTGAGGTATAAAAATGGAGTTTACACTCTGGGACCCTGGGCATGTTACCAGGTCTTAATGAGAGAATAAAATTTGTAACATGTGGCTAATAATTGCTATGCTACAAGCTTTATTAAATCATTCCTTTATTTGGTAAAACTTTATAAACATTTAGTTTCACTTTATTTTTTTACTAGAATGTTGTAAATACACATTTGTTTTTAAAATAAAATCTAGAGTTTTCTTTCTGGTTGATTTCAAAGCTTCAGTACATTAAGTAGCATGTATTTTACAAATGAGCTTTGCTGTTACTTAACTGATAGTAAAAAACTAACAGTTCAGGAAGTTTTATGGAGTCAATATCTTAGTAGAGATCTGTGGGTTTCCCCTTAAATGCTGTTGAAAATATAGGATCTGACAAGGTTCTATCTTGTCTCTTTTAAGAAAGCATGGTTTGACACAACATTATGCTTTCCAGGATTTCATAACTAAACTTTTGCCCCAGAATTTTTGACGGACATACGGCTGCCCAGCCAAAGACTACATCTCTTAGCTTCCTTTGCAGCTTGGTGTAGCTATGTGACTAAGTTCTGGCCAATGGTATGTAAGGAGGAATGAGCTGTGTAACTTTGGGCCATGCCCTTAAAATGAAGATACAGTCCTCTTTCCCTGCCTATTGTTTGAAATGTGGATGGATGGACACAACTGAAGACATTTTATTGGGTCAAAGATGAAAGCTATGTGTTGAAGGTGCAGAACAGCAAGACAAAAATAACATGGGCCCTTATGATTTTGGAACCAGCATATCACCTTGGAGCAATGACACAGACTTTAATGTGAGAGAGAAGCCAATTTTTTATCTTGTTTAAGCCGCTACTATTTTGGGCCTCTCTGTTACAACACCAAAAAATGTACGTTAACCTCTCAATTTTCACGATTCTATCCCTTTCATTCTCTCCTACCCCTGAACACCATGACTTAAGGCCACTCACATGTGTGCCAATCTCACAAAAAGGCTTCTTCTGAGTTACAATTCTGAGAAGCTGCTACATTTTCTTGAGATCTAATTGCTTTGAAGTTGCTAGTCCTCCTCTCTGGTGAATGGAGTCTTGCCCTAAAGCTAAGCCCCAATACCTGTGGAAATGTTTTCTCAAAATCTGGTTCCTGTTCATTCTGACTCCCTGGATGTTCTGTTATATTTCCTTCCTCCTCTTAAGATCCCCAGCTTCCTTAAGTTGGACTCAATGCCAACTATACCTTATGTTGGCTTTTCCTTGCCTTGCCTATGTGATCTTTTATGTTCATCAGATTCCACCAGCAGAGTCCAGGGGCAACATTTCTCTTGGCTCCAGAAAATAGACCTGGTCCCTTTTCTCAATCTCCTTCAGCTTTTTCTTTGGCCTGGAAAATAACACTGATCCCTTTTCTCCATTCTTGGGCCCTTGAGCTGAAATGACTAGAAGAAGCTTACCAAAGCATACTAAAATATGTAAGTTGTTGAGTGACTATTGTGTAAGTGATCCCGTTTTAGGGATTACCTCCAATCCTTATAACAAATCTAAAAAGAGGTTCTATTATTCCCCTTACATAGATAAGGAAACTGAGGCTCAGAATGAATATGTGTCTTGTCCAAGATGCCTCATCTAATGAGTAATGAATGTTCAATTAAAACCTAATCTATAATCTTATCACTATACAGACTACCTTCTAAGCCCAATGTTAAGACAAGGGCACAGAGATCAGGGCTTATGAAAAAGAAGAAAAAGGAATCTTTGTGAGAATGTCTTAGCATGGGTAGACAGATTCCAAGTATGTGAGGGGACTATCTCACACCATACTCTGGAGGCCATATTAACACCAGGATGCTCACATGAAAGTTTCAAAGCTTCTTGGATGAAAAGATGTTCTCCTTCTAACTTTTGCTTTTTGAATTAAAAAAAAAAGTCATTTTTCTTGCCTTTTCTCTCCTAGGATTCTTCTGTTTCCCTGACCTTGATTGACATTTCTCTGTAAGTCCTCTGAATTATTACAGAATTAAATGGCTTATTTTAATTTCCCTAGGTATCTTTATTGAATTCTTTCACAGTGTTTTATGGAAAATATCTGATTACTAATTCATAGAACAGAATATTATGAGATTCTCTGCTAAGTGGCTGCCACAGTTGTATTCAGGTCCTGGATCCTCTGCAATCTCTGTTTCTGCATACAGGCTCAGAAACAAGGAGGCTAGCTAAGTGTCAACATCTTTCAGTTGACTCTTTTATATCACCTCCTGCACAAGTCCTAAACAAAAAATACTGTCCCCAACCCCCTGGAAAAATTCATAAAATATTAGAAAGCAAGTCATTTTAACACAGAAGATCAGATCTTGGGTTCTGGAATCAAACTGGGTTTGAATCTCACTGCTTCTGCTTAAATAATCTTGGGTAAATTTCTTAATCTCACTGTCCCTCCATTTCAGGGTCTGTAAAGTGGGAGCAACACCTACCTTACAGAGTATTTGTGAGGATTATGTGAACTAATACTACCAAGCTCATAATAAGTGCCAACATAAAAGTTAACTAATTATTATACCTTTTATAATTAAGAAGTAGGAGAATCCTATGAATCTGGTACAAAATACCATAGCATGTGAAAGATTCTCTAAGTACCCATACCTCCTAACCATTTTCTGACCTATTTGTGTAATATATATATACATGAAATCATGTGAAACCATGCTATTTAGCAGAATTCCTCTAATTCAGCTTGAGTGACACAAATAGCTCACAAAATGGAGGAGTCTTGAGAGATCAGATGATCCCTTCATAGAAGAGGGTGAATTCTCATTAAAGATCTGGTAGTTCCAGCCTAAATGAATCACCAATGAAATAGATTTGCTATGGGTTAGTGCTCAATCCAGTTTGACTAAATTTTAGGCAGGTTTCTTCTTGACTATAGGCTCCTGACCTCCCTTTTCTTAGAGCATTTACTTTACAAAACTTGCAATTATAAATTAGGCCTCTGGCCCTTTGAGATGTAAATCTTCTCCCAGTCTCGCACTGACTTTACATTCTAGAAATGCCCTTCCCGAGGAACTAGGAGGCATCCTTTTCAAATATAATAATCAAAAAAGATAATATCCTTATCACCTTATCTCTGTGTAAGGATAGGAGGCTAATTTGATCAGCACCAACAAAGAAGCAAGATTTTTCTTCAAAGTAAGGGAGGATGAAAGAAGTGCCTTGTAGGGAGTGACAGACATGGCTCAAGCAGATAATTTATGGTCATTACAGAAAAGTTAAAGTAAATATTCATCTCTTACAGATAAGTTGGGATTTAAGACCACTAGAAAAGGGTCCAAAGTTACAGGCTTTTGTGAAAAAGTACTCAAAAAGATGCCTTTTGAGGCCAAGGTGGGTGGATGACAAGGTCAAGAGATCGAGACCATCCTGGTCAACACGGTGAAACCCTGTCTCTACTAAAAATACAAAAATTAGCTTGGCATGGTGGTGAGTGCCTGTAGTCCCAGCTACTCAGGAGGCTAAGGCAGGAGAACTGCTTGAACTCAGGAGGCGGAGGTTGCAGTGAGCCGAGATGGTGCCATTGCTCCAGCCTGGGTAACAAGAGTGGAACTCCGTCTCAAAAAAAAAAAAAAAAAAAAAAAAGATGCCTTTTACAATGACAGTCAACTCAACTCTCTAAGCAATGCCTAGTTTCTAGAAACTTCCAGAGGAAAATCAGCCATTTCAGTCTCTAAAGTCCCAGAGAGTGTGCTGGAATCTTCCACTTAGAAAATCTCTTTCTAAGAATTCGTCTTTGAGCATAGCTGTCAGCTAGGAAGAAAATTCCAGCTGATGTATGAGTCTATACAACCAGTCATTCTCATGCCCTCTAGGGATAAGCTAGGCATCTCCAAACCCTGAAGAAACAGAGTGGTCGGGGGTGGCATTCAAATATTTTCAAAGTATTGGAGTACCAACATGGTCATACTGGGTAGGAAAACATGAGCTCCAATAATGGATATTAGACACATTATAAAGCATAAATAATTATAACCATGTGCTATTGACACATGAATACAGACACATAGGGGAAGGCAGTAGAGAGTAAATAAAAAACAAAATATAACTTGGCATCAAGCATACAATAAAAGTGGCTTTTCAAATCAGTGAGGATGACATGGACAATTAATTCATTCAATAATACAGAAGCAATTAAGTAGCCATCTAGTTAAAAATAAAGTTTGATCCATATCTCATTTAAGAAACAGTAAATGTATGTAATTTACAACAGTAAATTACATAGATCAAATATAGGAAAACCTAAAACATAAAAGTACTAGAAGAAACTATGATAAGACTCTTATATAATCTGGGAGTAAGGGAGGCCTTTCTAATAATAATACAACATTTTGAAAGCATTCATTTAAAAAAGGCTTCATTAAATAAACTACAAAGTAATTTTAAAGATTTGCATGATAAAAATCACTGTAAGTTAAGTTGTAAGATAAATGAAAAATGGAGGAAAGATAATTGCAACTTGTATCCATTTGTGGGGCTATATGGCTAATAAGAAATAACTCCTTCACCCTTTACATCATAGAAATAGACCAACAGCAGCTCCCAGAATGGGCCAAGGCATTTTGAACAGGCAGTTCAGAAAAAAAGGAAATACAAATGGAATTTAAACCATGTGAAAAAAAGCCCAAATTTATTCATAATACAAAAAATGGCACAGAGATACTACTTTTCACCTCCTAAATACACAAGTTCCAAAAATTTGATAATATGCTATATTGGTAAGGACATAACAAACTTTTCCTTACATTGCTGCTGATAGTATAAATTCTTGTAACTCCTAAGGAAGGCAATTTGGCAATATTTACCAAAAGTACAAATGCCCCTGAACCAGCAATTTAACTTTTGGGAATGTATCCATCATACATATGCCTTTATATGTGAAGTATAAATAGGGCTATTCATTGCAGCATTGTGTATAATAACAAAATATGTAAACCATTGTTATAGATAGGGAGATAAAGAAATTAAGGTATATTAATAGGATTATTTTTAAAACAATTTTGCAGGCACATAAAACATCATACAACTAAATACCAGGAAGTGCTCTATGTTCTACTGTGGAAATATCTCTATTAAATTAAATTAAGGGTTAAAAAAAAAGATAAAGAACAGAATGTAGAATATGCAACCATTTGTTATATAGCTTAAAAAGAAGAGGTAAAGAGAGGAAAAATATATTTTCATATTTGTGTGTACCTTGGTTAAATATCCCTGGAAAGATACACTTGACACTGTGTTGTCTATTGGGAAGTGAAATGCATATGTGAGGTAATAAGTATTACAGGGAGATTTTCTTCACTAAACATTGTATAAACTTTTATACTTTCTTACATTAAAACTTTCTAGGCCAGGTGCAGTGGCTCACACCTATAATCCCACCACTTTGGGAAGTTGAGGCAGGTGAATCACAATGTCAGGAGATCAAGACCATCCTGGCTAACAGGGTGAAACCCCGTCTCTACTAAAAATACAAAAAACTAGCTGGGTGTCGTGGCATATGCCTGTAGTTCCAGCTACTCAGGAGGCTGAGGCAGGAGAATCGTTTGAACCGGTGAGGCAGAGGTTGCAGTGAGCTGAGGTCGCACCACTGCACTCCAGCCTGGGCTACAGAGTGTGACTCCATCTCAAACAACAACAACAAATCTCTTGGCCAGGAGTGGTGGCTCATGCCTGTAATCCCAGCACTTTGGGAGGCCGAGGTAGGTGGATCTCCTTGAGTTCATAAGTTCAAGACCAGCCTAGACAATATGGCAAAACCCCGTCTCTACCAAACACACAAAAAATTAGCCAGGAGTACTAGCCCATGCCTGTGATCCCAGCTACTTGGGAGGCTGAGGTAGGAGGATCCTTTGAGCTGGGGAGACAGAGGTTGTTGCAGTGAGTCATGATCATGCCACTGCACTCTAGCTGGCATGACAGAGCGAGACTCTGTCTCAAAAAGAAAACAAAACAAAAAACAAACAAAAAAACCCTCTCTTATTTGACATCTCATACTTTGAGATGTTCAGTTTAATCATTTTCTAAATCTAGAATATAGCTCCTATTTATCGAGATATGAATTGTTGTTGATCTCATACTTGATCTTCCCAAACAGAACAGAGGCTCTATGTCTCTCTCTGAGATAAGTTTGGTTACATTTTTAGCACTAAAAGTGGGTATGAACATTTCTAACTCTGGAAATCCGAAGTCTGAAGTACTTACTCCTAGGACTTAGAAAAATTTTGTTTAAATTAATAATTGTTAATCATGCTCACATTTTCTTTGCCTACGAGCATTTTTCTTCCTTCAAAGTTAATATGGGTGTGTACACATACTCATATCTGCACACACATGCATACACATCTTTATGTGGGAGGGACTGAAAGTAAAATGCTTTCTTTTAAAGTATGTTTGCAGTGTTCCTAGAATTGGTCTCACAGTTTCCATCAGACACTCAAAGCAGAGGGTGATACAGGAAGGGTTAAATATTACTAAAAAGTAGACATTACCTTTCTTAGTTATTCCTTTCCCTTTTCCTATAGCTACCATTTAAATCTAGGTTGGCAATGCCGTTGGGTCTAAACCTACAGTCCCCAGTCTTTTTGGCATCGTGGACTGGTTTTGTAGAAGACAGTTTTTCCATGGACAGGGCCCAGGGCAGAGGATGGTTTTTGTATGATTCAAGCACATTAAATTTATTGTGTACTTTATTTCTATCTTTATTACATTGTAATATGTATTGAAATAATTACACAACCTACCACAATGTAGAATCAGTGGGAGTCCTGAGCTCGTTTTTCTGCAACTAGATGGTTCCATTTGAGGGTAATGGGAGAAAGTGACAGATCATCAGGCATTAATTAGATTATCATAAGAAGCATGCAACCTATGCAGTTCACAATAGGGTTCACACTCCTGTGAGAATCTAATGCTGCTGCTGATCTGACAGAAGGCAGAGCTCTGGTGGTAATGCAAGTTTGCCTGCTGCTCACCTCATGCTATGTAGCCAGGTTTCTAACAGGCCATGGGCTGGTACCGGTCTGTGGCCCGGGGGTTGGAAACCTCTGGCCTAGGTGACTTTGACAGCAGCATAGCTGGCCTGTCTGCCTTGAGGCTTTTCACACTCCACACTATATGCCCAACGATCCAGCTGTTAGCATAATTATTTAAAAAATAGTTTACTGCCTACTTTATCAAATTAGTTGCAAAGCATTTGCTTGGATGTTGAACTATAGCCAAGCATGCTGTATTTCTGCACCTGTGAGTGAGCACTTGGTTGTCATACTTCATTGTCCTGGAATTTCTCTGTTCCTGTTTTTATTAGTGTGGAAAACCCTGCCTTATTAATTTTGTTCACAGAATAAACGAATTTTTCTTTAATATATAAAAATAAATCAGAAAACATATTTTACTGGTAATTTTTCAGGAAGAAAAGCCTGAAATTTATTATTTTTTTAAGAAACTTCCATAGGGTGAATGGTCCATGTTTGGATATAAAATAATGATTTTATTCAGTGCTTATAAAGTGGATTCAATTCCATGGAGGAAAAAAATACAATGACCTCTAATTTAAAAGTAAAGAGCTTTCCGGAGAGATAAACTAATGGAACTTTACAGTTTATAAGTGCTTTCATATCAATGACCTCATTTGTCTCCACCCAAATCTCATGTCAAATTGTAATCCCCAGTGCTAGAAGTGGCGTCTAGTGGGAGGTGACTGGATCATGGGTGGTGGTCCTTCATGAATAGCATAGCACCAGCTCCTGGTGCTGTTCTCATGATAGTAAGTGAATTCTCGTGAGATCTGGTTATTTAATAGTATGCAACACCTCCCCCTTCTCTCTCTCTTGATCCTGGTCCTGTCATGTAAGATGCCTATGCTTCTGCTTTGCCTTCTGCCATGGGTAAAAACTCCCTGAAGCCTCCCCAGAAGTAGATGTCACTATACTTCCTATACAGCCTGGAGAACTGTGAGCTAGTTAAACCTCTTTTCTTTAAAAATTACCCAGTCTCAGATATTTCTTTAGAGCAGTGAGAGAAAAGACTAATACATCATCACCGTTATTTAAAAAAATAAGGAAATGAAGACTCAGAAGGATGAAACAATGACCAACTCAGGTCATCCACTAAGTAAGGGAAAAACCCAGGACTCCAACTTATGCTTTCTGACACTGTATCCCATACTCTTTCTGGTATGGTGCGTGGCTCTCCCAACCTTGCTGTTACATAAAAATTTAGATTGTGCATATAATTTTATCAAGTATCCCTCAAATCCTAGGACTTAAATAACTGAAACACAGAACAGGTTAAATAAAGAGAGCATTTTTGAAAGGGTAAGGAAAAATAACATTGACATTTTGAACCAATGTGTGTTTATATCATGGAAAAGGCTAGAAATCACAGTAGAAAAGTCTTTACAGAAGCACTACCTATCAATGTGTACCTGGCTATATATAAATCACAGGTAGGATACTCCCCCTTTCCCTGAATTCTAATGAAAGCATTGTTCTAAATCTATTATAGCTATACAGTTTTTATAAAATTCCTTCTAGAGTTTAAACCTAGGAAAGAGTTTCTTTCTCTACATGCCTTGATAATATTATCAATATAATACTATGTAATGCTATCATGACAGTTCTTTAGCCCACTTTTGTCTTGATTATCAAGAAGCTCAGAGTCAAGTTGTAGTCTTAGTTGTAGTCATTTTTCTTAATTTGGGTTTTCTAAAATGTGATGGTTAATACTGAGTGTCAACCTGATTGGGCCAAAAGATGCAAAGCATTGTTCCTGGGTATCTCTGTGAAAGTGTTGTCGAAGGAGAGTACATTTGAGTCAGTGGACTGGGAAAGGCAGATCTACCCTCAATCTGGGTGGGCATGATCTAATCAGCTGCCAGTATGGCTAGAAAAAAGCAGGCAGAAGAAAGTGGAATGGGCAGACTTGCTGAGTCTTCTGGCCTTCACCTTTCTCCTATGCTGGATGCTTCCTGCCCTGAAGCATCAGGCTCCAGTTCTTCAGCTTTTGAATTCTTGGACTTACACCATTGATTTATCAGGGCTCTCGGGTCTTTGGCCACAGACTGAAGCTTGCCCTGTTGGCTTCCATACTTTTGAGGTTTTGGGACTCAGACTGGCTTCCCAGCTCCTCAGCTTGCACATGGTCTATTATGGGACTTCAACTTGTGATCGTGTGAGTCAATATTCCTTAATAAACTCCCCTTCATATATAAATCCATCCCATTAGTTCTGTCTCTCTAGAAAACCCTAATACATGGATTATTTTCTTTCTTCTCTTTTTCAAATTTTTCTCTTTCATGCTATTTAATTCATACCTTTTACTACTGTTTCAATGGATTTTTATTTCACTGTAATTATGTCTTTTTATAAGTCTCCTCAAATCTTTTTTGGAGGCAGGCAGAGTATAAACATACAGAGTCCACTCTAAGAAACATGAACACTTAGCTCATTGAAAGAACTAACAATAGTATACCAGGCACAAATGATCTATTTAATCTCTTGAGTAGCTCCCAGAGAAGAAATTTCTGCTGAAAGTACACAGGGTAATAGAATCCTGTTTTCTTTCTTCTATTCTTATAATAAAGGCTTGACATCACTATCACAATCATTTCCTGTGTCAGTAACAGTAGGTGACAGGTATTTGGTATTATACATTTGCTTTTGTTAAAATAAGCCCTAGTGTTTCACTTATGTTTTATGATTGTACACATTTGGTGTGATGCAAAGAGGTAATAGTGGAATTTTCTATGGAAATTTTTGTTTGATACAGAATTGTATCAGAAGTTGATACAACAATCAATGTGTATATTATCTAGGGTATATATCTTACATATAATAATTATATCACATCTACAGTTCTGATTATCATAGGAATATAATACACATGTCACATGGACAAACATGTATTCATTTTTCTAAATGATGGCTACAGCAGAGAAAACCAGTGAGTATAGTCTTTGAGAGATAAAACTGTGGAAATGTCCTTTGTAATATGATTAATACCAAAAGGGAAATGGGAATTGGGTGAAAAGTTAGAAGGTGACCCAAAGGAGGCCTGTCAATAAAACAAATCCAGACTTAGGCAAGGTGAGACATAACAAAACTACTACAACCTGGAGAATGTACTTCCCTTAGGATTTTTGAGCATCTCAAAAATAAATCTAAAAGGTTTTTCTTTTATAGGGAGGGCTAAACAGAACTAGCAGAAACTTAGAGGTAAAATTGAGTGACAGGGCAGAGCTGAGCAGACATCATCATGAGGATGGTATAACAGGAAATGTTTCTGTCATCAGCTAATTTGGAATGAACTTTAAGGTGGGGTGATACAGCTTGTGTTTTTGTCCCCTAGTGTACTGTTCAATTTCACATCGAATTGTAATCTTCAGTGTTGGAGGGGGGGTCTGGTGGGAGGTGACTAGGTCATGGGAGTCAATTTCTCATGAATGGTTTAGCATCATCCCCTTGGTGCTATTCTCATGATAGTGAGTGAGTTCTCTCAAAATCTAGTCATTTAAACTGTTTGGCACCTCCTCCTCTCTTGCTTGCTCCTGCGTTTGCCATGTGAAGTGCCTGCTCCCTCTTTGCCACCCTCCACCATGATTGTAAGCTTTCTGAGGCTTTCCTAGAATGTGAGCAGATGCCAGGAATGTGCTTCCTGGAAAGTCTGCAGAAAAATGAGCCAATTAAAACTCTTTTCATATAAATTACCCAGTCTCAGGTATTTATAGTATGGAAAGAACAGTGTAACACAGTGAGATGTTTTACATTTTAGTGTTTGCTCAGATTTGGGGCAAGCCAAAAGTCAGGAGCCTGTGAGGAGGAGAGACGCCTGACCAAATCTTGGTCAAGCCAAGTCAGTGGGTGAAAAATGGGCAATTGTGAGCATCTGGCCAGGATCTGCAAACTCATGAATAGTATATGCTATCAAAACGCTAACTACTTTTTTGTCACATAACTTCTTATAAAAAGCTTAGTGGAGTCAAGAAGCAGGCCAAGTATAATAACACAAACTTCATTTCTTCCCACTTGCATCACTAACATGCATGTGACTACAGCTAGTCATGTAAGTCTCCTAAAAATCAGCGTATGGTTTATTAAGAGAGTTGAGATGCTTAGGTGAAGGTCACTTTTGCTTATAAAGAACTTATCTATCTTACAGACACATATCACTTACATTATGTATTTGTTATAGTAATATATTTTAAAAAACATTGTAAAATGATGATCTGGCAACATTCCTAGAAGAACCTTGTTGAAATACGCACACTTGAAATTTATTGGTCATTTGTCCCTGCAAAATTGAGAAGTGAAAAGCTTTAAAGGAGGACATTCTACCAAAGCATAACTCATAAAACAAAAGATAAAAGTATGAGTCATGGAATTATAGAGTTGGAAAATATCTAGCCCTACTGTTTTATTTTTAAATGAGGAAACTGAGGCTCATTGTAAGGTTTTTTTTTTTTTAAGTCATACAGTAAGTTGGTGCAGAGGCAGAAGTAGCAATCAGATCTCTGTGCTATTTTCCTATATGAGAGTGAACTTCACGAATGCAATTTTGTTTCATAGGTTATTTACTTTACTAACGATAAAAATAAGGTAAAGCTATGATTTATTGTTAAATGAGAAGAATGAGTGTCAGAGAAGTGTATAGGTATGATTTCATGTTCTTAAAAGACAAACAATGTCTGTCTATCCATCTATGTATCTATCTGTATTGATTTATTTATCTTCTATTTGCATGTGATTGAATGAAATGCGAGAAAAGAATGGAAACACAACTATTTTGACTCCAAACTGATAAAAATATGTAATTATATATTCATTAGCAGTATTCACTTAGAAAATTTTACCTAATTTTTAGCACTGATACCTATAAAATTTTATGCTTCACATATAAATGTATATATGTATATATATGTGTCCATATAAATATTTTGTTTACCATTATATTTGTTTACTAAATTTGGATATACTTCTTTATTAAATGATTTAGACAATGAAAATAAAATTAATGTATACTTTTAAGAGTTTAGAAAATTCAGAAAAAGAGAGAGCAGGAAATAAAAATCACTGATTATCTTACCCAGAGATATCCACTGTTAAACTTTTTGCATATGTCCTTTCAGATTTTTTTACATGTATGTATATTCAAAAGTGAGATACTATTTTACTTTATTATTTGCATTTTTCCTTGAGTAATATATTATGGCTATCTTTCCATGGTAATACATCTAGAGACAATGCCATTTTAAACTAGGTGTTTAACATTTTATCATCAGGAATTACCTGTAACTTATTTTTAAAAGTTTCTATTAATGGTCATTTGATTGGATTGTATTTTTAAAACAACCATAAACAATGCTGAAACGAACATCTTTACATGTGCATTTTTTGCTCTTGTTCAATTGCTTCCTTAGGATGTATTCCTATATGTGATATTAAATTATAAAATATTTAATTCCCTAACTCCCTGGAAGTTCACACTTGATTATCAAAAACATTAGTAGATAACAATTCCTTTGTTATTAGAACAGAAGACCATAGAATCAACCAATAAAAGAGACAAAAGTTTTTCTCATGGGTAATTGACCTCCATTGGTCACTTAATTCTTCATTATATTTTGGGAAAATAAATTTGTATCTAAAAACAATTTTTATGATGAGCTATGACTTATAAAAGTCTACTATATATCTTTCAAATTACTTCTAATTACTTTTACTCCTTCTTCTATTGTCAGCATGAAGGTCATTAAAGGTAGATTTTAAAAAATGCACTAACATTTATATGGAATTCATACAATTAGTGTTTTTTTAAGTGTCTACAAAGGAAACTTTTGCAACAGCTTCCCAGCTTTATTGTGAATGTGCAAGGGGTATGTTCTATCAAATAAGCATCATTCCTACCTTCAAGACACTTATCTATATATTGGAAATAAGAAATCATTCTCTGTAGTTTGGAACATTTTTTCTTTTAAGAAAATAATAGATGGAAGGGAAAAAAGAAATCCAAGAAAAAAAAGTCATCTATTAAGATCTGCTATGTACCAGGAATGTAGTTAACTACTTTCTCATTAACTAGAGCCTCCCAAAAATATTGAAGAAAGTGGATATTATTTACTATAGCTGTCTTCCATATGAAGAAGTGAGATTCAGACTGATGAAATAATTTGCCCAAGCTGACACTGCCAGTAATTGATATAGTGAGTACTGAAACCTAGGTGACATATTTTTGACACATCATAAGTTTTCAACAACTTGAGTGTCTCAGTGATAGAATATATTATCTCTGGAAGTAGTGAGTTTTTCATCATGGGAAATAATGTTAGCAGATATTAGTTGATGTTGGTTGATCATATATCAGAGACATGAAAAATATTCCGCTACTAATGGACGATTTCACTTGCTCATCTCTCTAGGCCTCTTATGTCATAAGCAAACATTAGACCACAGAATAATACTCAACTATTTTATATTTAAAAGAAACCAAATGTCACATATGAACATTATCTCTAATTTTAGAAAGCTAGAGAATCTCAGAGGTATTTGAAAGATCAAAATTTATATTATGCATATTTTTGCTTTTAAACACTAGTTAGAATATACGGTGCTAAATACATTTTAGTGTCTGTGGTGCTAAGAACACAATCGTTTGATTAAACAAGATCTCTTGATAAAGATAGCTCATGCTAGCCTAACAATTATTGAAATTCACATTTTTACATGGGTATTCTACTATCAAGAGATTCCTTAGATTTAATCTATCTGAAAAAAAAGTCAGTAAAATGTTATATAAAATAATATTAAAAATAAATCCTGTCTTCATTTAGACAAAATAGTGTGCTTGTGTGCTAAAGTGTTCTACTACCCACCTTCCACAGTTGCTATTAAAAATCATACTGTAAAAAGAAATAAAAATCAGAAATAAAATATGCCTGTTGCAAAGAATTTCAGAGAAGCTTTTATGTGAAATTTAACAGTTCATGGAACAAAGAATATGACTGGAAGCAAGGAAAATTCTTCCTCTGAAAGTAAGTGAAACCTAGGTCGTCATAAGAGTTTGTGTATTCACTTTTGGGAGATAGGATATGTTCAGGGCTGTGACTCATTTACATACATGACTCTGTGGCCTGTGCTTTGGGAGGGCTGTGGGGTGTTAGCTAAAGCCTTCCATGCTGGTAGAGTAGTTAGACTTTGCTAAGAGGAAGGTTGGTTATATACTTACACCCCCTCAGATGGCTCTCTTTAGTGCACGTCTGTATGATTTGACCTAAGAGAAAGAAGAAATGTGCTAGGTTCTGTTATTCAATGGCAGCAG
Organism: Saimiri boliviensis; assembly: GCF_048565385.1. NCBI lineage: Eukaryota > Metazoa > Chordata > Mammalia > Primates > Cebidae > Saimiri > Saimiri boliviensis. The sequence goes on along the minus strand of NC_133455.1, from coordinate 33,676,189 downwards.
CATATTTTATTGAAAGAAGTATGGACTTCAAGAAAGGAAAAATAGGGGTCTGAAGCAGCTGACAAGTCAACTAGCTACTTGATTTTTCTGAGCTTTTCTTCATCTATAAAATGGGTATAATAATACTTTACTGATTTTGTTTTGAGAACTGAATACAAAAAAATGTTAACAGTAGTAAATGCACATCATCTGACACACAGTTAAGAATGGAATACATTTTAGTACATTTTAGCATCCTTTTTTTTTCAGTTCTGTAATAAGGAGATTGTAAACACATTTTTAAAAAAAACTGTTTCCCTAGAGTTTGGTGAGTGATATTCCCACTTAGGAGGACAGCTATCAGATGCATTGGTGACAAAGTACCTCCTGACGCAGACCCAGAGCTATGTGAGCAAACATGAGGGGCCTGGAAGCAATCCAGACATTAGGCAGGAACAGTTTAAAGGGCTGTGAAGATGTTTTCTCTCCTCTACTCAGAAGGAGACACTTTTAGGGGAAAGGGACACATGAGCTCTCCCTGTTTCTGCAGACACAGAGAAAGAGGAGCTAGGATCAGGAAGCCAGAGAATATTTACTCTGCCTTAGTGAGTTCCTAAAGTCCTAGAAACTCTCTATGGGTAGGTTTCTACCGCTATGAGGAACTCTAAACTGTGACCTGGCCCTCAGATCCCAGAAGAAAGAGAAGCAAAAGCTTAGAAAGCAGGATTGTAGGAAGAATGTTAGCCATCGATTTCAGAGCTATTTATTTTCCAGCAAATGGCCTAAGAACTATGCTTTATCTATCCAATGTAGGCAATGTACTCTATGATAAAATTCCTTATGAATTAATTTTAATAGATTTCATTTATAATTAAAATCTAGATGACATATATTGACAAATGAATACAATTTAAGTATAAGAAGAAAATGTGAGCTTTAAAAATACGTTTTAACTACATACTATTTTTTATGCGATATTTTTATGTCTTGCAGTTTGTTCAATGTAACACAAGATTATTAAAACCAGTTTAGAAATAGGAGGGTGTCTGTAAGATTATCTGTCACCCTTGTATTGTGAAGCCTGTGCACTTGATTACTCTGCATGTTTGCTGTTGTGTAATAATGACAAGCACATCCCGTGGAGCCAATTACTGTCTTCACTTTATTTAAGTGATCCTCTATCCCATCAAGAAAATCTTCAACCTGATTCTTAGAAAAGTGTGAGAATTTGAAGTATCCGTTCCAATGAAGGTGGTAAATTTCCTAACTTGAAAGCACTTTCTTATGATTACAATGACAATTAAAGAAAGAAAATTTCAAAAAAGATTCCACATAAAAGCAACTTAGGAGTAATTATACCTTAAATAGAATCTCAGTGATCAAAATGATAAGCAAGATTTTCCCAAGTATCTTTCTGTGAAGTGCACTCTAATGAGAAAGAGAAGCCATGCATACTCTGACAAAAAGGCAAGCAAATTATATTTATGAATTACCTGTTATTTTTTAAGCTATAAAGTTGAGCATTCTCAATCTGCAAATCCCAAATGAGAAATGCTCCAAAATCTGAATTTTTTGAACACCTATATGACACCAGAAGTAGAAAATTTTGACTGTATTTTGACATGTCACAGACAAAATATAGTCAAAATTTGGTTTTGTGCACAAAATTATTAAAAATATTGTATAAAATTACTTTCACGCTATGTATAGAAGGCGTATATGAATAACAAATTAATTTCATGTTTAGATTTGGGTCCCAACTCGAAGATATTTCATTATATATATGCAAACATTCCAAAATCCAAAAAAATTTAAAATCTGAAACACTTCTGGTCACAAGCATTTCAGATAAGAGATACCTAAACTGTAGTAGTACAATGTATAGTTTAATCTTGCAACAGTCTTATAAGGTGGTTATTAAAAGTCTGAGTTTCTAGGTGAGGAAATTGACATCAGAGAGATCAGAAATTGTAAAGCTGGAACTTGAGACCAGGTTCATCTAACTTCAAAACCTGTTATCTGAAAGGATTCTAAACATGCAAACCTGAGAGTACCTGATGATATAGAATATATTATCACGTCAAATATCCAGCTTCACCAAAGAACAGGGTGTTTTACACAATATGAGGCATTGAATATAATTGAATCCTATGCCAATACTGATTTGTTTGGCATTTGAGTCTCACTTCAAGTGGGAAACTAGAAGTTTTGTTTGTGAAACTTATGAATTAATAAGTTCTGAGTATCAAAAGGACTGACCTAAACAAATTCAGGAAATTATATTTATTCTTATTTCTGACTTAGTTCTGGATAGTTGATGTTGCTGAATAAGTTTCAAAATACTATCTAATTGCTGAGAAAATTGGGGTGGGAGGAAAAAGAGAAAATTGATTTCTATTAGTAAAACTATTGATGATTCATAGAGACCTCTCAAACTTTGAGTGGGTTCATATTTATAGGAATAAAGATGAGAAACTTCCAAATCTTTTCCTGATCCAATAAATATTTTGTTTATAAGATATCTGACATTAGAAATGTATAAGTGGGGGGACAGCAAACAAAAATGCTGAGACAAAATGGGCAAGAGCATACAAAATGTAATACTGACTTTTGATCCTTTATCTCCATTGCTTATGATTTTATTCTCCCAATTGTCTTATGAGGTTTTAAGCAATGAACATAAGTGTTCAAAAAACTACATAGCTCTGTTCAAGTCAGCCATAGCACTTGACTCAGTAGCCTTCCAAAGCAAAACTTTGGAGATAGACAACACATACTATGTAAAACAGTGTTTCCTCTTGCTCATTTTAAATTTACCTCCCATTAATTTCATTGCCTGTCTTTTCCCAACTGTCAAGCAAAAATGTATGATCAGATTTCATCAAAATCATTTAGACCATTAGACTCTTCTTTATTTGCCAAGGAATCCTAGAATTTTAGGTTCTCTTTTAGTAACTACTCTGCTATGGTACCAACCGACTGGTGCGTTTGTTACAACATGTATTCCAACTGACACACCACAACAATTCCAGGGACGACAGCAAGTTTAACATTAAGATTTTGGGACTAGCTGACATTCTAAGATTCTTAAAGAAAGGGCTTATGTGTACTTATTTTGGTATGACCACAGCAGCAAACACAATGTCAGCATCACAATAGGACAAGGTGAGAGCTAAAATTTAATATATATCTACTTACGTTAGATTTTTATTTATTTATTTATTTTTTATTGCATTTTAGGTATATGCCATCATGCGTCTCTATAATCATCCTCTATTAGTATTTTCATTTCTGTCAATGGGGAAACTGAGTAAATCGCCTAAAATAAAGCAGCTAGTAAATTACAGAGCTGAGATTTGAATTTATGTCTGTCTGACATTTTCTTTTCCATGTGATTTCTCAACCCACACTCAGTACCCAAAATATGATTCGTGGAATGCCATTTCATAGGGTTGTTTATTACATCTCTAGTTAAACCTAACCTTGAGAGGGAAAAAACTGCAACTCAGCAAAACTGCAATTCACAACTAGTCTAACGGCCAAGTGGAATGCTACATCCCATGGTCAATCACTTAGCACAGAGTAGTGTGATAAAGAGGTAAAAATTCAGGCACACACAGAGCCAGCCTTTGTTAACAATGATGCTTCTTTGGGGACTGAGACTCTACTTTCATTTTAACTGCTATTGCAGAAAAATGATAAATAAAAACAGTAGGTAGGATGGCAATATGAGAGGTAGAAAGAGAATTAAGAAAAAATAATTTGTGAATTTGTTTACCACTAAAATGCCCTTAAATGGCAGCTTTGTCTGAGTGGCACTTTTAACATTTATTTTTACTTTTTTATAATCATGTTTATGACATTTTTATGGTTCTGTGGCAGTATATATTTGAAGAATTTTAGAACATTAATGTCCAATGTTACCTAAGTTTAACTGTGGACTTAATGCATGAAACACCATTCCAGCAGAAAAGCACTCCTAGCCTGAGCATCCTCAGTATTGAAGAACTTACCATCCACCTAGCAGCCACTCTATCTTTGAATAAAGATAGAATGAGTAAAGTTGATAAGAAAAGAAATTCTTACCTTTACATCAATCAAAGATCTGTATTCTTATAATTTCCCTGAAATTATTCTGTAAGCACGTCTGAAAGAATTATATGGCAACATATGTTGGTAGGCTGGTTGCTTGGGTTTTGGCAAAGTCCTCAGTGTTTGTCAGCATTTCTGAGTGAGAGAACTGGCTACACAGTCTATCTTGTAGCTAATATCATACTCGTGTCACTAAACATATGTATGCAATTTTGAGAATTGTTTCCTAATTCTTCAGTTTTAAAATCTAATGCAAACTTGTATTTCAGAAAAGAGTATTGCTTGACCTTTCTGAAAATCATCACTCAATTAACATGAGTCCTAGCCAGCTTAGAATAAAATAACTTCTCACTTGTTCCAACATAAGAGAAACAAGCAAGATTTTCCTACTAGGGACTCACTTAGACCTGCATATTCTTTTTAGTGATTGCAATACTACTTCTTAGTCACCCAGGCCAAGCCAGTATAAAATAACCATTCTCCAACTTTCCTGGTCTTAAGAGTCACTTGGATTGCTTGTTTAAAAGGCTTATTTGTTGAGCTCCACCTCCAGAAATACTGATTTAGTAGGACGGAGCCCAGGAATCTTCATTTTTCACCAGTGCTAGACGTGATTCTGATACAAGTGGTTTGTAGATCACATTTTGAGAAAAATTACCTTATGTTATTGTAACTGTAGTTCATTCAGTTTTGCTTCAATACAAAATTGCAAGGATAATACTATTGGGTTTTCTAGATATAGGATCATGTCATCTGCAGAGATAGTTTGACTTCCTGTCTTCCTATTTGGATGCCGTATTTGTCCATTTTCACACCACTATAAAGATACTACCTGAGACTCGGTAATTTATAAAGAAAATAGGGTTACCTGATTCACAGATCTGCATGGCTGAGGAGGCCTCAGGAAACTTATAATCACGGCACAAGTAAAAGGGGAAGCAAGGTACATCTTACATGGTAGCAGAAAAAACAGAGAGTAAGGGGGGTAGTACCACACTTTAAGACCATCAGGTCTCATAAGAACTCACTCATTATCATGAGAACAACATGAGGGGAACCACCTCCATGTTCCAGTCATCTCCCATTAGGTCCCTCCTTTGACATGCTGGGATTGCAATTTGAGATGAGATTTGGGTGGGAACAGAGCCAAACAATAGCAGATTTCCTTTATTTCTTTCTCTTGCCTGACTGCACTGGCCAGAACTTCTAATACTGTATTGAATAGAATAGAGAGGGCATCCTTGTCGTGTGCTGATTTTCAAGGAGAATGCTTCCAGCTTTTGCCTATTAAAAAGAATGAGATTATATCCTTTGCAGGGACATGAATGGAGCTGGAGGCCAAGAACAGAAAACCAAATTCTGTATCTTCTCACTTGTAAGTGGGAGCTAAATGATGAGAACACATGGACACATAGAGGGGAACAACACACTGAGGCCTTTCAGAGGATGGAGGGTGGGAGGAGAGAGTCAGGAAAAATAAAGGGTACTAGGCTCAATACCTGGGTGGTGAAATAATCTGTACAACAAACCCCCCTGACACAAGCTTACCTATGCAGCAAACATACTTGTACCCCTCAAGTTAAAAGTTGTAAAAGAAGAAAACTGCAAGGATGATAAGATTTGGGGTGTTTTCATAATTTTTCATACATGTCAACTGAGAATATCAAAACGAATCACCAGGCTTTTTTGTCTGTGATGTGTGCCCGTGTTTGTCACAAAATTCACACTTTTTAACTGTGCCACCTTACACTAAAATGGTCATTATACCCAGCTGTACTGGAGTAGACGTGTGTGTGTGTGTGTGCGCGCGCGCGCGTGTCCGCGCGCGCGTGCACACGCACGTCTTGGGGGCTCCAGACATATTTGGTGTTAATACATAAGTAATGCAAATATCTCTGTGTCTGCTACAAAACACAAACAAGAAAAATGAATAGACTTCGATATAATATGGCCTTCCACTTCCACTCGGAGCTTTAGTTGTAGGGGATAAAATAATACTAAGAGTAATATATCAAGTAGTGATTGCAAACCAACTATTTGCAAAAGTGTGGTAAGCATTAATGGATACATGAACATGATTAACACACAGTTCTTGCCAAATTGGAGCCTGCAACTTGGCAGAAGTTGTTAGTCACTTTGGTCAGGTGAATGATTCACTGAATAAGAAATACTAGTGTATTAAGTCATCAGATGCTTTAATGCTTTGAAGTGCTTCATACTGAGCTCTACATAAAGTGGAAACTTTGTGTGTGTGTGTGTGTGTGTGTGTGTGTGTGTCTATATATATACTTGAAGACAGGGTCTCACTACCTTGCCTGGCTGGTCTCAAACACCTAGGCTCTAGCAATCCTCTGGCCACAGCCTCCCGAGTAGCTGGGACTACAAGCACATGCCACGGCGCATAGAAAAACTTCACTGGCATAGTAAAATAGCACATGGGAAAATCCTCTCAATTTGCTAAGTCAATATTCTTATAACTGATGTTGCTTATAAGGTATTGTTGTTAGATCTGAAAGTGGAATAAAATAATTTGTAGTTACTGTTATGATTTTTAAAAATGCAATTATCTAAAGATTCCTATAATTTTCTCACTATTCCTTAAGCACATGTATTCAATATAATGTAGAGGAAGTTTTCCCTTACTTGTGGTCTCACCATTCATCTCTTTAAGTTCATTGTTGATTCCAACATCTATGGAACTCATTATCTTGTCAATCTGTAAGAAACAAAAACCATTTAAATGGACTACTACATTTACTTTTAACACTGCATTTTAAAATAACTTTCAAATAAAGGGAGCAAATATTTTTGGTGTTATTACCATAGTGTTCCGCAGTTAAGAGACTAATAGAGAAAGATTTAAAGGAAAGTAAACATCTTTGGGATTGTTTTATTAAAATGTAAAGTATGCTCCTCTTTCTTAAACTTTCAAAATCAGTTTGCCTTTTCTTTGTGTTTCTTGAAATAAACTTTATACTTGGATGGATTGGTAATTTAGGAACTGTGGATTCTTCAAACTCAGAAAGGGCTGTAGATAAATTCATGTGACAAAGTCTTTGCTCTCTGGCATCCTTCTTTTTCTGACTAAGAACATATCTCCCATCTAACTGGTAAAGGAGCAGGTTTCAGGGTGTGGAGAGCATGGCCACTGGAGCAAAGTTTTTTGTTTTTGATGGAGTCTCACTCTGTTGCCCAGGCTGTAGTGCAGAGGCACTATCTTAACTCACTGCAACCTCTGCCTTCCAGGTCCAAGCGGTTCTCGTGCCTCAGCCTCCCAAGTAGCTGTGATTACAGGTGTGTGCCACCACACTCCACTAATTTTTGTGTTTTTAGTAGAGACAGGACTTCACAATGTTGGCCAGCCTATTTCTGAATTCCTGGCCTCAAGTGATCTACCTGCCTCGATGTCCCAGAATGCTGGGATTACAGGCGTGAACCACTGTGCCCAGACTGGAGCCAAGTTCTAACCAAATGGCTTGATCAGCCACAAGTTTATTAGTGGCATCTAATCACCAGCATCTAGGCATGAAAACAACTTAATTCTAAGATCTAAGTTAAATGTTAATTAATTTTGCCTCCACAACAAGATTTCAGAAGATATTCACTAAATTGATAAATATAAGAAATGGCTATACTTGAGAAACTAACCATCTACTAGTAGGAAATTTAAAGGAAGATATGACTGTTTAAGCTGTAGCAATTTATGGCTTAATGCCTCTCCTTGATGTTAGCAATCCTCTCCTGAATAAGATAGCAGGTTTCAGAAAGGACAATGGGCATTACTTAAATGTCCCAATTTTGTTCACCCTGAAACAGATGCAGAGATATTAAGAGATTTTCCCAAACAGCTCACTTCATAATATCATTATCAGAACCATATCCATTTCTAGTTCTCTGAATACTATAATGACCTATCGTGCTTCTAAACCTAATCCAACTGGTATAGGCTTTTCAGAGATAATATGTGATGTGTTAGAATGAAATACCAAGAGAGACTGTGGTTCATTCTCTGAAGAAATTCAAGAAAAAGCAAGAAACTTTATTATTTTATGATGCAGTCCTCCTTAGGGACAAGGGATAATATTTTATAATCTTACAAGGGTACTTATTTTCTAAATAACTTTATGAAATTAAAGACTTTGTCTTTAAGTAGAGCTTAAATTGGTGATATTTGAACCTCAAATATTTTTTTCTTTGTTTCCCTGATAGCTGCAAAGGGGAAATATCAAATGATGTGTGTTTATTGTATGCTGCTTGGAGAACAGCTAGGACACTTTATTTACTATGAAGATTCTAAGGAGCTCTTCTGAAAATATAAGATACTTTAAAGAAGGGAGACAAGCTAACAAAGAGTTTGGCAAGTAGTAAAACAACATAGAGCAAAATACCAAGCTTTTTCTCAATTTGTCAGCTGCAGTGCCTGGTAGGACAAGATGTGAACATTCTCTTGTACCTCATAGCTAGTTATTACTTCTGCTTGATATCAATTTCTATGGAAACAATAGATTAACCCACATGTGTAGAACTGTGTTTGTTTTTATACTTGCTGTGAAATTACCATGCATTACCCATAGAAGCATTTCCTTCCAGTTGGAGCTGTATGCATTTGTTAATTTTTTTTTTTTATTTTGAAAGACCTAAAAAGCTGAAAATGCTTTCCCCAAACCTCCCTCAACTCCAAAGCCTTATATAATGAACAGCAAGAAGAACAGATCTTACTTCTTCCCATTCCGATGTGAAGGATGGTGTTCTTTCAGAATTTCCTTTAGAACTGTGTTCTGCAGTGGAAGATTCACTCCAGTTAACTATTGATGTTTTCTCATTGGAAGGATAGGCAATGAGATCAGAATCAGATTTAGAGACATTTTTTGACAAATGCATGTCGATCAAGGCTTTAGGCAATGACCTTATTCTCCCCAGAGTACAGGCTCTCTCCACAAATCCCCCTGTATTCATAACCCACTGGTCCCCATTCCGGGATCCACTCCTGGTTGATCTTGTGCCAACAATGGTATGGTTTTCGAGTTGGTTGCTTTTTTTGTGAAAAATTGTTCTACTGACCACTTTGGGTTTAATTTTCTTTACCAACGGTTCTGAGTTATTTTCTATTGGAGATTTCTTGAAAGGCAAAGGACTGTTTGCCAAACTGACTTCATCTTGTCCTTTTTCACACTGTTCTCTTTTCCCATAGAGATGAAATGGATTTTCAGGGGACTCACAGGCTGGAGAGGATCCATGGAGCAGGCCTGCAAATTGCCCAGGATCATATTCTTTTGGGGGATCATTGTCATCCTGTTGGGAGAGGTCATCTGCAAAAGGAAGGAGGGATATCAGGATGCTTGTTTATAGAGGTTTTTGAAAGCTATGATATAATAGCAGTGCCCTTAAGAACATGTGCAATATCTAGACATTTGTTTTACTGCTACATAGCAATACCTTCACTTTATGAAATACCCATGATCCCACAGTGCCATGTATAGAATGAATGTATGAGTGTGTGTGTGCACATGTGTGTGCATGTGTGTGTGAATCATTCTTCCTGATATACCTTAGAGTTCATTTCAAAAGTGTGAATTGTGTATGAATTGAATGACTTCATTCACGTCTCTCTTGAACCCAGGGTATATGTTTTATAGCAAATGAACAAAACTGGGCTTTCTTGAAGTAGGACACACACATCTAAACTCTCTCAGTAAATGAATCATCGTGCAGTAGGACATCAGGCAGGTAAGTCAAAGTCACGTATAATGATAACCCTCTGCCCTGCTCCCAGCAAATAAATTCAAAAACAAAATTTTGAAAAAAAGTATTATTAAAAGTAATTTAAGTTTTAAATAATCCTGATCATACTACCTTAAATATAAAATTAAAAATAATTTTATGCAGATTACATAATTTAGACAAAAATTTTGTTCAGACTTAACATAGGCAAACAATGCAATCCATAATATCAGAAAAAGTAAGGCTCTAATATAAGAAACTAATGTTGAGCTATTAACACAAAGGTATCTTTTTCTTTCTTCTCTTAAATAGCGTTAACTATTTACTAATTTCTTCAGATCTTTGGAGATGTAATACAGGAAGGAAATCAATGATGAATGATAATTTTTATTCCTTTGGAATTTTTTCTAAGATAAAACACATATTTTCTTTGAGATTTAAAATACATCATGCTTTTTGGGACTTAATTTGTCTTTTAAACACATACTGTATAAAAACCTGGCCAAAGAATTTAGCAAAGAAAGTGCACCTTTTTTTTTTTTTTTTTTTTTTTTTTTGAGACAGAGTTTCGTTCTTGTTACCCAGGCTTGAGTGCAATGGCATGATCTCGGCTCACCGCGACTTCTGCCTCCTGCGTTCAGGCAATTCTCCTGCCTCAGCCTCCCGAGTAGCTGGGATTACAGGCACGCGCTGCCAAGCCCAGCTAATTTTTTGTATTTTTAGTAGAGACGGGGTTTCACCATGTTGACCAGGATGGTCTTGATCTCTTGACCTTGTGATCCACCCGCCTTGGCCTCCCAAAGTGCTGGGATTACAGGCGTGAGCCACCGTGCCCAGCCCAGAAAGTGCACTTTTTTCAGTGTTCATTTAAATTCATATTGATAGCTAAATATTGCCAAGATCAAAATTTAAATTACCTGATAAGCCCATAACTCACTGTTGCAAAGAACTAAAGTATAGCAACTGTGCTAGATAATGACAACAAATCCAAAGTTGATTTGCTGATTCATACTTTTGATAAGCTAGTTATAATCATAAACACCAAACACTAACATTTTTATAAATTAACAAGTAACATTTAATGGATAAGTGCTATTTGCTAGGCACCAAATTCAGAATTATATTTATATCATCTCATTTGATCCAATAACAATCCTATGAAGTGATTATTAATAGTAATTATGATTTTTTGATAGTAAGAAATGGCCAAAGTATTTAATTATCATATTTTTATGAAATTGACAACCATTATAAGTCTCATCAGACATTGGCTTAGAAATTGCTACAGACACATCTGTTCTTTATAGTGAAGACTGGCCCCAGGTCTCTATACTGCTCTCTGTCTGGGAACTGGTAAAAGTAGGTATATTCCTGGCTGTACGTATCTCTAGACTTTACCCTAGTTCCTGCTTGATTTTTCCAAAGAGAAGATGGTTACCCGTCCAGCTAGCATACCAGCATCCTGAGATTGAAGAAAGAAGAGTGACAGGAAGAGAGATCCAAAAAACATGATCTACAAAAGCAACAATCTGCACCCATCTACTACTATTACACTCACTGTCTTCTCACAAAAACAAAACAACGCAATAAAACCTCATCCCTTTCTAAAGTAGCCACACTATCTTGATAACTCTATTTTGCCTTCCCCTCACAACAGAGACAATTCTAGGGGTAGAATAGTGAGTGGATGATGGGATAAGGCAGCTTTGAATTTTCTCTAAAGACTAGAGTTTATTGCTGAGTATGTGCATCGCTAAGAAGTCAAAATTAACATTTAGGCAACTTAAGATGCTGGCATTTCTCCACCTAGTAAGTAATTAAGTTGAGATTCAAATGAACATCTATCAGATTCTGACATCCATTGGCCTTGCAAATATATTGCTATTACAGATAAACTTTTTTTTAAATCTAGGGTTGGTTTATCCATAGGACAAGCAAGCAGGCTCTTTGTTGAGAGAGACATGCTTCTCCTGTTCAGGACTATGTCTGGAGTTTGGGAAAAGTGGACTAAAAGCATTAGAGCTTTTTCTTCGTTTTGTTTTGTTTTCTTCTTGGAGATAAGCTAATACTAAGAAGAAAATAAGGCCTAGCATTTTGTTCCAATATGTATTTTTTTCCCTTGGCTACTTGGATCTCACATAGTGCTTTAACGACATAAGCAGGTTGGTATGGGTGACAGTAATGGTGAGTAATGTAGTAGCAAGGAGGAATTCTGAAATAAGGAATTTCTGGAATTTCATCTTGAAAGTTACTGAAGAAGGATAAAGGGTCTGAATTTGAAAGGAAAATTAAAAAGAACTAGCCTGTTGTGGGAAAAAGATTCTGTAAATCTCAGCCTAAAGAGTTTCTGACAATGTTCATTATCTAGAATAATAAGAATTTTAGGGGCATAATATTATTTAAAGTTTTCTGCAAATATTATTATTAGGTTACCAACCCCTCTGTAGTTTGACCACAATAACTATAATTTCAACCCCATAAGGCTTTGTACTGTCTAAGTCCTCTAGACACAAGCAGTCACTTCTCAAAGTAAAAGAGGATTTTGTTATTAGCTTATAAAGCTTAGTTTTTTGAATAGCAGTTCTTAGCATTGTGATGGTAACGTATCTGTCAAGAGTGGTGAAAAGACAAATATGACTTGCTTTTTCCAGTGGCCAAATTCTAAAGATTATTCAAGTCAAAGGAAATGAGAAGTTGATATCAAGTGTCCTGGAAAACCTGTGTGGTGGACTGATGGCAGTTATGGCCCCAGACTGCTCACAGCTCCCTGCAGACATGGCCCTCCCTGTATCCAGTCCTCACATGCTGACTCCCTTGCAGCGTGGCCATGTGCCTTGCCCTGCTCAATCAGACCGCAGCAAATGTGATATGAATAGAGCGTGTGTGTGCATTAGGCTTGTTCTCTTGTTGCTCTTGGGACTCGCCTACCATGTGAACAAGTCAGGCTGGCCTGCTGGAGGATGAGGTGACACTTTATCCAGCTGTTTCAAAATGTGGGTTTCATTATTTTTCAGGTGTGTTGAAACCAACAGATCAGGAGACAATTGCCACTGAAGATAGATGCTGTACTTATTGGTCCAAGAAGAAAGGCCTGCCACATTACAGGGTACCACAGGGAAATACCAGGGTCCATCAGAAAGAGGCTGACAAAGTGAGGGGAGATTGTGGCAAGAGTCTTTATTATGGTTTCCGTGAAAAGAAACACACAAAGCAGGAATAAGCAGGTTTAGGACTGGCTAGTTTGAATAGTTTCAGCAGACTCTGGGTCATAGGAACTGTACCTAGTTGTCTGGTAATTAGAGCAGGTGAATGAATAGTGGCCTAGAGAGTGAGAGCCAGATAAAGGAGGTAACTGGGGGTATGGGCTCTGGATTTGTTAATTTGCATAAGAAAAGCATGCTCATGGGTGCTGTTGACTATCTCTAAAAACTAGCCCTAAGAGGGGCAGTCCCTCCACAGCAAAAGCCTGAGGCCAAGGCCTAAAAATAAAAATACGCAAATAAAATAGAAAATAAAAGACATGGTTAATACATCACCCAGTCCTGTCACCCCAACCCAAAGCCAGCCAACTTCCACCTATGTGAGTGAGGCCATCTAGGACCTACCAAACTCAGACCATTCTGCCAATACCACCGGCACATTAGCAAGCACAGCCAAGAGGAGCTGAGGCTTGCCCAGGCCAGAAGAAGATACCCACCAGGATCATGAGCTATATTAATGGCCATTAAGTTTGAGATGGTTTAATATATGACAATAGATAACTAAGTCAACCTATATTCCAAGTTTTAAAGAATGAATACATTCTTCAAAATAAATCCTGGCAATATTTATATTTCCACATCTGGAAAATGATGATAATAATAGAATATACCTAAAAGTGCTGTGAAGTTTGAATGAAATAATAGAATAATAAAAATTTCTAATGATGGTATGTTCTGTGAAAAAAAAAGCAAAGTAATAAGATAGAAATGAAGGGAAGATGCTAAAGGTAATTAGGAAATGTCTTTCTTAGGAGCTGTGACATTGAGCAGACACAGAAATGACTGTCAAAGTGTAAATCATTCAAAGTTTTGGGGAAGGAAAGAAGGGGCATAGGAAAGAAGATATGGAAAGTCCCTAAGGCTAGCAAGAAAAATAAGGCCAGTGTGGCTATAATAAGAGTGATGAGGGATTAGTAGAATGGCTAGTGATTGAATCAGAGATGCAGGTAGGAATAGGTTGGCATGACATGAGTTACACCTTTAAAAGATAATTGGTATTTTTGAATATGACAACAACATAGTATACTTTTTAATTACTCACCTCAATTATCCTCATAAAAACAAGACATAGGGATAGTGAAAGGATAAAATGAGCACATGAGAGCAAAATAAAGGAAAAACACTACAGGTGATAGCTCCAGTAAAGCTAAGTATTAAGAAATCCCCCCCCCCACCATGTGTGTACCTATGCAACAATCTTGCATGTTCTTCACATGTACCCCCAAACCTAAAATGCAATAAAAAAATAATAAAATAAAATTAAAAAAAAAAAGAAATCCCCATGGTTCCGAAAAGCAGATGAGTGTAGCCAAAGCACATGACAGCAGCAGGATCCAGAACTGAATCAGCAGTAGTGCAGCAATGGTGGTGAAAAGAAACAGAAATTCAATGGCACCTACATGCTAGGAAACTCAGAAATTGCCAACAGATAACGATTTCCCAAAGGAGAAGGCTTTGTGCTAAGCAGGATACTGTGCAGTAAAATTTGAGAACAACTAGCAGAACTTAGAAACATCCCATAAGAAGACCACAGGAAGTAGCTTAATCCCTCTAGAATATCAGAAATCTCCAATAAATGGATACTTGTAGTAGGCTACAGATCAACTCTGAAGAAAAACTTTTGGGAGAAGAATACAAATTGAATAGAGTGAAAACACCAAAGATTTGAGGGAGAAAAACCTTTCATATAATGGGGAAGTAGGGAACACGTGCAATGGCTCACACCTGTAACCAAAACAGTTTGGGAGGTCAAGGCAGGAGGATTGCGTGAGCCCAGGAATTTGAGACCAGCCTGGAGAACACAGACCTTGTCTGTACAAACAATTTTTTTTTTTAAATTTAAGCATGGTAATGTGTGTCTGAGGATTCCAGCTACTCAGGAAACTGAGATAGGAGGATTGCTTGAGCCGAGAAGTTCAAGGCTATCATGAGCTTTGATCATGCCACTGCACTCAGCCTGGGCAACAGAGTGAGACCTTCTCTAGAAAAAAAAAAGGGAGGCAGTGGAGGTGGCATCTGGCAGATGTCCAGTGGAGGGAGATTTTGAATGTAATAGAATAGCAAAGCATAGTGTTCAGATATGAGAGCACTGCTTTGGGGGCAGGTGCATGGAACTCAAGAACACTGAGGCAGTAGCAGGAAGCCTTCCTGAATGAACCAGTGAAAGATCTGTATTTCTTAATACTTCATTGGAACTGCAAAGGAGAAGGCCCTTGAAATGTGAAGTGCTCATGGCTACCATGGCTTATCCCTGCTCCCATACAGGAACTTCTTATCAATCTAGGACATTCCTTCTCATTAAACGTGGGAAAAAATAAAAGGATTCAAATAGAGGGCAATTTCAGGAACATAATAAATAATGACAGTAATGAATTATAACCCATGGAATAAAATAGAAAAACATGAGCCCATAAATAAGTTATTTAAAAATTTGACTATGAATGGGAAACATAAATAATTTCATATTGCCTCCCCACAAAATACTTATTAATTAGAAAGAGGAAAAAAAGAAACTCTACAGTGAAAAAATCTGAGGCACTATCTTAATCAAATGATCAAGGTGAACAACATAAATAATAGAACAAATCCAATGTGGTAAAGATACAATGAGAATAATGCAGAATCACTTTCGGATTTTCCTGCCAAACATGTATAACCTAAATGTAATCACATAAGAATATCAGAGAAATCCAATTTGTGGGCCATTCTACAAAATAACTGGCCTGTAATCTTCAATAGCATCAAGGTCATGAAATCAAAGAAAGTCAAAGGAACCCTTCCAGGTTGAAGAAGACTAAAGAGATATTACAACTAAATGCAGTGTGTGATCCTGAACTAGATCCCTTGACCATGAACAATATTATTGGGGAAACCAGCAAAGCTTAAATGGGGTCTGAGGAATAGATGTTAGTGAGGAATTAACTTTCTGTTTTGGTTACACTGTGGTTGTGTAAGAATGTACTTACCTGTAGAAAATATACACTAAAGTAGTAGTTCTCAAAGTGTAGTCCAGGGATGCTTTGGGTCTCCAAGATTATTTCAGAAGTTTCATGAGGTCAAAACAATTTTCAGATTAATACTAAGACATCATTTGCCTATTTCACTTTCATTATCTCATGAGTATACAGTAGAGTTGTTCAGAGGCTACATGATGTGTCTTTCCACAGTGGAAACATGTGATGTCCCTTTATATCTCAGCTGTAGGAACTGACATGTGGTTACCTCTTGACAGAAGAAAGTCATGTGAAGTCATGTGTTTACACCTGAAGTAAATGGCCACCTAGGCTACTGCACTGCAAGGTACCATGGCAGAAGAGACAGTAAAGAACTGAGAACAGTAATCTTATCTTAAAAATAATGTTTGCCCTAAGTTTCAGGTAGATGCCATTTATTAAGTTAAATGTCTTATCTTCTAAGGTTGCTGAGAATTTTAATTGTGACTAGATATTGAGTTTATATAAAATATTTTTCTGAATCTGTTCCGTTATGTAATTTTTCTCCTTAATCTGTTAGGGTGAATGACATTTGTAAATTCTCTAATGTTAAACATTAGATATTAGTGGGATACCTATAGGATAAACTCAGTGTCGTCATAATGAACTTTCTTTTTGGCATCCTGCTAGATTTGGTTTCTTAGTACTTTGGGATCTTTGCATCTATGTTCATGAATGAAATAGGACTTTAGTTTTACCTTTTTTATTCTGTCTAGTTCTGACATGATTATTTGCCTCATAGAAATAGTTGGGGAAAATTTCCAATTCTCTGGAAGAGTTTATATAAGATTGGAATGATATGTTTCTTGAACGCTTTTATATTTATGTTACCTTTAAAATCACCCGGACTCAAAATCATCTTGACGTTCCACTTTGTGAGAAGACTTCAAATTATTAGTTTAATTTACTTAGTATAGAAGTATTTGGATTCTCTATACCTTTTTGAAGTTTTTTAAAGTTATAGTTATCTAGAGTTTGTCTAATTTTTCTCAGTATTAAACTTCATTGATACACAATTATTCATTCTTCTTAACCTTTGAAATTTTTTTTTGTATCTGTAGATTTACCCCCTTTTCTTTCCTAATAGGTTTGTTTGTACCTTTTTATCTTAATTATTTTGACTGGAAAGTGCATTCATCTTTTTAGTGTCATCAAAGATTCCATTTCTGGCTTTGTGAATTAACATTACATATTTGTTCTCTTTATCATTCATTTCTGTCCTTTACTATTTTCTTGCTATGGCTTTTCTGGTTGTATCCTACTATTTCTTATGAAATTTCTTAAGTTGGCATTTACTGCATTAGGCGTTTCTTGTTTTCTAATATAAGCATTTACAATTTATAAGTTCCATTTATCCTGCTTTCATCACATTTGATATTTAGCATTTACATTTTTGTTTAACTTCAAATGTTTTTAAGTTACTATTATGGTATCCCCTAACTCATTTCTCTGGACTTATTTAGAAATGTGTATTTAAATTCACAAATACATGAGGACATATATGGAAATCTAATTTAACTTAATTGAATTATTTTTAGAAAATATAGTATGTATGAATATGAGCCTTTGACATATTGAAACTTGCTTATAGTCATAATCACTTTTTGTGACTGTTTCATGAGAATCACATGTATTCTCTAATTGTTGAATACAAAGCTCTTTGTATTTTATCAGATTAAATTTATTAATTGAACTCTTAAACTCTTTCATTGACTGAGGTGTATTGAAATCTAATTTTAACAGACTTATTTTTTCCTATGAAATATATGTATGTTATATCTGGCCAAAATGGTGAAATCCCGTCTCTGCTAAAAATACGTGATGGCGTGTGCCTGTAATCTCAGCTGCTCAGGAGGCTGAGGCAGGAGAATTGCTTGAAACAGGGTGTCTGTGTTTGATAGGTGTACCTGAATGTGATGAAAAGAATGAATCCAAGCTGGAAAATATGCTTCAGGATATTATTCAGGAAAACTTTCCCAATCTAGCAAGGCAGGACAATATTCAACTCCAGGAAATACAGAGAACACCACAAAGATACTCCTCAAGAAGACCAACCTCAAGCCACATAACTGTCAGATTCATCAGGGTTGAAATGAAGGAGAAAATACTAAGGGCAGCCAGAGAGAAAGGTCAGGTTATCCACAAAGGGAAGCCTATCAGACTTATAGCAGATCTCTCAGCAGAAACCCTACAAGCCAGAAGAGAGTGGGGGCCAATATTCAACATCCTTAAAGAAAAGAACTTTCAACCCAGAATTTCACATTCAGCCAAACTAAACTTCATAAGTGAAGGAAAACTAAAATCTTTTGTGAACAAGCAAGTCCTCAGAGATTTCATCACCACCAGGCCTGCTTTACAAGAGCTTCTGAAAGAATCACTACACATAGAAAGGAACAACCAGTGTCAACCTTTCTAAAAATATACCAAAAAGTAAAGAGCATCAACATAATGAAGAATTTACATCAACTAATGGGCAAAACAGCCACCTAACATCAAATGGCAGTATCAAACTCATATACATTGTTATTAATCCTAAATTTAAATCGAGTAAATTCCCCAATCAAAAGACACAGACAGGCAAATTGGATAAAAAGCCAAAACCCATCAGTATGCTGCATCCAGACCCATCTCACATGCAAGGATACACAAAGACTCAAAACAAAGGGATGGAGGAAGATTTACCAACCAAATGGAGAGCAAAATAAATAAATAAATAAATAAAAAGCAGGAGTTGCAATTCCTGCCTCTGATAAAATAGACTTTAAAGCAACAAAGATCAAAAGAAACAAAGAAGGACATTACATAATGATAAAAGGATCAATGCAACAAGAAGAGCTAAATATCCTAAATATATATGCACCCAATACAGGAACACCCAGATATATAAGACTTATAAAGAGACTTAGACTCCCACACAATAATAGTAGGAAACTTCAACATCAATATTAGACAGATCAACGAGACAGAAAATTAGCAACGATATCCAGGACTTGAACTCAGATCCGGAACAAGTAAACTTAATAAACATTTATAGAACTCTCCACTTTAAATACACAAAATTCACACTCTTAGTACCACATCACACCTACTTACAGGTTTAAATGAAATATTGGTTGGCTGATTGTTTGTTATTTTCTTCCCTCATTTTTTTCATGTCTCCATTATTAAGCACAATTATAGGAATACCCATTTTTAGACTGCATTCTAGCCCAGGCAATAAAGCAACATCCCGTTCTCTCTCCCTCTTCCTCTTTCTCTTTCTTCCTCTCCTTCATTTTTTAAATTTTTTTTCTTTCTCTCTTTCTTTCCTTTTTTTTATTCTTTTTTTTATTGCATTTTAGGTTTTGGGGTACATGTGAAGAACATGCAAGATTGTTGCATAGGTACACACAAGGCAGCGTGGTTTGCTGTCATCCGTCCCCTCACCTGTATCTGTCATTTCTCCCCATGCTATCTCTTCCCACCTCCCCACCCCCCGTCCCTCCCCCATTTCCCCCCAATGGACCCCAGTGTGTAGTGCTCCCCTCCCTGTGTCCATGTGTTCTCATTGTTCAACACCCGCCTATGAGTGAGAACATACGGTGTTTGATTTTCTGCTCTTGTGTCAGATTGCTGAGAATGATGGTTTCCAGGTTCATCCATGTCCCTACAAAGGACGTGAATTCATCGTTTTTGATGGCTGCGTAATATTCCATGGTGTATATGTACCACATTTTCCCTATCCAGTCTATCATCAAAAAAAAAAAAAAAAAAGAATTGGTAATGTGCATTGATTAGGGGCCTGAACTAAAACGTCTAGGGCTTGGTTTTCTGGAAGCATATTGGGGAAAGGGAAAGTATTAGTTCAAAAATCATGTATTTCAGGTGTTTTATTAGGTGGTTTCCTTTGTTTATCTTTTTTTTTTCTGTTCTAAGGCATATGAATGATTTAAAAATCAACCGTCTGAATCATTTGTTTCTCTTCAGTGAACAGAAATGATATATAAAACTTTAACAATCCTGGTAACAGTCCATTTTACATTTGATACTGCTTTTTGGTCACTGAATAAAAAGACTATAGTTAGGATAAAAAAAAATCCACTGATACTGTTCTTCTGTTATAAAATCCACTTAGTGATTAGATAGTCTGTTACTATTAAAGAGTTGTCAGTAAAAAAAAAAAAAGAAAAAAGAAACAGGGAATTGGAGGTTGCAGTGAGCCGAGATTGCACCACTGCACGCCAGCCTGGGTGACAGAGCAAGACTCCGTCTTAAAAAAAAAAGTCTAAAGTTAAATAGTACCTGATCCACTTCCTTCCTAAACAATTTAAAAACTTTAGAGCATTTTACATTCAATTACTTCTTCCATAATAAATATTGTTGTCAGTGTTTTAAATTCTTTTGGTTAGCTTTACAAATCAGGTATTATTTTATTGAGACAGTTTTAAAATTTCAATTGGCTTACATTTTTACCATTTTATTTATTCACCATTCCTTCCACAGAGTGGTTTGAGATCACTTTCCTTCTTAAAGTTATTCTTGAGATTCTCCTTTATACAGTCCTTTGGTGGTCAATGCTCTCAGTCTTGAACTGTAAATATCTTTGTTTCACTCTCATTTATTTAAAAAAATGTTTTTAGTTTATAATTTTAGGTTGATATTTATTTTCTATCATGCTTTGAATAAATTATTCCACTTTTTTGTGACTTTCATCATTTTCTTGATAATTCTGCTATCATGATACCTGTCTTTCTTGTGGGTGATCCATCCTTTCTCTCCACCTGGCTTGAAAATCTCTGAATTTTTCAATTTCACAATAATATGTCTCACTATGGATTTCTTTGTATTTATCCTTCTTGGAATACAGGGTGTTTTCTGGACCTGTGAATCCATATTTTCATCAATTTGGAAAAAATTCAGCCATTATCCATAAAAAAATTTCCTCTCCTACATTTTAAAAAATCATTTCATCCTGAGTCTCTGGTTAAGTTAACTTTCTCATTCCATACTTCATATCTCTTTATGCCCTCCAGATTTTCTGCCTCCTTGCCCCTCTATGATACATTTTGGGGAATTTTTTCAAATGTATCCTTCAGTTCACCAATTCTCTCTTCATCTGTGCATAATCTGATGTTTAGTCTATTCATTTAGGATTTTAAAAGTAATTTCAATTGTTAAATTTTTCATATCTGAAAATGCCATTTATTTTTCAATTTTTCCTGCTATTTACTTATAGTCATTGTTTTTTACTCATTTTAATGATAGGGCGTATTATTTATTTAAACATTTTCTTTATACATAGTGGTTCTAGTTCATATTTCCTATCTCCAGTAATAATATCTATAGTCATTGAGAGATAAATATGTCTTTGTTATTTTTGTTGATATCTACTTATTGTGGTTTGCTTTGCAAGGTGTTTAGAAATAATTTATTATTCACTTTATTACTTGACTTTAATCTATGGAAGCTTGTCAATCTCATCGGGGAAGGTTTTCTGCAGGGAGAAAAACCTTGTGCTTCCCTAGGCTGTGTGACTCAGCCTTCCAGCTCTACAGCTGAGCCAGGGAACAGTGTCCCAAATAGCAGCACTATTATTCACATCTGTACTCACAGCAACATTAGCCTTCCTCTCTTCTATCATATATTGAGAGCAAGAGTCATCGGAGCAGGCAATGTTTCAAAGAACATGTCCTATTCAGAATATATTTGCTCTGCTGCAGAAAGATCTCTCAGAGCACCCAGACTGATGTAATACTTTGAAGCAAAATATATTTATCATAAAAATGTACACTTGTAACAGTTTCACTTCAGAAAACCCACAGTTTATTAGGACTGAAAAGTTTTTAATGTGACTCTTTAAATGATTTATGCCCTCCTACATAGGTAGGGTTAATAATCAATTGCCTTGCCCTGCATGGTTGTGCCTTGTAATGTATGATGTAATATACAGTCAATAAATTTCCTGAGAGTTGTATAAATGAAGAACAAGCTTATTTTAGTTAATTATGGCTCAAATAAAGCAAATTCTTTTAAAATAAGATCCTCCTAAAAAGCATATTTATAAAGAAGACAAAAGAAAGTGCAGGAAGTATGGTATTTTAAAAGAATTCCAAGTAGTCTGTGGTCTTCATTTAAAAAATAATCATGCAAAATAATCATAGAGTGTGCTTTGTATAGAAATCCTAGATCAACTTGATTTGACTAAAGATAACAACGAGCTAAGCTTTAGTAATATATATTGTCAACTTGTCTCAACAAGCTTTTAAAGGAGTGCTGGGTTTTAGAAATGTCAGAGAGAAATATCCACTTGGTTTTTTGGTTTTTTTACTTACAATATAAACTTATATGATGAGCTAATACATTCATTTTTTTCCCAAATATTGAGAAAATATTTTCCAGCTCACTTTCCAGGTCAGTTTTACATTGAGATAGAAGTGTGAGTCAAACAAGTAACAATGAGCCACAGAGGAAAATATATAGAACTGTCACTCCCTTAATTTCCCAATGTAAAAAATCAATTATAGTTTCCAAAGATACATGAAATTAATTTAAGCAAACTCCAATTTACTGGAAAGGAACTTATTTCAAAAATTACAAAGGGCAAGATTCCATACTAGGTAAGGGGAACCACCAAGAGGTATTGTGTGCCTTCTATGTTCAAGGTCATCCTATCTCATTTTATCTCATTTAATCCTCACACAAGCCCCTGAAGTAGGTATTTGCACCGATGAGGCATCACATAGCTAGCGAACAGAGGAACCAGTGTGAGATATAAATCTGGCTAATGCAAAGCCTGCTTTTTTCCAATGCATCACAAGGCTTTGTGTCGGATTATCCCAGAACCTCCTATCGCATCGGTGCAATGTGCCATCCACTGGAGTGTCCTATCCAAGTATCACTGAAGCTTCAAAACCACCCACTGGGCCTCTTTCCAGGTATCAGTGGTGACCTTTGGGTATTTATTCTGATTGCACAATTAGCCCAAAGATGGCAGTTATGCTTAGATGCTGAATGGTGTTAGACAGAGCATGTAATAAAATTTCCTCTTCTAAACAACTTAAGACCGGCAGCTGCCTTTCTGAAAAGCCACCCAGGTACGCTCTGTTGTTTCCTGGTCTATTAGCCCTATTGTCTGCCAAACTCAGCATTTAATGCAGAAGCCAGAGAATGCTGACATTCTGACAGCTCTTGGACAGGAACAGACCATGCTGTTTGGCTTTGATTTCAAATATGTATAATCTTTTCTCTTGCTCCCTTTGCTCAATACAGGAGAGAAGCTATCAGCCAATTTCCCCACCATTTATAGCAAATCTCAAGGCTCCCTCATTTCCAGCTGCTAAGCTGCCTGGGCAGACTGTATTACTAAATTATTGTATCTTTTTGGTAAAGTGCCTGATCTGTCTTGGCATGCGCTTTGCATTGAAAGAAGCTCCTGTTGCAAGCAAAGGAAGCCAGCTACATTGACCCTTCCCACACGTCTTTCCTCTGTTACCCTCAACCACTAACTTCTTTGTTTCCCATGTATAAGCCAAGTTCATAGGGGCAGTTTCTCAGCTATCTCTGCCTCCCTAGGGAGTTAAGGATTTCAAAGGGAGTTCTGTGCTAGGAGTAATTCCCATAGCCTAGAGCCAGATGAATAAATGGCGTCCAGTGAATGACTACATCAGAACCAAGAGGTTTTGTTTTTCTCTTACCAAAATGTATTTCTTTGTAATACTGCAGCCACTGTAACCATGTATTTTTCCCAACAGAAGAGACTGTATTGGGGGAAGAGAGGAAATAGCCTCTTTAACTCAAGTCTGTTGTTTTCAAGAGTGTTGGTCTTTGGTTTAACTTACTTTAATAACTTTCCATTTATTTACTATCCCAATGGATTATAAATGTGAAAAAAGAACCATTCTGAAGAAATAAAACAAACAAAAAAGTCTACAATTTTTAAATAGAAAGAAAATGATTTTGTAAAAAAGGGACAGAAATTATTCTTAATTACTCTAAAATGAGTAAAACTCCATTCAATTTTCAAAAGTTATACCTTGAATTTGAATTCAAAGTCACCCAAATATCCCCAGTAAAAACTCTGAGAATGTAATGCATTCAAATGTATCCTGTGAATTTTCTATTTCTGTAAGCAATGAGCAGGCTACATTTTTCTCACATGTATCTCAAGAGATACTTCATTTCAAAGGAGCAGAAGAGTTATTAAAAGTGTAATATTAACAAGATACACCATAGAAAATATACAGAAATATGAAAGATAAATTATATCTAGGGAGTTATGTTTTAAATCGACATTGCTGTTGCTATGGTAAGAGATATCTAACGTAAAACAAAAATCCTCTGTTATGGTTTGGTGCTATAGCCATGGCAACAATGATGTTCAACTCCGCGAATGTTTTCAAATGATCCAGAAAGAAGAACAAAATATGGCTTAGAAAATCGATCATTTATGGTTATCTTTCACATGACTTTTCAACCAATTAAAGAAGACATGGTAAAGATAGAAAGCCTAAACAAAAGGCCCATAGATTTGCTTGGGATTTTCATGATCACAGAAGCTAGTAAGATCCACTTTAGCTGAGGTGTTGGTACATGACATATTCATTTAGCAACTATCTCACAGAAATTTTCAGGTTGAGGCCTCATGTAATTTTCCTTGCACAGGAAAAAAACTAAATGCAATCAAATGACAATTTCTATCTCTTTAACACAAAAAGAAATATTAAAGAAAATATGGTGTTCTAGCTCTGCAAAAGAAAAGTCTCTTAAATGCTATTCTTTTAAATCTACTCCAAATAGGCTTTTGTTCCACCTACCTCCACAGAACAGCCTTTAGCAAGATCAGCAAAATTTCTACCTTGCTAAAATGAACATTCATAACTCTCATCTTCCTTGACCTACCAGCTATACAACTGATATAGATTATCATAGATTATCACCTCTCTTGGATGAAACACTTTCATTAACTCCCGAGACACCACACTCTTCCGGTTTTCATCCTACCTCCTAGGCTGTTCCTTCTCACTCTCTGCTGGTTCCTTCTGTTTCCAAATTCGTAAGCATTCAAGTGCTCCAGGGGTTGACATACTTGGACCTCTTTCCTGTTTACATTTTCTGTTTACATTAATTCCTTTGCTGGCCTCAGGGTTTAACATGTCACCAAAGCAATCACAAGTTCCTATTTTTAACCTAACTTCTCCTTTGAATTCCAGACTTGTATATCCTACTCTCTTAGTTATCCTTCTCTCACACCCCACATCCAGTCACACAGCAAAACCTTTAAAATATACCTGCAACCTGCCTATGCCTCACTCATCCTTTTCTCCCTCGGCTGTTGTAGCAGCCTCCTAATGCATCTCTGAGCTTTCATTTTTGCACCTCACAGGCAATTCTTGACATAGAAGTCGGAGTTAGCTTAGTAAAACCAAAGCAAATCATGTCACTCCTCTGCTCAAAACTCTTGACTGGTACCTTGATTCACTCTGAGTAAAAGCCAGAATCCTTACAATCCCTGTGAGGCCATACGTGATCTCTAACCTGTGGATACTTTGCCCCAATTCTCTTAAATAACATAAGCTCCTACTATGCTCCTTTTCCCTTAACTGACATCTAGCCATATTGCCTCTTGCTATTTCTCCAATGCATTAGGAGTTCTTCTGGATCAGGATCTTTTTATCTGTTTTTGAGCCTGGGATTTTCTTCCCTTAGGAAGTGGCCCCCTCTAACACCTTCTTCAAATGTCTATTCCTAATAAAATCTTACTTTATACTTTTTTCAATAAGGCCTCCATGGTTACAGAAAATGGCAACCACTAATTCTTATTTCCTTCCCCGCTTTATAGTTTCTTCATAACATCTATAAATGTAAAAAATATATATTTTACTTATTTACATCCTAGGAGGAGACACATTTTTGTCCCTATCTTTACATTGCTATATCCAGAGATTAGAACAAAGCCTGGAACACAGTGGATAATCAATAAACATTCTTTGACTGATGGAATGAAATAAATATATAGATATTTGCATGTGAAGAAAAATTAAGAGTGATACACACCTAAATGTTAACAGTGATTAACAATAAGTGACTTTAAAATAAAATAACCTTTTATTCTGTTTATAAAATATGTTCATTGTAGTTATCAGTAAAAGTCAAGAGAGAAGAAAAAGACACTCATAATTCCAACACCAAGTGATAGCTACTATTAACATTTTCATATTTCTTTCTTTTTTTTTCTATGCACATCTATTTTCCCCCAACAAAAATAAGATCATTCTGTGTTTACATAATTTAAAGAACTGAAATCTCACCTAAAAAGCAGAGACATGTTTATTTTGTTCACTGTATCATATCAATACTTGAAATATTCAAATAACTGATAGGTTTTTGTTTCTCTCTTTTTATAAAGTACATTTGGTCTTTCACATTGACTAGGAGAATATGTGTGTGTTTGAGAGGTTATTTTAGTCATTACTTTTACATTACCAAAACTATCTTTAGATCTACTTCCTCTGTTTTCATGAGTAAAATTTTGTTTCTCTTTTTATAAGTTAATAGCTAATATTCCTGAGTGCTTATAGGTGTTAAGTACTTCAGATGCATTATCTGATTTCATTCCCACTCAACATTCCCACAAATAATACCCCATAATACTCTGGGGTATTATGGTATTCCCAATTCATAGGTAAGAAGTTGAATGCTTAGATGTTAAGTAACCAACCAGGGTTACAGGGATCACCAAGTAGTGGAGCAGCACATGAACAAGGTACTCATGCTCCTGGCTGGTAAATCATTTGCATTTCTAAAATGAGGAAATTAGCAGACTTGTTATCTCTGTTTCCCTAAGTCCCCACTCATGCCCATGCCCCATTTACCAATTTATTTTAAAATAATTTAGGGTTGTAAGGGGCTGATACTATATTATTGTATATTTTATATCTTCTATATCTATTTTCAATTTGTTTTAGATTTATAGTGTTATAATAATAGAGAACAATTATTTGAAAACATATTTTATGTCTTACAAGTTTTATTTTATAGTCTAGAATCTTTTACACTAATTTTTCCTTGCCCATTCTTGATAATTTAATTATTTATCCCTTGATCTCAAATATGTCTTTGAGCAATTATTTCAAAAGATAGATTGTTTTCTAAATTACTGATACGGCTTAGCTCTGTGTCCCTACCCAAATCTCATCATGAATTGTAATCTCCATATGATTGGATCATGGGAGTGGTTTCCCCATGCTGTTCTCATGACAGGAGTGAATTCTCATGAGATCTGATGGTTTTTTTTTGTTTTTTTTTTGAGATGGAGTTTCGCTCTTGTTACCCAGGCTGGAGTGCAATGGCGCGATCTCGGCTCACTGCAACCTCCGCCTCCTGGGTTCAAGCAATTCTCCTGCCTCAGCCTCCTGAGTAGCTGGGATTACAGGCACGTGCCACCATGCCCAGCTAATTTTTTTGTATTTTTAATAGAGACGGGGTTTCACCATGTTGACCAGGATGGTCTCAATCTCTCGACCTCGTGATCCACCCGCTTTGGCCTCCCAAAGTGCTGGGATTACAGGCTTGAGCCACCGTGCCCGGCAGATCTGATGGTTTTATAAGTGTTTGACAGTTCCTTCTACACACACACTCACTCTTTCTTGCCCACTGCCATGTTAGACATGCCTGCTTCCCCTTATGCCATGAGTATTAAGTTTCCTGAGGCCTTCCTAGCCATGTGGAACTGTGAGTTAACTAAACCTCTTTTCTTTATAAATTACCCAGTCTTGGATTACTACCCAAGCAGTGTGAGAATGGACTAATACAATTACATATCTGAAAATGATTTACTTACTATGATCTTGCACACCTTGGCTGGGCTTATAATTCTTGAATCTTAAGTTCAAATTTATTTTTCTAAAAATTCTATATACAATTCCATATTGTCTTCTGTAACATGTTTTATTATGTTAATATCTAGCTAGATTATATATATATATAATTGTACTTTAGGTTCTGGGGTACACGTGCAGATCATGAAGGATTGTTGCATAGGTGCATACATGGCAATGTGTTTGCTGCCTCCATCCCCGTCATCTATAATTGGCATTTCTCCCCATATTATTCCTTCCCAATCCCCACTGTCCCTCCCCTAGTCCCCCCAAACAGACCCCAGTGTGTGATGCTCCCCTCCCTGTGTTCATGTGTTCTCACTGTTCAACACCCACATATGAGTGAGAATATGCTGTGTTTGATTTTCTGTTCTTATGTCAGTTTGCTGAGAATGACTGTTTCCAGATTCATCCATGTCTCTACAAAGGACACAGACTCATTTTTTATGGCTGCATAGTATTCCATGGTGTATTTGTGCCACATTTTCCTTGTCCAGTCTATTATTGATGGGCATTTGGGTCGATTCCAAGTCTTTGCTATTGTAAACAGTGCTGCAATGAACACACATGTGCATGTGTCTTTATAATAAAATGATTTATAATTCTCTGGGTATATACCCAATAATGGGATTGCTAGGTCAAATGGTATTTCTATTTCTAGGTCCTTGAGGAATCGCCACACTGTCTTCCACAATGGTTGAACTAATTTACACTCCCACCAACAGCGTAATAACGTTCCTACCTCTCCATATCCTCTCCAGCATCTGCTGTCCCCAGATTTTTTAATGATTGCCATTCTACCTGGAGTAAGATGGTGCCTCAATGTGGTTTTGATTTGCATTTCTCTAATGACCAGGGATGATGAGCATTTTTTCATGTTTGTTGGTCTTATCAATGTCTTCTTTTGAACAGTGTCTGTTCATGTCCTTTGCCCACTTTTGAATGATTTTGTTTGTTTTTTTTTTCTTGTAAATCTATTTTAGTTCTTTGTAGATTCTGGATATTAGCACTTTGTCAGATGGGTAGATTGCAAATTTTTTTTTTTCATTCTGTTGAGTGCCGATTCACTCTAATGATTGCTTCTTCTGCTGTACAGAAGCTCTTAAGTTTAATTAGGTCTCATTTGTCTATTTTGGCTTTTGTTTCCATTGCTTCTGGTGTTTTAGTCATCAAGTTCTTGCCTATGCCTATGTCCTGAATAGTTTTGCCTAGGTTTTCTTCTAGGGTTTTCATGGTGTTAGGTCTTATGTTTAAGTGTTTAATCCATCTGGAATTCATTTTCGCATAAGGTGTCAGGCAGGGGTCCAGTTTCTGTTTTCTGCATATGGCTAGCTAGTTATCCCAACGAAATTTATTAAACTTTCCCCATTGCTTGTTTTTGTCAGGTTTGTCAAAGATCAGATGGTTGTAGATGTGTGACAAGAACAAAGCTGGAGGCATCATGTTACCTGACTTCAAACTATACTACAAGGCTACAGTAATCAAAACAGCATGGTACTGATACCAAAACAGAGATATAGACCAATGGAACAGAACAGAGGCCTCAGTGGCAATGCCACACATCTAGCTAGACTCTTATATGACTTTTTCCTTATCCTTGAAAATATTTAAATTACAAGGAAATTTTAAATTTCCTTGTAAAATTGTTTATTTCAGAAATTTTCCTAAATTCAGTAAATCTGTGATTTATTATTCTAGGTATTCTTTAGCTCAAAAACAAACAATGAGAGTTGTCTTTTTTTAATTGATGCTTTACTTAATTGCTATGCTTTTCCTTCTGAAATTTGTATCATATGCATATTGGATCTCATGGATCTTTCCCCTGTGTTTTAGATTTTCTCTTGTAATTTTTATTTATCTAAAGATTTCGTCTGTCAATTAAATGTCTTAATATTCTACTTCACTGACTTGGGTTTCTCATGATCCAATGTATTTTTTTGCCTTTATTACAGTTTTGAATCTGACATGACTATTATTCAACTACATGAAGCCTTTATGATCCTATAGTTTTAACCCTTCATGATTATTTAGTTTGGTTTCATACAGCTTTAGTCTACTGAATATTGTTGAGATACATTTGATGTTAGCATTTTGGAAAACTCTCTTTTCTTAAGAAAAACTTTATGTCAAAGGTTGGCATTGTTTTCATTCCTTAGAACAAGCCTTCTCTTTTGAGGTATCATTTAATGTGTCTAGCCCTTTCTCTATTTGCTCACTGTAGCAAAGGGTGGTCTTAGCCTGTCTCTTTGGGGGACCTGAAATGAGTTCTGTCAGGAGGATTTAAATAATCTTCCTTTTTATCTTTAGGATTCAAAAGAGAGAATAAAGAAAAAACTTAGGTTAATTGCCAGTTCTGCCATATTGTACAACTCTAGGGTCTTCCATTCACATAGTACAAATGTGCCTCCTACAGTTGTGACTGGTGGTAGCCATGTTCATTGCAGTTTTACTTGGTTAGACTAGTGTAGTTCAGTAGAATTTTCTATGATGAGAGAAATGTTCTATATCTGTGCTGGCTGATATGGTAACCACTAATCATACATGATTATTGTGTACTTGACATGTAGCTGGTACAAATCAAGAATTTAATTTTAAATTCATTAATTTTATCAACTTAAATTTTACTTTAAACAGTCACATGTAGTAGTGGCTATTATAAAGGACAGCACAGGTCTAGAGCACTGGTTCTCACAGTGAGGTCCCCAGAGTAGCAACATTAATATCTTCTGGACACTTATTAGAAATAAAAATTCTTAGGCCTTGCCCTATAATATCTGGAGGTGGGCCCAGAAGTTATATATATATATACACATATATACACACAACACATACACACATATTTTGAGATGGAGTCTTGCTCTGTCACCCAGGTTGGAGTACAGTGGTGTGATCTCGGCTCACTGCCACCTCTGCCACCCGGATTCAAGCAATTCCCCTGCCTCAGCCTCCATAGTAGCTGGGACTACAGGAATGCACCACCATGCCCAGCTAATGTTTTGTATTTTAGTAGAGATGGGTTTCACCATGTTGGACAGGATGGTCTCAATCTCCTGACCTTGTGATCTGCTTACCTCAGCCTCTCAAAGGGCTGAGATTACAGGCTTGAGCCACTGTGCCTGTCTAGAAATCTATATTTCAACGAACTGCCCACTTGATTCTTACTAGAAATGCATATTTTTCAGCCTCACTTTAGAATACCTGAGGATGGGCCCAGCAATCTATATTTTTACAAACTCTCCACTTGATTCTTACCATAAATGCACATTCTTGGGTCCTGCTCTAGAACATTTTGGGGTGGGTCCATCAGTCTCTGTTTTAGCAGATCCCTCCACCTGATTCTGATGCACATTAAGAAATGAGAACCACTGGTCTACTGATTATGAGTTGGGAGAAGATCAGAACTAACAGCAGTCACAAGAGGGACTTTTCTTTCTGTTCCAGTGTTTCTTTTTTATATTTGAGGTGAGCTGCTAGGAGTTAACTGGGGCAGTGTCCTCATTCTTTGCTTCTCACAGTTGTCCTCATTAAGAACCAACTGTGACAATGTTCCCCTCATTGTAAGTGAGGAGTAAGCAAGTCATGATCCTTGTTTTCTAGTGGGACTGGCAGGATCCAATGGTACCTCCTCACTGCCCCCATGTATTTCTTTACTTCCTGCTTTAACCTTGTAAAGTCTTCTCTAGTTACTACCTTGGAGAGTTCTTCACGTATGGCAAATTATATATCTTCAGTCCAGTTCAGTCTTCAATCCAGTTCATTTTGTCTTCTATCTTGCAGAAACTCTTGAAATAATCGGCACGTAGATGTCGCCCAACTTTCCATACTAATACAGGTATTTTTCTTCCTTACTTTTATATCTGCTGGTCATTCGTGAGGTAACACAGAAATGAGTGAACTAGAAAAGTGAATTTGGTCTTCTGATTTTCCAAGCAATCTATATCTCTCTTAATGCCTTACCTTATATGAAGTATTAAAAGTTTTTCATATAATTCTATAGTGCTTTTACATGTATCATTTCATTTAATCCCCAAAACATTCCAGTGATATAGGTTTTATTATTCTTAGTTTATGGACAAGTAAACTGAGGCTTGCATGGTTTAAGTGAGCTATATAAGGGGAATGGGTAGAGTATCTGCTTTCCAATATGCAGAAAATGATGGCTAACATTTATTGGATCTTTATTATGGACCAAGAATTGTGTTAAGTGTTTTTTAATCTATTATCAGATTTAAAGCTTATAAAAATTTCCATTTTACAAATGATGAGCGAAACTAGAGAGGTTAAGTAACTTCTCTAATTATGCAACTGGTTAGTAAAACTGCTTATTTCCATACCCTGGTCTGTCTGACTCTAGAGGCTGTGCTCTTATTGGCTATGCTGTATTGGTTTCTTGTCCTGGAAAGTAATCAAAATGTCATGCACAGAGTAAACAGTATTACATTTCAGAGGGTTTCCTTACATTTCATCATTTATCACACAGTGGGTTATTTGATTTATTTTCCACACCACTACCAAACCTACAGTCATGGGGTTAAGGGTTAATAAAAACCCATTAATCACTGGCAATTTTAATCTTTTGCTTATTTTTTCTTATTCTGAATAGAGACTCTAAAACCATGTGAGTCCTAACTTTTATCTCCATTCATTCTTAATATTTATTGCACAACTATTGCATGCCAGTCACTAAGCAAGGTGCTGTGTTCCTGATGTTTGCTAGGTAGCAGAGCAATAGTTCCTATCAAAATGTTTGGTGAATTGCCTGGTTACTGTTAAACTCTTCTCCCAGTCTGCCTTTGTTATGAATATGATTATAGATTCACTTAAAATTTGACTAGCTCTTTAAATATCATAAGAGTATTTGGAACAAATAGGCACCTTGATTGCAACTCCAAGGAGTTCTGTGGCTTCATTGCTGCAATTTTGAAACAGAGAACTCCATCTCCAAATCAGTGACATTCAGACATGTGCATCACTATAAAGGACAAGAGTCAACTAATGATCCATACCAGTTTGACACGAACATTTCAGAGATGAAAGTACTGCTTTCAATTGTTCAAGGAATTAATTTTCCATACAATGCACCTTTCCAAAGTCATGATCAAAGGAATCCTTGCTGCAACCTGACTCATGACAAGGAGAAATAATTTTATGCCTAAATTTTTTTTTCTCCTGACTTTCTCTCTTCTCTCTCGCTACAGATATGTCAGTACTACTTCAGTTCCTCTTGTAAAATAGAATTAAAATACCTTACATTTTTGGAGCCTGCTATTGTTTACAAAAGATATTCATTTCCAATGTATAATTAAATATAATAGGATAATCT
This sequence comes from Saimiri boliviensis, assembly GCF_048565385.1. Lineage (NCBI taxonomy): Eukaryota > Metazoa > Chordata > Mammalia > Primates > Cebidae > Saimiri > Saimiri boliviensis. The sequence continues at coordinate 33,642,966 of NC_133455.1, read as the reverse complement.
ATGAGGCAGGTACTATTTCCCCCATTTTATCAATAAGAAAATAAAGATTATTTGGCTGTACATTCATTCAATTAGTCTTTCAACAAACATATGTATCACACTGAGGCACTAGAGTGATAAAAATTAATCAAACAAGGTCCATTATCTTGAGCAGCTTATAGTTGTATAACATGTAACAAGACACATTATAACACATGTTTTTAAAGAAGGTTTGTGAGCTTCAGAGGAAGACAAAATAAAATCTTTCTGGAAAAAACTGAGCCTTGGAGGACAGGTAGGACTTAGATATGCAGAAATGAGTGAGGGGCATTCCAAGCAGAGGAAGTGTGCACAAGCAAAGATATGGAGCTTGGTAACTACAAACGGCACAGGAAAACTGAATTGTTTTGTATGTATGATTGCTGAAAGAAGACATGAAGGGAGAATGGTGAAAAATAAGGTTGCAAAGGCAGGTTATAATGTTTGAGGAATATAAGTAATCTAACCAAAGTAATCAGCAGAAGTGGGACTCAAACCCAAATTTTACTCTGGGGTTGGAGCTCTTACCTTGCTGGTGCTACATTCCAAACTTCTTAACACAGTATATAGCTTAATCAACTTGGAAAAATAAGTATAGGGCTATCTCAACTTGTTTTTGAGAGCCATCTCGGTCACTCTTTCATTTAAGAACTGGGAGATGTACATTTAAAGGCAACCGATGATGAAACTCTATAGACAGCAATCTCAGTATTTGTCATATTAAAAGTAACCTTGCTTTTCTGAACATTACTAGAATTCAGAGTAGAAATACGAGTCCCCTTGAAAAAGGGGACAGGAAGCCCTAAGTGCTAAGCAATTGCTTATACCTGGATAGATCTTGTTCACTTTATTATAATTGAAAGTTGGAATCTTGGTTGAGTGAAAATCAAACTGGCTAAGTTCTCAGTTCCATCGATGTTTAAGGCATGCAATTGGTTTAGGTGCTGTGTCTTGTCACCTTGACCTCTTCTATAAGAGCCATTACACATAGTCTACCCCTTATAGTTTCTGACCCTAGGGGGTATTCACTGCCTGACTCAGAACTCTGAAAAGTTGACAATAAAGATAATGGGAATAAAATGAACCCCAACTCCAACACACACACACATGCTGGTAGTGATACAAAGAAAGGTAATAGGAAAGCACAATTCCCTTTTTTATTCTAAATTTGGAAAAAAAAAACCCACTTTCCTGTTTAATGCTATAACTGATACAAGTAGTAGAAAGATTTGGAAGCACAAACTGTAACAATATGACAGTCAAGGGCATGGACTCACTGATGATAAAAAGAAAGGAGAGTTTAAATTTCCAACTATTCTCCACTTTCATTATCATTTCTTTAGGGAACTCCATTGTTTGGAAAGCAAAATGAAATTTATACTCCTTATTAATTCATTGTGCATAAAATCAGGTATCATTGGTTGTGTTATGCAATAGCTTGCTGAATATCATTAAAATTACGTAGGACACAATTTTAATTACTTTAAAATCAGATTCCCATTGAAAACAAAATCCTGATATTATTTATAAAAATACATTCTCTAATTCTCATCTGGGAAATGGCTCCTAAATGAACAGATGATACCTTTGCAATTTGAATTTAAGACATGCTTATTTGTCACTAAGCAGCCAGTTTTGACTGTGCAGTTTTCATTTTATATCAAGCAAATACATTTTTTTAATATTCCTGTTTTAAATATTGTTTTCATGGTCACATTTATTCAGAGAAAATTATCTATGGTTTGCAGATAAAAGGCAGGCATCAATTGAGCAAATTAAGGCATTCATAATTAAATGCTTCTTGTATACAGTCTCCAACACTGCTAAAGAAAGCCATCACTCTAACATAATATTGAATATGTTAGCATAAAATTGCATTAAACAAGACCTTAAGAGTTTTTATTAATTTATTTGGGATGAAATGAGCAGATTTTTTTGGGGGGGTCACATATTTTCATGTAAATTCACCAATTCAAAAGATTTGCTCATGATTTTTAAAAGCATATTTTACATGAGTAATGCTAGGGGTACTTGATAACTGACTGAGCTGTTGTTCCATTTGAGATAAAAATATGGAGACATTTCAGATGAGAATTTTTGGCATTAAACCAAAGGATGATAAATAGTACATTTTCAAAAAAGCAATAATATTAAAACATGAAACAAACAGAGTCCCTTGATTAACAGAGATTAGAGTGAAAGTGAGGTTAGGCTCTGTGGAACTCACAAAAGGCCCCAGTTAGGTTGATCAATGGGGTTCCAAGACATAAGTTTAAAATTAGGCAACCTTGACTCTTCTTCTCTCTTACCTAGTCAGTATCTCAGCCCATCTGATTTTATCTCCTTTTCTAAAATCTAATTGTTATGCTCTTTCTCAGTATGAAATATCGGCTCAAATATCGCCTCATCAGAGACGCCTCTTCTGATGCCTAATTTAAAGTCATCGTCCTCCTAGCCCTTGTCCCACCTACCACTCACTCCCTCCTACCTCCTCTAGTCATTCCTATCTGATGTATCATCTTCCTATTTTACCTACCTGAGATTACTAATATTTGTTTTCTTGCTTATTGTCTGTCCCCTCCCTCCCACTAGAATATAAGATTTATGGAGATAAGGACATTGTCAACCATGTTAACTGTCAAATCCCTAGTGCCCAAACTCTTAACCTGGTTGTGACAAGTATTTGAAATAACACACAGTGTCCTAATTCGGGTCCTTATAATCTCTTGTCTGGGCACATGCAAAAATTCCCTAGCTGGTCTCCTTAATATCAGCCTTATCTTCCTCAAACCCACTTTTTGCACTAGAGCTGGATTGTTCTCTGTAATTCCAATCTAATGATGTCACTCTATTACATAAAGCTCTTCATTGGTTCTTCACTTTCCAAATGAATATTCCCAAACCATACAGAGTGGTGTGTAGTATCACTTTAAGTAGTTCCAAACAGAACATTTTAATTTAATAGTTTTTAAGTTTTACTTTGAGTTAAAACAAACCATCAATTAGATAGCTCATTAATGATTTTGCAGATCTTATTACTGATTAGAAAAATTAAAGCTATAATCTATTTACAGACATGAAAAAATAATGAATATTTCTTCAAATGAGTTTTGAATGTGATCAGAGACTAATCTAAAGGACAAAGCCCAGTGTCTTCTCTTCAGTTTCACAGAGTCCCTGCCTACCTTTCTGGCATAACATTCACTTCCTCTTGTCTCGCACCTTATATCTTGGCAAATTCAAATTATTTGCAGCTCCACCAATTCATCACATTCTTTATAGCCTCTCTTTTTCTAGTTCAGCTATCTCCTGTGTCTAGAATGTCTTTGATTGGCTCCTTTTTCCCTATTTACTGTCACTTGGTTAACTCTTCTCATCATATGATTGAGCTCATAAATCAGCAACTTCATGAAGCCTTTTTTTGTTTCCCCTTCCCCAGGTTTGGTTAGGTACTACTTCTTTTTTCTCCCTTAACATTCTATGAAAACATTTTGTTTATACCTACTGCATTGAAAAATAATTATTTGTGCATATCTATCCTTCAATGAAATATTCCTAAGATTAGTGATAATGTTTTCTTTAAATTAATATTCCTAGCTTCTATTATAGGACCTATTCTAAATAGGCACTCAGTTAAAATAATTAGTTAAGAGAAGGGGCCCCAACATCAATAATTATTGCTTAACTGTTCACCCATAGTACTTTCTAGTATGAGATACATTATATTTATTCTGTCAGTAAGTCAGTAGTCAGTAAACAAACACTGTATCTATGGTTACTAAATCTTAAAAAGTATGGACACTTAAAACTAGTTTGTCGAAGAGATAAATGAAAAGGTCTTAGCAACATGGCATGGTAGGACCTGTTGGCAGGGAAGAAGGATGAACCAAGATTGGAGTGAAGGAAGGATTGGGTAACAGTTGGAGGTAACAGTTGATTTTATTGATTATAAATGTTACATCTCATCAGAGATGGTACCACAGTCTATACTTACCAAATCAAAGGTGCATATGGGAATGAATCAGTGGTGCTAATAGAATATGTGTCAGTGAAACTTTCAGATATCAGATGTTATGATTTTTGTCTTTCAGTTGGAAAATTGAATCAATGATTGTCGATGCTCACATGACAACACCACAAAAGGGACCAGGGCAAACTGCTGGCAGGAGCTGTGCAGAGACCCTAATATTAGACAATTTGTTCAATAAACAGTGTTTTCTATGGACCACATGCTGTGGATTCAGATATGATTCCAGTATGATATTATTATGGTTTATAATGAGCAGAAGTGATTGCGATAAAAGAATGGAACTGTTGTCTAGTTTCAAAGCTAACCCAGGGATTACATCTTTGTCAGACATAATAGATAAGGGACATGTGACTAGAATACCCTTTTCAGAACACTTTGTTAGTTGCTTGAGAAATAACATATTAATATCCAGGCAAGAGACAATTCTGAGAAAATGATGAAGTAGGACGCACCAGAAATCCATCTCCCTACTCAGACAATAATTGTTCTAGCAGAATCTGCCTGGTATAACTATTTGGAACTCTGGAGTATACTGGAGGCTTGAAGTGTCCAGGAGAAGACTTGGACAGTAAGTTGGTTAAGTTTGGTCAATTTTAGCTCTCATCACACTAGCAGCTACCCATCCCTGCCCTTCATCCCAGTGGCAGGCAGTTGTGTAACTGTTCCTGGAGCAGCTCACACACAGCTTGCAGGACCCAGGGTGGGTACAAAGGACCCTGTCCTCCAGATGCCAGAGATCTGTGCTCTAATGGATGGCTGCTGCTTCTGATCAGGCAAGGAGGCAGCAGTCATTGTTGTTGTACCTCCTCCACTTGTTGCAAGCCCTTTCTCTTCTGACTGAAGTGACTTCTGGGAATTTAAAGTGCCAGCACCCTTTTTGTCTTTTTTTCTTCTTCTTCTTCTTTTCCCTTTTAAAAATCAGAGATTGAAGACTAGGAAATTCAAAAGCAACCACATATAGGAGCAAAATAGAAAGTTACCATGCGTGCCCAGGAGAGACTTAAGGGTCAGAAAATACCTTAAGTTTACATACCTCAGTTGGATTCTCAGGACAGCGACAGCCTACAACAATAAAACAAAACAAAACCCAGCAAACTTTGGGGGAGGGAGATAATCTGATTATCAGAGTTACCATGTTATAAGATTCAAATGTCCAATTTTCAACAACAACAACAAAAATCACAAGGCATTCAAAAAAGCAGGAAAATTTGGCTCATATAAAGGAAAAATATAAACCACCAGAAACTGTTTTGAAAAAGATCTGATGGTACATGTACCAGAAAAAGACTTTAAAATGACTGTATTCAAGAAGCTCAGAGCTAGATGAAAACATGGAAAAAGCAAAGAAAAAGATTTATGAACAAAATTGACATACCAATAAAGACACAGAAAACCTAAAACAAATTCAACAAGAAATTTTAGAGCATAAAAGTACAATAGCTGAAATGAAAAATTTATTAAAGGGCTCAAAAGCAGATGTAAACAGACAGAAGAAACAATCGGTGTATTGAATATAGGACAATGGAAATTATCAAGTCTACCAAGTCTGAGAAGCAAAAAGAAAGAAAATTGAAGAAAAGTGAGTAGAGCCTAAGGGAACTGTAGGACTTTATTGAGTGGCCCAACTTATGCATTGTGGGAGTCCCGAAAGGAGAAGAGAATATTTAAAGAAATAATAGTCAAAAACTTCCCAAAGTGTATGAAAGACATGACCATAAACCACCAAGAAGGTAAATGAACAGCAAATAGGAATCCAAAAAGAATCTCACTGAGACACATTATAACTAAACTGTCAAAAGACGAAGACTCAAAAAGAAGTTTGAAAGCAGCAAGAGAGAAGTGACTCATTGCACTATCAGTTATCAAGAGATTTCTCATTGGAAACTTTGGAGGCCTGAAGAAAGTGCGATGATATACTCAATGTTCTAAAAGAACTAAAAAGTCAACCACAAATCCTATACCTGTCAAAACTGTCCTTCAAATGAGGAAGACATTCTCAGACTAAAAATAAAATAAAGTTACCATTTTATTTTATTTAAAATAAAATAAAACAAAATAAACAAACAAACTGAGGGAGTTTGTTATCCTATACGTGCCCTGCAGGAAATGCTGAAGATTGAAATGACAGTACATTAGAAAGTAACTCAAAGCTGTATGGAGAAATAAAGATATTAGTAAAGGTAAATACTAAAAACTAGTGTTTTCATAGCTACCTTTTAGTATTTACTAAAAGCAATTGTAAAAGATAATGTTATTGTAACACTAATGTGTAACTTCACTTTTTGTTTTCTATATAATTTAAGAAAAATAAATGAATAAAGAAAATGTGGTATATACACACAATGGAATATTATTCAGTCATGAAAAGAATTGAACCCTGTCATTTGCAGCAACATGGATGAAACTGGAGGTCTTTATGTTAAGTGATATAAGCCAGACACAGAACGACAAATATCAAATGTTCTCACTTGTGTGGGAGCTAAAAAAGTTGATTTCAGGGAGGGAGAGAGTAGAATGGTGCTTACCATTGGCTGAGAAGAGATGCAGGAAGAGAGGAATAAAGAGAAACTGGTTAAGGGGTACAAAAATACGTACAGTTAGATAGAAGTTATAATGTTTGATAATTCAGTGGATAAATCATTAACAAGAATTTATTGCTTATTTCAAAATGGCTAGAAGATTTGTAATGTTCCCAAACCAATGAAAAGATAAATGTTTAAGGTGATGGATGTTCTAATTACCCTGATTTGATCAATACACACTGTATACAGGTATCAAAATATCACATGTACCCCAAAAATATGTACAACTATTATATATCAATTAAAAATGTTAAAAATAAAATTTGAAGTAAAGAATAAGTAATTTCCTTTACTTCACTAATGAGCAAAAAATTTGAACATCACATACATTTTGGGAGTTTGGATCATAATTGTTTTTAAGGAGAAAACCTATAAATTTTTTTCTTCTCCAGACCATTTGAGTGATTTTATAAAAAGCATCATTTGAAGATATGTATTAAATTTTTTCTTATAAAGCTTCAATAATCTCTTGAAGTAGTTCACACACTTCTACAATGCATTTGCTATTCCACTGATTATTATTGTACAGTGCTATTATTGACCCTCCCAATATCTCTGGATCATGCTACATCTCCCATGAGAATATTATATGTGGGATAATATTCTCCCATGTATCCAACATACAGTGGTGGGATAGGCATTAGATAACCTCTACAGACATTTGCATTCAAAAAGAGGGAAAATGTAAGTTGAGCAACAGTTACTCATTCATAGACACTCTGAAATCCAGTTGGGTATAGATTGCATTTCTTGAGTAGGGCTCTATTTTACTGAATTGGAGTTGTTCACCATTGTTCTTAGTCCTACTTTTTGGGTTCTTGTTTCCTCCCTCTGAATGATCCTTCTTTTTATATAAGAAACATTCTTAGGCCTGTTTTCTGTTCATAAAAGCTTGGAGCCCAAGGGCCTCTTTATAAATTGTATTTTCTCTGTCCCTTCTAGTTCAAGCTAGGGATGCTTCCACCAGAATAATTATTTTAAAACACTGTGCTGTTTGTGCTTATTAATTGACAATTAACACCATTAGATAAATATCATATCCGCAAATCTTTCTGACATAAGTCTTTCTCTACCTTGAGTTCCCTGTGAGACTGCTGCATGACTCTCTACAACAAGCTGGTCCAACCCACGGCACATGGGTTGCATGCTTTGAATGTGATCCAACACAAATTTGCAAAATTTCTGAAAACATTACCAGATTTTTTTTGCAATTTTTTTAAAGCTCATCAGCGTTAGTGTATTTTATGTGTGGTCCAAAGCAATTCTTTTTCTAGTGTGGCCCAGGGAAGCCAAAAGATTGGATATCACTGCTCTACAATGTCCATAGATTCTAGAACCCTCATATTTTAGTGGGGAGGAGCCTCAAGGCATGATCTTAAGGTCCTAGGTCTTTTGTCTGTCTGAAAGTTTCTATGAGTCACTATATTAGCTCTTTTGAGGACATAATAAGGAGTTTTATAAGCATACCCAGGGATTACACCTTAGACTGTAATTCCCTGATAGTGCTGTGGATTTGAACTCTTACCAGAGAAAAACTCTTACTTCCCTTATAGTGCTGTGGATTTGAACTCTTACCCAGAAACTATTTATTAATTTTAGTGTCATTTGACATCTGGAGAGACTAAAAACGAAAACCACTTTTTTAATATACAGATATTCTTGCCCCCTTTGTAATTAACAGTCCATTCTTTCATTTATCTGTTTTCTCATATTTTGTCATCTAGCAAGAAGAAGCTAGGTGGCACTTTCAATATTCTGCCTGGAAATCTTAGATCATCATTATATACATTTACTATTTTCCATGTTACTGCAAGCAACAGAATTGCCAGACATTCTGCACACTGTATTAGAAAAGTCTCCTTCTCTTCAGCTTCCAACCACATTTTCCTTACTTTCCTTTAAGCTCCCATTGACAATCTACCCAGCGCTTCTGCCAACATCTGCCTTTTTAGTCTTTCTCCAACATTTTTCATGAAGCACTTTCACTAATACTTTTTCAATACTCTTTCAGTTTCTGCCTGCTACTTGGTTCAAAAAGTAATGCCATATGTTATAGGATACTGTGATAGTAGCATTATATTTCCAGGTATTAAAATTTGTTCTTGTCTTCTGTCATTATATAAAACAGTATCTTAAAAATGCAATTTCAGTAAGACAGTGGATGGGACTGGATTCAGTGCAAAGGTTTTCTCACTCACATGTTTGGTCATTGATGCTAGCTTTCAAATGAGACTTTACTTGGGTTGTAGCCAGAAAGGTACATGTAACTTCTCTACATGGCTATTGTGCTTCTTTAAAGCACAGTAGTTGGGTTCTAAGAATGAGCTTTCCAAAGGAACCAGGCAAAATCTACACTGCCTTCTATAGTCTAGTCTTGAAGGTCACTTTTTAATAAAATTTTTATTTTAAAATTTTTGTGGGTACACAACATGTGTATATATTAATGGAGTAAAGGAAATATTGTGATACAGGCATATAATGCACAATAATCCCAGAAGGGTAAATGGCGTATCCATCATGTCAAGTATTTATCCTTTCTTTGTTTTATAAACAATCTAATTATTCTGTTTTAGTTATTTTTAAATGTACAGTAAATTATTGCTGACTATTGCCATCCTGTTGTGTTACCAAATACTACATTCGATTCATTGTATCTAACTATTTTTTTTTGTACCCATTAACCACCCCCTGCCCTCAGTATAGCCCTTCCCAGCCTCTGGTACCTATCGTTCTACTCTCTATCTTCATGAGTTCAATTGTTTCAATGTTTAGCTTTCATGAATAAGCGAGAACATGAAAAGTTTGTCTTCCTACGCCTGTCTTATTTCACTTAACATAATGTCCTCCAGTTTCATCCATGTTGATGCAAATGACAGGATCTCATTATTTTTGATGGCTGAGTAGTGTTCTATTGTGTATATGTAGGACATTTTCTTTATCCATTTGTTTGTTGGTGGACACTTAGGGTGTTTTCAAATCTTGACTATTGTGAATAGCGCTGCGATGAGCATGAGAGTGCAGATACCTCTTCAAGATACTAATTTCCTTTATTTTGGGGTATATACCTGGCTGCTTAGTGTCACTTCTGCCATAGTCACTGGACATATCATATTAAAACATAAATAGAAATCTCACCTCTCAATGGGAAAAATGTCATTATCATATTGTAAGGAAAATGTATACATGGAAACATCTTATTGTGGTCATCCAAAAATACAATCTAACACAGGCTGGGACAGCAAACATGCTAAATTCATCTCTAGTTTCAATTCTCCATATAAAGAAAAGAAATGATTTTGCGTGACTGACACTAGCTCCCAGTGTCAGCAATTTAAAAATGAAAATGAATTTGACGATGCTTCCCTGAGACTGCCAGGACAGTAAATTAAGAAGTAAACTTTTCAAGAGAAAAATTGTCTTGGCTCTAAAAGAGAAGGAATACAAACACCACCTACTCCTTATGCCAGAATGATGTAGTATGCTTACCCTATTAGATTATACTGAGTCCTTATGTAGCAGACAAAGGATGAAGTTCATTAGCTTTTTATGAATGAGAGTTGAGTTAAAGAAGCTCTGGGTGAATATTTCATCTCACTAGGAGGTTTGGGACTTAAATTTTGGGCATTAAATTACGTCCCCATATACCTGCCAAATTCAAATGCTAAAGCTCTAATTCCTAGTAGCTTAGCCCTGTGACTGTATTTGGATACAGGCCCTTTAAAGCGATGATTAAAGTAAAACGATGCTGTTATGATGGGCCCCAATGCAATATTACTGATGTCCTTATAAAAATAGGAAATTTGGACATGCTGAAAGATACTCGAGGTATGTGTGCACAGAGTCGGGGGCCACCATGTGAAGAGGAAGCAAGAGCATCTCTCTCACCTATAAGGAGAGAGACTTCAGAGGAAGCCAACCCTGCTGTAACCTTGATTTTAGGCTACCAGCCTCTAGAACTGTGAGAAAATACATTTCTATTGTTTAAGCCTCCCAGTCTGTGGTACCTTGTTATGGCAGCCCTAGTAAAAGTATACACTATTTTTAAAGTGAGGATAATAAAACCTTCTGACAACAGAATCAGACATTTATATAACATCAAATAGTACCTGCTATTTTATAGGCAGCAGATGAAGAAATCACCCTTTCTGTAATAAGATTGTGCTACATATCAGATGGTAGAAAAAGTTGAAGGCTCAACAACTACTGAGGCTCTTTAATAGTTTTGTAATGTTTTACTTCTCTGGATAAGTTATGTGATCTCTCTATAGTTCCTTAATATTTTATTAGATAAGCATTATGACCCCCTTTTGAAGTCAGCTAAGTTATGTCTATATTCCCCTTCCTTGCGGAATATCACTAGGTCCCTTCTCCCCTACCTGTCATGAGGGCTTACTTCCTAACTTAATGATCACAGAGCAGTTCTTGAAAGGAGTCTTGAGATGTCTTCAGATATAAAAGAGAACTTGTTATTTTGATGCATTAAAAAACTGAGATGTGATAGTCTCCAGATGCCGTCTGATAAGCACTCCCCCTCATCTATTCCTATCTGCCATGTAGTTCTTAGTAAGTAACAAAGTCTTATTCTAAAATGTGACTTTGTTTATTTCCCACAAGAGTATCCAATGAAAGGAAGATCAGCCCTATTTACCCTGACCAGAATTAAAAGCAAAACAAAATCACTGGATTCTTTCACAGGCCACATAAGAATTATGTAATCAAAGCTACTTTGATGCCACATAGAAAAGTGGCAGCTGGGAATCCAAGTAAATATTGATTTTACCAGCAGAAAAGGATCTGTGAAAATTAAAAAGAATATTGTTTATTACAGAGAAATATAAAATAAAATAGGAGGATCTAAAGCTATGTGTATGCATGAAATGTTGGAGATAGAACCAAAGATGCATTTGTGGGTTAGGAAAGAGTTCTTCCCTTTGCTTCTGAGGCTCACCCAGTTCTACAGAAGTCCTTGAGTCCTAGGTGTTGTTCAATAGCTTGGGAAGCAAAACTGAACCCTATGCAGTCAAGATCTGGTTCAAGATACTAATTGCTTTTGAATTGGTATGAGTCAGTCACTGGTGCTGAATCTTAAGGGAACTCGGATAAAAAGGTAAGTTCTTGATCACTGTAAAGTTGAATACACATTTTATGGGGTGGAACAGATCATTGTGAAGTATTGCCCCATAGACTATTCCTCAACAGGTCTCATCTGGTAGCCTGAACAATAGAAATTTGTCGGTCCTACTCAGTAGATAATTTGAACATGCTTTGTGATCATTCTCAGCAGATTCACTTCATTTGCGAGCAAATGATGAAAATGATAATTGACAGATATAATTCTACAATTTATGACATAAAAGATAAAACTATTCAAGAGAGGATATCAGAAATCAAGCTGTTCACCAAATTTTAATGTTCCCTTCCACAGAATAGAGCTGCTGTGTTGCTAGGAAGCAGCTGCCAATCAGGAATTACATTTCCCTAGTCCCTTCATTTAAATGGGACCATGTGACAGAGAGCTGGCCAAGAGAAGGCAGGCAGAAGTGATGCACACCACATGCCCAGGAAAACCTTTCATGCAATCTTCCACTGTCTTTCACATCTACTGGCTAGATATCGACACTGAGGCCGACTTTCGAAACCATATACTGAATATGCAATGTCTCTGAAGGAACCCCTGTGTCCAGGCCCCATCATTTGGAGTTACGAGCAAGAAAAATATTTGCTATTATGAAAAACCACCACAATTTTAGGGATGTGTCTATTGCCACAGCTGGTATTTATCGTAACTAATATGGATAGGGACATAGGAAAAAAGAAGTTCTCCAAATATATTTTATTTCCATGTGCTTTTGCATATCTTCTTCTGTACTTCCTCCCCCCTCTTTGATTCTTACTTATCCTTCAAGACCAAAGTCAGGCATCACTTCCTCCAAGAAGTCTTTGACACCTCCCCAAGCTGAGTTAAATATGGATACTGCATGAAGGATTGTAATCTTCTCTGTATGTGATCGTGTCTCAATATCTAATAACCTAACTGGTACATATTTGTTAAATTAATATGTAAATTAATAAAATAAATGGAGAAAGGGAAATACTTCAAGTAAAAAATAAAAAGTACAAGCCATCCTGAAAATATGAAAGGAAAAGTCTCTACTGGTTGTGGAAAATGCAATGGCATTAAATATTTTAAAATACCTAGTTATGACAGCATTTCTTCTCCTTCATATGACCTTGTATTAACCTAAATTATTGTACCTAAAATATAGCACATGGCACTTAGTACAAGTCTGACTCTTTCACTAGATTGTGAATTCCCTGAAGGCAAAGGTCATGGTTTTCTTTGTGTTTCTATTTTCAGGTTCCAGAACGGTGCCTGAAATGATAGGCCCTTAACACATGCCCATTCACTGACTTCTTGACTCACTGACTGGCTCCAGCTGGCCTTGAATTCCTAGACCCAGATTACTCTCCTGCCTTTGTACTTTTGTTCTTTGAGTCTTCCTCAGCACTTTCTGCCAACCCTTCTTTTCAGGCTGACATGGGTTAGGAGGTAATCTGAAAGCTTTCGCCGACAAGAAAAATTAAATGAACTATATTAGCTCTATTATAAGGAAAAGGGCTATTGAGATATAATCTATATGCTATAAAATTAATCTGTTTAAAGTATATAATTCAATGATTTTTAGTGTACTTAGAAAACTGTATAGCCACTCCCATAATCTAATTGTAAAAGATTTCCATCGTCCAAAAAAGAAACCTTGCGGCAGTCATTCCTCATTCACACTCTTCCTACCTCAGTCCTAGGCAACCACCAATCCAGTATCTCTTTCTATAGATTTCCCTATTCTAGACACTTCATATAAATGGAAGCATGCAATCTGTAGGGTGGGGGGGGGGGGTGACGGGGAGGTTGTAGAAGTTTTATCTTTTGACAAATGCTGATTATCCTTGTAAAGTGCAGTTGGATATTATGAAATATGTTCTTAAAATGAACAAACACAGGAATAAGATGGGGGTTTTCTGCAACTGCCTAAATTGTTGAGAAATAATAATTAGGGGTGGGGCATGATGGCTCATGCCTGCAATCCCAGCACTTTGGGAGGCTGTGGCGGGTGAATTACTTGAACCCAGGAGTTCAAGACCAGCCTAGACAACATGGTGAAACCCCATCTCTGCAAAAAGTTAGCTGAGCATGTGGTGCATGCCTGTAGTCCCAGCTACCTGGGAGGCCGAGGTCAGAGGATCAACTGAGCCTGGGAGGTTGAGGGTTCAGTGAGTTGTGATCACACCACTGCACTCCAGCCTGGGTGACAGGAGTAAGACCCTGTCTCAAAAAAAAAAAAAAAAAAAAAAAGTAAAGAAATAATAATTAAAGGAACCAGCAGCTCAAATTGTGTTACCAACAACTCTAATAATTGATATTTTATCCAAATATCAAAAAACTCAGTACATTTTTTTGCAGACAAATTTTGCAAAATCTTATAACAAGCACTAACATCAAGGAATGCTAGTGAGTAGATATGCAGCTATCTGGTTTGGCAGGGCCTGGCAGTGCTCACCCCATACATGTCTTCTCCTTGTCTTCCTGGATACATAATCTGACTCTCTTCCTCATCTGTCCTTTACAGGTAGGTGACCATATTACTCAGTTCTGGGCAATGGAATATGAGAACAATTTGTGTAAGAACAAGTTACATATTTTACCTCTGGGTTGCGATGGCAGATTTTATGTCAACTTGATGGGAACACAAAGTGGTCTGGTCTTTGGCCAAACATTATTCTAGGTGCATCTGTGAGAGTGTTTCTGGATGGGATTAATATTTGAACTGGTAGACTGAGTAAAGTAGACTGCCCTCTCTAATGTGGGTAAGGCAATCAGTTGAAGAATAACTAGAAGAAAAAGGCTGAGTAAAAAGGAATTCCCACTGCCTGACTGCATTTGTTTTCTTTTCTGCTTTCAGAGTTGAATGGAAACATCAGCTTTTCTGGGTCTCCAGCTTGCTGACTGCAGATCTTAGGATATGTCAGCCTCTGTAATGGCATGAGGTAATTCCTTATAATCAATCTCTCTCTCTCTCTCACCTACATTTTCTCTCTCTCTGTCTCTGTCCGTCTCTCTGTCTCTCTATTGGTTCTGTTTCTCTTGACTAACACATGGGCCCAAACCCTTGCTCTCTTCTCTCACCTACTGAATGGATAGAGAAGATTCTATGAATCTAGGAAAAGGTAGAGCCAAAACGGTAGGCATCTGGGACCCTGAATAAAGCATGAGAAGAGTGTTGCCTGGTCTTCCTTCATTGTGCTGCAATATGAATGAGAAATAAACACTTACTGTGCTGATCCACTCACCGTATGGGGTTTATGTATTACGGTAGCTAATGGTATTTACTATAGCACATATTACATGCTAGATATTTATGAAACTGAAGGACAATTCAATTCACTGAAGTAAAAATGTAACTAAAAGTTAACTGTTTCAGTGGAATGAATACCTCTTTGCTTGTGAATTTTCAAAATTAAAAGAGGAAAGTCTGAGTCATGAACTGATAGTAGAGGAGTGCTTTACCATGGCCAGTGTTCTGGCTCACATGAAGGCATGGAGCTAGCCCAAGTAGCTGAATTCAGTGGCAATGTTCAGACCTGACTCATCCAGTCTGGCTCTTCTTAAGAGACAAAGAACAAATCTTGTCTGTTGGTGGGTACTTCCAAAACAATTAGCAAGCACAAGCATACTTTTATTATTTTTTCTGGCTCTACAAATGCCTGCAACTAGTATATAAAACTTCGTGACCATGAACAAATAAAAGAACTTCTCAGAAGTAGGAAACATTTTACCAGGAAGCAATTTCCTTAATAGAGAAGTAGAATTGTATACTAGGAGGGACATGGGCTTTGAAAGTAGGCAATTTCCTTAATAGAGAAGTAGAATTGTATACTAGGAGGGACATGGGCTTTGAAAGTAGGCTGTCATAGGTTTAATTCATTCATCAATTTTAATTCATTCATCAGTTAAACAAGTGTTTATTGAGAACCTACTAATTAAATTGAACCATAGGATGCTGATACTCAACTTTATTTGAACTACAAAAATAATGGTTTCATATGGTTCAATCTAATATATACTAGATACTGCTGTATGTGCTGGGCCTTCAGTAAGAACACAACAAAGTTCTTGTCCTCATGGAGATTACCTTTTACTGGTGATAGATCAAAAGAAAACAAGTCAAATATATAGTATGTGAAGTAATAATAAACACAATGAAGAAAAATATAGAAGGTAAAGAGGATGGGTGTGTTGTGAGGGGAGGAAGTTGCTACTTTATGGTAGTCAGGAAAGCATCTTTGATAAAGCAGTGTTTGAGTAGAGAACTGCAGGAAGTGCAGAAGTAAGCCATTTGGCTACCTGCCTAGAATGCAGAGGAAATGGCAGGTACAAAGTCCCGGATGTATGACTATACTTGGTATGTTCAAGAACAGCAATACCAGTGTGGCTGGAGCAAAATGGGCAAAGGAGAGAGAGTAAAGGATGAGATCAGCAAGGCATAGGAGCAGCTCATGTAAACCTTGCCTTGCTTTTATAGGAATTCTGGTTTTCATTGATTTACAAGACGGAAAACCTTGGAGGATTTTGGGAAGAGATGTGATATGTGTTTTCAAAAGATTACTCTGGCTACTCTAGTGCAAATAGATTGTAAGGAAGAGAAGGTGGAAGGAAGCAGGCCATTTAAAAGGCTATTCCCCTAATCCAGGCAGGAAAAGACTATGGTTTGTCTAGGATATTAGGTATGCAGCTAGTGAGACATGGTTAGAGTTTGTTATATGTAACAAGATTTGCTGATGTATCGGATGTGGCACATAAAAAAAGGTGCTAAAAATGTTCTGAGCAAGTGAAAAGGATGGAGTTTTCATTAACTGACATGGGGAAAACTGAACAAGGAACAGGTTTTATGGCTGTGAGAATTTCGAGTTTCATTTTAGACATTTAAAGGTTGAAATGCCTACTAGACATTAAAATGGAGATGTCAAGTAGTCAAGTAGGCAGCCGAATACAAAAGTTGCAGAGAGACCCAGGTTAGGGATATAAAGTTTGGAGTTATCAGCATGAATAAGATAACTATTGAGGTTAATTGACAGAGAAAGAGAAGAAAGAAATAGAGAAGACAATCAAGAACTAACCCTGGAGCATTCTGGTGTTCAGAGGTCAAAGAAAAAAAAAAATAAAAGGGAGCAGCTGGGGATGTCAGAGGAGAACCACAGTGTCTGGAATGCAAGTCTTTATTCCTATGAGACTCCTCCAAGTTTCGGTTTCCATAAGTGAAAAATGCAGAAAATAATTCCTAGGTTAGAGGATTTCCAAAGGCTGAAAAAAGGTAATAAATATGGGAAAGTATACATAAAACCTAGCTTGTCCTTAATAAATATTATTCCTGACTGTTGGTGAAATTCTGGGTAGATGCTGGATTTTTCATGCTTCCTTGTATTTTTTGGCTTCTCAATAAAGTCCTCAAAAAAGAACCCTATAGTCCGAGAGTGTTGGCTATGGAAGTAAGAGCCTCATTATTTTTCAGTTATTAGTTATACATTTTTCAGTCATAGAGCTCACTGTTTTCAGATATTCATCTTTAATGTTTGCTCTCTTCCTGTGTTTTGTGAGGAGTCAGATTTAAAAGAGTGATCACTAATGGGAAGCTGGGAAAATGGAGGGAGGATGAGTTCTTTATCACCTGGCAGGAGTGTACCATGACTTCAACATTTAACTGCTTATCAAATAATTTAATTTCAGAGGATGTGTTTCAGTGCTGTGAAAGAACTATCTGTATATAAATAGCTGGGTTAAGTAGACCTTTCACTGCAGCTGTTAAAACCTATTGTTGTAGCTACACACCTTGTAGTGATTCAAGATCATTTGTCTTTGATGAAAGTCTACGCTTTCTTTGATGCAAATGTGGGTTCTTTTAGTTCTGAATATAAAATAAGCTTTACTTAGGAAGATTAAAGAAAATATTTGCTGAATAAACCAGTGGTAGCTGAAATAATACTCTGCCACAATCTCTTGCTTTTATTTCATTTCTCTGCTTTCAACATGTACCACTGAATACTTATTGAAAGAATGAAGGAAAAAACTAAACAAATGGATAAATTCATATTTGAATTTTTTTTTGTTTTTTTTTAAGAAGACTCTTTCTAAATAATTCTAAATAAGTTCTGGGTTACCCTGAGGTCTATCTTTTACAACAAGAATCTTGAAGTAGAAATGCTTTTTCATAAAAAAGAGACAAATCCCAGAGTAACACCAAAACTTAGCTAGTAAAGTAGTATGCAATCTGTAGGGAATGGCAGGAGAGCCTCTGATCCTAGCATCATGCCAAGCAGATTATTTTTCAAGTTCTTATCCCTCCCCCTCTTCCCCACCCCGGCCCAGCTGGATTTAAACTGTGTACAGCAGAGCCTCTTCGTAAGAAAGAACTGGGAAGCAGTGCAGAGAGAAGGAAGATTTGAGTACATTACCCTATGGCTAGAACTTGTGTGCTCAAAGGAGAGAAACAAAACAGGCTATTGGTAAGATGGACAATAAAATGAGCTGCATTGGGTGAATTGTCACCTAGATTATAACAGTGCTTTACAAATAATATTCCAAATGATAAGTCCATGAAATTATCCAAATCTAAGTTTTAACAATCCAGAAAGCCATTCATTTTAGTTAAGATCTTATTTTCCCAAATATCTTTCCTTCCATTTCTACTCTGCCACCTTAGTCCAAACCAGTGTTTTTTTTTTTTTTTTTTTCTTGCCAGGACTATGAGAAAAGCCTTTTGACCAGTCTCTTCATTGCCTCTACTGCTCTTCTGTAATCCATTCTCCACATAGCACTTGGAATAATCCTACTAAAATGTAAATCAAATCAAATCATTTCTCTACTTAAAATCTTCCAATGGCTCCCCATAGTACTTAGAACAAAGTCCAAGCTCCTCCCTGTGATCTTGAAGGTTCTGTGTGGTCCAGCCCCTCCCTGCCCCTCTTACATCATACTGAGTCATTCCTTCACTATTCTCCAGCTACACTGACATCCTTTTAATACATATGGTGCTTGTGTATGTTTGTACATATCTGTATAGTGTATACACGTATAACTATTTTTATTAGTATATAATTGGCATACAATAAACAAAATACACTTAAAGTATATAATTTAATGTTTTGACATTTAGATATATGCATGAAAATATAACCACAATCAACAAAATGGCTTTATCTATCATCCAAAAATTTCCTTTTTCCCTTTTGTAATTTCTCACTCATGTCCCTCATTATCTTCTCATCTACCAGGCAACAAACAATATGCTTTCTGTCACTATAGGTAAGTTTAGCTTCTCTAGAATTTTATCTAAATGAAATTGTATAGCATATATTCTTTTTTTTTTTGTCTAGCTACCTTTACTCAGCATAGTTATTTTGATATTTAACCATTTTGTTTATATTGATAGTTCATTCCTTTTTATTGCCAAATAGTATTTCACTGTATGGCTAGAGCATAATTTATTTATCCATCACCTATTGATTAACATTTGGTTTGCTGCCAGGTTTCATCTATCAGAAATGAAGCTGCTATGAACATTTGTATAAAACTCTTTGTATGGCTGTATGTTTTCATTTCTCTTCAATAAATATGTAGGTGTAAATGACTGAATCTACAGAAGGTGGAGGAATATGACTGAACAGAACTTTCCAGCAATTGTTGTCCCTGCAGAATGCCAAATTGAACAAGTATCCACATAAGAGAACACCTTCGTAAAAACCAAAAACCAGGTGAGTTATCATAGTACCTGGTTTTAACATCATACCAGTGAAAGAAACACTGAAAAGGTTTGAAAGGTGTCTTGAATTGTTGACACCACCTCTCCCTGGCAGTGACTATGTGGCATGGAGAGAGAACCCATGTGCTTGGGAGAGGAAAAGAGCAGTAATGGTGGGACTTTGCACTGAAATTCAGTGCTGTGCTGTCATAGCAGGGAGTAACATAGGACAGAATTCAGCTGGCACCCAGAGAGTGAGCATTTAGACCAGCCTTAGCCAGAGGGGAATCACCCAGCACCACTGTCAGAATCTGATTTCTGACAAGCCCAATAACATAAGCTAAAGCATTCTGGGGTAAATAAACTTGAAAGATGGTCTAGGTCACAAGGATTGCAATTCCTTGCCAAGTCCTGATGCTGTTCTAGGCTCAAAACCAGTGAATTTGGGGTGCATGTAGCTAGTGAGATACCAGCCAAGGAGCAAGGGAATTCTTGTGGCACCCCTCACCCAACCCAAGGCAGCACAGCTTGCAGCTCCAAGAGACACACCTTCCTTCTGCTTGAGAAGAAGAGAGGGGAGAGTAAAGCGAACTTTGTCTTTCAACTTGGATACTAGCTAAGCCACAGTAGGACAGGGCACCAGGGAGAGTCTGACAGCCCTCACTCCAGGCTCTAGCTCGTGGATAAAATTCCTCAATATATCCTGAGCCAGAAGATAACTGGCTTCCTTGAAGAGAAGGACCTGTTCCTGACAGAATTCATCACCTGTCAGCTAGATAGGCCTTGGGCCTTGAATAAACATCAGCAATACCCAGGCAGTATTCACCATAGGCCTTGGGTAAGACCTAGGGCCATATTGGCTTTATGTGTGACTCAGAGCATTACCAGCAGTTGTGGCCATGAGGAAACAATCCTGTTTGAGGAAAGGAGACAGAAGAGTAAAGAGGACTTTATTTTGTAGCTTGGGTATCAGCTTAGCCATGGCGGAGTGGAGCATCAAGCAGATTCCAAGGGTCCTCAGTTCCAGGCCTTGGTTCTTAGATGGCATTTCTGGATCTATCCTGAGCCAGAGTGAAGACCACTGTTCCAAAGTGAGAGACCCAGGCTGGCAGCCTTCACCACAAGCTGACTGAAGAGTCCTTGGGCCTTGAGTGAACATCAGCAGTACCCAGGAAATATTTGCTATGAGCCTAGAACTATGGTGGCTAGAAGAGAGAAACTTCTTCCGCATAGAGGAAAGAATGGGAAGAATGTTTTCTTGTGGCATGGGTGCCAGCTCAGCCACAGTAGAATAGAGTACCAAGTAGATTCTTAAGTTTTCTGACTCCAGACATGGGTTCCCAAATGGCATTTCTTGTCCCACATAGGATCAGGGGGAGCTCACCACTCTAAAGGGAAGGGCATAAACCTGGCTACATTTGCTGCCTGATGACTGAAGAGCCTTTGGGTCTTGAGTGAGCATCAGTGGTGGCCAGGTAGTGGACACTTCAGGATGTCGGCAAGACCCAGTGTTGTGCTGGCTTCAGGTCTGACACAGTGCAGTCCCAGTGATGGTGGCCATGGGGTGCTTGTATCACCCCTCTGACAGGTCCAGGCAACCAGCATGCAGAGAGAGACTCCATTTGTTTGGAAGAAAGTGAGAGAAGAGAACAATCTCTGACTAGTAATCCAAGGCATTCCCCTGGATCTTATCTAAGATCTGGAAGATGGCACCTCTACAAGTTTGCAACAGTCACAGTGTTACTGAGCATGGAGTGCCCCCTAACCCAGACACAGCAACAGTGACTAAAGATTTAGATCATAACACGTAAATACTTGGAAAGCCTTCCCAAGAAGGATGGGTACAAATAAGCTGAGACTACAAAGACTCTAATAAATACCTAAATCTTCAACACACAAAAATAAATGAACATGCACTAGCATTAAGACCATTCAGGAAAACATGACCTCACAAGACAAACTAAATAAGGCACCAGTGACCAATCCTGAATAACAGACAGGTGACCTTTTAGAGAATTCAAAATAACTGTTTTTTTAAACAAAATTTAAGACAACACAGAGAAGGAATTCAGAATCTTATCAGATAAATTTAACAAAGAGATTGAAATAATTTTTAAAAATCAAGCAGAAATTCTGGAGCTGAAAAACAACTGATGTACTGGAGAATGCATCAGCATCTTGCAACAGCAGAATTGATCAAACAGAAGAAAGAATTACTGAGCTTGAAGACAGGCTATTTGAACATACAGAGTCATAGAAGACAAAAAGAAAAAAGAATAAGAAAGAATAAAAGAGTGCCTATAAGATCGAGAAACTGGCTTCAAAATAGCAAATCTAAGAGTTCTTAACCTTTAAGACGAGGTAAAGAGAGAGTTCAGGGTTGAAAGTTTATTGAAAGGGAGAGTAAGAGAATTTCCCAAACCTAAAGAAAGAAATCAATATGCAAGAACAAGAAGGTTCTAGAACACCAAGCAGATTTAACCCAAAAAAGACTACCTTAAGCCTTTTAATTCTCAAACTCCCAAAGGTCAAGGATAAAGAAAGAAACCTAAGAGCAGCAAGAAAGAAACAAACCAACATACAAAGAAACGTCAAAATGTCTGGCAGCAGAATTCTCAGTGGAAACCTTCCAGGCCAGGAGAGAGTGGCATGATAGACTTAAAGGGATGACAGAAAATGCTTTTACCCTAGAATACTATAGGTGAAAATATCCTTCAAACATGAAAGAAAAATAAAGATCTTCCCAGGCAAACAAAAGCTGAAAGATTTAATCAACATCAGATCCATCCTACCAGAAATGCTAAGGAGAGTTCTTCAATCTGAAAGAAAAGGACATTAGTGGCAATAAGAAAACATCTGAAGGTACAAAACTCACTGGTCATAATAAGTAAACAGACAAACACAAATATTATAATACTGTAAGAGTGGTGTTTAAAGCACCCATATCTTGAGTAGGAAGATGGAAAAATTAACCAATCAAAAATAATAATGGAGTGATAAAGTTAAGTATAGAGTTACTAGTTTTCCCTTTGCTTGTTTATTAATGTATTTGTTTTTGCAATCAGTGTTAAGTTTTCATGAGTTTAATATAATGGGTCTTAAAATGTTATTTGCAAGTCCCCTAATAATCCCAAATCATTAAAAAAAATCCTACAACAGGTACAAAAAAATCAAGAAATTAAAATAAATCACCTGAGAAAACCACCTTCACTAAATAGACAAAGCGAGGAGAAAAGGAAGAAAAGAAGACCACAAAACAACCAGAAAACAAATAACAAAATGTTAGTGGTAAGTCATTACTTATCAATAACATTGAATGTAAATAGACTGAACTCTCTAATGAAAAGACATAGAGTGGCTGAATGGATTAAAAAACAAGACCCATTGATATGTTGTCTACAAAAAACACACTTTATCTATTAAAAATTCACAGAGACTGAAAATAAAAAGATATAAAAGACATTCCATGAATATGGAAACCAAAAAAGGGCAGGAAGAGCTATACTTATATGAGATAAAATAAATTTCAAGATAAAAACTACAAAAAAGTTAAGAAGGTTATTATATAACGATAAAGGTGTCAATTCAGTAAAAGAATATAGCAATTGTAAATATATATGCTCCCAACACTGGAGGACCAGATATGTAAAGCAAATATTATCAGAGCTAAAGACAGAGACAGATCTCAATACAATAATAGCTGGAGACATCAATGCCCCACTTTCAACATTGGACAGATCATCTAGACAGAAAAATTGCCAAAAAAACATACTTAATCTGCAGAACAAATGGACCTAATAGATATGTACAAAACATTTCATCCAATGGCTGCAGAATACACAATCTTCTCCTCAGCAGATGGATCATTCTCAAGTATAGATGATATGTTAGGTCATAAAAGAAGTCTTAAAGAGGCCAGGTGTGGTGCTCATTCCTGTAATCCCAGCGCTTTGGGAGGCCGAAGTGGGTGGATCCTGAAGTCAGAAGTTCAAGACCAGCCTGGCCAACATGATGAAATTCCATCCCTACTAAAAATACAAAAAAATTACCTGGGCATGGTGATATGTGCCTGCAATCCCAGCTACTCAGGAAGCTGAGGCAGGAGAATTGCTTGAACCAGGACCAGGGAGGCAGAGGTTGCAGTCATGCCACTGCACTCCAACCTGGGCTACAGAGTAAGACTCCATCTCAAAAAAAAGAAGCCTTAGAGAATTAAAAAATAAATACCGTATGTTCTCACTCATAGCTGGGTGTTGAACAATGAGAACATGTGGACTCAGGGAGAGGAGCATCACACACTGGGTGCAGCTGGCGGGGGTTGGGGGGAGGGGAGAGACAGTGGGGAATGGGGAGGGAGGGGAAGATGGGGAGGGATAACATGGGGAGAAATGCCGGATACAGTATGCACCAAAAGTAAAAAAATAAACTTTAAAAAAGTATTGAGTCGTATTAAGTCTCTTCTCTGACCACAATGGAATAAAACTAGAAATCAATAACAAAAAGAAGGTTAGAGACTATACAAACACACGGAAATTAAACAATATGCTTCTAATGACCAGTAAATTAATAAAAATATTAAAATAAAAATTTCAAAAATTCTTGAAACAAATGCAAATGAAAACACAACATATCAAAATCTATGGGTTATATTAAAAGCAGTACTAGAGAAAAGTTTCTAGTAATAAGCTCCTACGTCAAAAAAGTAGAAAAAATTCATATAAACTACTTAATTATGCATCTTAAAGAACTAGAAAATCTAGAACTAAACAAACACAAAATTAGTAGAAGAAAAGCAATAATAAAGATTAAAGCAGAAATAAAATAGAAACAGAAAAGAATAATACAAAAGATCTGTGAAATGAAAAGCTAGTTTTTTAAAAAGATAAATGAAAAATGGAAACTTTTAGCCAGATTAAGAAAAAAGGTGAAAAGGCCTAAATAAATACAATCAGAGATGAAAAAGAAGACATTACAACTGATACTCCAGAAATTCAAATGACTGTTAGAGAATTATATGAGCAACTCTATAACAATAAATTGGAAAATCTAGAAGGAATAGATAAATGATTACATATATGCAACCTACCAAGATTGGAGTGTGAAGAAATCCAAAATCTGAATAGACCAGTAAGAAGTAATTAGATCAAAGCCATATTTAAAAATCTCCCAGCAAAGAAAAGGCATGGACCTGATGGCTTCACTGCTAAACTCTACCAAACATTTACAGAAGAACTATACCAATCCTACTCAAACAATTCTGAAAAATATGAGAAACTACCTCTAAATTCATTCTGTGAAGCCAGTATTAAGCTGATATTGTAACCAGACAAAGACACATTACAAAAAGAAAACCACAGGCCATCATCCCTGATGAACATTGATACCATTGATATAAAAGTTCTCAACAAAATAAGAGCAATCCAAATTCAGTAAAACATTTAAAAGATCATTCATCATGATTCAGTTGGATTTATCCCTGGGATGCAATGATGGTTCAACAGGTACAAGTGAATCAATGTGACATATCATATCCACAGAAGTAAGAAAAACATTTAATCACTTCCACTGATGTTGAAAAAGCATTTCATAAAATTCAACATCCCTTCATAATAAAAACTCTCAAAAAACTGGAGCTAGAAGAAGCATACTTTAACATAATAAAAGCCATATATGACAGACTCACAGCTAGTATCATACTTAATAAGGCAAAACTGAAAGCCCTTCAGTTTTAAAGATCTGGAACAAGACAAGAATGTCCTCTTTCACCATTGTTATTCCACTAGTACTGGAAGTCCTAGCTAGAGTAATCAGACAAGAGAAGTAAATAAAAGGCATTCAAATGGGAAAGGAAGAAGTCAATTTATACTTGTTTACAGATGGCAAAATCTTATATGTGGAAAACCCTAAACAAATTCAGTAAAGTAGAAGAATACAAAACCAACATACATTAATCAGTAGCATTTCTATATTCCAACAGCAAACAATATGAAAAAGAAATCAAATCCCATTTCCAATAGTTATGAATAAAATAAAATACTTAGGAATAAACCTAAAGAAGTGAAAGATCTCACAATAAAAACTATAAAACACTGATGTAAGAACTCGAAAAGGACACACACACAAAAGAAAAATATTCCACGTTCATGGATTTGAAGAATCAATATTGTTATAATAAAATGTTCATACTACCTAAAGCAATGTGCAGATTCAATGCAATCCCTATAAAATATCAATAACATTCTTTGCAGAAATAGAAAAAAAAATTCCTAAAACTATATGGAACCACAAAAGACCCAGACTAGCCAAAGCCACACAGAGCAAAATAAACAAAACTGGAGGAACCACATTACCAGACTTCAAATTATACTACAGAGCTATTATAACAAAAACAACATGGTTCTAGCATAAAAACAGGAACATAGATCAATGGAATACAACAGAAAACCCAGAAATAAATTCATACATGTACAAAAAACTCATTTTTGACAAAGGTGTCAAGTAGACACATCGGGGAAAGGACAATCTCTTCAATAAATGGTGCTGGGAAAACTGGATATCTTTATGGAGAACAAAACTAGAACCTATTTCTCACCATATAAAAAATCAAATCAAAATAGTTTAAAGAGTTAAATCTAAGATTTCAAACTGTGAAACTACTAAAAGAAAATGGGAAACTCTCCAGGACATTGGACTGGGTAAAGGTTTCTTGAGTAAGGTTTCTTTACTCCATGCGCACAGCCCCGCAAAGTTAAAATGGACAAATGGAATCACATCAAGTTAAAAAGCTTCTGCAAAGCAATGGAAACAATCAACAAAGTGAAGAGTCATCCTACAAAATGTGATAAAATATTTTCAAACTATTTGTCTGACAAGGGATTGATAACCAAAATATATAAGAAACTAAAATAACTCTATAGGAAAAAATTCTAATGCTCTGATTTAAAAATGTGCAAAATATCTGAATACACACTTATCAAAAGAAGACATACAAACAGCAAGCAAGTATATGAAAAGGTACTCAACAACATTAATCATCAGAGAAATGCAAATCAAAACTACAATGAGATATTATCTCCTCCTACTTTAAATGTTTATCCAAAAATACAAGTAATAGTGAATTCTAGCAAGGATGTGGAGACAAGGGAACCCTCGTAAACTGTTTGTAGGCATGCAAATTTGTACAAGACTATAGATAAAAATATGTTGGTTCCTCAAAAACTAAAAATAGAACCACCATATGTTCCAGCAATCCCAGTCCTAATTATATACTCAAATGAAATGAAATAGGTATATAGAAAAGATATCTGCACTCCTACATTTATTGCAGTGCTGATTACAATAACCAAAATTTGGAAGCAACCTATTGTCCTTCAATAGATGAATAGATAAAGAAAACGTGGTATATATACATAATGGAGTACTATTCAGCCATAAAAAAGAATGAGGTCTTGTCATTTGCAACAACATGGATGGAACTGGTGGACATTATGTTAAATGAAATAAGCCAGGCACAGAAAGATTAACTTCACATGTTCTTACTTATTTGTGGGAGCTAAAAATTAGAACAATTGAATTCATGGAGATAGAGAACAGAATGATGATTACCAGAGGCTGGGAAGGGTAGTGAGGGCAGGAGGAGAAATGGAAATGGTTAATGGGTATGAAAATGTAGTTAGAAACAATGATTAAGATTTAGTAATTGAAACCATAACAGGGTGACTACAGTTAACAATAAATTATTGTACATTTTTTGATTTTTTGGAGATGGAGTTTTCCTCTTGTTGCCCAGGCTGGAATACAATGGTGCGATCTCAATTCACCGCAACCTTAGCCTCCCAGGTTCAAGCAATTCTCCTGCCTCAGCCTCCTGGGTAGCTGGGATTACAGGCATGTGCCATCATACCCAGCTAATTTTGTATTTTTAGTAGTTGGTCAGGCTGGTCTTGAACTCCTGAGCTCAGGTGATCCACCTGCCTTGGCCTCCCAAAGAATTATCGCACACTTTAAAATAACTAAAAGAATATAATTACAATGTTCCTAAAACAAAGAAATGATAATGCTTGAGGGGTGAGGCAGCCCATTTACCATGATACGATAATTATACATTGCATGCCTGGCTCAAAATACCTCATCTACCCATAAATATGTACATTTTCTATGTACCCATAAAAAAATTGCCTGAGTCATGTGGTACGTAGATGTTGAACATTTTAAAATATTGCCAAACTGTTTTCCAAAATGATTAAACCATTTTATATTCCCGCCAGCAATGTATGAGAGTTCCAGTTGCTCCACATCCTTACTAACACTTGGTATGATCAGTTGTTAATTTTAAATTTTGTAACAGGTATGTATTAGTTCAATGGCTAATGATATGAAGTATTTTTTCATATGCTGATTTGTCATCTAAATATCTGCATATCTTCTATGAATAGGTGTCTATTAAATCTTTTGCTCATTTAAAGAAATTTTGTCATTTGTTTCCTTATTCCTGGATTTGACAGTTCTTTATATTTTCTATATTAAGTCCTTTATGAGATATGATAATTGGAAATATATTCTCCTAGGCAGTGGTTTGTCATCACTATCTTTGGAATATTTCTCAGAAAGATGAAGCTCTTAATTTTGGTTAAGTTCAACTTAACAAATTTTTCTTTTATGGATTATACTTTCAGTGTCATATTTTTAAAGTTTTATTTTAAGTTCAGGGGTACATGTTCAGGTTTGTTATATAGATATACTTGTGTCATGGGGGTTTGTTGTACAGATTATTTCGTCACCTAGATATTAAGCCTAATGCCTATTAGTTATTTTTCCTGGTCATCTCCTTCCTCCCATCCTCCACTCTCCAGAAGACCCCAGTGTGTGCTGTTACCCTGTACATACAGTATATTCTCATCATTTAGCTTCCACTTATAAGTGAGTAAATGTGGTATTCAGTTTTCTATTCCTGTCATTTTTAAGAAATCTTTGCCTAACCCAAAGTCACAGTGTTTCCCTTATGTTTCCTGCTAGCAATTTTAGAGTTTTAGGCTTTACTTTTATCATTGTAAAATATTTAATTTTTAATATGGTATATGGCATGGATTAGGGCTTTTTAATCTTTTTTTTTTTATAAATTATATCCAATTTTTCAAGAAAATTTATGGAAAAGACTTTATTCATTGAGTTAAACCTTTGTTAAAAATCAATTAACCATATAAATGTGGATCTGTTTCTGGGCTCTGTATTTTTCATTGATCTATTAATCTTTATGCTGATATCACAGTCTTAAATATGATGACTTTATACAAGGCGTCTTGAAGTCAGTTGGTGTGTCTTACAGCTTTAACTTTCTTCAAAGTTGTTTTTAAATTACTCTGCATTTCCATATGAATGTGAGGATCAGTTTGCTAATTTCTACAAAAGCCTACTGGGATTTTGATTGAGTTGGCATCTTTTCTGGTCTTTTAAAATTAACAGCTTATCATCACTTTAAGACTTTTGTATTTTGTTCATTGGTTCATTTATTTTCTTTTCTCTTTACAGGAATCTTTCAATGGCTGGCTCCTTTGTGCCATTCGGATTTCAGCTCAAAAGTAACATCTTCAGAGATTTTTTTTCTTGATTACCCAATTTAAATTTATATCTCTCATCTCTCTATATCATAGCATTGTTTTGTTGACTTAACAGCATTAATTATCATCTGAAATTAATCTTGCCTATTTGTTTATTTTGTTGCTTATTATCTGTCTAGCCAACTAGAATGTAAATGAAAAGAGAGTAGAGTCCTTGCCTGTCTTATTCAGTTTGTATCCCTGAAGCCAAAACGTGCCTTTGATAAGCAGATACTAAATATTTGTCAAATGATTGACTATTTGACAAATGTGCCTTTAAGTAAAGATTCAACTAGTATGAAAATATATACTATTAACTGGAATATGTTAACTTATTTATGAAATGACTTCTTTGGGAAGAGTGGGGACTTGATTGTTACTTAAAGCTGTAGTTCTTTTGAAGATTATGAATTGTGTTGGGCTAGATTATGGCATTTCAGAATCACAGATTTTTGGTTTTTAAATCAAACATCTCAATTTAGCTCCTTAGCTTTGTTAGCAGAATTTAAATAGATCTCACATTACAGTTATTCCTGATGACTTCAGAAATGTTAATATTCTAGAACAAATAAAATCTTTCCCCAAACATTGCACAAATAAGCAGAAAGGTTCAGGTCCATGAAAAATTATGGGTGTTTCCTAAGTAATATCTAATTAAAATATATACTAGTCATAATTTTGACACACAGAGGCTGCAATTAAAACATATTTTATTATTGTCCTTGGTTGCTTAAAGTAGCAAACAATGAAATCAATTTCTTGAGCCCTATCCATGTTGCAAATGTATGAATAAGATTTTATCCTTAATGAGATCATACAACACAGATATAAAACCTAAGGCTGTCTCGAAATGTTTTGTAGTAGTATAAACATATAATTTTCTTCATTGAGCTATTTCCCTGACTGAGAACCTTCATTCATTGAACCCACAAAATTTGTGTTGAGCACCAGCTACATGTTAGGAACTATGCTAGGCAACAGGAAAAATGAATAAAACAGAGTCTCAATCCTTCAAGAAGTCACAGATTTTACAATTTCAGTTGTTTGAAGGAAAAGTTACAAATGAAAAGACTAGAAATCATGGAAATGGTCAGCTTCTTTTCCATGATTTTGTTCTACTGTGGTCCTTACGTGGCTTTCATTCAATACTTAGGCTTCACGGTGGGCTTAGCTTTACCCTTCCAAGTGACTCACAGGCAACTCTAGATCTAGGGTTCTATTATTAGCCTTCTCAAACCTGAGTATTCTAAGAAGCACTTCCCACTGGCAACATGGTAATCATGTTTAAATATAACTCTTCATGATCAATCTAAATCTTCAGATTCTTAAACAAGTTTCCCTGTGGCTTAGAGACTGAGACTGCTTTTTTTTTTCACTTTATTTTTAATTAATTCATGTTTTTATAATCCTATGTGACATTAACATGTAGAGTGTGTGTGTGTGTGTGTGTGTGTGTGTGTGTGTGTGTGTGTGTGGCCCTTTGTACAAAGGCATTAGAAACACTTTGAATGAAGACCATTGGCTCCTCTAGTCAGACTTTCTCTTTCCATACACTCTGCCTGTACCTGTCATCTCTCTATACCTGTCAGATGCCTGTACATGTTAGGAATAAAGCTAATGGGATATGTAACAACTAATAATTCATGGTTTATATAACTATAGCAGCTTTCATTTATTGAATGTTTCCTATGTACCAATGATACGGTCTGGCTGTGTTGCCACCCAAATCGCACCTTGAATTATAATAATCCCCACGTGTCAAGGGCAGGACCATATGCAGATAATTGAATCATGGGGTGGTTTCCACCATACCATTCTCATGGCAGTCAATAAGTCTCATGAGATCTGATGGTTTTATAAGTGGGAGTTCCCCAGCACATGTCCTCTTGTCTGCCACCATGTAAGATGTGTCTTGCTTTCCCTTTGCCTTCTGCCATGATTGTGAGGTCTCCCTAGCCATGTAGAACTGTGAGTCCATTCAACCTCTTTCTTTTATAAATTACCCAGTCTTAGGGATGGCTTTATCGGCAGTATGAGAACAGACTAACACAACCAAGCACCAGGAAACATATATGTTCTTAGTTCATTTTTGTAACAATGCTATGAGTTAGGGACTCTTATTTTCTTCATTTTACCAATAAAACTCAGCTAGGGTAATTTGGTCTAGATTACATCAGTAAGTGAAGAGAATAGGATTTCAGCTTAATCCTGTCAATCTGGTCAGAGCCTATATACTTAGTCACTATATGAATATTAGGGTATACTATTAAGTTGTAAAATATTAATATTAAAAACTAAGAATGGGGCCAGGTGTGGTGGTTCACGCCTGTAACCCCAGTACTTTGGGAGGCCAAGGCGGGCAGATCACAAGGTCAGGAGATCAAGACCATCCTGGCCAACATGGTGAAACGTTGTCTCTACTAAAAATACAAAGAACTAGCTGGGCGTGTCAGTGCACGCCTGTAGTCCTAGCTATTTGGGATGCTGCGGCAAGAGAATCACTTGAACCTGGGAGGTGGAGGGTGCAGTGAGCCGAGATCGTGCCACTGCACTCCAGTCTGGGCAACAGAATGAGACTCTGTCTCAAAAAAAAAAAAAAAAAAAAAAAAAAAAAAAAAAAAAAAGCAGCTAAGAATGGTTTCTATAGCCTTTACAACCCAATTTTCCAATCTTTTAGTAACCAGGGCAATGAAACTGAAATTGTTCATTTTCTGTTTTAATAGACATTTCTGTTTTTAAAAACAGGTTGTTAGAACAAAATTTCTATCTCTGTGAATCTGGAAACACAAGGCTAAATCTGACCTTTCAGTTATTATATTTTTGCAATTTGGGCCACAGGCCGTTTATCCTATTTCATGTTTGCTGCATTTTTTTTTTTTTTGAGATAAGGTCTCACTCTGTCACCCAGACTGGAGACTGGAGTGTCATGGCACAATCAATCATAGCTCACTGCAGTTTTGAACTCCTGGTCTCAAGCAATCCTCCCACTTCAGCCTCCCAGGTAGCTGGGATTACAGGTGTGTATTACCATGCCTAGCTAAGTTTTCTATTTTTGGAGAGATGAGGTCTCACTATGTTGTCCAGGCTGGTCTTGAACTCCTGGACTGAAGCAATTTTCCTGCCTTAGTCTCCAAAGCACTGAAATTACAGGTGTTAGCCACTGCACCCAGCCTTGTAGCTTCTGAAGAGTAGGAAGGAGAGCTTGTGAGTTAATATAAATATTAAGATGTTAATATCATGAAATAAAGACATACTTTTCATACCAAGTCTATATAAACTACTTTTATACTTTTTCTTTCTTTACTTCTTTCAAACTGTAATAAAAATGAAAACCAGAATAAATATAATCACTTTTAAATTTTTCTTAGTTCTAAGCTTCTATTCTGTTACTTTTCAGCAATGTGTTTGTGGTTGCTGTTGTAACTATAAAACCTCAACTTTCAATGATTTACCTTTCACAGTAAACAGTTGCGCTATTTTCCAAAGATCACACTCTGACAATAAAAGTTAGGACATATCTATATGCATACCCATATTCAGAAAATAGATTAATCAACAAATACAAGTTTTCCAAATAATTAATTTTTTTAAAATCTCTATTTTTTTTCTATTTTTGTTAAGCCTTTTGTCTTTTCTTTTTGATATTAGGTGTTGACATGCCCTTGCCCGTACAGTTCCAATGATAAACACTCACTTTAATGATTTCTTGCCTTTCCTGGAAAGGAACAATGAATGATCTGAAAGTATTGCTGTTCCTACGCTTGGTGGGAAAATCACAGTTCCTTCAATCTGTTTATTGAGTTTGCCTTCATGGTCAATACAGATGGCTGTAATCAAATCAATCTGGGGACAAGCCACACTGAATGCTAAAAGCTGAATATAAATAGTACAGCCTAAAGATGACGGAATCTATGCAACTGCCAGCCAATTACTATGCTTTAGAGAAAAATAAATGTTTTAATTAATTACAGGGATGAAAAAAATCTATATTAAAAAGAGTAAAACTGGAAATCTAATCAAGGGTATTAAAATCCCCAAAGAATTAGGCCTAAAGGAAGGATAAAAAGATGTACCAATGATTTCATACAGACCTACAGACACTTCTAATGAATGGTTGCTAAATAGGACAAATGTAGCTCATTATCATTTTAGAAGGACGTAAATTACAGATAATTACAGGTAAACTATCATCCCAATGCTACATGTGATGTAGATGACATATTATGCCAGGGCTTTTGTTTTCTCTCACAACACTTATTGAATATCCACTAAGTTTAGAACATCACGGAAGTTCAGATTTGCAAATGAGAAAAAAAACACAGAAAACACAGACCAAAGCCCATTATAATAAACTCCATGGAGCATCTACATTTTTGCTTGCAGTACAATTTTGTTTTGTTTACATATTTACAAACCACTTTCTCATTAACAGGGAACTAGAGACTAATAAAAAGGCTCATGCCCACCTGTTCCAGAGAATTTAAGCACATAAAACATTGCGTTAAAAGTGAAGTAGGTGTAAGAGGTGGATAAAATGTATATAACTTCACTTTTGCTTATTCTTTCTACGGATCAGCCTTGGTCTGATTTGGTGCAAAAATTAGAGGATTTAGAAGTATACCTTGGCTGTACAGTTTGGGTAGCAGTTTGAGGTACATATAAAAGCTAGAAAAAAAAGTGCTATTTGGTGACTACATGTATTAGGTTTCAGAACTAATAGGCTATATTGATATATGTAAGAGGAGATTTATTATGGGAATTTGCTCACGTGATTATGGAGGTTGAGAAGGCCCATAATGTGTCATCAGCAAGCTGGAGAACCAGGAAAGCTGATGGTGTACTTCAGCCTAAGTCCAAATCCCTGAGAACCAGGAAGACAGTGGGGCAAGTCCCAGAGTCCAAAGGCCCAAGAACCAGGAGCTGTGATGTCCAAGGGCAGGAGAAAATGGATGTCCCAGCTCAAGAAGACAGCAAATTAGCTCTTCCTTCACCTTTTCATTCTATCTGGGTTCTCAACAGATTAAGTGATGCCCAACCACATGGGTGAGGGCAGATCCTCTTTACTCAGTGTACTGATTCAAATACTAATCTCTTCCAGAAGGACCCACACAGACACACAGAGAAATGTTTACCAGCATTCTGGGATCTCTTGGCCCTGTCAAGTTGACATATAAAATTAACCATTACACCCGAGGGGAGGAAAAAAAGTTTTAACAAACTGAGCTCTCTTATTAATACATGGGTAGAATTACCACTCACACAATAAAGAAACAAAGAGCTGTTGAACAGAGATTATGTATTATAACATATTTAGTGTACCATTTTAGAATACAGAAATGGAGTAAAAGGAAAAATCTGTGACCAAAGGAACTTTACCACTCGTTTGTTCATTCAAAACGCATTTAGGTATTAAATGTACATAATAGGTTTACTCATTCACTGGTTCATTAAAAAACATTCAGTATATGCTACGAACCATGAGTGAGCCAAATAGACTTGGTTTCCAAAAGTCAGAAAAAGATGAACTCTTAGAAAAATATATACAAAAATGAAAAACATAACCATAAAATCAATAGGAAACATCAAAATTCATAAGCATAATTATAGCTGTTAAATAATACTTATATAAAAAACTAAACAGTGTTCTATAAAAAAGGCATAAAGCAACAATAAGACATTGGAGAGATTGGGTCAAATGAAGTTAGTTTTTGAAAAGGTCAACCAGGAGATTGCATTTAAAAGCAGGGAGAGGATATAATTTGCTCAAATGAAGTGGGAATGGTGTATCAGGAAGGCCAAACAATTCTAGGTGGGAGAAGTGTGTACAGTAGAAGATTCTCTTAGTGGAAACATAGAAAACAGGTGTGGGAAATATCACAAGTTCTTAACTTGGCCTCAGTTTCTCTATCAAGAAGAGGGTCACAAAGTGTTTATAGATGGAGAGAGTCTCTTTCCAATGGGGTAACAGTGCTGATTTAGTTCATATGAAGAGATTTTTTTACGTGCAAATCAGATTTTTTGGAATAAGCAATGTGCAGTTATGTACATGACAAAATAATTGATTTACAGGGGAATTTTGCCACAGTGTTATTTAAACAGTAAATTTATTATATATATATTTAAAACATGATGCTGTTTACTATAATGTGCTTTATGCACTCTCCTCCCAGGAACACATGCATTACAAAAAGGAATGTATCCATTTGCCTTTCAACAAAACAACAGTAGCATTACAATTTCACATTAGCTACTAATGTCAAAGAGCTCAATTAAAGGATATGCTTTCAGAGTCAAAAAAATCTCTGATTCCCTTTGAAAATAGTTATCCAAGGTCAATAGAGATCATGTTATTCAGATGGTTAGACAAGAAATGAATGAGGGATTCAGATGACATTGTGCTTCAGTGATATGCTAGGCACATGAATTATTATAGTGGCTTGAAAGAAAAAATTTCATCTAAGACTCTTCCTAATTCCCCTTAAATCACGGGCTTTCCCAGTATTATCTATCAAATATTTCAAACAAAAAGAATCACAGTGTTAAGTAACATAAAGAATAAAATTTGGCAACACAGATTTGGCTTTTCCTCTCTTATGCAAGTATAAAGTTATGAATACAAATGAATTTACTTTCCACTTGCTTTTCACCATTAATCAATAATACACATTCTACATAATCCAAAGCACACTGAAAATAGAGATGACATTAAAAGCTGACTATAAAACTGAATTTCAAAAGAACTTAAATCTAGTGCCATGAGAGGTCCAGAAGATTAGTTATTATGTTCCTTAGGCTAATTGAGTTCAAATGTTGGCTTTGTGAAATGTGCACAAGGACCACCTCATTATTAAGTAATCTTAGCAAATGCACCACTGGTCAGAATAGTCATATCTGAACAAAAGGCACATAATACTTATATGTGGCAATAAGGCAACCTCTAAAACAATCACGTGATTAGAAATGTACATGATGGTACTGATGACCTAAAAAATCACGGGAAGGTGTGTATATTATTGGAAGTCATGAATTTGCCTTACAAATCTAAATTTATAAATCCATCATAGATAAAATACAAGTTTGGTCAGTTGATTGGCTATCTGTCCTAGATACTTGCTTTTCTGTTTCAAGGAGAAAAACAGTCTATTCTAAATATTTTGTTAGTCAACTCCCTATTTGAGGCTCTAGTGACCAATCACTCACTCACTCACTCAAACATTTATCTATATCTGTCTACTTAAAACAAATATTTATTGAGGATGTACTATGCCCCAACACTGTTCTAAGCTCTGGGGTTTCAGTAGTGAATCATCGAAGGTACCTATACTCATCCTAAAGAGTTAGACAAATTTAAAAAAATCAAACAATAAATAATTTCAATACTGATAAACTGTGTGAAGAAAAACAAGCAAAGTAGAAGAACATAGAGGCTATTTTAATTTTACTTATTTCAATAGTTTTGGGGAAACAGGTGATGTTTGGTGACATGGATAAACTATTTAGTGGTGATTTCTGAGATTTTGGTGCACCCATCACCCAAGCAGTGTACACTGTAACCAATGTGTAGTGTTTTATCCCTCACCCCTTCTCACCCTTCCCCCCAAGTCCCAAATGTGATATCAAGAATTCATGATACCACATTTTTATGCCTTTGTGTCTTCATAGCTTAGCTCCTACTTATAAGTTAGAACATACAGTGTTTGGTTTTCCATTCCTAAGCTACTTCACTTAGAATAATGGTCTCCAACTCCATCCAGGTTGCTGAGAATACCATTGTTTAATTCCTTTTTATGGCTGAACAGTATTCCATGGGGTGTGTGTGTGTGTACACACATACACACACACACATATATATATACACATACATACACACACACATACACACACATATGTATAAGTACACACACGTATGTATAAGTACACACACACACACACACACACACACACACACACACACACATCTATCATGGTTTTTTTTTTTTTTTTTAAACAGAGTCTTGCTCTGTCGTCATGTGGGTGCCAGGCTGGAGTATGGTTGCTCGATCTTAGCTCACTGCAAGCCCCGCCTCCCAGGTTCAAGCAATTCTCCTGCCTCAGCCTCCCAAGTACCTGGGACTACAGGCAAGCGCCACCATGCCCAGCTAATTTTTGTATTTTTTAGTAGAGATGGGGTTTCACCATGTTGGCCAGGATGGTGTCAATCACTTGACCTCGTGATCTGCCTGTCTCAGCCTCCCGAAGTGCTGGGATTACAGGCACGAGCCACCGCATCTGGCCATATATCACATTTTCTTTATCCACTCGTTGGTTGATGGGTATCTAGGCTGGCTCCATATTTTGTGATTGAGAATTGTGCTGCCATAAAGATGTGTGTGTAACTGTCCTTTTCATATAATGACTTCTTTTTCTCTAAATAGATACCCAGTGGTGGGATTGCTGGATCAAATGGTCGTTCCACTTTTAGTTCTTTAAGGGGTCTCCATACTGTTTTCCATAGTGGTTGTACTAGTTTTCATTCCCACCAGCAGTGTGAAAGTGTTCAATTTTCACCACATCCATGCCAACATCTATTATTTTTTGATTTTTAAAATTATGACCGTTCTTACAGGAGACTTTTAAATAGAGGAGCCTGGGAGGACCTTCTTAATTAGGTAATTTCCATTTGAGCAGAAGGTTCTCTTTCACTCTATTATATTTTCTTATAATTTATAATTGTGCACTCTTTGTGCAGTGCTGATTCTTGGCTCTCATCTCCCCATTCTACTATTTTCTTTCTCTAGGTTTTGCCTCTCAGAGAGAGTTAATTAGGAGGTGAAACTCATTTGTAACAATGTTGTTTCTGCTGATAGCTTTACAGAGTTTTTGTTGAAAAGAAGGCTGAAAATAATGGATAAAATGAGATACTCTTGGATTCTAATGATGTACTTTTTCTATGCCACCCTGAGCTCATATGTCAATAAAAAATTGAGAATTGATTGTCTGGCTTTCTGAATTATCTCAGTCTATCACAGGCTCTGGGAATATGTCTGACACTGATTACTTGTAATATATTAAATATAACACATTAAATAAGTGGTAAGAAGTCATTTTTAAAGTTACCTGGTTCTATACTTCGTTTAAGACTTGAATCATCCAATAACTTCTCTGCCACACAATATTCACACTCCAGTAATGGAGAACCCATTTTGTTCTAAAGCAGTGAACTCCTTTAATGGAAACCTACATAAATGGTAAAATGTCCTCCCTTGTTGAACTGAAATATATTTTTCTTTAACTTCCATTTCCATAACAGAAATTGAACTACACTTTGGGGGATGCTTCTACTTTCATAAAGCATTTTGACTACACACAAGAATTTGAAGTCCAGGAGTTTTCGGGACCTATAATTTAGATTTTTGGAGGATATGGTGGGGGCAAGACAGGAAGAAAAGGAGGTCTTAGCATTGTGCTTCAATCTAGAAATTCCTGAGGTTCACCACCAACAGTTACTGGAGGGGTTGTTAATAAATTAATTTTTAAATATTCATTGTTATTTTTTCTTGTGTACTGCTCCCTCAGCAACCTCACAAGGCGGAAGTAGGGTAGGAGATGACTGAGAAGGCAGTATTCAGCCATTTCTGGGTCTCTAGACCCAATATCATCAAATAATATTAAATTTCTGTTGTAACCCCTAGCAAAGACTTTATTAGGCAGATTTTTCCATCACTGAAAAAGCTGAGTATTTAGAAAGTGTTTTCTTGTGTGTCTCTCTACCTCCACCCCTATAACTTTTACCACTAAATCCTTTACTAGATAAGCAATATATACAGGTATTTGGAGCCCTTCATATAATTGAATGGGGGGATAGTTTCTGCTGATGGTTTTACATGGCAGATGGTTTCTAGATTATCCAGGTTTGTATCCACTGGATGCTGTCTAGCATATTAAAGACATTTTAAAACTCTTAAATAAATATGTGCTAACCAGGTCCAGAGAGACTGCCACTTCTGATGATCTGGTCACTATTGTTATCCTAGTACAGTATAATTTTATGAGCACTTTGTTAAAACTGCACTCTTTGCAAACCAGGTCAGTTAAATTTCCTATTTCATTTTCACATATCTAGTGTTCAAGCCAAATATCTTGTGATCTGTTCTTACACAGCTAATGTTTCTTTTTAACCTCAAGGAAGGATTGTATATTTATCCTTAGTAAATTTTACTCTAATGGTTTTTATCCAGTGTTCTAGCCTCTGGAGACCGTTTTGCATCTTGATTTTTCTCATCAATCAGATAAACTATTACTCCCCTCCCAGATTTGTAGCATCCACTTTGGAAATACAATGTAATGATCCTCGTGGTCCCTGGCTCTGCCGTCTTCTAACTTTTGCAGTAAAAAGGTTAAAATTCACTAAGTGTGAGGTCAATTAAAATGCATGAATTCAAAATACTCTTTCCTTCAGGGATCTTTTCTGCGTATTAGACCGAAGGTGGGGACAAAATGAATTTAAATACCCAGAATCATTATATTTTAGCACAGGAAAAACTGTGTAATTGTGATTGTTTAATTCTTCAGGATTGCATCATTAATATTTCAAACAGTTTCTAATTTCCTCAGGTCTGTTTTCAAGGAGGAAATCCAGGTTTATATGCAAAAATGTAGCCATTATGCCTATCTGACAAAAACTCGACAAGTAGGAACAAAAGCAATGTAGACCAAGGACGATGGCTTGACACTGGAATACAGAAAGGGTGAATAATCTGGAGTCATACAAAAGTCCCAAGAGAGTAAGTGAAATTATCCCTGAGTCTTGAGTTGTAACTACAGATAAAAGTTTGCAGGAAAAGAAACACAAAAAGGCAGTGAACAGGCAGTCCTGGAAAGCCCAGGCAAAGAAGAAGGTTATAAAAAAAGAAAGACACTTTCTTGTCATTTTATGAGAAAATAAGAAGGAATAGGTGGAGAAGTTTGTGTGTGTGTATGAGAGATAGGGGAAGGAGTTGGGTAGGGAGAGCTGCAGTGCAAAAAAGCCTGCTTTGTGATTCTTTCTGGAGCTTAGCTCAATTGAATGTCTTCTTTTTCTTGCAAGAATTGGCATGCTGATATAAGAGCTCAAAAACCAATAATTTCTAATGAGGCTTGCTGCATCAAATGTGATCTAGCCCAACCTTTTTATTTAGCTGTAGTAGAAAAACCATTCTCCAGAGGTTAATTCTTGCTGGAGGTCACAGAACCAATTTATTTCAGAATTGAGACTAGAGAATCCATGTCTCTCAATCACTTGTTCAGTAGTATTTTTCTATGGAGGACTCCCTCGACTAATAGTTCAAACAGCACAGCCTAAAATAAACCTTGTTCTCCATCAACCTAACCTACCTTCTGCTGGCAGCTAATTAAATAAATGATTACAGGAACAAATGAATGATTGTGACTTGCTTAACTACATCTGGACCTGCAAGTAACTATTTGTTTTTAAATTAGATTTTAAAAAACAGATT
Organism: Saimiri boliviensis; assembly: GCF_048565385.1. NCBI lineage: Eukaryota > Metazoa > Chordata > Mammalia > Primates > Cebidae > Saimiri > Saimiri boliviensis. The sequence continues at coordinate 33,602,472 of NC_133455.1, read as the reverse complement.
TAAAATAATATTACAATTCTATAGAAAGTATAGAGAACAATAATCCAATCAATCACTACATAGCTCTATGAATTTGCTGCAGAGACTTAAGATATAACATATTACAGATACATTTGAAGTACCCTATGTATTACTTTGTAATCTGTTTCTCATACTTAGTCTTTAAATGTGTTGATTATAATTTTCCATGAATTTGATTGGTAAAGAAGTTGACAAGGGGCTTTATATTTTCAAAATAAAGGAAATACTGCAACATAATATTTGATTATACTGAGTAGGGGCTGGTACATAAGTGTCCTTCAATTTCCATATATGAATGGATTTGCTTCTAGGCTCTCTTTTCCATGTCATTATCATTAATCTATTTTTCTATTAATTCTGCATCATCTTAATTACTTATAGTTTCATGATAAGATTTGATACCTGACAAAGCAAGTTCTCCCATATTTTCAAACTAATTTTGGTTTACTTTGGCTCCGTGTTTTTCCTCATTAATTTCAGTATATGCTTGTTAAGTTCCATGAAAAACTTTGGTGAAATATGGTAATAATTTTATACTGTAAATCCCATGTACTTTTTGTTTATGTTTTCTTTTTAAACCATTATGCTTTATATTTCTTTTTCTTATCTCATTGCATTGGCCAGGACACCATTATATTTTGAATATAAGCAGTTATGTTTTACATAGATAATTCTTGTCAATTTAAAAAGTTATCTTCCATTTATTGTTTGTTAATCTGGTTTATGTTTCGATTTTATGAGTGTGGAATTTTATCAAACATATCTCAAGCTCCTACTGAGACTATGGTATTTATTTTTCCCTTCAGTCTGTTGACATTAGTAGTTTTCCACATATTGAAACATTCTTGTATTTTTGTTAATTTTTATAGCTCTATAAATTCCGATATTAACAGCTGAAAGTCCTGCTTGCCACAGGATTTTAAAGGTTAAAATTCACTAAGTGTGAGTCTTGTATTTAGGAATCAAGTCACATCTTAATGGATGTGTATGTGTACATATGTATATACATACACATTAAGTTACATAAACACACATATATCTAGTTCACATAAATTTATAACTATACATGCATATAAAATGAAATATAAATAATGGTGCTTATACTTTGTCCATTTTATTTCAGGACAATCACTGAAGTTTTCATTGTTGAATCCTAATAATCTTTTGTAATAGCCATATATTATAATTGGTGTAACAATGAGAAAAAAATAAAGTGAAGCTCTACAGAATTTTAAATAAGCCTAAGCAGTACTACAAACAGCACTCATTTTGGCTAAACACTATGATGTCCTCTTAAGAACATTACTTAAAGATTTTCAAGCTCATTTTTTCTTTAGTAATCACGAGTTTGGAGTGAAGTGGCAATGCAGGGAATAAAAAGAACTTACTATAAATGGTATTTGAAAATTCCTTATGTGGATCCACATAGTGTTGCTAGGGAACATGGTTTCTTAGCATTTGGAAAGCTAGAAAACCAAGTTTCTTACCTCTTTTGGCCACAGAATTCTATATCATGGATCTGATTTAAGAGAGTTTGGAGATTATTTGGCTTCAAAATATTTGGATAACCACAAATTATGTTTTATGATCAACCTTCTCTTAAGAAATAATAATATGTGTTGAACTCATGCTCAAAAATAGGAAAATATACAATGTATGATCTTTCATTATTGGGATACCACATAATTGAAATGTCAGAATAGTAGTGAAAACGATAGTGAGGATTAATTTTACATGTTAGCTTAACTGGCCACAGGATGTCCTGATATTTGATCAAACATTTTCATGGGTGTTTCTGTGAGGGTATTTCTGAATGAGATTAATGTTTGAATTGGCAGGCTACTTAAGGCAGATTGTCCTCCCTAATATTTGTGACTCATCCAATCAGCTGAAGGTTTGATTAGAACAAAAGGCTGACCCTCTTTCTATTAGGGAGGATTTTTCCTACTTGACTACCTTTGGATTGTGACATTAACTCTTTTCCTGCTCTCAGACTCAAACTGAAACACTGACTCTTTCTGTGTCCCAGGCTTGCTTGCCTTAGGATAGGAACTACATCACTGGCCTTCTTCATTTTCAGGCCTTTATACTCAGGCTGGGACGAAACCATCAGCTACCCTGGGTCTCCAGCTTGCTGAGTCACCCTACAGATCTTGGGAGTTGAATACCTTCATAATCATGTGAACAAATTCCTTGTAATAAATCTATCTACCTACCTACCTACCTACCTACCTACCTACCTACCTACCTACCTACTTGTCTATGTACATACCATTGGTTCTATTTCTTTGAAGAATTCTGACTAATACAAATATAAACTCTATAGCCAGATTGCTTAGGTTTGATTCACAGCTTTGTCACTTACTGCCTATGTGACTCTCAGCAAGTTATTTAAAATCTCTATGCCTTATTTTCCTCATGTTAAAACAGGAAAGATAATTGCATCTGCCTAATGGAACTTTGTGAGAATCAAATGAACTATTACATATAAGACACTTAGTAGGAAACTTAACCATAGTGAGTGTTCAATAAATGTTCCCTATTATTACTGTGTGGTTGCTGTTGTCATTCTTGTATTAGAAAATGTATTTTCGGGTGGAACTGTTACAAATTTCACCATTTATTACACTCTTAAAACTTTTTCAGCAAATAGAATTTACTCTTGCCAATATTAATCTAGAGATGGATAGCCTAGTGAGAAATTTACATTCTCCTGCTAAATGGGTTTCCTATAACATTGCCAGAAATTCAGCATGTTGAAAAAAACATACAGAAAAAGAAAGAAACAAATGTAGACTCTGTGGGTGAGTGGGTGCATCCATGGAATGAAAGAGAAAGGGGTACTGTTTAAATGGCAAGCTGGATACATGTCTTAAGTGCATTTGTATCAAAAGAAGGGCATATATATGTAATGGGCATATAATGTAATTTCTTCAGCTTCATAAAACCTGGGTATGAAGAGAGATTGATGTCACAAGTATCAACATAGAAGTAAACAGCATCAGAGTTCAGAACTGGAAGTGAAGAACAATTCTGTATGCAAATTGAAACCACCAGAGGGAACCTAGGTAGGTGGAATATAATTACCCAAACTGGAAAGTGCCCAGGAAGCTAGATTAATAATCTGTAGTTTTAAGATGTGCCAGGCATTTTTGAATAGTCAAAAATGTTCAGAAACTTTTGATTATATTTTATAATTACAAAATATTTTGAAAGTACATTCAATGTACTAGTTGGAATCATACCAAAAATAAGAGCTGAGTGAGAAGGAAAGAGGAATGTGGTACTTTTTATTGTTACATATATTTTATCTTTTTATAGTATTGAGGAGGCTTATATTTAAATAGAATGACAAAAATGAATGATTCCCTCTTGATGGGTGCAAAATCTTAGAGCATTATTTTTCTCTCCAAGCAAACTACACTATTTAATTCCCCATTATAAGAAAAAATGAAAAAAAGTATGATAATGAGTTTTATTAGAGAGTATACTAGAAGCATTTGGAGGAATTTTAGAAAGGGATTTTCAAAATAGCATTGAAATAAATCTTAGGAATGATTTCTACAGTTTCTAGGCAGAAGGCTATCTAGATTAAAAGAGTCATTTATTCAGCCATTAGATCTGCCCTTCTGTAATAGCTGCACGTTTTTGCACAAAAGGCTGTTAGGGCCAGCAACCAGGAGTCATGATTTTAAAAGAAATGATGTCAGAAATGCAGGCTAATTAACAAAAGGCATTGGCAACATTTAGGGACTTACAAGTAGCAGACAAAATCGTTCTTTTCATTTTATAGTATGAAAGTGTTCACATAATATTACCTGCCATCCTTGAATGGTGAGGTGGGAACAAGAAGACCTATACAGCATCTGTATAGGAAGTAGTGAAATAAATGTTTACTTGTTTCAAACAGTCTCTTTTTAGAAGATCAGTGTGTTCCAGTGTGTTCCTTACAGTTACAGAGAGAGCTGTAAGTCTGCTCGTCTGACTTTTCATGAAATTCTCTTCCAAAATGATGACATAGATCAAGTATATATTCCTAAAACCTGTGCCAAGCAGCCTTCTATCTTATATTAGCACTGAGTTAACAAACAACATTATAAAACAGACAGAAGAATAAAGATTAACCTAATGAATCAATGGATTGGTAAATATTTTTACCACAGACAAGTCAAAGATAAGATATTTATGACCCTCCATATAAGACCATCTTTCTCATCCATGAAATGGAACTGGCATAGAATATTGGCTTTGTGTTAAGAGGAAAATTTATAGCACTAAATGCCCACATCAGAAAGCTAGAAAGATCTCAAATCGACACCCTAACATTACAATTTAAAGAGCTAGAGAAGCAAGAGCAAACAAATCCAAAACCTAGCTGAAGACAAGAAATAACTAAGATCAGAGCATAATTGAAGGAGATGGAGATATGAAAGACCCTCCAAAAAAAATCAATGAATCCAGGAGATAGATTTTTTTAAATTAACAAAATAGACTGCTTGCTAGACTAATAAGGAAGAAAAGAAGGAAGAGTCAAGTAGACACAATAAAAAATGATAAAGGGGTATCACCACTGATCCCACAGAAATACAAACAACCATCAGAGAATACTATAAACAACTCTACACAAATAAACTAGAAAATCTAGAAGAAATGAATAACTTATTGGACACATACACCCTCCCAAGACAAAACCAGGAAGAAGTCGTATCCCTGGATAGACAAATAACAAGTTTGAAATTGAGGCAGTAATTAATAGCCTACCAACCAAAAAAAGCCCAGGCCCAGACGATTCACAGCTGAATTCTACGAGAGGTACAAAGAAGAGCTGGTACCATTCCTTCTAAAACTATTTCAAAAAACTGAAAAGGAGGGACTCCTCCCTAATTCATTTTATGAAGCCAGCATCATCCTCACACCAAAACCGGACAGAGACACACAGACAAAAAGAAAATGTCAGATCAATATTCCTGATGAACAAGGATGCAAAAACCCTCAGTAAAATACTTGCAAACCAAATCCAGCAGCACAACAAAAATCCTATCTACCATGATCATCCCTGGGATGCAAAACTGGTTTAACATACACAAATCAGTAAACGTAATCCATCACATAAACAGAACCAATGACAAAGGCCTTTGATAAAATTCAATATCCCTTCATGTTAAAAACTCTCAATAACCTAGGCATTGATGGAACATATCTCAAAATAATGAGGTATTTATGACAAACCCACAGCCAATGTCATACTGAATAGGAAAAAGCTGGAAACATTCCCTTTGAAAACTGGTACAAGAGAAGGATGTCCTTTCTCACCACTCCTATTCAACATAGTATTGGAAGTTCTGGCCAGGGCAATCAGGCAAGAGAAAGAAATACAGGATATTCAAATAGGAAGAAAAGAAATTAAATTGTCTCTGTTTGCAGACAATATGGTTCTGTATTTATAAAACTGAAATTCCTTAAGCTGAGAGGCAACTTCAGCAAAGTCTCAAGATACAATATGATACAAAATCAATGTGCAAAAAATCACAAGTATTCTGATACACCAACAATAGACAAGCAGAGAGTTCATGAATGAACTCCCATTCACAATTGCTACAAAGAAAACAAAACAGCTAGTAATACAGCTAACAAGGGATGTGAAGGACTTCTTCAAGAAGAACTACAATCCTCTGCTTAAGGAAATAAGAGAGGACACAAACAAAAGAAAGAATATTCCATCCTCATGATTAGGAAGAATCAATACTGTGAAAATGGCCATACTGCCCAAAGTAATTTACAGATTCAATGCTATTCCCATCAAACTACCATCTACATTCTTCACAGAATTAGAAAAAACTACTTTAAATTTCATATGGAATCAAAGAAGACCCCATATATCTACGACAATCCTAACCAAAAAGAACAAAGGTGAAGTCATCATGCTACCTGACTTTGAACAATACTACAAGGCTACAGTAACCAAAACAGCATGGTATTGGTACCAAAAGAGACACATAGACAAATGGAACAGAGCAGAGACCCCAGAAATAACACATTTACAACTATCTGATCTTTGACAACCCTGACAAAAACAAGCAATGGGGAAAGGATCTTCTGTTCAATAAATAGTGGTGGGAAGACTGGCTAGCCATATGAAGAAAACTGAAACTGGATCCCTTCTTTACAACTTTTACAAAAATTAACTCAAAATGGATTAAAGACTTAAATGTAAAATCCCAAACCATAAAAACCCTAGAAGAAAATCTAGGCAATACCATTCAGGACATAGGCATGGGGAAAGACTTGATGACGAAACGCCAAAAGCAATTGTGACAAAAGCAAAAACTGACAAATGGAATCTGATTAAACTAAAAAAATTCTGCACAGCAAAAGAAACTATCATCAGAGCGAACAGGCAACTTACAAAATGGGAGAAAACTTTTGCAATCTATATATCTGACAAAGGTATAATATCCAAAATCTACAAGGAACAAACAAATTTACAAGAAATAAACAACCCATCACAAAGTGGGCAAAGGATATAAACAGAGAGTTCTCAAATGAAAACATTTACATAGCCAACAAACATATGAAAAAAAGCTCAACATCACTGATCATTAGAGAAATGAAAATCAAAACCACAATGAAACACCTTCTGACACTAGTCAGAATGGTGATTACTAAAAAGCCAGGAAACAACAGATGCTGGAGAGGATGTGGAACAATAGGAATGCTTTTATGCAGTTGGTGGGATTGTAAATGAGTTTAGCCATTGTGCAAGACAAGACAGTATGGTAATTCCTCAAAGATTTAGAAGCAGAAATACTGTTTGCCTCAGCAATCCCATTACTGGTTATATACCCAAAGGAATGTAAATCATTCTACTATAAAGACATATGCACATGTATGTTTATTGCAGCACTATTTATAACAGCTAAGTCATGGAACCAACCCAAATGGCCATCAATGATAGACTATGTAAAGAAAACGTGGTACATATATACCATGGAATACTACACAGCCATAAAATGGAATGAGACCATGTGCTTTGCAGGCACATGAATGAAGCTGGAAGCCATCATCCTTAGCAAACTAAGACAGGAACAGAAAACCAAACACCTCGTGTTCTCACTCATAAGTAGGAGCTGAACAAAGAGAACAGAGAGACAGAGGAAGGGGAACAACACATACCAGGGCCTGCTGTGGGGTGCAGAGCGTGGGGAGTGAACTTAGAGCATAAGTCAATGACACACATATATTCATGTAACAAACCTGCACACTCTGTACATATATTCTGAAACTTAAGTAAAAAAAATAAAGAAAAATTAGTACAAAAGATATGTCTCATACTGGAACAAACAAACAAAAACAAAAAACAAAAAAATTGGCTTTGTATCTCCACTTGCCTGCATCTACGTTTACCTCTTCATGTCTTGCTATTCCTTGCTATGAGCACCCTATGATTTAGTCATATCAAATGATTTGCCATGCTCTGAAAGCACCCAACTTTGGCTTTTTATATTTGCCTTTCTCTCAGTGATGTGGTTTGGCTGGGTTCCCACCCAAATCTCATCTTGAACTGTAGCTCCCATAATTCCCACAAGTTGTGGGAGAGACCCAGTGGGAGATAACTGAATCATAGAGGAAGCTTCCTGCATACTGTTCTCATGGTAGTGAATAAGTCTCATGAGATCTGATGGTTTTATGAGGGGTTTCCCTTTTTGCTTGGTTCTCATTCTCTCTTGCCTGTCACCATGCAAGATGTGCTTTTGCCTTCTGCCATGATTGTGAAGCCTCCCCAGCCATGTGGAACTGAGTCCATTAAACCCCTTTTTCTTTATAAATTACCCAGTCTTGGGTATGTCTTTATCAGCAGTGTGAGAATGGACTAATACACTCAGCTTGAGTTGCTCTTCCTTTATATTATCTTCTAAAAAGTTCCCACTTATCAAAACTAATGGTCAGTGATTTTCATTTCTTGCAATTTTACTTCCTTAGCCCCACATAGGTTCCTGGCATTATTTCTGCTCTACCCAAACAGAGGCTCAATTCTAGTACTGACTGGAATGCTTTTCATGCATGAAGAATATTGAAGAGAGCTCTTTCTTATTTTCATGTTTTATTTAAACATGTCATTTGCTTTATTTTTTAACATTTAATGAATATCACTTGCCTTATTTGTTACATTTGGACTAAATAATCATTTCATTTTTTTTCAGCTAGAGTTAATGCTTATGGCTGGTTATTGAACTGAAAGCGAATTCAATGTATAGCATGAGTAAGATGGGATAGAGAATAAGGGAACTCTGAGGAAAGCGAGCTATTGACTGTCCCCACAAAAGCAGGAATCAATGTATAGGTAAAAGGCAGGAAGGAATGTTAAGAAGAGCAGACTATAAAGGCAGTGAACTGAGACTCAAGTGATTTAAATTCTCATCTTGCTTTGCTTTCAACTTCTTGTATAATCTTTTTTATTCTTCTTTGAGCCTCATTTTCCTCATCTGTTATATGAGGGGTATGTACTTAAGTCTTTTGTAAAGCACTAGTTTGATTTTGCAACATCCACAACAATTGTATTAGTATTTGCTTAAATAAAAAAATTAAACTAGTGTTTTTAACTTTATGCCATTCCCACAATAATCATAAGCAATATCTATATAATAACCAAGTTGATAAGCTAGTTATATATTTTTGTGTGTACATTAATTACATGGACATTAATTTTTTAAGTCCATCCTATACACCTAAAATAACAACAGCTGAGATTTATTTAAATTTTGCTGTGTGCCATGTGCTGTTCTAAGCTATTTAATTGTATTTACTCATATAATCTCCACAACATCCATTTTAATACTAATTTAACAGGTGGTAAATTATAGTACAGAGAGGTTAAGTGTTTATAAAAAGTTGGCTGGGTGCGATGGCTCACGCCTGTAATCCCAGCACTTGGGGAGGCCAAGGCTGGTGGATCACGAGGTCAAGAGATTGAGATCATTCCAGCCAACACAGTGAAACGCCATCTCTGCTAAAAATACAAATATTAACTGGTCCTGGTGGTGCATACCTGTAGTCCCAGCTACTCGGGAGACTGAGGCAGAAGAACCGCTTGAACCTAGGAATCGAAGGTTGCAGTGAGCAGAGACTGCACCTGCCTGGTGACACAGCAAGACTCCGTTCTCAAAAAAAAACAAAAAGCGTTTATAAAAAGTCATGCAGCCTGTTAGTGGCAGAGTCAAGACTCAAACTCAGGCAGTTTATAGTCACACTTGGGAACAATAAACTAGAAGACACCTAGGGTCCTTTCCAGCACCATGCCCCTCTGATTTTGCTTTTTCTCTCGAGCACACTCTTCTGAGTTCCTAAGAGTGTACTTTCATTTCTACTTGGCTTAATAAGGTTCTCTCAAATAGAGTCTATGTTAGACTGCATTTGATTTTTAGCCTTTTCACTGCCTTTTATCTCCTCACAGTTACATAAAATTGTTCACTTAGCTAGTTACGCACAATGCAGAAGTCAAATTTTATTGCAGTCCTGGAAACCATTTTATCTAAAGTACTATAAAAAAACACTCATTCTCGACTATGAAGAGGCTGTATAAAGTTACCTCTTTCTAAGACAGTCTGCCCTTGATATTTAATAATTTATCAACCATCATTTTTTTTCTCTCAAAAGAAATAGCATGCACAGAAATTTAGAGTTCAAAGAAGCAAAGCTGTTAGGTGGTCCCAACACCAAATATTGAAGTATCTCTGCCTAGACTCCCTGAATGTTGGTCATTCCCCTTTTGGAGAAGAGTCTTTAGAAAGTGAAACTACTATCTCTATTGCTGGGTGTTCCATTCATTGGTAGATATACCTCATTCTCTTTCTGAAATCATATATGCCATATATATACAGTCATGTACCACATGACATTTCAGTCAATGATGGATAGTAAACATGATGGTGGTCCCATAAGATTATAATGAAGCATATAGGGGTCTTCAAAAATTGTGAAAATGCATATTATGAAAAACTCCGCATGAATTTCTGAATTTTTTTTTACACAAAATAAACTCGTACTAACTTGTTATAATATATCTGAACAGGATCTAGCTTGAGACTCTAGGAAAGATGAGATATCAGTTTCAAAACAGCCCCTATCACAGCAACATGAATCCTGCTAAAATTGAAGCAAGAACAAACATCAAATTTACACTGAAGCTTAGGTGGGAGACTGGTGAAATCATTGATGCCTTATGAAGAGTTTATGGGGATAATGCCCCAAAGAAATTGGCAGTTTACAAATGGATATCTCATTTTAAAAAGAGGTCAGACGATGTTGAAGATGGCACCTGCAGTGGCAGACCTCTCACCTCAATTTGCAAGGAAGAAAATTCATTTTGTCCATGCTCTAACTGAAGCAGATCAGTGATTAACAGCAGAAACAATAGCCAATACAATAGACATCTAAATACACAATTCTGACTGAAAAATTAAAGTTGAACAAACTATATACTTGATGGTTGCTAAAATTGTTATGCCCAGATCAGCTGAAGACAAATGGAAATTTTAAATAAGTGGGATCAAGATTCTGAAGCATTTCTTCAAGGAAATGTCAAAGGAGATGGAGCATGGCTTGATCAGTATGATCCTAAAGACAAAGCATAATCAATGCAATGGCTACCAAGAGGTGGCAGTGGTCCAGTCAAAGCAAAAGTGGACCAGTATATTAGTCTGTTTTCATACTACTATAAAGAATTGCCCAAGACTGGGTAATTTATAAAGGAAACAGGTTTAATTGACTCACAATTCAGCATGGCTGGAAGGCCTCAGGAAATTTACAATCATAGCAGAAGGTGAAGAGGAAGTGAGGCACATTCTTCACAAGGCAGCATGAAGGAGAACTGCTGAGTGAAGTCGGGGAAGAACCCCTTATTAAACCATCAAATCTCATGAGAACTCATTCACTATAACTAGAACAGCATGAGGGAAATTGCTCCCATGATTCCATTACCTCTACCTGGTCTCTCCCATGACACACGGGGGTTATGCAGGTTAGATTTGGGTAAGAACAGAAAGCCTAACCATATGAACCAGTCAAGAGCAAAGGTCATGGCAACAGGTTTTTGGGATACTCAAGGCATTTTCCTGTTGACTTTTTGGAGGGTCAAAGAATGACTATATCTGCTGATTATGAGAGTGTATTGAGAAAGCTAGCCAAAGAATTAGTAGACAAATGCCCAGCAAAGCTTCATCAGAGAGTCTTCCTCCACCACAATGCTCCAGCTTACTCCTCTCATCAAACAAGGGCAATTTTGTGAGAGTTTCAATCAGAAATCATTAGGCATCCACCTTACCATCCTCATTTCACTCTTTACTTCTCTGTTTTCTAATCTTAAAAATAATTTAAAGGACACCCATTTTTCTTCAGTTAATAATGTAAAAAAGACTACATTGACATTGTTAAATTCCCAGTACAGGATTTGAGGGGTGAACTAAAAGGCCGATATTATTATGCAAAAAGGGTCTTGAAGTTAATGGAGCTTATGTTGACAAAGTTTATATACATCTTACTTTTATAGTTTAATGCTGTTTTTTTTTTTTACAACCTTTTCAAAGTTCCCTTGTTTAAAGAGACCTGATTTATGGCACGTGATAGTAGCATTGCAGATTTAGTAGGGAAAATGATTGATATGCAATAATTGTGCTGAGACAATTTTCCATATAAAACATGTAAAATATAAAGTTCATAAATACTATATGAACATCTATAAAGTATATGAATATAAACCTAGATTATATATATAACATATAAATTATATATTGCATATATATTACATATATTATACATATTTAAAATCTAGGTTTGTATACATATACTTTATGATGCTCATACAGTAATGAAATTGCCTGCTGATGTATTTCTCAGGACATATCCCCATGTTTTTTTTTGAGACAGAATTCGACTCGCGTCTCCCAGGCTAGAGTGCAATGGGGCGATCTTGGCTCACTGCAACCTCCACCTCCCAGGTTCAAGTGATTCTCCTGCCTCAGCCTCCCAAGTAGCTGGGATTATAGGCACCTGCCATCATGTGCCCAGCTAATTTTTGTATTTTTAGTAGAGACTAGGTTTTGCCATGTTGGCCAGGCTGGTGTCAAACTCCTGACTTCTGGTGATCCACCTGCCTTGGCCTCCCAAAGTGCTGGGATTACAGGCATGAACCACCACACCTCGCCAACATGTCCCCATTATTAAGCAATGCAAGGAACTCTCTGTGTGCCGAGGGTATGTGTATATGTATCCCCCATATATATATGCCATTCATTGCTCTTAGCTTGTTATTTTCAAGCAAATAAAAGTCAGTTTTCTTTTTCCAAAAGTTGTATATATTTATATAATAGACAATATTCCTTTTAACAAAATTAATATCTTTTCATAGAAGATAATTTAGAAAAGTATTAAAATGAATACAAATCATCCATAAACCCAGGGATCAGCACCGTTGCTAATAGTTTTATATTTTCTTCTTTTAATGTGAACATATATGCATGTACTAGTATTCTGCATATATCTATTTTTAAACTAACTTGGGATTATTTATGTGCTCCCATTTTCTGTGTGTGGTGAGACTCCTCCTAATAGTCTACTACATACAGATGAATCAATTTTTAATTTTTTGGGAAAATGAAGAACATCATAAAGGGCTCCAACTTCCAGACAAAATGAGGTAGCAGAGACTAAATGTGCACACCTTCCTAAAATGAAAAGTGAAAGTATATAAAATGATAATTTGTAAGACACTGGAAACCAGGAAATGAAGGACCCAAATCTCTGAGAAACAACAAACAAGTTGTCCTATAATTACCCCAGTTTATTGTCTTGAGAGAGTCTCTAGGCTGTGGTGAAAGAGGAGGGTACCCAGGTAGAGTGGTGGACTCCCTGAGTTGAGGAGATGAACTTGACAGTCTGAGAAGACAAAGGTGAATAGAGTTGTCAAGATCGTGTCTAATGGAGTGAGCAAAACGTCAAGTATCTGTAGAGGAACTCCCTCAAATATTCAGTGCATGCATGTGAGGAAACAACCCAATAGTGGGGAGAAAACATCTAAAAGAATTAGTGGCAAGAGTGCCCAGTGCCCACACAGGACCAGGAACAGTACCTGCTCCCATCAGTCAGGTTGGAATTAGGTGAAGTACATAGAAGGATCTTGTCTCAGTAGTAGGAAATAATTGGCCTTAGATTTAGTATAGCTGTGTTCTGCCTAACATAGTTAAAAAGACCCCAAAAGATAAAAATGTTTCCAACTAAGTCAATTTTATTTTTTAAAAATCTCAAAAATATTTACGGAAATACAAAAATATGTCCAACATCAAACACAGTAAAATTTATCATGTCTGGTATTTGATCAAAAATTACAAGCATGAAAACAAGTAGGAAATATGACCCACTGAGGAGATATAATAAATTGACCCAGAACTGACAGATGTTAAAACTGGCATATGAGAACTTTAAAATATTGAAACATTTATCAAAACTGGTTTCTATATTTTAAAAAGATAAGTATAGACTTGGAAGATATATGAAAAAGACTGAGAGAAAACTTCTGGAGATAAAAATTTAGTCTAAGATGAGAAATACACTGGCTAGAATAAAAAGTAAATTCAGCAATGCCAAAGAAAACATACTAATGTTTTGAAAACAAACATAATGTAAACTTGAAAACATGACAACTGAAAACATCCAAAATAAAACAGAAAAAATAGAATCTAAAGAAAAATGAATAGAGCCTCAGTGAACTGTGGAGCAACTTCAGGTGGCCTAATAATGTGTGTATGGAGTAAATGAAAAAAGGTTTGGGTTATGGAGACAGAAAAAAATATTTGAAGATATAATAGCTGAAATTTTTCCTAATTTGATGGAAACTATTCTTTATTTTCATTTAACATTATGTTGTCAGAATTCTTCTTCCTTTCTACATATCATATGAAAACATAGTTCCTGAAGAGTACAAAATTCCCTACTGTGGGTACTTTGTGATTTCTTTAGCCATTTGTGCCTGTACATTTTGATTTATTATGATTTTTCATAATTATAAATGATGCTATAATGAACCTTTATACTCATAAATCTTGATCTGCATCGGATCCTTGAGATATATTCTTTGAAGTGAATTTACAGGATAAAAGGTTCTACATATATTTTTAGATTCTTAATATATAATTTTAAGTCATTTTCCAGAAAGATCATATAGTACTTGTACATTCATATAGTATATGTGGTATGCATAGTATATTTTACCACATTCTGGTCAACAAATGTCATTATAAAAGAATAGAAAGATATTACAAAAGAGAAACTTAGCTACTTTTGTAGCTAAAAATTATAAGCCTTAAAAATATGCATTTCTTATATTATTAATAGCTAAAATCTTTTCATGTTCATTGCAAATGCCAGTTCATGTCCTTGGGCCATTTTTCTATTAGGTTTAAGTGTTTTTCTTACATCACTTTTTATCAGTTTTTTATATATTAAAGATTTTAATCTTTTATATTTGTGATGAACATTTTTCAAAGATCAGACAAAATCTACTTTTGTATGTCATGTGATATGTTAAAAATTTCCAGAGCTCCCACCCTCTAAAGTGCATTCACATTTATCATTGTTCTTAAGTCCCAAACATGTACCTATTTCTCCCTTAAACTGATATTTTCTATTTTAGTTACAGAGCACAAACCTAAGAATAAGTGTAAAGTATTTTCACTTATAACAGAATCCCGATTCTGCTTAATTCTTCAGTTCACCTTATCTAAGTAATTTCTCTTTCATATCATAAGATAATTAAAAGTAATTAAGATCCAATCTAATGGCTAAGGACTAGGGTAAAGCCTGCATTACAACTTAATGGAAGAAAAATTTCCCTGCTTAGGAGTTCTATCAGTTATACTTGAGCCTATTGTTCTTCAAAGAGTTAATGTCTTATTTCTAAAATATGTCTCTTATACATTCAAGTAAATCCAGCTATTCTTACTTAAGGTACATATCCAGGACATAAGAGAAATGGAAGATTACTAGCCTGAGTGCCAGGAAATTCAGTTTAGACATGGCTCTGCCATCTTTCCAGAACTTGATTTCCTTTCCAGCTATAAAATGAGAATCAAACCAGGTGATCCTTAGGAACCAATCCAGCTCTGAAATTTGACAACTTGTGATTGTTCTGCAAAACAAAGATTACATGTCCCTCCAAAGGATCTTCTGGGATTACTTCTATCTGTTTTAGAAAGATTGGAGGTGGAAGGGGTCAGTTTTTAATGGCTGCAGGTGTTTTACAAATGTCAAAGATACATTGCTTACACTGATAGCTGGGTTTAAAATCTTGAGAAAATCAATGCATAGTTAGAAATTTAATTTCCAGCATTTAAATAGTGAATCTGTTTGGTCTCTCATGTTTCAAGGAGCCAGTAGAATCTAATGCTTCCTTTGAAGTCAGTGGAAGCTCTAACCTCATATAATGTGCCAGCATATAATTAACAGATAAATTGGGTCAATTTTTACCCCACTGATGAAAAATAAATCAAACAAGTATATCTTTTAAACAGTATGTAAACTATTTAATACTTAGTGTCCTAGTATTAAAGGTACATGGTTTTCTGTTACATGAAAGTGTGTGACCAGATTTCAAATACATCATTTTTATACATCTGAGCGTGGTTATTGTTATTTAAACATTGCATTGATTAATCCATTGGGTATTGCCAGGGGTGGGAAAAAAGCTTTATAATCACTTGCCTCCAAATAACACAAATTTATAATTTTATTTTTATAAACTTTATGATTATAATTATATTCATATATATGACTATGCTTGTGTTCGTGTTAATAACAACTTGTGTTTTAAGACATAAAATGGTTTTACAATATGCTCATGGATTCCTGTATTGAATCTGACACCTCCGGGTTTACTTAATGTCCTAAAAAAAGAAACTACTCTAATGTGGAGCTAGATATTACTGAAAAAGTCAGCTAGTAGCAGTAAATGTCAAAATTCACCTTAAAATGGCATCTCTAATTATAAATTGACACTAGCAAAGCATTGGCAGTTTCCATGATATTACATGCTTTACGATCTCCTGCAGCTGCCAGCCAAATCTCCTTTTCTCCTCCACATTTGCTTTTCCTTCATGACATTTAATCAGTCAACAATATGAACGCTGGTGTTCTCTTAAATCACCCTACAGTTTAAAATCCTGACTACTTCATGTTCTCCTGAAAGGGGGGTGGGGAGAGCAGCAAGTCTTTCAGAATGAGATCTGTACTTATCAATCACATCAGCAGCAGGGAAATTGGCCTTTGCAGGGGTGAACATGGTTCGTTCACTGGGAAAGGGAAAAACAGTTTTGGATTAAAATGGAGGCAAAACAATTCAGGCAGCTGGAGAGGCTTCTGAAAATTAGAAAGATGGAATTTCCAGGGCTTGGGCAATGAAGCAGAGACAACTTAAATTTATGGAAAGCAGACAGGAGAACAGCTTCAGGTTAGTCTAAAAAAGGAATCTGGAGAGAGCTTCTATAGAGAAAAATCACAGACTGAATCATACATGGGGAATGAATAGAGGGAAAATCTGACTCTGGGAGCTGCGATTATAGAGGAAATAAAGGCAGTAAAGATTAAACCTCAGCCCCTAACACTGCCTCAAAGAAGCTTGACAATATATTTTCACAGCTGGGTATACCTCTGCAGGCACCACTAAGTAGTCCTTCCCTTCTATTGAGTTCTTTCCACAATTTGTTCCTCCCTTAAACCTCTCATGAGAACTTCTTTCCCTAGTTATGCTATATAGTTTGTTAAAGTGTGCTCGGAGGACCAGCAGCTTTGGCATCTCCTAGGAGCTTATTAGAAGTGCAGAATTATGGCTCCACTCAGATCTACTGAAACTGAACACAGTATTTCCAAGATCTGCAAGTTATTCATGTGCACATTAAAGTTTGAGATGCACTGCTCTACAATATATACAGTGTGCTGTCTGAAAGACTTTTTTATTGCATATCAAAACATAGGTAGATAGATTACAACTGTACATCATTTATTCATTTTCTTAACAAATACTCACTAAACACAGGCCCTATTCTCATGGAGTTGGCACTTTGCTACCAGTTATAGAACTCTCTTCCATTCTCTGCATTGTGTGAGGTATCAGGGCTAGAAGGATAAATATAACATTGCCCTTGCCCTTAATGAGGTCATAGATACATTAGGAAATAGTTAATGCAAAAAAGTGTCATAATTTTTATGATAAAACCGCATACCTGGTGCTGGGATTACGGGAGAACAAATAGTGGAGACATACAAGGAAGGTGGTAATCAAGTCTTTTAGAAATGGAAAAGTTTTTATAGAGGTGAGCTGAACTTTAGAAACAAACAAAACAAAGCTTTTCTTTCTTTTTTCCCAGGTGGACCATGGGGCATTGTGGGCAGGATGAAGGAAGGGTGAGAAGGAAGGGTGTACAAGGCAGAGGGAACAACCTTAATGAAGCTCAAGGGCAAAAATCAGGTTGGTCTATTCAGATAACTGTAAGTAATTCCATATGGCTGGATTACAGGTTTTTAGGAGGGTGGATTGGGGTCTGGTGGTCAGAGATAAAGCTGGAGAGCTTGACAGGGGCCAGATTTAGAAGGTTTTTGTGTGTGTGTGTGTGTGTGTGTGTAGCCTAAGCACTTTGGGATTGATCCTACAGAGCAGCAATAAGAAGTCACTGAAGGGTTTCCAGTAAGGCAATAAAAAGATCATGTTTGCATTTTAGAAACATCACTCTGGAAGATGTTTGGGGAATGGTGATTAGCCAATTTGGCTGAAGCATAAAGTACATACAGAAAAGTAACGGCAGATAAGGGTGGAAGTGTAAATTTGGATCCGGATCATAGAGGATACTGACTGCCATGCTTTGTAATTAGCGGGCAGTGGGGAGACACTAAAAATTTCTGAGCAAGAAAATGCTTTAGACCAGGAAGAGACTAAAGACAGAAGGCCAGTTAGAAAGTTACTGCAATAATTTAGGTAAGCGGCAATAAGAACCTGATGACTCCAAGAATAGAATTTAAGGGACAGGTTCAAGAAGCAGGTGCATAATTATAAGCACAGTTTCATTACTCATCTTAGGATAGCACAATTTTATACATACATCAGATCTTTATAAATGCCTTCATTTTCACATCCTAATATAGCATTTACTTCTGTACCAATCACTGGGTGAGATACTCTTAACGTCCTTTGGGTCACCAAGGAAAAAACTCCTTCCTGTTGATTTAGTTTGCAGGTCTGTTTCAGTTCCATGTAGAAGGCTGCATGCCTCTAAGTCACCAAAACCCAAAATAGAAATTTTGTTACAGAATTGTTCTCTATTTGCCTCTCTGGTTGTTTTCAACCCTGAATATGTTCCTAGGGAGGCTTCTTGGTTATTCTTTATTCACTTTCAAGAAAATAATCTTCCCTTTTTCTATCTCCAGCACCTTTTCTACCCCCACATTTTTTTTACTTAGAAGCACTGATTCTACTAGGTGGTAGGTAGGGAAACCAAAGTTACATATCCAGTTCTCAGTTTTTTTCTTTTTTTAACTGTGAGTAAATTGTAGGGTAGGTGCATGTTGATCACATTTCATGTATCTAGACTGCTGCCAGATTGATTTTTTGTATGATTTGTGACTATGGAGCTTTATGGCTAGTGTGAGGTTATTTTGGATTTATTCAGAAAGCTCTTTCAAGTGTTTCGGTTTCATATCATAGAATATTTATAATTCTGGGTCAAGCATCATGTTTTGTTTGACTTCCAAAATACAGAATTCCAAATGGCCATTTGCTTTCCTAAATATATATATGTATGTATATGTGTGTGTGTGTGTGTGTGTGTATATATATAAAATTCATTCTTTCTAATTCAAGACCCACCAGGCCTAGAGAGTGATTAGAAACAGTCATGCTTTAATATTAACACTTACAAAATCTCACTGTTCTTATCTGAGCTTTGTATTTTTGTTAAGATGCTTAGCCAGAATGGAAGCTGCCCACACAATTCTTGTATAAAAATTATACTTGCTCAATAATATTCATATCTCCACCCACTTTCGAGTGGAACAGAACAAGCATTATGATATGCATGTACACATTTGCATAAAAATATACCATACACAAATTCAGGTTTGCATGCCCAATTCCGAATGTGCACCACCATAGAAATGCACATTTGGAAAGGCATGAACTCTGTGTTCAGATGTTTTCCTCCCTAGAGAGTGTTTTTTTCTAAAATGAAAGTATAGTAATAGCTTTAATTTAGGTAGTACATTTTTTCCATTCTCCTCCCTTTACAAGAGATAAGAGTCGATTATTTTGTGGGCAACTTAAAAAAGTATATTTTTTTTCTTCCTTTATGTATAGATTAAGGCAAGGTGTCTCAGGAGACATGCGAATTCAAAGGTGAAGTGAAATTTGTCGATACAGTCTCCCTTTTATGACAGTCTTTCCTTCTCTTAAAGCTACCCCAATTCTTCGCCAGCCAGCTGAGAGACCTCTATTGAAGACAGATATTTATCTCTTGGCTAATCTCCCCATTTCCCATCTCATACTACAAAAGGTTTCAATTCACAGAACACAGGCTAACATAATCCTGTTGAGTACTGGCAATGGTCTTGTAATTTTGTAAACACAGAGAGCAGTTGTTACATACATATTTTTCTACTTCTAAGAGTTCTACTCTTTTTTCTGTTTACCTGCTGTATTTTTATTTCTCCCTGGTTTTCTTCTTCAGTTTTATTTTTTTAAGCTTTTTAAAAAAATTTTATTTTTAATTTTCATGGGTACATAGTAGACGTATATGTTTATGGGGAACATAAGATATTTTGATATAGGCATACAATGTGTAATAGTGACATCACGGTAAATGAGTTATCCCTCCCATCAAGCATTTATTATTTCTTTGTGTCATGAGCATTCCAATTATATTCTTTTAGTTATTTTTAAATGTACCACAAATTACTGTTGACTATAGTCACCCTGTTGTGCTATCAAATACTAGATCCTATTGATTCTACTTTTTTTGTACCCATTAGCCATCTTCACTCCCGCCTGTTTCCTCACTACCCTTCTCAGCCTCTGGTGACCACCACGTTATTATCTCCATGAATTCAATTGTTTTAATTTTTAACTCCCACAAATAAATGAGAATATGTGAAGTTAATCTTTCTGTGCTCACTTAACATAATGTCCTCCAGTTCCATACATGTTGCAAATGACAGGATCTCATTCTTTTTATGACCAAGGAGTACTCCATTGTGTATAAGTACCACATTTGTTTGTATCCGTTTGTCTGCTGATGGACATTTAGGTTGCTTCCAAGTTGGCTATTGTGAAGAGTGTGCAGCTATCTCTTCAA
The DNA here is from genome assembly GCF_048565385.1 of Saimiri boliviensis. Classification (NCBI taxonomy): domain Eukaryota; kingdom Metazoa; phylum Chordata; class Mammalia; order Primates; family Cebidae; genus Saimiri; species Saimiri boliviensis. The sequence goes on along the minus strand of NC_133455.1, from coordinate 33,582,067 downwards.
TATACTGATTTCCCTTCTTTGGGGTATATACTCAGCAGTGGAATTGCTGGATCATATGATAGTTCTATTTTTAATTTTTTGAAGAACCTCCATACTGTTCTCCTTAGTGGCATAGTGGCTGTACGTACATTCCCATCAACAGTGTAGGAGAGTTCTGTTTTCTCCACATCCTTGCTAGCATTCACAATTGCCTGTCTTTTGGATAAAAGCCATTTTAATTGGGGTAAGATGAGATCTCATTGTGATTTTGGTGAGCATATCTCTGATAATTAATAACATTGACGGCAACTTTTCTTATACCTGTTTCCCATTTATACATCTTCTATTGAGAGACATCTTTTCACATCTTTTGCCCATTTTCTTAACTGGACTATTAGATGTTTTTTCCTGTAGAGTTGTTTGAGCTCCTTATATATTCTGGTTATGAATCCCTTGTCAGATAAGTAGTTTGTAAATATTTTCTCCCATTCTGTGGGTTGTCTCTTCACTTTGTAGATTATTTCCTTTGCTGTGCAGAAGCTCTTTAGTTTTATGTAATCCCATTTATTTCTTTTTACTTTGGTTGCTAGTGCTTGTGAGGTATTTTTCAACAAATCTCTGCCCAGATGAATGTCCTGGAGTGTTTTTAAAATGTTTTCTTGTGGTAGTTTTATGTTTGAGGCCTTATATTTATGTCTCTAATCCACTTTGATTTGATATTTGTTTACAATGAAATATAGGGGTCTAGTTTCATTCTTCTGCATATGGTTATCTAGTTCTACCAGCACTATTTATTGAAGAGACTCTCTTTCCCCAAATGTATGTTCTTAGCAACTTTGTTGAAAATGAGTTCACTGTAGATGTGTGGATTTATTTCTGGGTTCTTTATACCGTTCCATGTGTCTGTTTTTATGCCAGTACCATGCTATTTTGGTTACTATAACTGTGTAGTATAATTTGAATTCTGGTAATGTGATTCTTCCAGTTTTGTTGGTTTTTCTTAGGATGGCTTTTTCTATTCTGGGTCTTTTGTGGTTTCATGTAAATTTTAGGATTATTTTTTCTATATCTGCAAAGAATGTCATTGACATTTTCATAGAGATTGGATTAAATGTGTAGATTGCTTTGGGTAGTATGGACATTTTAACAATATTGACTCTTCCAATCCATGAACATGGAATATCTTTCCATTTTTTGTGTCCTTTTCAACTTCTTGTGTCTGTACTTTTAGTTTTCATTGCACAGCTCTTTTACTTCTTTAAGTCCATCCATTCCTAGTCATTTTATTTGTAGTTACTGTAAACAAGATTACTTTCTTTATTTCTTTTTCAGATTGTTTGCTGTTGGCATATAGAAATGCCACTGATTATTGTATGTTGATTTTGTATCCTTTACTGAATTTATCAGTTTTTCAGTAGAGTATTTAGGATTTTCCAAATATAAGATCATAGCCTCTGCAAACAAGGATAATTTGATTTCTTCTATTCTAATTTGGATGCCTTTTATTTCTTTCTCTTAATTGACTGCTCTGGCTAAGACTTTCAGTACTATGTTGAATAACAGTAGTGAATGTAGACATTCTTGTCTTGTTCCAGATCTTATATCAAAGGCTTTTGGTTTTTTTCCAATTCAGTATGATACTTGCTGTAAGTCTGTTGTACGTGGCTTTTATCAAGGTGAGGTATGTTTCTTCTATACCTAGTTTTTTGAGGGTATTTGCCATAAAGAGATGTTGGATTTTATCAAATGCTTTTCTAGCATCAATCAAAATGATCATATGGTTTTTGCCTATTTTCTGCTTAATTTGTGTATGTTGAACTATCCTTGCATGATAAATCCTACTTGGTCATGATGATCTTTTTAACGTGTTGTTGAATTCGTTTTCTAGTATTTCATTGTGGATTTTTGCATCAAGGTTCATCAGGAATACTGGATTTTGGTTTTCCTTTTCTAAATGTGTCTTTGTCTGCTTTTGGTACCAGGGTAATACCAGCCTTACAGAATGAGTTTTGAAGTATTCCCTCCTCCTCAATTTTTCTGAATATTTTAAGTAGAATCTGTATTTGTTTTTCTTTAAATGTTTGGTGGAATTCAGAAGTGAAATCATCAGGCCCTTGGCTTTTCTTTGCTGGGAGACTTTTTGTTATAGCTTTGATCTCAATAATTATTATTCATCTATTCATGCTTTGGCTGCCTTTATGGTTCAATCTTGGTAGGCTGTACGTGTCTAGGACTTTCCCCATTTATTCTATGCTCTTGAAATTTATTGGCATATAGCTGCTCATAGTAGTCTGTAATGCTCTTTTGAATTTCTACAGTATGAGTTGTAATGTCTCTTTTTTTGTCTCTGATTTAGGTCTTCTCTTTTTTTTCTTAGTCTGCCTAAAAATTTGTCAATTTTGTCTATCTTTTCAAAAAACCAATTTTTCATTTTGTTGATCTTTTGCATTGCTTTTTCATTTCAATTTCCTTTATTTCTGCTCTGATCTTTTGCTATTTCTTTTTGTCTACTAATTTTGGGTTTGGTTTCTACTAATTTTGTGTTTGTACTTGCTTTTCTTGTTCTTTAAGATGAATCATTACGTTGTTTATTTAAAGTTTCCATACTTTTTTGATGTAGGCACTTAAAATTCCCTCCTAGTACTGCTTTCACTGTATCCCATAAGTTTGGGTATGTTGTGTTTACATTTTGTTTGTTTCAAAAATCTTTTAAGTCCCTATTTAATTTCTTCATTGATCCACTGGTCATTCAGAAGCATATTGTTTAAATTTCATGTGTTTATATGGTTTCAAAAGTTTCTCTTATTATTGTTAGGTTTATTCCACTGTGATCAAATACTTGATTTTTTTTTTAATTTTTAACTTATTTTGTGGTTTCAAGTGTGATCTCTCCTTGAGAATATTCCATATATTGAGAGAAAGAGTGTATATTCTGCAGCTGTTGAATGCAATGTTTTGTGCATATTTATTAGGTCCACTTGGCTTATAGTGTAGATTAAGTCTGATATTTCTTTGTTGATTTTCTGTCTGGAAGACATGTCCAATTCTGAAAATGGGGTGTTTAATTCTACAACTATTATTGTTTTGGAGACTATCTCTCTCTTTACCTCTAGTAATATTTTCTTTATATATCAGGATGCTCCAGGGTTGGGTGCATATATATTTACAATTGTTATATACTCTTTCTGAATTGACTTCTTTATCATTATATAATGACATTCTTGTCTCTTCTTATAGTTTTTGTCTTGAAATCTATTTTGTCTCATATAAAGTACAGCGACTTCTGCTCTTTGATTTCAGTTTATGTTAGCATAGAATATCTTTTTTCATCCCTTTGTTTTCAGTCTCTCTGTGTCTTTACAGGTGAAGTGTGTTTCTTCTACACAACAGATCATTAGGTATAGTTTACCACTCTGTCTTTTGATTACAGAGTTTAGTCTATTTACATTCAATGTTATTATTTATAGATAAGGAATTACCACTGCCATTTTATTATTTGTTTTCTAGTTGTTTTGTGACCTCTTTTTTCCTTCGTTCCTTCTTGTTTTCCTTTTTTTCAGGATGACTTTCTCTGATGGTACATTTTAATTTCTTGCTTTTCTAGCCTGTGTATCTGCTGCAGGGTTTTTTGATTTGAGTTTACCATGAGGCTTGCAAATATTATCTTATACCAAATTACTTTAAACTAATGACAAACCAAGCAAAGAGAAAACTAATAAAAATTCCTCATTTTAACTTCATATCCCTTTATTTTTAACTTTCTGTTGTTTCTATTTATATCTTCTTATACTATCCCTTGAAAAGTTGTTGTAGTTATTATTTTTGGTTGGCTCCTCTTTTAGTTTTTTTACTCAATATGTGAGTAACTCACACACCCTAATTACAATGTTATGATATTATGTGTTTGTCTCTGTACTATGACCAGTGAGTTTTGTATCTACAGATGTTTTCTTATTGCTTGTTAACACCCTTTGCTGTCAGGTTGAAGAACTCCCTTCAACATTTCTTGTAAGAGAAGTCTGGTGTTGACAAAATCCCCCAGCTTTTATTTGTCTAGGAGTCTTCTGTTTCTCCTTCACAGTTGAAGACTATTTTCCCTGGATATACTATTCAAGGGTGAAAGCTTTTTTCCTTCAGCACTTTAAATATGTCATGCTACTCAGTCCTGGCCTATAAGGTCTTCACTGAGAAGTCTGCTGCCAGACACACTGAAGCTCCATTGAATGTTATTTGTTTGTTTCTTCTTGCTGTGCTCAGCATCCTTTCTTTACAATTGGCCTTTGGGAGTTTGATTATTAAGGGTCTTGAGGTAGAGTAGGCTTATTTGAATGGAATCTACTTGGTGTTCTATCATTTTCTTGTATTTGGATATTGATTTATTTTTCTAGATTTGGAAAGTTCTCTTTTATTATGCCTTTGAATAAACTTCCTATTTCAATCTCTCTTCATCCTCTGTAAGATCAATAACTATTAGATTTCCCTTTTGAGGCTATTTTTTAGATTTTGTAGGTGTGCTTCACTGTTTTTTCTTATGTCTCCTCGACTGTGTATTTTCAAATAGACTGTCTTCAAGATCAACAATTCTTTCTTCTGCTTGATTAATTCTGCTATTGAGACACTCTAATGCATTCTTTGGTAAGTCAACTGAATTCTTCTGTTCCAGAATTTCTGCTTGATTTTTAAAAATTACTTGCCCTTTTGTTAAATTTATCTGATAGAATTCTGAATTCCTTCTCAGTGTTATCCTGAATTTCAAAGAGTTTCCTCAAAACAGTTATTTGGAATTCTTTGTCTGAAAGGTTACATGTCTGTCTCTCCAGGATGGTCACTGGTACCTTATTTAGTTCATTTGGTCAGGTCACATTTTCCTGGATAGTCTTGATTCTTGTGGATACTCATTCATGTCTGGGAATTTAAGAGTTAAGGATTTGTTGTGGTTTTCTCAGTCTAGCCTGTTTGTACCTGTTCTTCTTAGGAGGGCTTTCCAAGTATTCAATGGAAATTGAGTACTGTAATCTCTCTAAGTCTTTGGTTACTGCAGCCATGTTTGCATTAGGGGGCACCCCAAGCCCAGTAACACTGTGACTTTTAAAGACTTATAGAGGTCCAGTCTTGGTGGACTTGAGAGAGAATTGGGTGAGATCTTAGAGAATTCCATGGATTATCAGGCATAGAATTTTGTTGTCTTCTTTTACTTTCCCCTAACATAATCTTTCACTCTGTGCTGAGTTGCCTGGAAATTGGGGAGCACTCCTTGGAGAGCACAACTCCTGTAGCCACCTCCACTGAAACTGCACTGGGTCAGATCTGAAGCCAGCATAGCACTAGATCTTGCCCAAGGACTGTGGTGACCACTGCCTGACTATTGCTGATGTTCACTCAGCCCAAGTGCTGTTCAGTCAGAAGGTGGTGAATCCAGACAGGCTTGTGCACTTCCCTTCAGGTGGTGAGCTCCCACTTGTCCCAGGTTGGGCCCAGAAATGCTGTCTGGGAGACACTGCCTGGAGTCAGAAATCCTTAGGAATCTACTTGGCACTCTCTTCTTCTATTCTACTGCAGCTGAGCTGGCATGCAAGCCATAAGACAAAGTCCTTCCCATTCCTTTCTCTCCTTTCCTCAAGCAGAAGTTCTCCTCTATGGGCACCACTGCCCCAGGCCCACATCGTGTAGTGTGTGGCTATTGCCAATATTCACTCAGGGCCCCAGAGCTCTTCAGTCAGCTTGTGGTGAATGCTGCCAGGCCTGAGTCTCCCCCTTCAGGGCAGTGGGCTCCCCTTGGCCCAGGGCAGGCCCAGAAATGCCATCTAAGAGCCACAGCCTGGAATCTGGGACCCTAAGAGCCAGCTTTGTGCTCTACTCCACTGTGGCCGAGCTGGTGCCCAAGCTGCACAACAAAGTCTCCTTTACTATTCCCTCTCTTTTCTCAAGCAGGAATCTCTCCTCATGGCCAGCTGTGCTTAGAATGTGCTGGGTCATGTCAGAAGCCAGCATGTCTCCGAGTCTCACAAAGCATGTGGCAAGTACTGCCTGGTTACCGTTGATGTTTATTCAAGGCCCATGGGCTCTTTAGCCAGCATGTGATGAATCTTGCCTGGATGATGTCCTTCCCTTCAAGACAGCAGGTTCCCTTCTGGTGCAGGGTGTATCTAGAAAGATAGGGAGGATAGTGCCTAGAATGGGAGCCTCAGGACTTTTCAGAAGACGGTATTCAACTGTGGCTGAGCTGCTATTTCCGAGTTGAAAGATGAAGTCCCCTTTACTCTCCCCTCTCTTCTCCTCAAGTGAAAGGAAGGAGCCTCTCTCAGAACTGTGGGTTTCACTTCACCTTAAGTTGGGTGAGGAGTGGTGCAAGCACTCCTTTGGATGATGTCTCACTAGGTCAGGTACACCCCAAGTCCACCGGCTTGGAACCCTGTAAAGAGCTAGGATTTGCCCAGGAAGTGCAGTCCTCATGGCCTAGACCATCTTTCAAGTTTGTTTAGGACCCAAGAGCACTTTTTAGCCCACAGTGGTGGGGCTAGCTTGAACTTGGGGTCCGCAAGTTGGAACGGATAATTCCCCTCTGGTTAGATATACTCTAAATGCTCCCTCAGAGGCTCTTGCCGACTTCTTCGTGTGTTGCTTGCCACTGTGACATGGCAGCACTTAGTTCCAATGCAAAGTCCAACAAATCACTGCATTCCTCCTCTCCCAAACACACAGATTCTCCATGCCACACTGCATTGCCAGTAATGGGGCAGGGTTGCTGTAGGCAATTCAAGGCTGTCTTTCCTACTTTCTCTTTCCTAGATATGATGTTAAAACCAGTTACTGTGATTGCTCACCTAAATTCTGGTTGTTATAAAGGTGGTTTCTTGTGTTGACAGTTGTTCAATATGGTGTTCCTGAGTTGGGGAAGAACAGTTGCTGGAGGGTTCTATTCATCCACCTTGTTCCACTTCTCTCCCTATTTCTTTAAGCATCATTTCTTTAGAAACTATCTGTTGGGATGTTTCATACAGTTAAGTTCCTCTGAAATGAATTAAGTTTTGAGAGTTGATTTTGTTGGATGCACTACTTGGTTTAGATTTCCTTATGTATTTTTGAATTTTGGTTTTCAGACGCCCATCCTCTCTACTCCTGCCTTGCCCCTGACACTGGCTTTTGACAGTAATTCTAGATCCAATCTCCACTTTCACACAAAACACTTCTAGTCCCTCTACCAAACAGAAACTGAGACTCTGGGTCAGAGTGCAGTAGCTCCCAGGCCTCAATCCTGTATACTTCTTAGGTTTCCATTCCATTTGAGGGCCACTGAAATGTTCTATCTTGTTTTTGAACTTGGCTCTGACTTTTAGATTTTTAATCTTGCACTTTATTTATTTCATATTTTTATATATTATAAACTTATAGGGTCATCTTGACCAAAAGTTTTTGGCATCCTTTAAATTTTTTAATGTATTTATTTTTGTATATCCTCAGAGACCTTTGTTCTGAACCTCATTTTACAGATAGAGATGAACTGAAAAAGGTTCATTAGCCTGTTCCAAGTTGCAAACCTAATCGATGGTATAGTCCAGGCTACCATTTAAGTCTTTCACTTGACTCTGATAATCAATATTTATTTCATTTTATGGAGAGCTGCTCTCAGTGAACTGCTGATCAGCTGTGATAAAGCAAGAAAGTAAATAACGTAGAGTCAGAGAGCCTGCACTCAAATTCTGAGTCTGCCAGTTACTAGTTTCTCTTGGCCTCAGTTTGCAATGTTGTATAACAGCAATATAGTCATGCGTCGCTTAACAACAGAGATCTGTTCTGAGAAATGTGTCATTATGCAATTTCATCATTGTGTGAACATCAGAGAGTGCACTTACACAAACCTAGATTATATATATATATATATATATATATATATATATATAATGGAAAACCAAATGCCCCAGTACCATTAGTAAATATCAATCATTTCCCCAATTTGATATACAATGCCAATATCAAGTGCCAGATATCAGGTTTCTAGATATGCTTTATTATAACATTATGAGACCACCATTACTGACCCAGACATTGTTATGTGACATATGACTATACTACCAATTATCTTACACAGTGGTTATAAAATTAATACATGTGAGAACTTTTTAAAAAATGCAAAGCACTATATAAGTGTGAAAGTTTTAACAGTTAAAAGATTTGTCTTTTTAAATATATAAATAATATGTTTATTTCTGAGAAATAATAAAATACAGATAAGCATGAAGAAATTGCTTACAATGTAATTTAGCAGTATATTCTAGATTTATATATATATACATATATATATATATATTAGCAACTGAATCGAGCACACTTGTAAAAATATTATCTATATCCATCTTTATGGTAATAAATGATGCAACTGGCTCCTCAAGGAGTTTTGGGGAAGGGTATTGACACAAAATCAGGGAAGGTAACATTAGGTTATTTGCCAAATATAGTATTTGCCAAATCTAGTCGTACCTGGATTTGTCACAATCTTTGTGTTTAGGTCTAAGGGACAAAGCTTACATTTAGATGAAGCCTTTCAACAAACTATTTGTGGATTAATTTTTATACTTCATGGTTGCAAGCTAGAGAATCCTCTTTAGCTTTTTAGAGCAGAAATGAATCATTCTAACTATTAATTAGCTCATAGAATCTTTTGAAAGGCTAGAGAATCAAGCACAGATGTTTCACAACCAGCTAAAAAGGCATCCAGTGTTAAAGGCAACAGAAGAAATATCCACTCACACTACATGACTATTCCAGAAGAACTGCACATTGGTTTCACACATGAGTATCAGTACCTACATCTAGATTTAAGACTTTTACTAAAACTGTCCCTAAAGAACCAGTCATCTCTATCACCATGCTTGCCACATGTGGCTACTGCCTTACCAGTTCCCTTCTGCTTCTAAATTTGCTCAGTGGAATCAAATTCCAAGTAAAAACACAGCTTCAAAGATCTAGAAATAAAGTTCTATTTTAATTTTTTCAGGCTTTGTGGTAAGAAGGTGAGATATAATGGAGCCAGAATGGGTAATCAATAAGCCAGTCTGCAGTATCTGCTAAGTACAGTAGGTAGATACAGGTAGGCCTTATAATTTCCCCCATTTTACAAATAAGAAAACTGAGCCTTAGGTAGATTATGTTCTTTGATCAATAGTAAAGGAGTAAAGGTATGTAGAAGGAAGTCAGGATTTCAACCCAGGTATTCTGATCAACATTCACCTTTTTAGTTATAATATTTAATAATTACTTAATTACATAACTTTTCCTTAGAAGAATATGAGTGGCTGAAGAACAATAATTCTTTCTGATTCAGTAAGTATTTTTCAGTATCAAATTCTAGGGGCTTCATTTATTCAAAACTCATTCAGTCATTCTAGACTTTTAATTAAATGCCTGCTATATGCCAGCACTCCACACTTCTAGGGACCTAGAAACATGGTGGTGAACAAAACGTTCATAGTTCCTGACCTCATGGGAGTTGGGAGTTAGCAGTTAGAGTTAGCAGGTGAAAAATTACACATTAATTAAACACAACTAAAAATATATATGAAAATAAGAGAGCATTTAAATGGGAGATTTAAGCTAGCAGGTGCAGGCAGAGAAAGATTTCCCTAGGGAAGCTGTTTGAGTTATAGAGACCTGTAAGATGAGTCGGCATCAGCCAGACTAAGGGACAGACAGGTTCTGGGAAGACAGTATTGCATGCACATGGAATAAGTAGAGTGTGAGATGTCCTAGAGGTTGAAAGGAGGTCAGGGAATTGAAAGAAGTCAAGTGTGGCTGATCATAGACAGTAAACAGAAACTGATCCTGGGTTAAGGCTAAAGAGGTAGGAACTCAACCAATGTTCACTGAATGAATAAAGGTATGCATTCCCTAGTGGATGGTAGCTGTGATGTCTTCTAAACTTCCTGCTTCCACTGAGATTTTATGATTCCAAAAGAGGCAGTATATCTTTGTATATTTAGAAAAGAAAAGGCAAGACCAGAGTGGTAAACTGTCCTAAACTCATCAAAATATACTGATAGTCTATATTAACATTTAGAATGATCACTTTTATGGATGCTATGGGTTCTGGAAGGAGAAAAGTAGAATGGACCCAACTGTCTAACACCTAAAAGTAAAATAGGAAAGACTAACAGAATAATAATTATAATTAAGTAGATTAGTTTTTTCTTTTCTTCCTTATATGACCTTTGAGATAACGTTTTGCCTTTATGAATAAACGAAAATCTTTACAACTTTCCCTAAAGCTTCTTCTCAAAACAATAAATGCACAGAATGCTTACATTAAGAATACTATAATTTATTTTGAATCAAATAAAAAAAAAACTGCCCTATTTCTGTCAAAAGAAAAACGTAAATATATTCCATCTATATTCCATAGGCAGAATCCTCAAAATTACTCAAATAATATCTAATACAAGTTTGCAAGTCTTTCAAAGATTTACATTATTATATATTTGAAAGTAATGGCTAAAATCATATATTAACTTACACATATATCTTTTAAGTCTACCAATAAAATGTGTGACTGTTGAAACACATTTAGTGATGAGCAGGCACCATATTCGATGAAGAAAATTAAGTAGCAGTCCAGCCTTTCAAGGCTACATGAGACTAGAGCCAATATCCCATGATTCACAATTTTTTAAAAATAGATGGTTTATTTCTCTATTATTTGAAGTTTGTTTCTTTAGACATATATTTGAACTTCAAACACTGTCTTTGACATTCCTGAAATAGCTGTAACATTACTTTTCTTTATCTCATTGCCTTCTCTCCCACGTCAATGGGCAAAGCTTAAGGCTTCCAGCATAAGGCTAATCCCTTTATCTGTCCTCTGAATCTCATTGCTGGCTGCTTTTTCAGGGACCTCACTTAATTATTGCTTTCCTCTCAGCATCTACAACCTTTTCCTCTCAACTAAATCTTTACCTTTGTCATAGAGCCATGCTAAAATCTCTCTGCTGGCATAAACAATCAAAGACAGATAATAAAAAGACAAATAATAAAACAGCCCCTCAAGTGTCCTCCCCTCATCTGTAATTCTTGTCTTCTCTTTGATTTACATCCAGTATTTTTAAAGAGTTATTGGTGTCTACCAGCTTGTCTTTCTCAGTTCTCACTCAATTCTACTGCAATCTGGCGTTTACCCTTATACTCCAGTGAAATTGCTCCTGAAACCATCACAGTGATCTTTTAGTTGCTGCATGCAGTGGGCACTTTTCAAGTTGGGTTGATATCTCAGGAGCATTTGATATTATTAACCAGAAATCCCTTGGAGCATATAGAACTGCAAGGAAGAATAAACCATGTTCCCAGAATCACCACGCGGAAGGGCACACTCACCTAACATTCAACTGATCTATTCTATGTGCACAAAATAAACCTGCACTGTGTTAAACCAATGGGATTTATGAAATTATTCTAGCACATAGCATTACTTACCTTGACAAACACATGAATCTTGTTAGGTCATTCTTAATCTGTCTCCCTGATTAGCCTCCATTCCCCTCCTGTGAACTCTATGCCTTAGCTACACAAACCACTGTGTGTGTGTATATGCATGTGTGTGTGTGTTTGTCCATGCTATTCTTAATCCCTTTCTTCCTATTATTTGTTGACATATTATTTTAGTCTCACAGCCTTTGAGAAAGCTTCCCTGTTTCTGACAAGCATATTTATTCCATTTCACCTTATGTATCTGTCTATTTACAATAGCACGCATGCTATTGTATCATAATTGTTTTCTGTCCTCTAGTAAACATTTCCAGGGAAGACATCATGTATTTGTAGCAGTGTTTCCACCACCAAGCATGATGTCTTATGCATCATAAGAGGTTCTTAGGTTTTTGAAATACATAAATTAATAGGAATTCTAGGCATACATTATCAAAACAAGTTTGAAATGATAAACACTTTTCTTACATTTTATAAGAACATCAGGTTCTGACAAAGAAGAACAAATTTGTGTTTTATATTTTGTTTTCCTTTGGTTAAACCCTAGTTATCAAAGATTTATAATTCCCTAAAAATAAACTCTTGCCTACTTTGGGGCAACAAATACATGAACCAAATATCCTTTGTATCTAATTTCTTTAGAGGTGATTTTCTATGCATAACAGACTTATCTTTTGCAAATTACATTTGCATATGATCAGTAATATTTTGTTGTATTTCAAATGTATTAATATTTCAATTAGCTAAAAGCCATAGGAAAGAGATTTATCTAGTCTGCCATGGAAGTGCTAATATAATTTTTAAAAACAACTAAGAACACTAATTTTGTTGTCAATTTCATATCCTTATAATTACCTCTTAAACAGGCAGCACTTTTCTCATGGTAATCACTGTTGTTTTCAAATGGCTTTCAAAGAAGAAAAGCATTTAAGCTAATTCCTAGAACAGATGAAACTATTTATTTTGACATTGTTGGCTTTGGACCACGTCCTTTCCAATTCTGAAAAAGACAACCTGGGAACTTCTGTGTTTAGAACAAATAATTTTAATAACTTTAGAGGTGATTTTAAAATGGAGACACTTTCAGGTGTCAGATAAAATGATCCTAATTCATCTTATATCAAAGGTACTGCTGGGCAGTGACACTGGTTGTGGTGTGGTCAAATTGTTACTATGCCAATCACTCAGTAAAGGAGTCTGAATAGTCAGTGGGCAAGATCTAGAAACCTGGGAAGTAACTCCTTTCTTTCCAGTCCTCTCTATGATAGACACTCAAGAATGAGAGAAAATGTATGGTAATTCTTTTAGGCATGGTCGTATCAATTCAAAGGAAAACAAAATAGGAAGTGGATTCTAATGCAAGAGACAGTTTCGAGGAAGAATGGAAAGTGATGTTAGTATAGTTTATGAGGTAGTGGTTTCAGTTGTTAAATATAGATAAAGAGAAAATAAGAATATAAAGATTCTAACTGTATCAGAAAGAATCACGGAACTTTAAAAGCATAAAGGACTTTACAGATACATCATTTTAGTTTAATCCTTTCATTTTAAAGAGGAGGAAACTGACCTTTATAAAGGTTAAATCACTTGACCCAGGTTGCACAGAGAGTTAGTGAAAATAGCGTCTGTGGGTTCCTATGGTGGGGATAGGGAAGAACATGTAAGGGAAGAAAGGAAGTGGGTCTCTTTTCATTCTGATCCAGAAACACAAATCCTTTAAAAGGGTAGGCAGACCTTTTTTAAAAAAAACAGCTGGCATCACCTGCAGAGCTGAACCAAATGCTATGGTTGGTACCCAGCCTGAACCAAAAAAAATGCTCTTTGTAAAATTTCTCTTTGTGCATGAATAACCTTCACAAAATTAGTTCATGTTTGCTTTTAAATTACTTTGCACCTGTCCTAATAGTTTCTGGGTGGAAATGTCCTAAGAGTTACATAGGGTTTGTAAAACTGGGCTATTAACATTATTTTTAGGATCATTCTGCCTTACTTAACTTGGAGAACACTTTTTTTCCCTACTAATTTTGTTGCCACATGCTTTATAACTCAACTTTAATTTTCCTCCAAAGATATTCAATTTATTATCCTTTTCTTTAGTACGTATTTGCTTCAAGAGACAGTCTCCACAATGCTGATTGGGATATCATATGAATCCATAAATTCACTTTGAAATCCTTGGTTTTAGCTTAGAGGTCTATATTTTTACTCACTTTTCTTATATATTTTCTTTATAGTCACTCCCCACCCCGCCTAAATAATTTAACTCTTCCTTATTTTTTAAACTTAGCCACCTCCCTAAACGTTGCTTGTATACATTCCCTCTCTCTCTCTTCCCCCTCCCCACCACCACACACATAAAATCATAAAAGTAGTCTTCCCAAATGGAGAGGTATGAAGCATAGGAGAAGACCAGGAGTCATAAATGTGCACAAGCCAACTTAAATTACAGTGTAAAGGCATCAGTGAGAATGTCAGAGTAGGAGACTCCCAAGAACCTTACTCTCCACTGAAAAGCAAAAGAAAACAATCAAAAAATTCTGGCAAAACTGTCAGAAACAAATTTATTGGAATTCTGGAAAATGGGATATCAGGAAAATTCTGGGATGTTATTGGATCATGGGGCAGATTTCTCCTTTGGTGTTGTTCTCGTGAGTTATGAAGAGATCTGGTTGTTTAAAATGTGTAGCAACTCCCCTTCTCTCTCTTCCTCCTGCTCAGTCCCTGTAAGAGGTGCCTGCTTCCCCTTCACCTACTGCCAATCAAAGGTTTGCAGAACCAAGAGAATTCTTAATCAAGAGAAAAGGGCCACTGAAACCCAGTGGAAGAGGTTTATAGTATTTTAATTTATTTGTGTCCATCCCCTCCATTCCTGACTTACTGGTGGTCCTGAAGGCAGCAGCCTGTTCTTGCACTGTGGGTCCTGGTACCAGAGTAAATTTCGTTCTGAAAAAAATTATGGTTGCCTGTTTTGACCTAGCAGGCGGGTTCCTGAAGGACTAACACAAGAGACTTGCTTTTATTTCACCTAACTCAGAACTCTCTCAGAGTACAGAAGTAGCTACATCCATATAAATACTTAATAGCAAATAAACCAGCCACTACCACCCTTATGAGACAAATAATATTAGATGGGGTAAACAATAAACAAACCAAAAACTTGAGAGGAAGGCTGGGAAGTGAGATGCTTGGGGAATAAGGACTTTGAGAATCTTCCACATATTTTCAGGTATCTAAAGGGCCACACACATGTGCAGGGCAGGCCACATGAGCAGAAATGATCTTGAGAAGATCCTAAACTCTCACCTTTGGCTGAACTCCAGACTCTGTGAAAACAGGAAATGAAGCTGAAGGCAGAGTTGTAAACTGCTTAGCTGAGTGTTAAAAGCCTGTCCCAATATACACACAGAGCTCAGTTGCAAAGACTGAGAGAGTTTTTGTTTTATCCAGGCATTTAAGGAAGTGTTTGTCAAATCACTAGCTGACCACTGAGTTAGTAGAACACAGATTTCAGTGACCACAGAGGATAAAAAAATATTGTCAGTAAAAAATTAGAAAGTCTCTAAACATACAAGTACAACCCAAACAAGTAGCAACAATAAAAACCTGGGGAGAAGGAGATTCGGATTTCCAGTTACATCATAATATTTAAAATGCTTAGTTTTAAACAAAAAGATATTACACTTGTAAAAAAAAATAATAAAATACGGCCCTTTTACTGGAAAAAAGGAATGAATATGAACTGTCCCTGAGGAATCCTAGACACTAGATTTACTAGACAAAAAGCCCAACTGTCTTAAATGTGTTTAAAACCATAGAAAAATAATCAAAGGAATATAGGAAACCAATGTTTCACCAAATAAAGAAGGCAAAATGATATAAAGAAAACAAATTCTGGAGTTGAAATGTACAAGTACAATACTTAAAAAAAAAATACTAGAACGTTTCTACAGCAGACTTGAGCAGGTAGAAAAAAAGAATCAGAGAATGTATAGATAAATCAATTGAAATTATCTATTCTAAAGAACAGAAACAAAATAACTGAAGATAAATGACCAGAATCTCAGCAACCTTTAGGATATCTTTAAGCATATCTACCTATCTAGCTATCAGAATCCCAGAAGGAGAGGAGACAGAATAAGGGACAGAAAGAATACTTGACAAAATAATGGTTCACACTATTTCTACATTTGGCTCACTTTTCTTGTATATTCTTCTTGATAGTTACTTCCTAACTGGACAATTTAACTCTTACTTAAAAAAAAAAAACTGGCTACTTTCCTCAATGCAAATTTAATAAAAGAAATAAATCTACTTATTCAAGAAGCCCAATAAATACCAAGTAAGAAAAACTCAAATAAACTGACACATTATAATCAAACAGTTGAAAGCCAAAGCAAGAATCTTGAAAGCAACAAGAGAGAAGTAATTCATCATGTACAAGAGATCATCAATAAGAATAACAACTGATTTAAACTATAGAAGACTTAAGACAGTGAAATGACTTATTTAAATTGCTGAAAGAGAAAACCTGTAAATTAAGACCTATATTAAGCAAAGCTATTCTTTAAAGGAGAAGGAGAAATTCAGACATTCATAAATGAAGAAAAGGTGAAGGAGTTGTCACTAACAGACTGGTCCTGTAGAAGTGTTAAAGGGAGTCCTTCACATTGAAATAAAGACACTAGACAATAAATTACAGCTATATGAAGAAATAACAATCACTGGTAAAGGTAACTACATAGGTAAATGTAACAAACAGTATTATTGTAATTTCAGTTTGTAACTCCTCTTCTTTTTCCTATGCAATTTAAAAGACAAATGCATAATTATAAACCTATGCTAATGGGGACACAATGTGTAAAGATGGAATTTGTGACAATAACAACACAAACAGGGAGGGAAATACCTATATTAAAGCAGAGTTTTATATACTATTAAAGCTAAGTGGATATTAATTCAAACTAGATTACTTATAAATGTAAGATGCTAACTGTAATTCCAAAAGTAACCTAAAAGAACAAGTGAGAAACGTTCAGAAAGGTAAATGAGAAGGGAACCAAAAAGGATTACAAAAGGAAATTAAGTTAACAAAAAAAATTAATATTAAAAAATAATGGAGGAATTAAGGAACAAAAAAGTTCTAAGAAATAAGAAAACAAATAGCAAAATAGCATAAGTAAGTACTTTATCAGTAGCTACTTTAAGTGTAAATGAATTATACTATTCAATTAAAAGGCAGAGATTACAAAATGATCTAAATATATACTGTCTACATGAGACTACTTTAGATTCAAAGACAAAAATAGGTTGAAAGTTAAAGGATAGAAAAAGATACTTCAGGCAAATAGTAAAAGAGAAAGAGTAGTTGGAATAGCTATACTAATATTATATGAAATGTACCATCAAAAGTTATTACAAAAGACAAAGAAAGGCATTATATATTAATAAAAGGGTCAATCCATCAAGAAGAGGTGACAATTAAAAACATATATGCACTTAACAACTGAGTCCCAAAATATATAAAGCAAATTTTACAGAAATGAAGGCAGAATAAGTAGCTCTAAGACATCATAGGAGATTTCAATACCCTATTTTCAATAAAGTATAAAATAACTATACAAAAGATCAATTTAAAAAAAAGATCACGTCAATGATAGCATAAGCAAACTAGACCTAACAGACAAATACAGAACATCCTCTGGAGCTAGATATGGATGATGGATATACAACATTGTAAATGTACTAAATGCCACTGAACAGTATACTTTAAAATGATTAAAATGGTGTATTTTATGTTATGTATATTTTATCACAATAAAAAAGTTTACCTATTGATATGGTTTGGATCTGTGTCCCCACCGAAATATCATGTCAAACTGTAATTCTCAATGTTGGAGGTAGGGCCAGGTGGGATGTCATTGGATCATGGGGCAGATTTCCCCTGTGGTACTGTTCTCGTGATAGTGAATGAGTTATCACAAGATCTGTTTGTTTAAAATGTGTGGCGTCTCCCCTGTCTCTCTCTTCCTCCTGCTCTGGTCTTGTAAGACATGCCTGCTTCCCCTTCACCTACTGCCATGATTGTAACTTTCCTGAAGCTCTCCCAGCTATGCTTCCTGTACAGCCTATGGAACGATGAGACAATTAAACCTCTTTTCTTTGTAAATTACACAGGCTCAGGCATTTTTTTATAGCAGTGTAAGAGTGGACTAATACAAATATGAACGCTCACAAGGAAACAATGCATTAGAAGGGATTAAAAATGATGATAAAACGAGAGCACCAAATTATTAAACTTAATAAATCCATCAGTTCTACAAACATAAGACAACTGTAAAGATCCCAGTTCTGAGGCAGGAGAGTATAAGACAAAAGAAGTTGCTAAAAATTAGCAGTCCATATGAAAATAAAAACAAAAATTAATAAATAGAAAACCATGAAAAAGGCTTCTGTGTGAGAAAGAAAAGAGATTGGGGTATAAAGGTACTGCTTTTTAATGAAGAATTCTAAAATGAGTTAAGGCTTTAAACTGTGTGAATGCGTAACTTGTTTTAACACCAATTGATATTTAAAATTAATTCAAACATCAATTAGTTAAATACTCCAACCCCTCAAATGTAGTGTAGGAAAAACCATACTCATTTCTTAAGCTCAGTATTTTCAAAATGATTGGGTTACCTCCATGTCTTTCTGAGTGCACTCTGAAAGTCACTTAGTTTTAGTTTTGTGTCTGTCTTAATAGCAATCACTCCAAACCCAATAGTCTCAATCACAGCTCTCCAGTATTTTCTCTTTTCCCAAATCATTCTCATTTTATTTTGAAAACTATCTCCCTTATAGTAATCTCGGTTTATGAGTGATTTTCAAAATCACAAAGCACTTTATCATTCCACCTTTTTGAAAATCTCTAGAATGTGTTTTGGAAAAAGTCTTGGTATTTTCTGCCTTGTATGTCTGCTGAGGGGCAGCCAGGAAAGTCAATGCCGCTGAATTAAAAATAGGCAACACAACAAGAAAAGAGACTTTGGTCACACAAGTCTTATTCCCTGAGGCACAGACTTTGAAATGAGTCTTACAGGTTTCAAGATGATCAACTCTCAGAGGACAAGCCCATTAAACTAACCATATACTAAAAAAATGAGCAATTGTAAATGAATATTTTTTTGTAATTTTAAATTAAACTTTTTTGGGGGTGCTGTTTTATAATTTTTAGCTTTGGGGGTAATCCCAGAGCTTATTTGCACATATTTTTAGTTTTTAACTTTGTTTTATTTTTGAGAGTTATGGGAATTTTAGTGTTTCAACTTGTGTTAGTAGAAAACACATTTTAAAATCAGACAGACCTGGGTTTGACTTACAAGGAACTTTGAAGTCATGTAGGCATAGATAAATTAGTATATTTTCTAAGTTTCAGTTTTCTTCTCTATAAAATAATAATGTCCAGTTCTCATTGTTGTCATGAGAATTAGAAATAATGATAAAGGAGCAGTCATAGTACATGACAAAGAACAGGTGCTCACATTGGTGGTTTTATATTTATAGTTAAAGCATAGAATTATTAAAGACCTCATGCCTCAATTAGATCAGTTCTTACATTTTGCCAGAAAGGAAGCTGAGGATCAAGAAGAGTGATCTGACATACATCAGTAAGACATAAGGCTAGATAATTCCAGAGATTAGTAATGAGGTTTCCTCCGTTGGGCTTTCTTCACAGGGATGAAGTCTACTATTTAAAGGAAAGTTTAAAATAATTTATTGAACACAGGAGAAAGCAAACTTCAGAATATTCGGAAATGTGACTTAGATGCACCTTCTGAGATTGAAACTTGACCATAGGTGACCCACACTTTCTGAAGGCTTTGCCAATGTTTGCTTGTTAGTGAGTTGGAAAAAAAATAGATACTAAACATGAAAAGGACAATTTCTTCTTGACCTTCATTAAAACAAAATAAAAACATGTTCTTTACTCCAAGACTAAGTCTGACTTGTTACTATGTTTGATAAATTAAAGTTCTTCTAAGATTAAAAAAAAAATCCCTCTAGCAAATTCTTCCAGCTAACATAGTACCTAACATATAATAAGAATTTAATAAATGGTTGTTGGATGAACAAGTGAATGTATATGTTCTCATAATGCTAATAAGAAGTAATACTTAAAACAAAAGCATAAATAAGAATGACAAAAACAACAAGCATTCTGATGAGTATCTGGGTAGGGGGAGGGGAATCTGTGCTATAACAGCTTGCTCAGACAGAGAAACACCAAAAGACTTCAAAAAAGCCACACTGACTTTAGTTCTGGCAAAAATACTTTACTGCAGCCAACAAAAATTCTGCTTTGCCTTTAATGAACGTAATGAAACTGTGCCTTAATGTGCTTTCTTATTTGCATATCTCTTGTAATCCATGTTGCATACAATATAAAAAGATTTATTATCAAAAAATTAATATATCTTGAGAGGACATCACCATCAAGCAAAAGACCCATCTGAAGATAAAAAACACACCATTTATAAAAACCATAGAGAGATCTTACAAATCCATTAATTATTTATTTAAAAACTTAAACATCCAGAGATTGAGTTCTCAGTTCTCATTGCCAAATTTGCTGCTCTAAACATTCCCTAATGCACATGAAAGCTATTTCCCTGAGAATCCAGTTCTCTAAGTAGTCAAGTTATTGAGTCTATTATAGATACAACTAAATATTCTCAATAACTTTTATTTATTTAAAATTTATTGTATTTTATTAATAGCATAGTCCTGTCTGGGGAACTACTGTTTTTCAGTTTTTGTTTTTAATTTATTTATTTTACTTTAGGTGTATACTATATCTGGCATTTCTCCCCATGTTATCCCTCCTCACCCTCCCCTTCCTCTCCACTCCCTGCTGTCTCTCCCCTACCCCCGCAACTGCCCCCAGTGTGTGATGCTCCTCTCCCTGAGTCCACGTGTTCTCATTGTTCAACACCCCCTATGAGTGAGAACATGCTAAAAATTCTCAATAACCTAGGTATTTGACAGAACATATCATAAAATGATAAAAGCTATATATGACAAACCTACAGCCAATATCATACAGAATGGGCAAAAGCTGGAAGAATTCCCTTTGAAATCAGGCACTAGATAAGGATGCCCTCTCTCACCACTCGTATTCAATATAGTATTGGAAGTTCCAGCCAGAGCAATTGGCAAGAAAAAGAAATTAAGGGTATTCAATTAGGAAAGGAAGAAATCAAACTGTCTCTATTTGCAGATGACATGATTGTATATCTAGAAGACCCCATCGTCTCAGCCCAAAATCTTCTCAAACTGATAAGCAACTTCAGCAAAGTCTCAGGATACAAAATCAATGTGCAGAAATCACAAGCATTCCTATACACCAATAACAGAAGAGAGCCAAATCAAGAACAAACTCCCATTCACAATGCTACAAAGAGAATAAAATACCTAGGAATACAACTAACAAAGGATGTAAAGGACCTCTTCAAGGAGAACTACAAACCACTGCTCAATGAAATAAGAGAGGACACAAACAGATGGAAAAATATTCCATGCTCATGGTTAGGAAGAATCAATATCGTGAAAATGGCCATACTGCCCAAAATAATCTATAGATTCAACACTAGCCCCATCAAGCTACCAATGACCTTCTTTGCAGAACTGGAAAAAAACACTTTAAACTTCATATGGACTCAACTAAAAAAGTAAACTTCAGGCCAATATCCATGATGAACATTGACGCAAAAATCTTCAGTAAAATACCGGCAAACAGATTGCAACAGCACATCAAGAAGCTTATCCATCATGATGAAGTAGGCTCCATCCCAGGGATGCAAGGCTGGTTCAACATACACAAATCCATAAATGTAATCCATCACATAAATGGAACCAAAGACAAAAACCACATGATTATCTCAAAAAATGCAGAGAAGGCCTTCGACAAGATTCTCAATAACTTTTAAAAACTTAATTATGACATAGTCTGATGAAGGGTACATTTCACCTCATAAACTGCTTCATAATTCAAGTTGTAATTTGACTCTTTACCCCCAAACAGGGCTCTTAACCCCACAAGTTTACTGTATACAAAACTGAATCACATTAGCCCAATACCAGGTTACCTTCCTCCTAATTAGAATATTTGCTTCTCCCCAGTGTGAATCTCACAGGGATATCAGACCCATCTCATGAGAGGCAGCACAGTATGATATGGTCTTTTGAATCAGATACAGGTGGGTGAAATGCTGGCTTCACTCCATTCTATCTGTGAACTCTTGGGTGAATCTCTTATCTCCCTTATGCCTCAGTTTCCTTACCTGCAAAACTGAGATAATACCAATATCATAGATTTATGAGGGAGAGTAAACATGTGTGTTGTCTGCAAAAATCCTGGCATGTGATAAGAACATAATAACGGTAGTGGCTATTAGTATTATCATTTTGTAACACACTGCTTTCTCATGTCACTTTATACACAAAAACCAGAATAAGATACCTAGGTCATATCAACCTAAATTCAATCTCTTCTATTGTGGTTTTAATGCTTTCTATATTTGGGCACAGTTTTATCTCCTCTCCCAGAATTCCAGAGCGTAAATAATAACTCTAGGCAACATAGTTTCCTTTTAATCTCTTTCATTTATCATGTCAATTCCTGCATGTCAATAATGTTGCTATTATTATTTTCCTTCACTTTGCTTGCTCCATTATGTGAGGACCTTCACATTGCTTAAGGTTTCAGCTCTTGTCCCATCCATTTTCCCTATGGAACAGCCCCTTAATGACACTAGCTCATTGCTTTCTTCTCTAACTTCTAGGGCCAGGTCCCTCAGAGCAACTAGGAAAAGGATTAAATTTGTCTGTGATGTACTCGCATTTTTCTCTATAAGAGCTTGCTCTTCTTTCTATATAATCCTATTACTTCAAGCATTAGTTTACACTGTTATGGATGCCACTAGTGAATACTACAGTAGTGTTCTTTTCCATTGATGTTACTAGGATTATAGTCCAAAGAAAGGATGCATCTATGGTTATGCAAATTAACTTGATTTCAGCTAAGCTTCTTATTGGCACACTCGTTCTCTCCTGCTTCATGGAAGATAAAAGAAGTATCACAAAAATTGTATAAACTAAATGGTAAATATAAGTTAAATAATAGCACAGTGTGATATACTAACCTTAAAGAGTATTAATAAATGGGTCCATACAACCAGGAAAGAAGTCTTTAGTTATATGTCACAGGGGTCTGATATGAACCAACCACCCTTTTTCTATTCATTAGAGACATCATGGAGTAATGTGGCAATTCTCATATACTAATTCCTGGGTTCTACTCCAGATACTCTGTAGAGTGAAGCCTAGAAAACATGTAAAAATGTTTCTTGTGTGGTTTTGGATGCACCATAAATCACAAATACAATGGTCAAACTACATGCTTCAAAACCAAAGATCTGAATTTAGTTTGTCTCTGCCTTTTTGTTTGTACGTGATGTTGTACTTATCTGAGCCTCATTATTTCCTCATGTTGAGTATTAAGTGACATGGTGTATTTACAGTGACTTGCATATCATAGACAGTCACTAAATAGGAATCACTTATCTATTATTTGTATGAATAACCAAAAGAAATGCTCATTGAATCCACTGTTGTCACACCATTAAAAAACAGAACTAATACAATAAATGCTAAAATGACTGAGCTGGGAACTACAGCCCAAACACCCACAGTATTAAAATGGTTAAGATTATTAAGTGGATTTAGGTTGCAAAATCAATTACGTAAGTAAAGCATAGGAGACGTGTGGAATATTAACAGTTGACAAGGGAGAAAAAACACCACCCAGAAGTTTTTATTGACTTCAAGTTCAGTAAGAGATAAGTATATGATTCAAACAATCTTTGGAAAAGGAAATAGAAAATTGGAAGGGGATTAGCACATCCAATGGTGTTTATAGCTTCCACGGCTCTTAGTACCACAGCTTCTTTACAGAGAAAACATAAAGGCATTATAAATAATAATGTGTGATGTCAATAAAAGGTCAATCAATATGATCTCTGTATTACTATTAACAGATAACAGTATGATATATAATACTTATAGTGCTTATTTTAGTCAACATAATATACTAAATGTTTTACATGCATTCTTTTCTTTAATTGATAAAACATTTATCTCAAAATCTTTGTAAATAACCATTTCTTTGAAGCCCCAATTTTAAACCCAGGCAGTCTGTGATCTATATGAGTAGAATTGCTAAATCATGATAATAACTCCCATTAAATAAGGTAACTGTGCTTCAGGTTTCATAATTGGTAAGTGCAGATTGGGATAGTGCTAAAATTATTTTCCTAGCTTTGATACAAATTTCTCTATGCAATTCACTTTAATAATTACTTCAGATCTGCAATTTGAAGTATTTGCCAGTCTTTATTTTTTCCTACCACAAATTTATTCCTTAACCAAAGTTGAGGTTCATTCCGTTATTTTAATGGCTTTTAGTTTTCTTTTGACTAGAAGGTGAGTAATACTAATTTGAGAGAACCGTATTATTCAGAATTAGATAAGCCACACTGTCCTGCAAAAAAGAAGCTCACTTCTGTTTGCTTGACTTTCTAACTTGGTAGCCTCTGCATGGAGATTCAGATTTCATTTCTCATTTACATTTGTCTTTTTATCTTCTGATAGTTTGCCCCCTTATAATACCTTGTTTGCTAATAGCTCTGCTTCCATGCTGTTTGCCAGTGCAGAAGGGAATATTTTTCTGTAATACATTACATTTCTTCCTTCCCTACTTAAGAACTATTTACCCAGCTTACACCATATGCCTGCTCATTTATTTGGAATTCATATGTTTTGGGATACTTTATATCTCCTTTCCATATTTGAATAATTATAGTTCTGGATCCCTTTGTAGTGTTTTAGTTATATCTTTTACCTTTTCTTAGTGAAGAGAGAATAATTAAAATTATAATAAAATTGTTAAAATTTATAAAATCCAGGGTCCAATCAGAGGACAGAAACTGTAAAATAATATGAACAGGAAAAGTTTAATGTATAAAGGATTATCAAGTACAACTGGGGATTAGAATATTGAGGGATTGGCCAGTAAGGAATAAAGGAAACTCTTAAAATATAGAGGAATAACTGATATAAGGAACAGCTGCTGCTCTAGAACTGAGATAGATACCCAAGAAAGATATTCCCCTACCCTCAAGGCTGAGATCTGAACCTTGCCAGGGAGGGCACAGCCATGGCTCATGGAACAGCAGGCACTGAATAGGATGCTGTGCCAGCATAAGTTGCTGAAGATCGGCCATTCAGAACTTCATGGAAATCTGCTCTCTAGAATGCCAGGGAAAACCGATTTTAGGGATGTTTCTCTCTGGCATCTCTCTTCTATAAAATTGCTCAAGGTGGGTGCTACTGATCACCATGAAGTGGCATTGTACGAGCCTGATGCTTCACTAGCTGTTTACACTGAGGAGCCTGCTGAGATAGCATGCCAGCACCAGGAAGGAAAATTTCTTCCTCCTGTGCTTCAATTGACAAAGCTAAACATTGAGCAGGCTTGCAAAGGAAAAATATTTAAAGGGCTTATCTCCAGTTTTGCAGAACAGGCAATGGAGTATAAATTTGCAGATGAGATACAATAACTTGATAATGGGTACACCAGATAACCTGTACTTAACAGGGATCCTGGAGGGCCATGTGGTTCAATTTCCTATCTTCCAGCAGAATGATGCTTAAGCTATCTAAGACAGATAGTAGTTAATGCTATTAATATTTAAATACAGGTTCTCTTTAGAACCTGCTTTAGTCTTTAAAAACCAGCCAGTTACGTCTATACATGTTTACTAGAGAGAATTTTGGAAATACTAAAAAATTATAACAGAAAACTAAAATAACTTACAATTCCAGAATTTAGAGGAAATTAATGCTAGTATTTTTGTCTATATTCTTTGAGACTTTTTTTTTTTTGGTTAATCATGCATTCATTTATAACTTATTTAGTATTATTAGGTCTAGGCACAATGGTAATTGTTAGGTGTACAGTGACAAACCTATCAAATCCCTCCTTATCAACTGAGAATCTAGTGAGGAAATCAAATAAATCAGCTATATATATTTATATATATATGTGTATAATACATATATATGTATTATACATATCTATATCTTTATAACACTTTTAAATAATAAAATTGGGTTCATTTTACATATGCTGATTGGGATTCAGCTTTATTCCTTTAACATTATATTTTCCATGTAACTATAAGTTTTTGGAGTGTCATTTTTTCACGGTTAAAATAATAAAATTTTATCATTTAAAAGTAGTTTGATTTCCTTAACTTTTTTGTATTGTTAGGCAACTTTTTAGCATTTTAAAATAATACACTCTGCATTATATCCATCCCTGCATGCTGGTTAACACTGTGGATATAATCACACTCCTGGGTTTAAATCTCATCGCCAGCATGGGCTGAGTGATTTACAGAAAAATCGCTTAACTTCTCTGTCTTCAGTAAGATTATAGTACCTGTCTCATCTGGGTGTTGAGTGGATAAAATAAATTTAATATAGAGAAAGCACCTAGAATGCTGCCTGAAAACATAGGTTGTTTAAATACTAGTATTATACTTCTCATCTGTTTATGTGTCTGTATGTCTCTGTGAAATGTAATTGCCTTGGTTGTTTTACTTACTATTATGTCTCTAACACCTAACACAGTGTCTTGTCCATGGTACAAATTTAATATTTCTTTAATAAATTATGTGAAAAAACCCTCATGTATAAATCACATTACTAGCTGAAAGAGTATAAACATTTTTAAGGCTCTTAATTCTTGCTAAATTACATTCCAGAAAAGTAACAACTCATATTGCAACTACAGTACATGGTAAGAATGCCCTTCTTAGTCTGCTCTTAGACATTAGATATTACAACCTTTTAATTTTTTATGTTTTTCATAACATATAACATTATATTGCTGCTTTAACTTGTATTTATTCAGTTACTAATCAGGCAGAACATGTTTTTCCAATTGAATACTATTCTTCAAATTGTCTATTTTCTTTCCCAGTTTTCTACCAACATAAGGATGTTTTTCTTACTGATTTTTAAGAATTCCTTCTATTGTTAAGATAGTTACCATTTGTTAAATTTGTATATGGGTTAACATTTACTTCTTAATTTTCATACACTGCTTTGTGGCATTCAGAGGATTTTAATTTTTATGTAAACATATTGATTCTTTTCTTTATGATTAGCTGCAAGGTTTTTTTACTAGAAATTCTCCCCTATGTAGATGTCAGTAAACACAAGACCCACATTTCATTCTATGTTATTTTGAAGTTAACTATTTAATCCAATTAAATTTATTCTACCCCCTCTAAATCATGACTATTCTCAATATCATTTGTATAATAATTCATTCTTCCCATAGCATGTTGATAATTCCTCTATAAAATATTATGTTTTTATATTTAGTAGGGTTTTTATATTCTATTAAGTTTCATAGATTTCTACATTCTACTAGTCTCTACAATTTTTAAAGTGGTAAGTTGAATTAATTACATTTTTATATTTAGTAGGGTCTTTAAATTTTAGTAAGTTCCATGGATATCTAGACCCTACTAGTATCACAGATTTTAGCTGGTAAGTTCAATACATTCTAGGATCTTTCAGGGAAAAATTCCTGCCCCTCACTGTGCATGTGCGTGCACGCGCACACACACACAGAGTTCTACTCCATCACACATTATTCAAACAACGAATATTTTGGAATGCCTTATATGTAGCCAGGAATTGTGTCAGATGACATAAATAGAACACCAGGTAAAACTGACATAGTCCAGGCCGGGCGCGGTGGCTCAAGCCTGTAATCCCAGCACTTTGGGAGGCCGAGGCGGGTGGATCATGAGGTCAAGAGATCGAGACCATCCTGGTCAACATGGTGAAACCCCGTCTCTACTAAAAATGCAAAAAATTAGCTGGGCATGGTGGCGTGTGCCTGTAATCCCAGCTACTCAGGAGGCTGAGGCAGGAGAATTGCCTGAACCCGGGAGGCGGAGGTTGCGGTGAGCCGAGATCGCGCCATTGCACTCCAGTCCGGGTAATAAGAGTAAAACTCCGTCTCAATTAAAAAAAAAAAAAAAAAAAAAAACAAAAAAAAAAAAAAAAAAAAACTGACATAGTCCTGTCTGTTATGGAGCTAAAAGAATGTAGAGGTAGAATTAGACAAACAAGCAGACAATTACATTACAGATAGGCTATCTAGGGCAGGTAGAGGATGCTTTGAGCAGCCACTGGTGCAGATGTGGGGGAGAAGAAAAGCTTGAAATAAATGAAATAAAACTAAAATCTAAAGCGTGTGAGATATGAAAAGAAATTGGCCAGGCAAAAACAACAGGACAGTAGTGAAATAAAGATCTGATCTCTCTACCTCACTGTTCTTTTTAAAAGCTCTTTTAAATATATTTCGTCGTTTATTCATTCATTCAAGTTGTTTGATGATCCAGTATCTCATTTGGTTTGGAAGCTCAGGATGAAATATTGCTCTTTTATCTAACTTTACGCATTTCCTCTATAATTCAGGCACTTGATACAAACTAATTTACTACTTTTATGTCTGGTACCTACCCTTAACGTACATGTTAGCTTCCATTTCCCTATCTTTCTCTCTTGTTATATTTAGTAGGGTATTTTATTATTTAGGTAGACAGTTTCATATTCATTATTCTCCTGGGTTTACTGCTTACTCCCTATGTTACTTGAATGAAACCACAGATAATTACTTTCTAAAAGATTGAAAAATATTTGTAGTTAAGTGTGCCAAAAGCATGAAAATAAAACTTATAAAAATGATACAATTATTCTTTCTATAGGAGTGCTGAGGCTTATGAAAATGGTTTCTTATTGTTAAAAAACATATTAAAAAGTTATTTTAAATAAATGATTTCCATATATAATCAGCTTAATAATATCTTTGAAAACTGCATGCATTTACATAGGCACCACTTATCTCCTGTAATAGGCAATATACAACATGATGTCATTAACCATTTTGACAAAATATGCCCCAAAAACCCTAATGCTTCAAGTATCTATCAACATTTAATAGTATTTTTGATTTTTATGATTTCAGGCAAGATACTAGTTAATCTTAGTGTAAACTACTTTTAATTATTTCTGTTTATTTTATAGATCCTGATGGTCATATAAATACCAATTACACTTTTCACAGTCTTGTTTATTCTTTCCATGGTTTTGGTAAAGTGTTAATAATATTTAATTACATGTTTTCACTTGCAGGGCTTGCCATAGAGCACAGCTCAGTTTAAACACTCAGTTAATTTTAGCAGAACTGAAATTGAATTATGAAATATTCCTGGGCTGAGAAGAAAACTATAGTAAACTCTTAGCTTTTCTGCTTTGAATTGAAATTTTGGCTCTTTTTTACTTCTTACTGAATACCTAATCTAGACTAAATAATTAACCAACTGGAAGCATAATGCATTAATTGTGGAGAACAGTAAGCTGGGTTTCACATCCATTTTTGTCACTAATAGAATCTCACCATGTCTTCAGGTAACATTATTTTATTATTTGTAAAATGAGTTAAATGGATTACAGACTCTTCAAAGTCCTTACTGCCTCTAAAATGCTAAAATTCTGACTCTACCTTGTGCATATAAAGAACCAGTAATTCAAGTGTGAGTATGGGGGTTTCTAAAGGCCAAATATATAATACTAAATGTACTATAGACAATTTCATTATTTCTTCACAATTATTCATCCCCTCCTTCAGCAAAGCTTCCGTGTGGACAAAGTATTTTCCCTGCCCACTGATTTTGGGTTTGGCCATGTGATTTGCTTTGATTTATGAAATATTGTGAAAGAGATAATGTGGTAATCCTAGGAAAGGCTTTAAGAAATGCTACATGCTTTTCATCACTTTCTTAAGGTTATGTCCTCTTTCATAAGCACAGCATGTACAAAACAGTGGTTTTCTTGAGCCTGGGACTCTCAGTGAAAAGATGTGTAGAATAGAACAATTGACCCACACCAAACTGAACCTAGTCTGAGCCACCTGCAAACCTGTGAGCAAGAAATAAATCTTTGTTGTTGTAAGCCATTAAGATTTTGCGGTTTATTGGAGATCATTATGTTAAGTGAAACAAGCCAGGCTCATAAAGACAAACATACATTTTCACTTATTTGTGGGATCTAAAAATAAAAACAATTGAACTCATGGACATAAAGAGTAGAAGGATGGCTACCAGAGGCTGGATGGGTGGTCGAGAGACTGGGAGGGAGGTGGGGATGGTTAGTGAGTACAAGAAAAAATAGAAAGTATGAATAAGACCTACTATTTGACAGCACAGCAGCATGACTACAGTCAATAATAATTTAATTGTGCATTAAAAATAACAAAAAGAGTGTAATTGAATTGTTTGCACACAAAGAGTAAATGCTTGAAGGGATGGATACCCCATTCTTCATGATGTGATTATTTCCCATTGCATGCCTGTATCAAAGGATCACATGTACCCCATAAATAATATATAGTTACTATGTAACCGCAAAAATTAAAATGAAAAAATTTAAAATATTTCATGGTTTGTCATCACAGAAAAAGCTGACAAATCAAGTAATAGGTGTACTTTTTAGAAAACTAATAAAAAGAAACTATTTTTGAAAGTCTCAAACATTTTATTAAGTAACTCCTTATTATCAGTGCTTTTTTTCCTTCCTTGATGCCTATTGTATTGTATCAGCTAAAATTAAACACAGGAAAGAAAAGAAGGACAAGTATGTTGACAGGGAAGTTAACAATATGGCTCTGAAGCTATTTCTCAGAATTAGTAAGTATTCAAAGTACAAACAGATAAAAAGTTTGAAGTAAATCTTCTAGCATGGTTGTCAATATATCATCAATATGATTTGGTTAGTAAACTAGCTTTAATATGATTCAGTGAATTCTGTCTGCTCAAATTTGAATATCTATATGGCAGTTTCAAATTAATTGAATAAATGTATTATTAAAACCTCTAAAATTACATAATCATTGGCATAACTCATGATTTGTTTACACTTTGTAACAGCACACTGTGGGTGAGGGAAATGCTGAACATTTAACCATATTTAATTTCAAAGGAAAAATTAGTTTTAAATTGTGTTTTATATTTTATGTTCATATTTCCTTTACATTCACATGAGTGACTTAAGACGACTAAGTACTTATATCAATACTTAAGATGACCAAGTACTTACATTCTTTACATTCACATAAGTGACTTAAGATGACTAAGTACTTACATCAATACATTTCCTACATGGCATATATGTTTTGCTTCACCTTCTTCCTGGCACGTAAATTCCAAATGCTAGGAAGAAGGTAAAGCAAAACATATGTGCCATGTAGGAAAGATAATAATTACACATTTTAAAAGTAAATTGTCAATCCAAAATAACTACGAAGAAAATCCTAATGACCAACTTCACTGTAGACAATATCCTAACATATCACAAGGACACTGCAAAGTTTAGCGAAATGAGACAGCATATTGCTAAAATCTATTGATGTCTTCAAAAGTGGAAGGGATTTTATGACAACTATAACCTTAGCAATTTGATCTATACCTAGAAAATAATTTGACACAATAAAACCTTATAATCACTGACAACATTAGATGAGTTAAAATTACCTGCCAGTCTGCTGAGAGACTTCATTATACATTATCTTTACACACATTATCTCATCCAATCTTCATAAAAAAACATCCTCTGAAAGGGGTTCTGTCATTTTCCTTACTTTATGAGGTTTAGAAACATAAAATACATTGCCCAAGCTAAATGGCTAAAGGTCAGAAAACATGACTTGGGAATTTAAATTCTTCATGTTAAAGTGTGTCTAATAAATGGAAAAGATGAAAAAGTCCTTAAGGTCATAAGCCTAATTTGGAGATACTAAATGTCCATCATATCCAAAGTTACATAGATGGAAGCATAAATTAAACAAAAACTTGAGTTTTTGATTATGGTATCTTAACACATTTTATCATATATTTATAAAAATATCTGCTATAAAGTTCTTGAAATTTTATTTCCACACATTTACTTTACCTTCCAAGTTTCAGGGTGATTTTTATAGTCACATGTCTTAATAGAAGCAGTCAAGTTATCTGATAATTTTTACATTTTCTCCTCTGAAGACAGCTCAATAACCTTTAAAAGACACATTTTATCCCAGGAGGGGGTCTAGGAGTATGAAATAATTAACTTTTAAAATGTCTTTGTTATTTTATTCATATTTGATGACTTAATTAAGGGAATTATGAGATACATACCCAAAGCAAGTTGATCTTAGAGTAAATAATTATCATTTCCACTAGGGCAAATTGCACATCTCAGTGATGTTTGAAAATTATCATAACCTGGAGGATGGTTATAGATGTGCTCTTACATTGACAAATATATTGCAAAGATTAAGTGAATTTTTTTTCCATTACCTTACTATGGTTAATGCAGATAAAAGACTCTTTTCTCTACCTAGCCTGTAAAAGAATGCTTAGGAACTAAATGTTTAGAAGACTTCCCAAATTCCATTTTTAGTAAAAAAAGATAAGTGATAGGATAGAAAGATAAATGTTAAAGGAGAAACTAAAAACTAGGCAGGAAAGGAAGGAAGACATTATTTCCCTTAGTAGCAAATATTTCAATAAAATCTATTTAGTAAAATCTTTAACAGACTTGTTCATATTTTGCCATTGACTTTAAGTAAAAACAGATGAAATGCTATGATTAACAAATGACATGATGCCAAGAGAAATAAATAATACAGTGTAAAACAGATACAGGCTTCCAAGAAATTTAATAAGGTGAAATTTAGAAGTGATAAAGACAATATTTCGCATTGAGACAAAAAAAAAGTCAGCATTCCAGCAGAGGCAGATTTACCACACAGGTCATGAAGCTTACGCTTCAGGTCCCTTGATTTATACAAACACCTTCCAGAGACTGTACCTAATATAAATATGATAATCATATTCTTAAAGAGGGCCTCTAAAATTATACAGGCTTCAGATTCTCAAAAACCTGGATATGCCCTTGAATTTTAATTCCAATAGGATAATACAAGCTGTTTAACTCTAAATCCCTCCAGCATTATTCAACAAACTTTTCAGATCAAACAAGATGGGCAAATAAAATCACCTTAACGAATACCAGAGCATAGCTTAGAGATGAAAGCCAACTTACATGTAAATGGGAGATATATTCATTTGAGACCAAATTGGCTCCAGAGCCCTTACCTCAGTGAGATGAAGGAGACTTGTAATATAAGAGGAAAATCAGGCATGTTCCCAAACAGATAAAATTACCCTCTTCACCAAGGTGAGAGCTCTGAAGCCAGCTTTGGAAGTCTTAAAGGAATGTTTCTCCCACTTGGAGACTTTTGTCTCCAAGAATGCCCCCAAAAGGAGAGGGTCCAATCAGCACCACCCTTAAAGTTTGCAAGATCCTGGGCAAATAGTTTATTTTTTGCAGGACTGCTGTTTATTACAAACAGATTAAAGGTGTACTACATAGATTTCTTTATAGCAGCACAAGAACAAACTAACACACTTGCTACAAACAATGGTAGAGCACAGTGGCTCAAGCCTATATTCCCAGCAATTTGGGAGTCTGAGGAGGGCAGATCATCTGAGGTCAGGAGTTCAAGCCCAGCCAGGCCAACAGGGCAAAACCAGTGAGAACATGTGGACACAGGGAGGGAATATCACACACCAGGGCCTGCTGGGGTGTGGGGGACTAGGGGAAAGATAGCATTCAGAGAAATACCTAATGTAGATGAATCTGTTGATGGGTGTAGTAAACCACCATGTCAGGTGAATACCTAAGTAACGAACCTGCACATTCTGTGCATGTACCCCAGAACTTAAAGTATATAAAAAAAGATGTACTGCAAATTCACGGACCCATGCAAAGTATAGTGACTTATTAATGAAGAGTTAGAATAATGAGTAGACAAGCAATATATACATATTTGTCTATTATACATGTTTATTGTAAAATCAGTGCCCATGAAGATTCTTTGTAGTGTCTGATTACTGCCTGTTTCTGTTCAGATCCAGAAACCATATCTTCACATTCTTTACAGTCATATATTCCATGCCTAACTACTTTCAGATCTTTCATCTGAGAAAAAATGTAGGAACGCTGTTATTGTTACTGCCTTAGCTCTTTGGAAACTGTGTGTATTTAAGCGATACAGGCCATTTTACACGTGTAGTTCTCTAATATCATTTACTTAATGCTGGTTACATGATTACTCATGATACTGCATCATCTATCATACTCCCTGTGGATTCTGACTTTGGTGACTCTCACAAAGGCTGTTATGGCATTGATGGCCATGAATGCAAGTAATTCCCAGAGCATTTCAGATAATTTGAATGATGGTTTCTCTTCTGGTTATGTTTTTACTGATTGTATTTTTATAGTTTAAACATTTCTTCCGATCGTGTTTCTTCAACTATTTAGATCAAAACCATTGAATTACTGATTGCATTGCTGATTGCTTTTGATGATTGCTACACTCCCACCTTCCACAAACTGCCACCAGTGAGGAAGATAGACAAGGGGCCTAGGGGTAGTGAAAGAAGAGAGTTTCTATTGTGTAAAGGAATGTCCACTGTTCATTCAGCATGGCTTAGAATTGGTCTCCCCACCCCAAAGAACACAATATCACTGTATCAATTGTAGAATATTGATCAAAAGGATCCACTAGCCATGCTGAGCAACAATCTAGAAGAGTCTTACCAGAAAGCAGAATGACCATTCCCAGAGGACTGCTTGAATGTGGCACAGAGCCTGCAGAGGGATTGGGAGGAGCATCCTGGGTGCCAGTGGCTGGGAGTACGTTGGGTTGAGGATACCTCCTGCAGCTCCTGGAGCCCACAAGGGCTATAGACTAAAGGCAGCACCATGGGCAGACACACACTAGTGAGCATTAACACAGAGGCCCAAAGCTCAAGTCTAAGGGTCAGTGACAAATAGTTGGTAGCTCAAAGGTCTGAAACTCATCCTGCATCAGACGGAGTCACCCAAATACACATATCAGCACAATCTGATGAACCAATTTCACATGATCCTATAAAAGATATACTGTGGTAGCCAGCAGGAGGGATTCACTTGCCAGGCTGCTCTCCGGAAATCAAGGCTGGCCATGGGTTCTGGGACAACCCAGAAGGGTATGAGTTCCAGAGTTCTTACAGGGTAGATGGATGATTCCAGGTGTAGAGAGTAGAGAGCTGTATAGTTCCTCAAAGGTAAGAAATGGGGACCAGGGCCCATGTGGATCAGGGCCCTTAAGAAATGGGGCCTGAGGCAAAAACTACACTTCATTGGGCCTAAGGGTGGTTCTGGGTCCAATTCTAAATGAGAAAGTATTCAGAACAGGCCGGACACCTGGTGGATCAGAGTGCTGAATGCTGGGGAGTCCAAAGGAACGTAGTGGGCAAGACTAGAAGTGGTGGTCCCTATCAGGTCTCTCTTCCGATTAAGAAGGGAGCACTCTAAATATTAATAGTACAAAGTTCCTGGGAGGTTTGATTTTAAAGGGGAAGAAAGACCCTTAGATCAAAAGGTCATACTGAAACAAAATTGTATAAAAAATTAGAAAAGAGAAAAAATAATAAAAATCAACAAATGAAAAAAATAAACAGAATTTAAAATCCTTTACATGTCAGCAGAAGTAACCCTTGGACTAAGAAAATGAGCATCACTTGACCTGGACCTATTTGCCAAGATCCCATCTTTTCTCTTCTCTTGTTCTCTGTATTACAAGGGCTGGCCCCTGTGGACTGTGTTTCCCTAGACTTCCTACTCAGCTGGGTTCTGGGTGGGTTTGAACAGCCATTTAAAAGCACTTGTGCAATACTGGAAGGTGTTAGGAAGGGAAAAGTCAGGGGTATTTCTCTTCCTCTCTTTCTGCCTTAGGAAGCATCTCCATTGATGATTGTCCCTTTTCTGTGGTTCCATTATTTCCTTGGTTTTCTTGGTCCCCAGGCTCTGATAATCACCATCTCCGTTTGTCTCTCAGCCTCTGGACACTAATGACTTCTTGCTTTTGCTGACCTGTAGGCCACATCGCTGTCTCCAATATGGCTTCTCTACCATTTCATCATTGTGTAACTAACTGTCTACTTTATATCCCTGTGTTATAAACCCCTGTCACTAAAACAGTGTGGTACTAGCCCATGAATAGACAGAAGGATGATGAAACAAATAGAAAGACCAGAAATAGAGCCAGGTATATATAGAAATTGGGTATATGATAAAGTTGGCATTTCAAATCACTGGGAGGAAAGATGATATTTAGAATAAATGATATTGATACAGCTCGACAGACATTTGGAAAAAGCAAAAAAAAAAAAAAGAATTCTACCTTATACATTATCTCAAGATTAATTCTACATAAATGTAAAAAATAAAATGACATAAGACCTAGAAGAAAACACAGTGAAATCCCTTTTAACCTGAAGGTGGGGAAGCCTTTCTAACTATGACTGAAAATACAGAAGGAATAATGGAAAAGATTGAGAAATTCTACTACTTTAAAAAAAGAAACGGCCAAAATATCATCATAAACAAAATCAGAACAAATGACAAACCAGAAGAAAATATTGCAACTTATATCACAGGTGAAGGTCTAATCCAGTGTTTCTAAAGCTCAACACTATTGACATTTGGGGATGGATAATTCTTTGTTATAGGGGCTGTTTTCTGCACTGCAGAGTATTCAGCAGCACCTTTGATCTCTACCTACTAGATGTCAATAGTACCCCTTCCCCAGGTGACAACCAAAAATACTTCCAGACATTGCCAAAAACTGGGAGAGGGGTGGGGAGGGAGGCAAAATCATCCCGAGTTGAGGATTGCTAGTCTGTTCTAATACATAAAAGGATCTTAAAATAGTGAAGGGAAAATTCAAAACCCAATAGAAAATTTGGCAAAAGACAGGACATTTCATCGAGAGAGAGAGAGAGAGAGAGAGAGAGAGAGAGAGAGAGAGAGAGAGAATGGCCCGAGTACCTAAAAGATTGCTTAATCTCAATCATAATAAGAAAAATGCAAATTAATGCTATTCTGGGATATTTTTTACCTAGCAGACTGGCAAACATCCAAACATTTAAAACAAGTCTGTGAGCTTTACATTACTGATGGAAGCACAAATGACAAAAGCTCTCTAAAGGAGAATTTATCAGTATTTTTAAAAATTATATTCAGATTTTCTTTTGACCTAGGAACCCCACTTCTATGAATATTTCCAAAGAGAGATAACCTCAGTACAAACCAACATATGTACAAGGTTACTTACTGCTGTAAAAGGCTGCAAGTGATTCAGATCTCCATCAACAGCAATAATGAAATAAACAAGGACATACTACCCGATGAAATACCGTAATGCAGACATTAAAGGAATTGAAGACTGTATTTATGTACTGATATGAAGTAATGTTCAGAATGTATTAAGTGGAAAATTTAAAGTTCAGAACAGAGTATGTGTGTGTGTGTGTGTGTGTGTATAACAAGAAAATTCTTAACAATGATAATATAGCAGATGAATGGGAGAAATAAAGTAGGAAATCGATGAAAGCAAGAATTTTCTGAGTACACCTTTTATATAATTTTGACATTTGAACTATGTAAATTCCTTACATAATTTTACAAATAAAAATAGAAAAGTTAAACCCTAAAATTAAAAAGAAACCAGAATAAATAAGCCTAACTCTGTTTTAAATTAGTAATACAACTCGGAAAGAACATTATTTCAAGTGGTTTTTGGCAAAGCATTCTGATTATATTTTTATGACTACAATTTTAGGATATATTCTAAGCATAAAAAGTGCTTCAAATAAATCTTATATTTCACTCAATAGTTTTGCTGTATTGGGGACACATTAATGTAAAGATGGGAACAGATGCTGGAGACCACTAGAAGAGGAGGGAGGGAGAGGGGAAAAGATTTAAAAGCTACCCACTGGATAGTATGTTCACTACCTGGGTGATGGGATCAATCATGCCTCAAGTTTAAGAATTAAGCAGTATAGCCATGTAAGAAACCTGCAAATGAACCCCGTGAATCTAATATAAAAATTAAAATTTAGAAAATAATAAAATAATTATAAATATTAAAAATAGTTTTGTTCTCAGAACGTATTTTATATGATAGGATAAAACAAATATGAATATCTTAGAAAATAAGATTTTCCTTATAAAAGAGACAATAGATCAAAGGTAGAAACTTATAATATTAAAATTTAATTGAAATCCTTCATATGAAATAAGTATTATATATGCATTATATGTGTAAAATATGTGCATTTTTCTTGCACTATCCATTGTCATTTATTGTAAAACACTGAACATATAAAAATTCACAATTTTACAGTAGTTGAGAAAAGAAAAGTGAAAAGAAAAAAGAATAAGATAAAAGGAGTGATAGACACGACTATCAAAGGTCACTAATAAACCAACTTTTCACTCTAAAAGTTGACAATTAAAAGAAAATAATTCAGAATATCACACTTTTTTGGGAAAAACTGTTGCCCATACCCATTTTATTTTGGAAAGCTCTTTATAAGAGATTAACAGCCAATAAATGTAGAAGGAATAGTATTATTAGAGAATCACAATTTTACAATCCCAATGAAACCACTGTTCTCATCAAGGATCATCAAAGAATGATAAACCCTTATGTGAAAGTTCACTAGGGAATGCCTGATGTCATTCCCAACAGTTCATTTTACTTGCTAACTGCAAAGGGCAAACAGACCTTGTAATGAAGTTATCTAGTAGTAACCACCCTAAAAGTGATAAAATTTAGCATGACCAATAGAGGGAAACCTGATATTCTATGCTTCCTAATGTGATGCAATATAAGGTATTCAAAATCACCTATAAAGTACTATATTCTTGCCAAATGCTTAACCTGGATATACCCAAGACTTTAGACTTAATATTCAGGTTATAAGAAGTACAGGTATACAAGAACAAGTTAAAACAATCAGACAAATATAGAATGTGGTATATTTTACAAGACAATTGTCATCCCATCAAAAAGTCAGTATCACAAAAAAATGTTGGTGGACTGTTGTAGACTTAAAGAAACTTGAGTGATGTAACAACTAAATAAAATAAGTGAACTCCGATTGAATCCTGGTTTGAAAAAGCAGCTGCAAGGTCATTTTGGGGAAAATTGGATAAATTAGACGATGGTAGGTGAGAAAGACTGATTAGATCACTTAAGAAATTATTAATTTTCTCAATGTGCAAGGTAGTATGGTTAAAAAAAGAATATTCTTTTTCTATATGCATAGTGAAATATTTATGAGTAACATATTATCTCCAAAATTTATTTTTAAAAATTCCAGCAAGCAAGCAAGCAAGCAAGATCAAATATGGCAAACGTTAACTCTTGAATATAGGTTGTTGGGTGATGGGTACACATTCATTACACCGTTCTTTCAATTTGACTGTTTGAAAATTTTAGTTAAAAAATGTGGTGAAGAACATTGTACAAATATAGAATGAGATATGATGGAACATAAAGAAGACCTAGGTGTGTAGGAGATTAGTGGGATATGATTGTTATTCTTAGATTTCTTAAGGAGGCACAAGAAATTAGTCTTAGGCAGCTAATGGTATAGAAATGATAGGGTTGCACTAGATCCACCTTCCAGGGCCAAAAAGGCATTGGTGGAGCTGTCTCAGCTGTCAGTGCTAACAACAAAGTTGATTAGACAAAGATCTTTATATCTAGAGTCCTTGGCCATGACTTAAAAAAAGAGAGAGAGCATTTAGTGAAAATACTGGCAGGGATAGTCTACCTCTGCTATTATTGCTATGGCTTATGGAACATGATGATGGGTATAGCACCAAGAAACCTAGAGAGGAAGCAACTGTCATCATGGACCTATAAACAGTGAGAATTCAGGCTGAGATTTAAGCCAAGAGAATTAAGAAACCAGCTAGAAACCCAAGGCGGCCAGTGGATCCAGATGAGTTACTAGAATCTTTTAAGAAGACGGGCAACAGACATACAAACATGCAATGAATTCATTTAAAATCATATAGTCACAGCACATTTTCCCAATCCTGGGAGGTTTTTGCCCTCTGGGTAGAAAGTAATGGTTTGTTAATAAGTATCTGGCTTTACTATACATACACTAGTTTCAGGGTGAAAAGGAAATATTACTTTAACTGACTAGTTGAAAATTTCACAGGTCTGGAATTTAATTACCTGTTGGAACTGTAGCTAAGATATCACGGTCTCATAACATTTTACTGCCTTTTAAAAATGAACATTATTTATCAGAATCTTGGGGGAAAGCGTGCATTGTGCATGAAAATAACAAACACTGGAATATAGTTAGTCCTAAGACTGAAGGAAAAACTTACAAGTACTTCGATGCACTCTACTTAAGTTCAGATGAGAGTACAGATTCTGTTTCAGCGACAAAGATAAACTGGGTTTCAAATTCACTGTCATCTTCACATTATGCTACAGAGTTTCTGGGTTTTTTTGTTTTTGGTTTTGGTTTTGTTTTGTTTTGGTTTTGTTTTGTTTTGCTAGCCTCCCTCAAATCATGGAACAGTTTCTGGTTTTGGATCCCAAGGAAAATCTGAAGGTAGACAAAGTTGTCCTTTGTCAAACTACCCCTGCTCTTTTTTTTCAGTTAGCTCACTTTGTATGGCATGTAGAGCCTATATGCCCTAATCTATTTCTTCATTATGCAAAGCCTTGAATTGTTTCCCAGATTCTAATTGTCCTTGTGTAGGCAGCATGTGTACCAGGGTTATATATTTTATTGTACATTGTTTCTACACATGCAAGCAGCAGATTAAGCTCCCAGGAAGCCCTAAACCCTTGGTGATAGTTTGATGAAGAAAAGAGAGTACCATGAAACATTTCCTAGTTCCTAAGCTTTGGCGATCTCTGTAAATGCACAATTTAAGAGATAAGACTTGTGAGAAGAAGGTAGGATTAATGATCTGATGAATTAGTTGCTAATCTATTTTTTAGGTAAATAAATTTATCCCTTTTTGTATGTGTCAACTTGTCTAGGTTATAGTACTCAGCTTTTGGCCATAATCAGTCTAAATACTGCTTTGAAGGTGTTTTTGAGATGTGATGAACATTTCATCAGTAGCCCTGAGAACAGCAGATCACCTTCTATAATGTCAGTGGGCCTCATCCAGTCAGTTGAAGGCCTTCAGTGAAAAGGCTGAGGACCCACAACTAAAAAGAAATTCTACCACTAAATTGCCTTTGGACTTAAGACTGCAACACCAACCCTTCGCCAGGTCTCCAGTCTGCCAACCTGCCCTTCAGTATTCGGAACTACCAGCTTCCACAATCACATGAGTCAATTTTTTTTTATTTTCTTTTGTCTTTTTCAGATGCTCTGTCACCAGGCTGGAGTGCAGTCACGCAATTGTGGCTCACTGTAACCTCCGCTTCCCGGGTTCAAGTGATTCTCCTGTTTCAGTCTCCCAAGTAGCTGGGATTACATATGTGCACCGCCACACTCAGCTAATTTTTGTATTTTTAGTAGAGACAGGGTTTCACCATGTTTGCCAGGCTGGTCTCGAACTCCCAACCTCAAGGGATCCACCTGACTTGGCCTCCCAAAGTGCCAATATTAGAGGTACGAGCCACCATGCCTGGCATGAGCCAATATTTTAAAGGCTCTTTCTTATTTCTTTTCTCTCTCTCTCTCTCTCTATGTGTGTGTGCATACATATGTACACACATGCATACACTTGTGTACACACACACATATATATACAGAAAGAAAATTTATTGGTTTTGTAGCTCTGAAAAAGACTAATAAAATGTACTCCCTCATCTGTACAAATCTTCCAAATTCTGGGTTTTACAATTTCATATAGAAAGAACAGGTTTTTGTTGCTAAATTGCTTCCTGAAAATAGTAAGCTCTTATTATTATGGAAAAAAATTACTGTGAAAAATATTTTCTTTCTACTTATAATCCAAAGGTAAACTGCACCAATATGTAATAAGAATAAATTCTTAATAAATGGCACATGTACTAATAATGCTTTACCATTTGTTAAACTATTCCATGGTACTGAAGGCATTTAACTACATTAGTAAATTACCCAAAGACTATTATTATTTCTTTAAAATTGTTGACACAGAGGGACGACTAGGCAGAGCATAGAGGATTTTCAGGGTAGTGAAAATATTCTATACGATACTACGATGATGGCTACATGTCACTTATATATTTGTGTAAACCCATAGAATGTACACCACCAAGAGTGAGCCCTAATGTAACTAAGAACTTTAGGTAATAATGATGTGTTAATATAGGTTCATCATCTGCAACACATGTACCACTCTGGTGGGGGATGCTCATGATGGGGGAGGCTGTGCACATGTTGGGGGTAAGGAAACATGGGAAACCTCTGTACTTTTCCATTCAATTTTGCTGTGGACCTAAAAGGAAAAAAGGTGTCTTTAAAAAAATAACCGAATGACCCAAGTGTGAATAAAACACAGACTACATAGAACTTAGGGGCTTAAAATCAACTTGCACCATACTGAAACCACTTGGGGTTCTTATCATGCTGTGTTTTTATGATTCAGTTGTAATTAGGCAGAATATACTGCAGCTGTTTGTGATTTCAGGGAAGAATAAGATGTTTATAAAAAGAAAATGTTCCATTATCTCTGCTTTCAAAATTCCT
Organism: Saimiri boliviensis; assembly: GCF_048565385.1. Classification (NCBI taxonomy): domain Eukaryota; kingdom Metazoa; phylum Chordata; class Mammalia; order Primates; family Cebidae; genus Saimiri; species Saimiri boliviensis. Next base: position 33,539,834 of record NC_133455.1, on the reverse strand, counting down.
TTCTTTGTAAATATTTTATGATATGTTTTCCATCTTCATTTAAAATCTTCATTTAACAAGACTGTTAAATAGGGGTTTATCATACATAGAAAAATTGCTGCATACTAGCTTCCCTCCCCACTTACTCCCCTAGTTTTATACATGCACACACACACTCACGCACATTATTTTTATATATGACAACTTCTGGCTCTGCATAAGATGTTACTGCAGAAGTACACCATGTCAAGTTCTTTCAGCTTCTTACATTCCTACTCTGGTACCAGTGCCAGGGCTCTGGGCACCACAATTTCCTTTATGTCTCAGTAGTTATTTTGAAATTATCATGTCTCATCTATACATCTGAAGGTATGCATTCCCTCATAATGTATGCCTTCCATGTCATATTAAGATGTACTCCTTTCCTGTTTTATTTCCCTAATTTCTGGAATGATGTTGGAATTGATTATGAATAAAACAGCAAGGGAATATATTAAAAACAAGTATCTTCCTTATAGATATATCATGGAAGTTTTAGGTACCATGAAATATCATGTGAAAATCACCTTCTTCAAATATCCAAGAAGACCACTATTAAATTCCAGGTGTATTCCTCATTTTAAAAGTTTTACATATATCTTACTTACCCTTGGTGTTCCATAGAGGAGGTGGTAGTGGGCTTGCCCACTAGTGAGATAAAAGAGGAACTAAGGGGTAATCGCTCCCAAGGAAAGGGTAGGAATAGGCCCTTATGTGATGTAACTGTAAAGATTCAGTAGATGCATCAAGAGGTATCATATGACAACTGGAAGATGCAGAAATAAATTCCCAGGGTTTCAAGATAATTGGGAGAGGAAAAATGGAAAGACAGTGTGGTGGACATCTATTGTTTTTGCTTGACTAGAATCCTCCTTCATTAATAACAACATCTCAGAAACTATCTCTTCTCTATTAGATGGTCTCATTGCAATGTCCCATCCTCCCCGACCAAGAATGTAGATTTGGTCCAATCCGGGCAAGTCAGATACCTCATAGGATATGAATCGTTAACTGAACAACACAAAGACTGAAAACTTTTCCAGCTGATTTATCTCAACGATGGTGTTTTAAAGAGAGTTTTTCATTCATTTCTTCTCCCTTAATATCCCTAGTTACTCCAGTTACTGCTCTTTTTGAACACTTGTTTTGTTTGTAATCCTGCTTACATTAGTTACATGCAATGTTACAAGCTCACTGACACATCATGACCAACAAATTAGATTTCTCTAGGGACTTGGTAAAAGTGAGAATAAAACTACCTTTAAGAAAGGGTGGACTGAATCAAAGAATAAAAACTTTTGGCAAAATAGTAGAGGAATTTGACTAGAAATGGCTTAGAACTCTGGTCCACTTTGAGGAAAGGAAACTAGGCCAGAATGTAAGTCAATGTACTGCTTCTTTCATTGAGAAAGTCATGTAATGATAAAAAAACAAAAACAAAAACAAAACAGCCAAGCTAACCAGATGCTTAGTGATGTATTTGGATTTACATCATGCTGCCAGTTCCTTACATAATTTCAGTCTCTGGAACTCTGATCTAGCTTAGGTGTTTTAATCCAAAGAATGTGCTGATTGAGACTTTTTATTGGAATAACTAGAATTTAACATAGGATTTCCATAAGTATAGTGGTTGCCAGAAAATACATAAATGAATGGAAAGAACAGTACAGCAGACCCTTGAATAACGTTGTTTCATTCAAATGTCATTTCATTATAACGCTGGTGAGGAGAACAAAAATAGATTCTCAGCCAGGGCCACTGTCTGTGGGGAGTTTACAGGTTTTCCCCATGTCTGGGTGGGTTTTCTCCAGGTATTCTGGTTTCCTTCCACATCTGAGAAATGCACACGTTAGGTGAACTGATGTGTCTGCAGTGTTCCAGTCTGAGTGAGTGTATGTGTGGATATAAGTGTGTCCCATGAAGGGATAGTGTCCTGTCAAGGGCACATTCCCATCTTGTAGCCTGAGCTGCCAAGATAGGCTCCAGAATAGTCAAGTAAATAATTGTCTTGTTTGTTTTTATCAATCGTAAATGTATGTATACTTCACATTTATTTCAATGTTTAATATGAGAAGTGTTTTGGTCTTTATTCAGAAATTTGGTGATGTTTTAGTAATCAGAAATATGCCATAGAAACTGTAATTTTCGTTTTGTTGCCCAAGCTTGTCTCAAACTCCTGGACTACAGTAATCTTCCTGCTTCAGCCTCCCAAAGTGCTGGGATTACAGGTGTGAGCCACCGCACTTGAACGAAAACTTTCTTGTGTGTGTGTGTGTGTGTGTGTGTGTGTGTGTGTGTGTGAGACAGAGTCTCTCTCTGTTGCCAGGTGCCAGGCTGGAGTACCGTGGCGTGACCTCGGCTCACTGCAACCTCCACCTCCCAGGTTCAAGCAATTCTCCTGCCTCAGCCTCCCGGGTAGCTGGGACTACAGGCACATGCCACCACGACCAGACAATTTTTGTTTTTTTAGTAGAGATGGGGTTTCACCATCTTGGCTAGGATGGTCTCGATCTCTTGACCTCGTGATCCACCTGCCTCGGCCTCCCAAAGTGCTGGGATTACAGGCTTGAGCCACTGCACCTGGCCGAAAACATTTTTTAAACATGCTTCCATGATATCTTTTATGTGAATGGCTCAGTTTAGTCATGACCCCATTCCTCTTTGTCCCTTACTATTATCAATAACCCTGTGGTGAGCATTGTTGAGTAGAAACCTTTGTCCATATCTCTGTTTTTAATATAGCTGTAAAAAATATTGCTGGGCCAAAGAGGGAGTTTCATACTGCTGATGAGTCCATGATCCTGTGTTGTAGTCTGGACTTGTTCACTCTGGTGGTGGGCCAATATGATTACTTCAGCTTATTTGTTGGACAACTTTTGTGTAGCACTTGGAGTGGAGTGCTAATGAATTAGATTAGACCAGCTGTTCCCATCTGTGTTGTTGGTGAGTGAGGCTGATCCAGGAAGGTGTCCCAAAAGTGCCAGGGTACAGAAAAGGTTTTGTCAGAGGACAAAGGATTAGTACAGCCTGCGCCTGGTCTTCCCAGTTAAACTGACACTACAGAAAGCAGGCGGGGCTGGGAGGGAATTAGTGGTGCACATGGTATTTCCTCTGGGTGCTTAGCTCAAACAGTCCATCTCTTCCTGCTGTTTCACTGGTCACCTGACAGAAAACATGCAGGCATGTTGGCATGTACCTGTAGCCCTCGCTACTTGGGAGGCTGAGATGGGAGGATCACTTGAGCTCAAGAGTTCCAGGCTGTAGTGACCTATGGTCTTACCAATACTCTCCAGCCTGGGTGACAGAACAAGAATCTATCTCTGAAAAAAAAAAAAAAATGTTTTCCAAGAGTAAATATTCATGTGAAAGACTGCCCATTATATGTTGTTTAGCGAAAAGGGCTTAAAAATGACTTAACTGAAACACTCAATTATTGTTGCATGCATATCCGTAGAGGCACAGAGAAATATACTGGAATGGAGAATTTGACAGACTTTAACTATGTCTGTCCCTCTGCGTGAGATCACAGGTGGTTTGCGGGGTTGGTTGTTGTTTTGTTTTAACATAATACTTTTTCACATTTTCCAAAAAAAAAAAAGAAAGAAACTGTAATTTTCTAGCTGAACAAATTACAACAATATAAACTTTCCTATGGTTATCTTAAAAGATTTATGGTTATCTAAAACATATTAAATTCACACATCTTCTTTGTGTTTTTGGTACACCAAGTTTTGCTGTTTATGACTTTCAATGTGAATTTGTTTATTTACTTATTTTATGTTTTTAACCTAAGATACAGGAACTATGGATCAATGTGAATGTAATAAAAAATTGACTTGGATTCTTCTCCTTGATTAAATTGCAATTCATGTATCTTTGAATTTTTAAAAGTAAATTTTCTGTTGTAAAGTAATAAAGTTGGCTACTTCCCAATGGGACATATTTTGTTTTCTAGAGTCAATGAATTCAAGTCCACTTGGAGTCTATGAGTTTGGATACACCTTATCTTAAAGGCTACGTGGTAAACAAAGTTGAAGTTTTAAGATAATCCATTAGTTGAGTCAGAAAAGCACTTGGGTATATTAGGGCTTCTTAACTTCAGCACTACTGACATCTTAGAGCTGGATAATTCTTTGCTGTGGACAGTTCTCTGTGTGCATTATAGGAGATTTTCAGCAGCCCTGGCCTGTATCCCTAGAGTCTAATAGAAATCTTCCTTAATTGCCAAATGTGCCCTGGGAGGAGGGGGCAAAATCACCCCAAGTTGAGAACCACTGGTGTATATCATTACTATAAAGGTTTCATTTTAGAACCTGACAAATCTGAGCTCATTTCTCAGATATGTCCCTTTCTTATGTTGATCTGGGAAAGTTACTATTTTCCTTGTCTGAGAAACGTTGATTTCAGTATATATGACCTACCTCCTAGGATTCCTGAAGAGATTAGAAAATGCACTTAGCTTCATGACTTACCGACAGTAAAAACTCAACAAAGTAATCATTGTTAGTGATAGTATCATAATTCCGAAATCCTAAATGATGATTTTCTGATCTAAATATGTAAATAATAGCTAACCAAATTTCCAACTGTGTTATTTGACAAATGTATAAGGAACTAAAACTCTAAAATATGTTTAAAAAAAACCCTAAATATGATAATTTCTAAATGGGACAAAGATAGACTTTATAGTTAACTCTTTGAACTTGCAAATGTTTTCAGAAAAATGACTGGAGTAATTTTGCTTTCCATACATAACTATTGAGGAAAAGTACTAAGACAGATAAGGCCAAACTAAAAAAGAATTATATGTCCAAAGCTCCAGTCCTAGAAAGAGTACATAGACTTCCTCCTTCTTCCTCTAAATCCATAGATGTTAGTAGTGAAAGTTACTAAAAAAAAACGAAGAATTCTATTTGCAGATGACATGATTGTATATTTAGAAGACCCCATCGTCTCAGCCCCAAACCTCCTTAAGCTGATAAGCAATTTCAGTAAAGTCTCAGGATATAAAATAAATGTGCAAAAATCACAAGCATTCCTATACACTAATAACAGACAGAGAGCCAAATCATGAGTGAATTCCCATTCACAATTGCTACAAAGAGAATAAAATATTAAGAAATACAACAAGAGATGTGAAGAACCTCTTTAAAGAGAACTATAAACCACTGGTCAAGGAAATAAGAGAGGACACAAACAGATGGGAAAACATTCCATGCTCATGGTTAGAAAGAATCAGTATTGTGAAAATGGCCATACTGACCAAAGTAATTTAAATATTCAATGTTATCTCCATCAAGCTACCATTGACTTTCTTCACAGCATTGGAAAAACCACCTTAAACTTCATATGGAATGAAAAAAGAGCCTGCATAGCCAAAACAATCCTAAGCAAAAAGAACAAAGCTGGAGGCATTACACTACCTGACTTCAAACTATACTACAAGGCTACAGTAAGCAAAATAGCATTTTACTGCTACCAAAACAGACACATAGACCAATAGAACAGGACAGAGGCCTCAGAAATAATGCCACACATGTACAATCATCTGATCTTCGACAAACCTAACAAAAACAAGCAATGGGGAAAGGTTTCTCGATTTAATAAATGGTATTGGGAAAACTGGCAAGCCATATGCAGAAAGCTGAAACTGGATCCCTTCCTTCACCTTATAAAAAAATTAACTACAGATGGATTAAAGATTTAAACATAAGACCTGAAACCACAAAAGCCTTAGAAGAAAACCTAGGCAATACCATTCAGGACATAGGCATGGGCAAAGACTTCATGACTAAAACACGAAAAGCAATGGCAACAAAAGCCAAAATAGACAAGTGAGATCTAATTAAACCTAAGAGCTCCTGCACAGCAGAAGAAACAATCATTAGAGTGAACCAGCAACCAAGAGAATGGGGAAAACATTTTTGCAATCTACCCATCTGACAAAGGGCTAATATCCAGAAGCTACAAAGAACATAAACGAATTTACAAGAAAAAAACAAAGAACCCCATCAAAGTGACCGAAGGATATGAACAGATACTTCTCAAAAGAAGACATTTATGCAGCCAACAAACATATGAAAAAAAACCCCACCGTCACTGGTCATTAGAGAAATGCAAATGAAATCCACATTGAGATAACATCTCATGCCAGTTAGAATGGCCATCATTTAAAAAATCAGAAGACAACAGATGCTGGAGAGGATGTGGAGAAATAGGAATGCCTTTACACAGTTGGTGGGACTGTAAATTATTTCATCCCTTGTGGAAGACAGTGTGGCAATTCCTCAAGGATCTAGAACTAGAAAAACCATTTGACCCAGCAATTCCATTACTGGCTATATACCAAGGATTACAAAACATTCTGTTATAAAGACACAGGCACACATACGTTTATTGTGGCACTGTTCATAATAGCAAAGACTTGGAACCAGCCGAAATGCCCATCAATGATAGATTGGATAAAGAAAATGTGGGACACATACAACATGGAATATTATGCAGCCATAAAAAAGGATTAGTTCCTGTCCTTTGCAGGAACATGGATAAAGCTGGAAACCATCATTCTCAGCGAACTAACATAAGAATAGAAAATCAAACTCCATATGTTCTCACTTAGAAGTGGATGTTGAACAGTGAGAACACATGGCACAGGGAGGGGAACATCACACACCAGGACCTGTCAGTGGGTGGGGAGTTAAGAGAAGGATAGCAGTGGCTGTGAGGCTAAGGGAGGAATAGCATTAAGAGAAATACCTAATGTAGATGACAGAGTGATGGATGCAGCAAACTACCATGGCACTTATTTGCCTATGTAACAAACCTGCATGTTCTGCACATGTACCCCAGAACTTAAAGTATAATAATAAAAAAGAAAATGAAGAACTAGAATGTGGAATATTTTCATATGGAACTAATGTAAGAAATCTACCCAAAGTAAAATGTAAATGAATGAATTTTATACATGTGCATTTCAAACGATCTTGACCACAAAATTAGAGAAATGACAGATAAATACATGAATTATCAAACCACTCACTGTTCAGAAATAAACTTCTGAACTTTATAGTGTTTGCTTAATAAAGTCCTTTCTTTCTTTACTCAATTATGACCTCAGACATGCATCAGAACTTAATGCATATGAAAAAAACATTATCATGCCAACTCTGGATATGAAAAAAATGCATGAGTAGAGTGACATTTAAAATGCTGATTTAAATTCCTTACATAAATTTCAACCATCTGGGAATTTTATTTGCTTTTCTTTTGGATTCTGGTGCACACTCAGGTGAGTATAGTTGCTATCCATAAATGCATAGCTGTTTTGAAGGGGCAGTTGTATAGTCTCTTTAATACCAAGTTCACTTTATATGGCATGTTCAGATAGTGCTTTCATTTTGGCATTTGTGGAAAGGTGAAGAGACAAAAAGCTCAAATATTTTGTAAGGAAATGTTGCTGAGAAAGGAATCCTGATTATTCCTTTAAACTTGGAATATATCAGTGACAGCGTCCTTCAGAAGGAAGCCTCCTGAGAGTTCAGATCACAGAGAATAATCTGAGAAATATTCCTGATCAAATTAAACTGCATGGTTCACGTGATGGGCTACTTATCCCACTATGAGCCATGCCATGATTAAAACTGCTTTAACACTAAATTGCTCAAGGGTGCCTCGTAAATAAAAGATATTTAACAAATATTTCTCTTGATGACAGTCTTATCTCACCTCATTTCAGCAAATTAAAATAAGTTGCCAGGATTTTAAAGATGTCACACAGCTAGTTAATTATACCATTTGTCCAGGAAATTCATTCTCCTGAATCAATCCCAGTACAGCTCTGGGTTGGATTGATTAAATGATGGATACATGACTGTTTTAATGAAAAAAGTTTACATGTTCATTTAATCTAAGACATCCTGCACCTTACACACACCACCCACCCACACACATTTTTATTTTTGAGTTGGAATCTTGCTCTGTCGCCAGGCTGGAGTGCAGTGGTGCAATCTCAGCTCACTGCAACCTCTGCTTCAGCGGAGGTTCAAGCAATTCTCCTCCCTTAGCCTCCTGAGTAGCTGGGATTCCAGGCACACGCCACCATGCCCAGCTAATTTTTGTATTTTGAGTAGAGACAAAATTTCACCATACTGGCCAGGATGGTCTTGACCTCGTAATCCACCCGCCTTGGCCTCCCAAGGTGTTGGAATTACAGGCGTAGGCCTGAGTTAACTAAAATGTTGAAAGGTTAAGGGAATTGGTTATTATTCTGTAGCACATCATTCTTGAACAAAACATGGCTTCTATTATACCCTGGCTTTTGCATGGCTAGCAGTATCTGAAGAAACACTGCAGAAAACATTGTAGACAGTTTTATTTCCTAGGAGCATCAGTAAGATTTCCACAATATAAAAACTTAAAAAACGTTCAGGGCAAAAATAATTAAGCTGCCATAAAAGTGTTCTTGGCCAACAAATTGTGACTAGTACAAAGCATTCAGTCATAATGAATCTTAAACTTTTCAAAAGCAACTCCAAAAGCTAAGTTTCAAAAATTGTTTAGACAAAAGCAAATTTTTTATGAAAAAGAGTGTATATTTTCTTCAAGCTACACTGAAGGCATTTGCATGTTTAAGTACCAGTAAACCATTTGTTTAAAAGTGTTTAATCACATTATTGTCTTTTTAGATTTTATTTTCCGAAGATGGCTACCACAGTATCTCCCATTCCATACTTTCTTCTAGATCTTATAACTCTCCCATTAAGTAATACAATCTGTTTCCTGCCCCCTTAAACCTGGACAGATTTGTGACTTGCTTGTACCAGCAGTACAAGACTTCCCAAGCTAGGTCAGAAAAGGCAGTGCAACTTTTACCTTGTACATGGAATACTCAGGCCATTCCTACCCTCTCCAGATGGCAAAAAATTCTCTAATTAAAAGAGAGCCTCAAGTCAAAGATCAAATCTAGGGTAGACTATAAGACCATCTGTGAGGACTTCAAAAAGATATAAACCTATACCTCGTAGATCATTTAAGAACCACAAAAGGCTCTCTGCGGATGTTAAAGACATGTCTCTAGGTCTTCACTGTTAAACAATATAGGGCTTCTAAGTATCTACAGATTTGTCTTTCATCAGACTCACAGGGAACACAAAATAGAGAATGGATTATCTTAAAAAGATTTGTGACTGTGGCTTTTGTTTAATAGACTGAAATCCAAAGAGATTCATAGAAAACCCAGGAAGTTCTTAAGAATTGTGTTGCTGAAAACACTGCCAGTTTAAAAGAGAAAGAGACAGTACAAAATGAAAGGAAGCCTCTGAATTCTAGAACTACTACAGGCAAGAAACAAACTGAGAAGATTTAGTTTTATACGTAGGTCACTCATTATAACAATAAAGAAAAAACTATTCAAAGAGTAAGACTCCAGAGAGCCGAGCCTAAAGCCATGGCCAACTCTCATAGAGCAGAACTGAACCCTACTCACAAAACTGGAAACATGTATCTGCCTGGAATTCAGAATTTCTATGGGTCGGTGACTTTTATGTACCTATTTCCATCCTTTTGTAATAGAAGTGTCTATTGTAGCTAATGTATGCATCTGGCCATTACATGATGGATATGTGGGAGGTACCAAGAGGAACAGTACTCAAGTGCTTTGCTTAACGAGACTGACTTAAGGAGATTCAACTGCACAAGGACCTAACTTAATTAGAAAAATAAAAGGTTTGCTTTTCTAGATCTATTTACAGACTAAGAATTACAAAATAAAAGATCAAGTGTATATGAATCAATAATAATTTTAACAAGCAAAAGTGGCATGTACTTTCTCAAGTATATCATAAATATGATATAAAGAGATAACTGAGAGGCAGAATAATGTGTTAGTCAAAGTGCAGGCCCTGAGTCAGAATGGATGGAATCAAATCTCAGCTCCACTCTTCTCTAGTTCTATGAATGAAGGCAAGTCAGTTATATACTCTGTGCTTTCATTCCCCATCTGTAAATCAGACATGACAATAGTGCTTACCTAGGGTTGTTGTGAGAATTAAATTAGTGAGCATATGCAAAACATTTAGAAAAGTTCTTAATAGTTATAGAGATAGTTTACCTGCAAAAATCTCATTGACAATGATGACTTTTTTTGCTGAAACAAAACAAATTGTTTGAAATCGTCTCAAATTACTGGGATTCAAAAATGAATCTTGTTGAGTGAAAAAAATTGCTACAGAAGGCTTTGGAAGTGATTACATAAGTACCTAGAGGCCCCCATACAATATAGTAAAACTAGAATCTTCTGCCATTTGTCAAAATAAACTAAAAATAGATGAAAAATAATATATACTAAATTGTGAATTCTAGCATCTACTTAGGATAATTTAATGACAATAAATCTAGGCAGACCTACTGGGTTATGCTAAAACATTTTCCCAGCTGTATCTAATTTGGTTGACTTTCCTGTTTAATTAGTGAATATTATAATTATGTTTTCTGAAAACTGTATGAATTTCATATAATCAAATAGCACTAATGCAAAATAGAGCAAAATATCAAGACTTAGAATCTCTTATGTGGACCTGCCTTTTTGTAAAGAATACAAATACAGTTAACTCCCTGGAGTAATCCTTATTTGTCTACATAATGAATGTTGTGGGAAAATGAGGCACTTCCACTCTTGTTCTCATCAGCATTGATATGACCTTGTCTGATTTAGTTGAACCAAGGGCATTTTCAATAATTACAAGCATAAAGGTCTACCACAGATCGTCTCATGGCAGAATTTATTAATGTAGGCAAAGTAGATACAACCCTGCATGTCTGGTCTGTTTTAATTTCTTGGTTGCCTAAATATTCAAGCAGAGCTTTCATCAGCTATATTTGTAGAGATGCTTAAATGTTTTCATAAATGTAAGCAGATATAAATTACAAATGGTGCTTCTTTTCATTCTTGTACGCTGATACCTAAAAGAATATTTTGTTAGATTATAAATATTTGAAAAAATTTTTTGAATTATGATGTTTTTAATTGCTTAATTTTGTACTTTTTAGAAACATGTTCTAGAAATATTTAAGAAACAATATCATGTCCTGTGGCATCAAGAAAGTCAGGAACATTTTTTTTAATTAATAAAGAAGAATAGAAAGAACCTCTTGTTAAATAGGCAATGGGAAACCATAATTATATTTTCCAGAATCCATGGGAACCATGGATTTTTGCTGAAATATAAACGAAGGTTTTGAATTAGCTTAAAATAAGGTTTCACTGATTCTTAATTTATTTTGTTAATACATTAATTAGAAAAATATTACATTTAGTCATACCTAAACTTATTTTGGCTTATCAATTTTCCAGATTAATTCTTGTTGATTCCCTTCCCTTCCCTTCCCCTTCCCTCTTTTCTCCTGCTCTGCAATAAACATTTATTAGGCAACAGTTCATTTACTAACACCATGCTAGGTGCTAGAGATTCCACTAGAAATCATAATCTCTGTCACCATGAAGTTCATTAATTTACAATAAAAACAAAACCAATAAACAAAGGTGGGCCCCAAATTCAATGACTGGCCTCCTTATAAGAAGAGGAGAGGACACAGAGACCCAGAGAAGAAGGCCATGAGAAAACAGAGGCAGAGATTGAAGTTATGCTGCCATAAATTAAGGAACACCTGGGAGTTGGAAGAGGCAAGAAAGGATTCTTTTCTAGTGCGTTTGGAGGGAGCATGGTCTTGCTGACTCCTTGATTTCAGACTTCTAGGATCCAGACCTGTGAGAGAATAAACTTCTGTTGTATCAAGTCACCTAGTGCTTTTTGTGGTATCCTTAAGAAATGAATACAGACATGTTCACTATGAAGTACCTCTGAGATAAATAAGTTGAATGGTCAAGAAGAAAGATGAATTCGGGGATTTGGAATGTCAGCTTAGGCTGGAGATAAAATCTTGAGGATTATCAGTATATGATTTGACAATAAAGCCATATAAGTGGCTAAGATCATCCAGGGCAGTGTGTAGAATGAGACAAGAACTCTATCTAGAGCCACGATGAACACTAACATTTTAGGAGAAGGCCAAGGTGGAGGTGCTCACAAAGGGTGACTGGAGAGGTAGAAGGAAAACCAGAAGAATGGAGTGGCGCACACAGAGGGTTTCAAGGGTTAAGTGCAGCATGCTGGTCAAGTAAAATAAAGACTTTGTCCACTGCATTTAGGAAAAGGCAGTTCTGGTGACCTAACTGAGATTTCGGTGCAAGAGTGGAATAATTTCTGGCAATGACTGAGAGATTTAAAAGTGAGTCCAGGAAGTGTAGATAGCTCTTTCTAGTGGATAGCATGTGAAAGAAGGAAAATTGGCTGCAACTAAAGGTAAAGAATGAAGAAGTCCTTTCACATGGATTAATCATCACTATTTGGATTTACTTATAGATGATGATGCTCTTATCTAATGAGACACCTTGGTGTTTAGACAATGATAATAAAACAAATAAAACAGTTCCTCATTTTAATTATTGTTGTCCACAAAACTGCTAACTAAATTATGGCAAAACAACTAGAACATGTTTTACAGATACAAATCTAAAAATCAGTAAATCAGAATCTGTTGTTGGTAGAAGTTTTCTGCATAATTTATAAAGAAGGAAATTATACGCAGGATAATGTTTTGAAATGCAAAACATCTGACTCATAGTAGAGATGAAGAGCAGTGAATGACCCATGAGAGAAACTTACCTTATTGTTCATACACAGGATAGAGAAAATTCAAACCAATAAGACATCAGGCATTTCAAAGCAAAACCACTTTAACGAGGGTGAGTCATAATGCCACCCAGGAAAATGAATCAAGTGCCCACATGTGCAATTGCTTTCATAACTACAGGTCCCTCCACCTTTTAAATTAAAACTAAAGTCAGGTAACAACAAATGTCCCTGTAGAACAAATTTAGCCAAATGGAAATATACAGAGTCCTAAGAAGTAAAATGAACATATCAAGGAGATGCAGCTTTTCCGGAAAGGGGGAAAAAAAAGAGGCGCAGTGGCTCATGCCTGTAATCCCAGCATTTTTGGAGGCTGAGGCGGGCACATGGATTGAGGCCAAGAGTTTGAGACCAGACTGGTCAACATGGCAAAACACTGTCTCTACTAAAAAGACAAAAATTAGCCAAGCATGTTGGCACACACCTGTAGCCCCAGCTGCTCCAGAAGCTGAAGCATGAGAATCACTTGAACTTGGGAGACGGAGTTGGCAGTGAGCTGAGATCAAACCATTGCACTCCAGCCTGGGTGGCAGAGTGGGACTCTGTCTCAAAAAAAAAAAAAAAAAAAAAAAAAAAAAGAGAGAGAGAGAGAGAGAGTGCACAAAAGCAAGCCATCCCTTTAAGTGTAATGTCATGACTGCTGGCCCCAAAAGACTTTTAAATGCTTTTATTGTGCCCTCTGTTCCAACTGTTTGACACCTTCCCATCATGGGATCACTACAGTAGCTTTTGCTCCACACTGAAATCTTAGATATTATACCCTAGGTGCCTACGATTTCCTGCTCAAACCAGAATAGTGAGCAGCATCCCTGTCCCCTCCCACCCACTTCTCTTCTAGCTTCCACAGTCAATCAAAAGCCTAGTAAATTCTACATCTTAGACATCTCCCCTCTGTCCTTTCCCAGAACTATAACCTGATCTAAGCTGCTACTGACATACCTGTACCAACTGGTTTCACTTATCCTGCTTAACCCCTTTAGGCAAAGCTACAGCACAGCTAGTGTGAACAGGGAAACATACAAATCAGGTATCATTCTGCTGCCTAAATCTTAGATGGTTTCTCACCAGGACCAACACAAGCCTATATGAGCCTGTGAGAAATGTGAAAAAAAGGTAATAGTCCTCTCCTGTGGGATAAGCAGAGAAGAGCCAGATTTCAGACCTGGCATACCCTGTGGTTAGGCTTTTTATGTGGGGATGAAAATGCAGCAGACTTTGCCTATAAAATAAAATCCAGACTCTTTATAATGGCTTATGAAGCCCTCTACAATCTGGCCCCTGCCAATCTCTGCAGTCACCTTTTGCCATTCTTTGATTCTGCTCTTACAGATGAGTTTCAGTTTCTTGACCATATAATGTCAAACCTGCCACAGTTTGGAATAATCTCTCTTTCTGACCATATAACTCCTGCTCACTCTTCAGGTCTTGGCAAAAATATTACTTCCCTTTACAAGTCTTCCCAGATGCCCTTGATTAAAAATGTCTTCTTTCCATACACTCCCCCAGAGCATAACATTCATTAAGATTAGCTGAAACTGCTGGCATAGGCTGAGTGTGGTGTGCATGCCCATAATGTCAGCACTTTGGGAGGCTAAGGCAGGTGGATCACTTGACCCTAGGAGTTCAAGACCAGCCTGGGCAACGTGGCGAAACCTCATCCCTACAAAAAAATAAAATAGTTGGATATGGTGATGCATGACTGTAGTCCCAGCTACTCAAGGGGCTAAAATGGGAGGATTACTTGATCCTGGAAGGTGTAGGCTGCAGCGAGCTGTAATTGTGCCACTGCATTTCAGCCTGGGCAGCACAGTGAGACCCTGTCTCAAAAAAAGAGAGCAACTGCTGGCATAAAGTCAGCTTTTCTAATGAACTCTCAGCTCAAAGAGAGCAGAGATTTTGTCTGCTCCCCACTGTATTATCTGTATATAGTAATGTGTCTGATGCCTAGAAGCTCAAGAAATATTTATTGACTGAATAAATAATTACATGAAAGAAAAAAGCCTGGAATCCTTGTTGCAGCCTAGTGGGAAGAGGTCTACTCCAGGCTCTGCAGTGAGCTTATTAATTGTGTGACTGCAAACAAGTTTCCTAACCATAGTGAGCCTACTTTAAAAGTCTTTAAAATTGATAATATCGTTTGTCCTGTCTACCATCAAAATTGTCATGAGGCTCAGTGAAGGTGAGGAAAACTAATGTCTACTGAAAGCCTACCATGTACAAAGCTTTAGCTAGGTACTGCCATCTATATTATGTTGAAAAAAAAAATAAGACTCTCTGAAAGAATATCACTTGCCTAAAGGTCATTTTTCATAGTAAGTGGCAAAACAAAGACTTAAGTAGGAATTTCTCTGGTTCCAAAGGTTCTTCCCTTCCCCTCAGCTCCTCTCTCCTACCCCCCACTTCCACTCCCCTCCCTCCCTCCTCTTCCCTTCCTCCCTCCCCCCCTTCCCTTCCCTCCTCTCCTCTCCTCCCCTCCTCTCTCTCCTTCCTCACCATGCTCCTTCAATATCTATCTTATTAATTCTTCAAGTCACAGGACAAGCATCACTTGTTTTGTGAAACCATCTCTGACTCTCCTGACCAGATTTATGTGCTGCTGTATCTAGGTTCATATTGTACTTACACATTAGGTTTTAAATTTTTTGTTTACCACAAAGTTTTTGTGGGAGGGGAGCATATCTTCCCACTATTATATTATTTCCAGTATTTTGCCTGGATATTAACATTTTATAAGTACTAAATGAATAATTTGTTAAAGGAATGAATGAATGAGTTCACTTACTCTATCTGGCATTTTTAATAAATTTGATAATTTTTGTTATGTGTTTACAGTTTTATATTTATAAACTGTAATAATTGAGACCCCAAACACAAAAGCTCACATGCTTAAAGTAGTTAAGATAGTATTATAAACATATGACATCAGCCGTTGCCCAATAATAGAGGTTTGGTTTTAGATTAATATATTTAAGATTAATTTTAAAGTGCAACTAATAAGCTGAGTGTGGTGGCTCACACCTGTAATCGCAACACTTTGGGAGGCCATGGTGGGCGTATTATTTGAGGTCAGGAATTTGAGACCAACCTGGCCAACATGGCAAAACCCCATCTCTACTAAAAATGCAAAAATCAGCTGAGTGTGATGGCATATGCCTGTAGCCTCTAGCTACTCGGGAGGCACAAGAATTGCTTGCACCCGGGAGGCAGAGGCTGCAGTGAGCTAAGATTGTGCCACTGCACTCCAGTATGGGCAACAGAGCGACACTCTGTGTCAAAAGTAATAATAATAATAATTTTAAAAGTACAAATAATAACTGTCTGAAAGGAAATATGTCAAATATGAGATATATGGAAATGATTCAGGTTCACTTCAAATTTAATATTCCAGTTTCAATTTTCTATAAGGCAATCTCAGGGAACAAATATGTTTTTAGTAAGCAGAAAATTATTTATCTTAGAGAAATCAACACAGTATTTATTGTAATGTTCCCCGGTTCTAGAAAATCATAGCTATAAATAGAAATAAAACCCAGCTGCATGTCAATGGCCAAGAACATATCAATGGACTAGATGATATGCTAAGGAGACTAAAACAGACCCTAAAGTTTTCTTCAAATTTAAATGAAAACAAGTACTTTTTCCTTAGTACTCAGATCTGAAAGATACATTAAAAACACTTTGAAATTATGTAATATGTGATCTAAATAGTTCATCTAAAACAACAGCTTGTCAAAATGCTAATCACTAGGAACCAAGAGGTTTGTTTAGTTAATAATGCTTCCTTTCAAGTGTGCTTATGTGCTTTCCAGAAGGAAATCTGAAATGTATTATTAGCTTTCCACAGTCATCTCTTGATTATCCCAGTTAATAAAAGAGAACCCAGACATCTGTGCTAATAGAGAGAACACAGACATACAGTAGATCTGATTCAGATCCAAAAAAGTGGATGACACAAAAATTTCATCTTTGACTCTGGAATAAATGTTGATTCTTTGTAGCATATTTGCCTTTCTAATAACATTCCGTTAGTTTTTCTACCATAGCACAGGAGAACTGTGCTGTGGAAAACTCAGCTATACATGTGAGAGTTCACACTAGATTGTGTGAACACATTGTCAGATGTTAGAATTCTGTCAGTGATATTCATTCTGCACACTGGATTCTGATAATCACTAACATATTGAAAGGTCTCATTCTCTTCAATGCTCCATGTCCTAATGCAAGATTCCCAACCTCATAAATGGCTCATGTAGAAAGTAACAAAATCAGTGGTGAAGAAACAGTCAGTTCTGAGAAAGAAAAAAAAAAAGGCATGCTATGCTTTGTTTTGACCTTGTGAAAGAACAGGAATCATTCAAGTTTTTACTGTTATTTTTAAAATTAAGCCATAGATACTGGTCTGCTAAAATAAAAAAAAAGGGGAAGAAAATTATAAATTATTGTACGTTATTATATACATTGCTTTCTAGAGTGAAATTAATGATTTTGGAAATACTGGGCCAATTACTTATAAATGTCTAAGAAAAATAAATATCTTCTCCATGTAAATAACTGCAGTCTTTTCATCTGCAAAATCAGATCAGTTATGTCACAAATATTTACATTAAAAATGACATATCTCCCTGAGGCAATTTATGAAGTAACAAATGAAAGGCAGGCTCCATGGTTCTGAAGAAAGCAATGTAGTTTGGAAAAAAAAGCTAGAGCTTGCTTTACTGTATAGATAGAAATAGGCACACAGCAGGTGACAGAATCCCAACAAAGCAAATATTCATTCAGTGATTCAATTATTTGCCATTCATTGAGCACCTATTATAAGTCAGTCATTACACTGGGCACTGGGGATTTATCTTATTTGAGACATGGTCCCTGCATTTACTGACCCCACAGACATGAAAATACTTTTATGTAAGATATATAATAGTGGAAGTATGGGAAGAACGCTAGGGGGAGTATGGATGCAAGAATTGCTAGAGTTAAAGAAGGCTTCACAAAGGAGGTTACTGGCATAGACTAATGTTTATATCCTTCCAAAATTCCTATGTTGAAATCCTAACTCCCAAGGTGACGGGATTAGGAGTGGGGCGCTTGGGAGGTGATTAGGTCATTAGGACAGAGCCCTCATGAAGGTGATTAGTGCCCTTATAAAAGAAGCCCGAGCGAGTTCCTTTGCCTTTTCAACTGTGTGAGAACACAGAGAAAATGCTCTTTGAACCAGAAAGTGGGCTCTCACCAGACACCAAATCTACTGGTGCCTCAATGTGGCCTCCCCAGCTTCTGAAACTGTGGGAGGTAAATTTCTGTTGTTTGTAAGCTACCCAGTTTATGTTGTTATGGCAGCCCAAATGAACTAAAATAGATAGTCGTCTTTAGCCACATTTCATACAAGAATTGTAATTTGCCCAATAGATTAGATGCCAAGGAATTTCAAGATGATGAAAAAGTCCTCTATAAAACAAGGAGCCATGAACTCTAAGAATAACATACTTCAAAGTCCATCGTATATTTGGATAGAGGTGAATAGAAAGTTAGACCCAAATTATCAAGGACTGTGTTGAGCATGCTAAGACATTTGGAGGTTCCCACATAAAAGTTATTAAGCAGTAACAAGACACGATGTTCTTAAACAGTGGAATGGCATGAGCTAGTCCTGCAGGTGGGAAGCCTAGATGGGAGGCATCAATAGTTTATTCAAGTCTGGATGATGCCTAATAGAGTCTCCCACCCTCTGTCCTATGCTTTACGATTTCATTATCAGAGCTTTAGCTTTATAATTTAGTACATATTAAAGTAAAAACTGGTATTTTGGGAATGGTACAACAGAAAAATTGCATAAGTGGGCCAGGCGTGGTGGCTCAAGCCTGTAATCCCCACACTTTGGGAGGCCGAGGCAGGTGGATCACCTGAGATCAGGGGTTCAAGACCAGCCTGGCCAACAAGGTGAAACCCCGTCTCTACTAAAAATGCAAAAGTTATCTGGGCATGGTGGCAGGTGCCTGTAATCCCAGCTACTCGGGAGGCTGAGGCAGGAGAATTGCTTGAAACTGGGAGGCAGAGGTTGCAGTGAGTTGAGATGGTGCCATTGCATTCCAGCCTGGGTGGTAGAGCAAGACTCACTTTCAACAACAACAACAAAAATTTCATAAGTGGTTAAGTTGGGCTTGGGAATGTGGGGCAAAGGTGACTGTTTTCCCATCCTTCCCTCTTTATTGTGTAATCTCAAAAAAATCAAGGTACTGGTACTGATGGGAGAAGAACCTTGAGGCCAGGGCAGACAGAGGGACAGACATTCTCTTTCCAAAATCAAAGGAGCAAGGGATACAGTGTTTGTTTTCTATCTTTGCATAATATGTCACAACCAACTTAGTGGCATACAACAGTATACACTTATTATCTCACAGTTCACGAGTCAGGAGTCTGTGTGGCTTAACTGGGCCCTCTGCTCAGGGTCTCATTTAGATATTAGCCAAGGCTCCAGCTCTCATCTGAGGGCCAGGGTCCTTTTCTGAGCTCACAGGCTGTTGGCCCAATTTGCTTCCTTGCAGCTGTAGAGCTCATGTGGTTTATTCTCGAAAGCCAGCAACAAAGAGAGAGAAATTCAGCTGCATCAAGTTGCTAACCTCATCAGCTTATTAGTTCATCTCTCTTTTGATTAACTTAAAGCCAGTGATTGGAGACCTTAATTACACCTGCAAAATCCATTCACCTTTGCCCTAAAACATCTGGGAGTTACAGCCTGTCACCTTTGCCATTGGCTAGTAGCAAGTTAGAGGCCCCACACACACTCAAAAGAAGGACCTTACACAAAGGCATGGAGACAGGGATCAGGATCACAGCCTTCTTAGGATCCTGTCAATGATAGATTTGAAGAGTTGAGGTCACTAGAGTCTAGAGCTGGAGAGGCAGGGAATAATTAGTCTTTCCAGTAGGTAGAAGTTACTGAGGAGAACGTCTGGAACAATTTCTGTCATGGGCTGGCTCACTGTGGCATGACACTTAAAAGTGAAGCCTGTGTTTGAATGGCCTGGCCCTAGGTAAACACAAGAGGCACCCACCCAACATAGACAAGTGCAGAGAGCAAGAGGGGAAAATGTTCTCCCCAAAGAAGACTGTACAGAGAGAAGATCTGAATAGAGAAAAAGGACTTGCAGTTTGAAAGCTGTTTTCAACTAGGGGGAAGGAGAGGATTTTCGCCATAGCACCAACCTGGAAACACCGAAAGACTTCTTTCCTCCTTTTAATTTTTCAATTACCGTAAGCTTTCTCTCGCAGCTTTATTTTTAACTTTAATGATCACACATATATCACACACATATAACTTATATGCAGGGAGATTTTTCAAGAGATATAAACAGGCTGGTCAAGAAAGTCAAGAGAGAAAAACTACCAAGTAAACTAAAGTAGACAAGATAGAAGATATATACAGCAATAAATTTGTATCTCAAAGAAAATTTCAGCTAACAAAGCAGTTATATTTTCACATACATTAACAAGAGTTAAAGCAAGGGAAAATTGAGTTAATAAAAGATTAATATTTTTTTAAAGCAGATTTTCAACACAAAATCTCTCTGAAACTGCTGCTCCCTTTCCCGACTCTGGCTGTCCCCAGCAGTGACACACCTTCCAGCTTCTCCTGCCTTCCCACCCCAGAACACATAAAACTGGGGCACAGAGCAAATGGAATTTTCAGCTCTGCTCATCAGCAGGTTGACCTGCTTGTTCCAAGCGATTTTGTGGATTTAAGACTCTGGTGCCTGGCTGGACTCACAGCACCTGGCTGTTCTGCAATTTGTACAGAATTCTGCAAGTACAGGTTCTGCTTGTTGCCTAGATCTTTAGTAATAACAGCAATAAAAAAGTAATAATGGCCACATGTATTAAGCATTTATGAAGCTTATTAAGCATATGTTCTGTTTATGTAGTCTGCAGCTAGTGGCACTGGCTTAATGTAACAGGGATAGTCGTTTTTGAAGAACTTCATATATTTCCATCCTCAAATTGTGTTCCACTAGAAACTGCTCCTCCTTCAGGGCTGGACAGGATTCCTAATGCCCTCACAGAAGAAGAGGTGGGTCAGCAAGTCAATAGACTTAAAAGTCAGAGTCCTGCTTTAGACCAAGCAGAATGACATATGAAGATCTATAGCACAGACAAGTGGGAAGTCCATCTCGGAAGAGAAAGGACATACCAGCTTCTGGAGAATTTCAAAAAGGAAAAGGCTGAGTGAGATGGGGAGGACAGGAAAATGTCTGAAACTTTCCTTTCTGGGCATTGGCCTCGAGAGAATGTAGCTTAATCAATAGGTATTGGGTGAACATAAGAAAAGAGGCCTCTAGTTTCCAAATCCCATCTAGATTCTCAGCAGGGCCCCATCCCATTAAACTTGGTAGTTTCCTGTGGTAAGGACTAGCAAGATCTTGGTAATAAATCTTTCTGAGTCCCATTTACATTCTCAAATTATGAATGAGACCCAGAGGTACCTGGAGCCTCCAAAAGGGGGCCTCAGCAGGCAGCTGGGCTGAAAGCCAAGTGGGCTGCCCTGGGGCCAGCTTGGCAAAGGAGAGGCGACTGCTGCAGAGGCTAGGAAAGACAGATGGCAGACCTGGCAAAAACTCAGAGGGACCACTTTGCCAGTGCGAGGGGAGCTGAGGTGACCAGCCAGAGAAAGCTCCAAGCTCTGGCCAGAATGGCCAGAATATATAACCTGCAGGCCACAGGTATACTGGAAGGGATGCATACTCCCTATTATCCCTTCTCCTGTGCTGCTCTCAGGCCCCACATATTAGCCATTCATTCATTAGGAGTTTAAACGAAAAACTAACTCAAACTTTCTTCACCCTCCTCAAATATCTCATCTTTGCCCTTTTTTGCTACTCTCCAAAGACAGACTTACTCTTAGTTCACAGAGAAAATAAGAGCCACCAAGACAGTAAAATGCAAATCAGATCATCTTTCGTTGCTTGAAACACCTGTCAATGACTTCTCGTTGCTCTTAGGATAAATACTACAATCCTGAAGGTAGCTACAAGGGTTTGATTGGGCTTTTACTCCCTCTGCAGCTTTAACTCCTGTCATTTCTCTCCTTTCTCTCTGACCTCCTGTTTCATGTTAATTTCTACCCCAGAGAGTTTTTAAAATATGCTATTCCTTCTTAAAAGAATAATATTCCTTCCCCACCTTGGCCTACTTAAGTCCTCTTCGTTTGTCTTTCAGAGCCCCAGTCATTACTGGCTTGAGATCAGTCTCCTCCTTTAGATACTCTCACAGCAGTTTCTCATAATGGCACACCCTGGGTAAGCATTTACTAGATAAGTCAGTAGTTTTATATCAATTAATTTCATCTGGAAAAACAAGTCTCCGTGAACTAGCTAACTAACATCACCCTGTTGCCTAACTATATATTTTCATAATTTTAAGTACTGAAAAGCTGTCAACTTTTCTTCACTTCATCAAGCATCTCATAACCTGTACCTTACCTTCTACCTGATGTGCAATTTGTCACAAAGGCACTAGGTGAAAGTCATGTGTCACCACAGGGAAAACAAAAAAAGTACAGGAGATGCATTTCATGATTTATCAAGAAGTGACAAAAATATAATTTACCATTACATCTATATACAGCATTTGATACAAAAATACTTGCCTCCAGGGTACCTAAAATCTTGGTCTACTGAAAGTACTGAATTTACCAATCAGTAACTCAGCTAATATACTTAGTTTTAGGAAAATGGGTCCCAAAGATGTAATCACACACATTATCTCTAACCCTTTACTTTCTCCGTATCAGCTCACCCCGAAACTTAGCTTGGAGTTGACAGATCATCTCAGCAGCCTGTTCCTGGCCTTCCTGTCGGCTGGAGGCCAGACTCCCTCAGCTGTCTGTGTCCAGTGGCTGCTGTAATAATGACGTCTCAGCTTCAGGAGGTCTATTTCCGGGCCGCGTGAACTAATTAAAATGCAGGCCTTCATTTGCCTTTCTGGCAATCCCTGATCAGCGTGAGAGGTCTGTGCCACCCTCTCCATTCTAATTTTAGTTCTCCTCTAGTGTTTTCTCTCCTTTGCAGAAAAGCATCTTATGCTGCTGAGCACTTACAGGCTTTTGTTTTTGTTATTTCTCTCACTTGGAAAAAAGCACTTTTCCACTTTACTCCTTTCAGATTTTCTCCTCCCATCAGTTTTCTCCCTCAGGAGGTGATAGTTTGAAACTACTAACAAAACTGGAGATAATTAGTTACCGAGGGTTGTTGACTTGCTTAGCAGGTGTCCTTGAGAAAGCGCTAATGCACAAATCCTTCGTGTGGAAAGAACTTTCTGGACACAGCTTTCTATAGAGAATACCTGTTATTACTGGTGATTCTCAGCTTCTTTTCTCCCAGCAATTCACAACACAACTATCTAGAATTCAGAACTTGTAAGTCATTCGCGGTAGGCTAAGGTGCTATTTTTCAGTCCTCTAAAACGGATACGCTTTGCTTTTGATAAGCATAAAATTATCACATGGCTTCTTCCTACCATGCCTTCCCTCACTGAAAAAAAAAATCATTATCTCAACTATCTATTCAACATATGTACTTGAATATCCAACAGAATTTCAAATTAAAATGTTTAAAACTGAGATTTCCCATCATATCAACTCCATCTTTCCAAAGGTCAAAACACCAAATATCTTTGAATCACATCTTTGATCTCTTTTCTGTTCTTATATTATACATCCAATTCATCCAAATATATATGTAGATAGATTAATAGAGAGAGAGAGAGAGATAGGCAGATAACTAGCTCTACCTTTAACATCCAGAATTCTACCACTCCTCACCACCTCTATTTAAAAAAACTGTTATCCAAGGAATGAGGAACACCCTTGCAACCATTAAGGGTACCAAAGAGATTGAAAAATCTTAGCAGATGGGCTCTCAGGTCATTCAAATGTTTTACATGAGAATGATACACATAGTGACCATGTCCAGAGAGAGCCCCTTAGGAAAGTAGACTTGAATGAAAGACCTCTCTCAGAGAGACTGGCAGCCAGGGAATGACATGGGAAGCCTGTGCACCTCAAGGAAGAGCAGGATAAAGTACAGAAGAAGTGAATTCAGATAAAGGTGATCTATATCATAATATGTTAAAGAAATGGAAAAATTAAATATTATGAGCAAAGTAAATGTTATGTCTTTAGAAGTAACAAACATTTCTTCCAGGAAATTGTTGTACTGACTTTGTTGATGGAGGAGAGGCTAACTCAGCTGCTCACTCCCATGGTCTTAAGACAATTGCCAATAATTATAATCATTCCTGGTTCCATGTGCATCTCATTCTCTGAATCCAACTATTATTCCAGCTCTCTTCTTTAGTATCTTGACTCCAGCAATCCTTTGCCCCAATGGAATCTCCAATCCTAAGATCCTATTGATTTTTCAGTGTTAATTATCTCCTTGTTCTCTTTAGCTTCCCTCTTCATCTTGAAGACTATGGTTAAATATTACACTCCCTTGCATTTATATTTCCTTGCTCTTCAATCACTTCAATATACCCATTTAGCAAAACCACAACCTATGCAAAATTCAACTCTCCAAATATTCTGCACCTGCATCCTCCAGCTGACATGGGCTGGAGAAAAACACAGAACCACACTGAATAATCTAATTCTAAATGCATGAACACAAACCTTAAATGGGCCTTTAATGCTGCCAGGTGATCACATCTCCTTTGTTATTCATTGTTTATCCTAAACAACTATTTCACACTCTCCTCTCTTTCCTCAAACTTTACACTTCCTTCTCTGTCTCTGTTTTCAACTGAAGCTGCTGCTCTCTACTTTGTAGAAAAAATGAAGACTATCAGAACAGATCTTCCCCAGATTTCCACCACATGGATCTCCCGCCAGGATTTGCACCCACAACAAAAACATCCTGTCTGTTCCTCATGCTTCTGTCCAAAACCAATCTCTCCACTTGGTTAATAATAGAATTCATCATCCCCTCTTTCTCCTTCATCATAACTTAAACTTTCCTTTTGAAGATGTTCCTTCAAGGGTAGTCTATAATTACTCTAAGTCCTCCCCTCCCATGGTCCCTTAAAACCAGTACAGGAGGCTCTGGCAGTTCCAACCAATTGCTCTTGTCAAGGTCAGCAGCGATCCCCCTACATTGTTAAATCCATGAACCTATTCTAACTTAGTCCTTGTCCTACTCAGTCTATCAGCTACATTGACAGAGTCGATCATGCTTTCCTTCTTAATAACTTTCTTCACCTGACTTCAGAATAAGACACTCACCAAAAGATTTCCTTCTATCTCACAGGATAGTAATGTTGCTCCTTCTCAGCCTCCCTCATTGGTGCTGCCTTTTATTCCACCTTTCTTCAAGCTCAGTTATTGGTCTTATTCCTCTACACACACTGCATATCATCATATAATGATTACATTTATATTTACACCTCCAGATTGAACCTTCTGCTGCCTACTTGACACATCTATTCAGATATTCAGTAGGCATCTCAAACTAAAATTAACTCCTGGTATTTCTCACTGTTTACTAAACCTTCTCTTCCCCAAACTTCTTGTGTGTCAAATGATAGGAAATCCATTCTTACAGTTGTTAGGAGAAAAGTCCTGGAGTCATCCTTAATTCCTCTCATTTTCTCATATACCATGTCCACTTCACCATGAAATCCCATCAGATCTGACTTAAAAATATGTCCAGCATCTCTCCATTTGTCTCTAACTCCATGCTTCACTTTTGATCTTAGCTACTTTCCTTCTCTTACAGCAATGCCGTGCGAGTGCCTTCTAACTGGCTTTCCTGGGTCCAATTTTGTTTGCTTTCCCCATCCATTATCAACACTATAGCCAGATTAAGCTTCATAAAATAGAAGTTAGATCACGTGACTTTTCTTTGAAAGACGTGAATTGGCTCTAAGTAAAATCACTCTGGGTTAAAGCCAAAGTCCTGAAATGGCTTAGTACGCCTTACATAATCTATCCCTCACCCTCTCTTCTTACCTGCAAATATTCTACATTTCAAGGAATAGCATCCACCTTCCACTCATTAGCTTAAGCCAGAAACTTTAGAGCTTTCCTTGAACTCTTCTCCTTCTTTTTTGCATACCCAATGACCATAACTTGTTAATTACTCTTTCCCTGTTTAAGAGAAAATATAAATTGGCCTCTTAAACCAATTTATTTATATTTTTCCCTTGCTATGAAACTATTTCTCCCCTTCTCCAATGTCACTTCATCTCAAATCTACTACATATTAATACTAGAGTGATCTTTCTAGTTAAATGTAGACCTATTTATATCATTTCTCAGACTGTATAACACCAAAGCTTTTCAATTCTAACAACCTTTTTTGATGATTCACAAGTTGAAGCTTTAATCACAATTCAAGCTACTTTTTAAATGGCCTTCTGTTATAATAAATTCATTTGTTCATTTAAAAGTGTTTTGCAGCATACAATTTATTTTTGAAGATATATTAGTCTTTGTTCTATTAAATGCCATTTTGGTCAAGATTAATTCTTTTGTTCATGCAATCATTTATAAAATGAAATGCAGATTAATAAGTAAATTTAAATTATACTTCTGAGTCAAGAAAAGGTCAGCTATCTTGGGATAAGCTTGGTTAGCTACCTTGGCATACCTCGTACAGACTTACAATAGGCCCCTCTATCCTAAAGCTACTACAGATTTCAAATAATAACATTTAAAAACCAAAAAATAATATTAAGAAATAGCTGTGATATGTTAAATAATAATATTAGTTGTTAGGGTTTACAAAATATATTCACATAAACTCATTTGTTACTACAAATACCTAAAGAGTAGATGTTATTTCCACTTTCAGAGGAGCAAATAAAATATCAGAAAAGTTACGGCTTTTGATGGGAAATATCTAGCAAATCAGTGATGTAACTGACTCTCAAACTCATTCTCTTTAAATATATACCCAATGGCAATGTCTCTGAAGCATAACAAATTAAATATGAGTAAGCTAACAAAATGCTACTTTTGCAAGTAGACAAATGCCTTCCTTAAAAGTTTTCCTTCGTAATGTAAAGCAAAACAAACTGTCCTTTCACATTATTACTAAATATCGGTTTATCCTAAAATTGTTTAGGTAATGTGGAGGTGATATATTATCTTAGAAAACCATTGTAACCTGCTATTGGAAACCATTTCAGCTGTCAAAAGGTTAGATTTCAGTTCTGTTTAAAGGTCAGACCTGAAAATATCCTGATGATTACAATTTCTCCACACATTTTGGATGTTGTCACTGAACTCCTGGCAGCAGCAAAATGTATTTGTTCTGATCCTCTGCTTCTAGTGGTCAATATCAGAATAGAGAGAGGGCACTAGGACTTTGGGACTAGACCTACATTTCTGTAGCTTTTAATTAAAAGAATAAAGAGGAAAAAGTAATATTTCTATCCACCTGAGACAGAAAAATTTGTTGAAAAGAGATTTTTACCTGTTGAAAATAGTCAGAAAATTGATCATCCCCAAAGCAACGTACTAACTAAAACAAAGCCAAGAAAGCCATTCTGAAAGGCAAGTATCAAAGCTTCTGCCATTGCCCCATTTTAGGATTTTAAATCTGGAATTAGTCATTCAAATAAGTATTGTTTGAATAATAATTATATGCCCAGAAGCCTTCCATGGTTCACATATCACTTTTTTTAAAAAAAAAAAAACAAATCACATCTTATTTCTCCTGTCCTATAAAACTGGATCAAGTACATAGCAGACAATACATTTTAATGCTTACTGAATGAATGCTAGGCTTGATGAGAATACAAAGTTATTGCTACTACTACTAATAGTTACTAACGTTTATTGAGCACTAACTATGTGCCAGGCACTGTGTTAATCACTTTACATGCATCACCACAGTACAGAGTAAGTTAATCTAATTAATTCATCGTTAATCTGATTCTATAGCAAGAAAACTATAGCATGAAGGGATCAAGTCTCAGCTAGGTAAGAGGCTCAGTCTCACAGTTAGTAATCAAACTTTGGCAGTTTGACCTCAGTGCCTACAATGTGCCAGAGACCAATCTATTGCAGCTTACATTCTAGAGAGAAGACAATAAATAAGTAAATAAGTAATCAACATGATTTTATATAGCAAATAAGGCTATGGATAAAAGAAAATAAAATGATTTGACAGAAGTGACTAGAGTGATACAGAAAAATGGTTAAAAACATGAATGCTAGCACCAGGTTTGAGTTCATACCAGAGCTTTTTCCAGCTCTGTCATAATAGACTGTTATTTAGTTATTTATGCTCTTTGCGTATTTCCTTATCTACAGATAATACCAAATTTATATGACAGTCATGAGGTTTAAATGAATTGATATACATAAAATGCCTAAAACAGTTCCTGACACATAGCGTCTTTAAGTATTTATTATTATTGGTATTTTTGCATTTTTATTATTATAATTCTTACCATATTGAGGACTTGACATAGGGTGGTATGGGAAGGCCTCTATGAGGAAGTGCGTGTGAACCAAAACCTAAATGGCACTCAGCTGCGTGAAAATTTTAAAGCAGAGATTCCAGGCGGAAAAAACCAAAGTACAAAAGCCCTAGGACCAGAATGTTCAACAAAGAAGGCCAGTATGGTCCAGGATGGGTTCAGTCAAGTTACAGAGCTGGTCAAGAACCAAGCTGAATTGGGCATCACTGGATATGGTAAGGAGTTGGGTTTTATTTTAAGTGTGATGAGAAGAAATGGGATCATTTTAAACATGGTAATGACATGCTTAGATCTACATTTTATAAATGTCATTCTGGCTTCCATGAAAGTTCACATTATAACTTCCATAGAATATCAATCTTATCATTCCCAGTACTCACTTCCAGTAAAAGCTGAGAGATTTTAAAATCTTTGTTCCCAGGGGAAAGTAATTCTCTGACTATATTTCTGGAATGTTTGTGTTAGTACTTTTAAACACAGAACCAGATTAAAGGATGTACATAAGCATATGAGCATACATATATACTCACTGTGAACAAAGATAATATGGAATACTCACACAGACCACACTTCATTATTCTAAAATTCAAATTAATTCTATCTACTGTGTTTTTGAATCATGTCTGTTGAAAATAAAGTAATTAAATTTTTTACTTACATGAAAGTTGACCATATGTATTGGGTCATTCTTGTTATACCCAACTAAACAATTGAGAGGTCAAGGTGAGAAAGCATCTAGGGTGCATAACACTGTTCCAAGATGTAAGTCTCTATGAGCTTGGCTGCTGAAGCTGCCTGCTGTAACTTGAAACCAGTTTTATCTAATAGCTACTGAAACAACCTGCTGCAACTCTGAGAATAGTTTCATCCATCGCCATCACTTACCAATCAAAACTTGCCAGCTCACCAACACGTTATTAGTGCCAATGAACTTTCTCAAAGAGCATTATGTAACATTTTCCTTTTTTTAATGAAACCTCTAACCATCTCTTCTTCCAACATAATGAAGACCATCCAGCCTGTGAGTATGCCACAGATTGCAATTCTTGATTCTCAAATAAAACATTTAAAATTGAGAAATTTGTCTCTATATTTTGTCTTTAACTCTTATTGTAAAGTAGATGTCGGGGCAGGATATTCCTTGGGTCCCACTTCTCTTATTTCTAATATGTCCCCTGTCCTTACCAGGTATTAGCTCCTTGTGCCTGAAATAAAGAAAGCTTTGCAAATCTGATTGCATGGAACCAGGTATACTTTACTAGTGGGTGGTGGTATTCTTCTTAATCTTATCCTTGCACCCAGCATTTTCTCCCCCTGCACCTTTCCTCTCCAAGTTCATGTGGCTTAAATAGGTGAAAGCCAGCCTAGGCCACACTGTATAATTCCTTCTTAGCAAACATCCTTGATGTAAGTTCTCCAGCTTCAAAGCAGCTCTTAATAAAGTTGTGTGTTGATTAGTTGATACCACTGTGTGGTGAGGGGTAAATGGCAGTGAGTAGAACATTTCCAGGTTCCTGGGATTTTTTTACTACTATAATCACATTAAATCATCATCTTTAATATCTAACACCAAGAGGCCATCCATGTATTCAAAAAGAATCTTACGCCACACTGACAAAAATCGTAAAGCCCTATGTTGCCACACATGGAGGTGAACTAAAAACACAATGCAATTCGTATGAAGACTCCTCCTAATTCCTCTAACTCTTAAAGACTTTAGTCTTAAAATTAAAAAAATATATATAGCTGCATAAAGTGAACTGCTTTACCTGTATGGTCAGTTCCCTCATTCTTGACTTCTGTGGTTCCCACAGAAGAGGTGAGTGGACTAGCAGGAGAGCTGGCAGTAAAGCTTTTGCACCCTGTAGATGTGTTGATTTCAAAATATTCTTGGTTGTGATTCATTCGGTGAAAATCCAGAGAAGACACAATGGATGTTCGCTGTTTAGGCTAAAATAAATGAGCATGACAAGCGTATTAATATGATCATGTTCATCTTCAGCCCAATATCCCCATCAATTTAATCTAAGTGGTAATTTTTTCTGTTAAAAACTATCTGTGTTTTGTATTTAAAATATAATTGTACTTTATAAAGATATATTAAATAATTTCTTGATGAATTAAATAATAAAAAAATTATTTAATCAGAAAATATTATGGCATAGTTGATGTGATAACTTAGGCTTTTCATTTGCTTTCCCTAGAAGATTGTAAAAATATAGTGCACAAAATTTCTCTTGGTAATCAATTTTGAAAGTTGCAATTTTAAGTCACCTTTCATTCAACTAACATTTATTAAGCATCTGGCATTTGCCAGACCCAGAAGATACAGAATCTAATAAGAAAAGGTCCCTTACAATATTGAAGAATAATTAAGGCAGTTCCTTTGGTTTATTCTTTAAATAGTCCAAGGAATTAGTGGCATTAGATATTGTTGCTAAGTACAAGATGCTGGAATTTTATCATCAGAATTAAGTAAAGTTATATGGAACATTTTCTAGGATCTAAGAATATGCTTGGTATTTGTAGTGAACTTTGATTTTCTTTTTTAAGAATTTTAATTAATCCCCAAATAGCAAGAAAAGTCAATTTAAACATAAAAGTTAAAATCATGGAGTAATAGCAGATATAATCTATATCCTTTGTCAGTAATGAATTACTCCCTATAGTAATTTTCTGGGATTTTTTTCCCCCATAGTTTTAATTATATTCACTTTTTTTTCTTGCCTAGCAGAGCTTCTAACATTGTCCTTTAGAAAAACTGTAGTCCTTTTGCCTCTCAAATGTGTGTGTTTTTCTCAGGAATTAACTCAAATTTTCTTACTTTTTATTTTTTAGCTTATATTACTGAAATATTAAAAATGTAAACTTTTTATAATAAGGTAATGTTTATTGTACTTTACATTCCACAAAATACAATTAACCTTTGGTTTGCTAACGTTTTTGTCACCCTCAAATATGTGTTAATCACTGTACTCCACAGATAATTTTCCTGCAAAATATTCAAATTACTGTCTCTTTCAGCTTATCATATCATTTTTTCCAAGTAGATAACATATCATTTAGTCTATAATCTAAAATAGATAATCATATGGAAAATATCTGCACTGTACAGTTTTTTAAAAAATAAGGTGTGTAAATTATCACAATATGATTTATTCTTTTACCAATATTTTACCAAATATTCTTATGAAAGATGTTGGGAGGTATAAATATTGTTATGCAAGAAAGTACAAGTCATTTATTATTATGACACATCAACTCAGTAATAGAATTCAAATTAGTACCCCCAGAGGACTCAGTTGCTTTCGAAGTATAAAAGATCATGGTTTAATGTCAGGCTTGGTTTCTCATGAAATGTTTGTCCTTGGGACCACTGAATCTCAATTTCACATTGAATGTCCTTTCCACTACATTCTCCAACAGCATATAGAAAGGCATAAGCTATAGCACTGGCTCCAATGGAGCACATCATTCTAGGCTTTGTTTTATTGTGTTGTGTTGTGTTTTTGTTTCACTTTATGTGTAGGCAATGGACCACATTTCCTATGTTTCTTCTCATAAATTTTAAAGGTCAAGCCAAATAATATATATGATTCCTCCACTTCTAAATGTTTCTTAAATATATGTTTCTGAATTCCAACCACCCATGGTTCTAACTGCTTTTAAAACACAATTTTTTATGCAATCATGAAAGCAAACAAACTATTTTTGCAATATTAATTCATTCTACAAATATTTGTTGAATGTATACTAAACTGCAGATATCATGCACCTAAGTACTGTCACAGGAATAAAACAAGTAAGACATTGCCCCTGTTTTCCATATGAATATAGATTCGAGGTAGGAGGAAGGATGGTGTATGAGGGAAGAAGAGACAAGCAATCCAACGATTATGCTTCAGTATCGTATAGCAGTAAGGATGATGAAAAATGAGAAGCATTATACTTAATCATGCCCTAAGGCAGGGGTGAGCAAACTATGGCCTGTGGTTCAAATCTGGCCCTCTTCTTATTTCTATAAATGAAGTTTTATTGGAACAAAACTGCACCCATTGCTCACTCGTTTAGTTATGGTCTATGGCTGCCCTCGTACTATAATTGCTGAGTTCAGTAGTTGCAATGCAAACCATATTTTCCACAACACCTAAAATATTTATTATGTCTGGCTTTTTAGAGAAAACATTGGCCACTGCTGTTCTACAGAATTGTTTCACATATCAATTTAGTGCTCAATAAAACCGTAACTATAAGTTTCCTTTTATTTCCCAGCCTGACTTGCATTTGGGTTAGGTCATGTGACTAATTGTCATCAAATAAAATAATTAGTAGAAGTGAGCTTTTCCTATCCCTTTCTTACTCTCCAGATGATGTAGTTGAAAGATGAAGGAAAGTGATGAAACTCACATTGGGTTTATGAAATGTTAAAGTGAACCTCCTTTTTTATATTTTTATTTTAAGTTCAGAGGTATATGTGTAGGTTTGTTACATAGGTAAAGATGTGTCATGGTGGTTTGCTGAACAGATTATTTATCACCCAGGTATTAAGCCTAGTGCCTATTAGTTATTTTTCCTGATCCTCTCCCTCCTCCCACCCTCCTCCCTCTAATAGGCCCCAGTGTGTTTTCCCCCACTGTGTGTCTATGTGTTCTCATCATTTACTTTCCACTTATAAGTGAGAACATGTGGTTTTCTGCTTCTGCATTAGTTTGCTCAGGATAACAGCCTCCAGCTCCATCCATGTTCCTGCAAAGGACATGATCTCATTCTTTTTTATGGCCACATAGTATTTCATGGTGTATATGTACCACATTTTTTTATTCAGTCTATCATTGGTAGGAAATGAGGTCCACGTCTTTTCTATTGTGAATAGTGCCGCGGGCCAGGTGCGGTGGCTCACACCTATAATCCTAGCACTTTGGGAAGCCGAGGTGGGTGGATCACCAGGTCAAGAGATGAGACCATCCTAGTTAACATGGTGAAACCCCATCTCTACTAAAAATACAAAAATTAGCTGGGCATGGTGGTGCAACCTGTAGTTCCAGCTACTTGGGAGGCTGAGGAGAATTGCTTGAACCCAGGATGCGGAGGTTGTGGTGAGCAGAGATCACACCATTGCATTCCAGCCTGGGTAACAAGAGCAAAACTCCGTCTCAAAAAAAAAAAAATAATAATAGTGCTGCGATAAACCACGTGATATGTCTTTGTAAAAAAGAATGATTTATATTCTTTGGGGTATATATGCAATAGTGGGATTGCTGGATTGAATGGTATTTCAAACTTTAAGTCTTTGAGGAATCACCACAGTCTCTTCCACAATGGTTGAACTAATTTACCCTTCCACCAATGGTGTATAAGTGTTGCTCTTTCTTCACAACCTTCACAGAATCTGTTATTTTTTAACTTTTTATACTAGCCATTCAGAACTGGTATGAGATGGTGTCTCATTGTGGTTCTGGTTTGAATTACTCTAATGATCAAAGATGTAGCACTTTTTTCATATAATTGAAAAAAGGCTACATGTATGTCTTCTTTTGAGCAG
Organism: Saimiri boliviensis; assembly: GCF_048565385.1. Lineage (NCBI taxonomy): Eukaryota > Metazoa > Chordata > Mammalia > Primates > Cebidae > Saimiri > Saimiri boliviensis. The sequence goes on along the minus strand of NC_133455.1, from coordinate 33,506,045 downwards.
TGTCTTTTGGGCACTTTTCACTTTTCTTTCTTCTTTATTTTATTTTATTTTATTTTTTTGAAACAGAGTCTCCATCACACAAGCTGGAGTGCAGTGGCACGATCTCAGCTCAATGCAACATCTGCCTCCTGGGTTCAAGCAATTCTTGTGCCTCAGCCTACCAAGTAGCTGGGACTATAGGCAAGCATCTCCATGCCTGGCTAATTTCTGTATTTTTAGTAGAGATGGGGTTTTGCTGTGTTGGCTAGGCTGGTCTTGAACTCCTGGCCTCAAGTGACCTACCCACCTCGTCCTCCAAAGTGCTGAGATTACAGGTGTGAGCCACCACACCCAGCCTTCAATGCCCACTTTTTAATGATATTGTTTTTTTCTTGTAAATTTGTTTAAGTTTCTTATAGATTCTGGATATTAGACCTTTGTCAGGTGAATAGTTTGCAAAAATTTTCTCCCCTTCTGTGTGTTTTCTGTTTACACTGTTGATAGTTTCTTTTGCTCTGCAGAAGCTCTTTAGTTTTATTATATCTCATTTGGCAATTTTTTCTTTTATGCCAATGGAAGGAACACGTATACACTATTGATGGGAGTTTAAATTAGTTCAACTGTGAAGACAGTGTAGTGATTCATCAGGAGAAATAGGAACACTTTTACACTGTTGGTGGGAGTGTAAATTAGTTCAACCATTGTGGAAGACTGTGTGGCGATTCATAATGACCTAAAAATAGAAATTCCATTTGACCCAGCAATCCCATTACTGGGTATATATCCAAAGGATTATAAATCATTCTACTATAAGGACACATGCACACGAACGTTCATTGCAGCACTGTTTACAATAGCAAAGACCTGGAACTAACCCAAATGCCCATCAATGATAGACTGGATAGGGAAAATGGGGTACCTATACACCATGGAATATTATGCAGCCATCAAAAACGATGACTTTGTGTCCTTTGTAGGGACATGGATGAACCTGGAAACCATCATTCTCAGCAAACTGACACAAGAGCAGAAAATCAAACACTGCATGTTCTCACTCATAGGAGGGTGTTGAACAATGAGAACACATGGACATGGGGAGGGGAGCACTACACACTGAGGTCTGTCGGAGGACATAGGGGAGGGACGGGGGTGGGGAGGTGGGAAGAGATAGCATGGGGAGAAATGACAGATACAGGTGAGGGGAAGGAAGGCAGCAAACCACACTGCCATGTGTGTACCAATGCAACAATCTTGCATGTCCTTCACATGTACCCCCAAATCTAAAATGCAGTAAAAAAAATACCATTTGACCCAGCAATCTGATTACTAGATATATAACCAAAGGAATATGAATCATTCTATCATAAAGACACATGCACACTTATGTTCAATGCAACACTATACAATAACAAAGACATGGAATCAACCTAAATGCCCCTCAGTGATAGACTGGATAAAGAAAATGTAAGATGTATAAACATATACCGTAGAATACTATAGAGCCATAAAAAAGAATGAGATCATGTCTTTTTCAGGAACATGGATGGAGATGGAGGCTATTATCCTTAGCAAACTAATGCAGGAACAGAAAACCAAATATTGCATGTTCTCACTTATATGTGGGAACTAAATTATGACAACTAATGGACACATAGAGAAGAATAACACATACTGGGCCTATTGGAGTGTACAGGGTAGAAGGAAGGAGAGCATCAGGAAAAATAACTAATAAGCACTAGGCTTAATGCCTGGGTGAGAAAATAACCTGTACAACAAATCCCCATGACACAAGTTTACCTATGTAACCTGCACATGTCTCCTGAACTCAAAATAGAAGTTAAATTAAAAATTTTTAAAAAGAAATGAGAACAAAGAAGCTGCTTTGAGGAAACTCAACAAAATTCAAGATAATGTAGATAAGGAATTCAGAATACTATTTATCTAATAGATAAATTTTAAAAAGATACTGAAATTATTCAAAAGAATCAGGCAGAAATTCTGGAGCTGAAAAATGCAATTGGTATACTGAAGAATGCATTAGAATCTGTTAAAAGCAGAATTGATCAGGTAGAAGAAGGAATTAGTGAGCTTCAAAACAGGCTATTTGTAAATATATAATCAGAGAAGGCAAAAGAAAAAAGAATTAAGAGAATGAATCATGGCTACAAGATCTAGAAAATAGCTTCCAAAGTGCAAATCTAACAGTTATTGGCCTTAAACAGGAGGTAGAGAAAGGTGGCTGGTGTAGAAAGTTTATTCAAAGTGAGAACAGAGAACTTCTTAGACCTAAATAAAGATCTCAATATTCAAGTATAAGAAGGCCATAGAATACCAAGTAGATTGAATCCAAACAAGACTACCTCAAGCTATTTAACAATTAAACTCCCAAAGTTCAGGATAAAGAAAAGATTCTGAAAGCAGCAAGAGAAAAGAAACAAATAACATACAATGGAGCTCCAATACTCCTGGCATCAGATCTCCCAGTAGACACCTTACAGGACAGGAGAGGGTGGCATAAAATATTTCAAGTGTTGGAGGAAAAAGGTTTATCCTAGAATAGCATATCCAATGAAAATATCCTTCCAACATGAAGGAGAAATAAAGACTATCCCAAACAAGCAAAAGCTGAGAAATTTCTTCAACACTAGATCTTACATACAAGAAATGCTACAGGGAGTTCTTCAATCTGAAGAAAATGATGTTAATGAGCAATAAGAAATCATCTGAAGGTATACAACTCATTAGTAATATTAAGTACACAGAAAAACAATATTATTACACTGTAATTGGCATGTGTAAACTCGTATTTCGAGGTGACAAATGAAAAAATAAACTGATAATAATAAGTATAAAAACTTTTCAAGATGTAGACAGTACACAGGACATAAATAGAAACAACAAAAGTTAAAAAGTAGGGGGACAAACTTAATGGCTACAGTTATTATTAGTTTTTCCTTTGCTTATTTGTTTATGCAATCAGTTTTAAGTTGCCATCAGTTTAAAATAATAGATCACAAAAAATTATTTGCAAACCTTAAGGTCAATTCAAATTATAATTTCTATAATAGATACATAAAAAATAAAAAGCAAGAAATTAAAACATACTAGCAGAGAACATCACCTTCACTGAAAGAAAGAGAGGGAGGGGAGAGAGATCCAAGATGGCTGATCACTAACAGCTTGGGATTGTAGCTCCCACTGAAAGCGCAAAGAATGAGAGGACGCCACACCTTCACATGAATTCTTGTTGCTCACGCACCAGGAGATTCCCAGCGGAGGAGCCCCACGGGTCGCCAGCGTGACTCTTGTGACCGGCGAGGCGGTTTTGCCGGCGCCTTGGAGCGACGGTTCTTGGTGCAGAGTCGGAAAAGCACCATCAATCTTAATGCCGCTGATTTGGTCGGTGCAGTGGGTTGCTCAGATTTCGGCGCTGAGAATCAGTAAGTTGGACGTCCACTCAGAAACCTAATTACAAAGACGGTGAATTCAAAGACCACAGATGGATAAATTTATAACGAAGGGAGGAAAACGGCCAAAAAAGGCTGAGAATGCCCAAGATCAGAACGCCTCTCCCTCAGCGGGGGATCACAGTTCCTCATCAGCAACGAAACAAGGCTTGATGGAGAACGAGTGTGTTCCAATTACAGAAGCAGGCTTCAAAATGTGGATAATGAGAAACTTCTGTGAATTAAAAGAACTTGTTTTAACCCAATCTAAAGCAACTAAGAACTTTGAAAAAAGATTCAACGAAATGTTAACAAGAATACACAATTTAGAGAGGAATATAAGTGAATTGATGGAGCTGAAAAACACAATAGGAGAACTTCGTGAAGTATGCACAAGTTTTAACAGCCGAATTGATCAAGCAGAAGAAAGGATATCAGAGGTCGAAGACCAACTCAATGAAATAAAACAAGAAGACAAGATTAGAGAAAAAAGGATAAAAAGGAACGAGCAAAGTCTCCAAGAAACATGGGACTATGTGAAAAGACCTAATCTACGCTTGATAGGTGTACCTGAATGTGACGAAGAGAATGAATCCAAGCTGGAAAATACACTTCAGGACATTATTCAGGAAAATTTTCCCAGCCTAGTAAGGCAGGATAATATTCAACTCCAGGTAATACAGAGAACACCACAGAGATATTCCTCAAGAAGAGCAACTCCAAGGCACATAATCGTCAGATTCACCAGGGTTGAAATGAAGGAGAAAATACTAAGGGCAGCCAGAGAGAAAGGTCAGGTTACCCACAAAGGGAAGCCTATCAGACTTACAGCAGATCTCTCAGCAGAAACCCTACAAGCCAGAAGAGAGTGGGGGCCAATATTCAACATCCTTAAAGAAAAGAACTTTCAACCCAGAACTTCACATCTGGCCAAACTAAGCTTCACAAGTGAAGGAAAAATAAAGTTTTTTGTGAATAAGCAAGCACTCAGAGATTTCATCACCACCAGGCCTGCTTTACAAGAGCTTCTGAAAGAACCACTACACATATGAAAGGAACAAACAGTATCAGCCTTTCTAAAAAAAATTATCAAAAAGAGCATCAATATAATGAAGAATTTACATCAACTAATGGACAAAATAGCCAGCTAATGGCAGTATTAAACTCACATATATTATTATTAATTAAATTTAAATTGACTAAATCCCCCAATCCAAAGACAGGCAATTTGAATAAAAAACTAAAACCCATCAGTATGCTGCATCCAGATCCATCTCACATTCAAGGATACACAAAGACTACAAACAAGGGATGGAGAAAGATTTACCAACCAAACAGAGAGCTAAAATAAATAAATAAAAAGCAGAAGTTACAATTAAGCAACAAAGATCAAAAGAAGCAAAGAAGGACATTATATAATGATAAAAGGATCAATGCAACAACAAGAAGAGCTAAAGATCCTAAATATATACGCACCCAATACAGGAATATGCAGACATACAAGACTTATAAAGAGACTTAGACTCCCACATAGTAATAGTGGGAGACTTCAACATTAAAATTAGACAGATCAATGAGACAGAAAATTAACAATGATATTCAGGACTTGAACTCAGATCTGGAACAAGTAAATGTAATTAACATTTATAGAACTCTCCATTTTAAATATACAAAATATACACTCTTATCAGTACCACATCATATCAACTTAGAAGTTTAAAAGAAATCTTGGTTGGCTCCTTGTTTGCTATTCTCTTCCCTCATTTTCTTTCATGTCTCCATTATTAAGGACAATTATAGGCATACCCATATTTAGACTGCATTCTAGCCCGGGCAATAAAGCAATACCCCCATCCTCTCTCCCTCTTCCTCTTTCTCTTTCTTCCTCTTCTTTAAAAAAAAAAAAAAAAAGAAAGAGAGGGAGGAAGGAGAAGAAGAGATCACAAAATAACCAGAAAACAAATAACACAATGGCAGGATAAGTTCTTCTTATTAATATCAATAATACTGAATAATTAGACTAGAATCTCCAGTAAAAAGACTGAGAGTGGCTGAATGAATTAAAAATAACAATAACAACAAGACCCAACAATCTACTGCCTGCAAGAAATACACTTCACCTATAAAGACACACATAGACTGAAAATAAAGAGAAGGGCAAAGATATTCCATGCAAATAAAAATCAAAAAAGAGCAGGAATAGCTATATTGATAAGATAAAATAGATTTCAAGACAAAAACTATAAAAACAGACAAAGAAGGTCATTACATAATGATAAAGGGTGATTTTAAGAAGATGATATAATAATTTAAAATATATATGCACCCAGATATATAAAGCATACACTATTATGGCTAAAGAGAGAGATAGACCCCAATACAATAGTAGCTGGAGACTTCAACAACCCACTGTCATCATTGAATAGATCATTCAACAGAAAAATCAACAAAGAAATATCAGACTTAATATGCACTATAGGTCAAATTACCCTAATAGGTATTTATAGAACACTTCAATGAACAACTACAAAATACACATTCTTTTCCTCAGTACATGAATAATTCTCAAGCATAGACCATTTGTTAAGCATAGACCACAAAATAAGTCTTAAAAAAACTAAAAAAAAATTGAAATTATTCCATGGTGTATATGTACCACAAATTATATCAAGTATCTTCTGTAACCACTATGGAATAAAACTAGAAATCAATAACAAGAGGAATTTTGGAACTATACAATCACATGGAAATTAAACAATATGCTACTGAATGACTAATGGGTCAAGGAAGAAATTAAGAAGGGAATTAAAAAATGTCTTGAAGCAAATGGTATGAAAAGACAACATAGCAAAACCTATGGGCTACAGCAAAAGCAGAACTAACAGGAAAGTTTATGGCTCTGAGCACCTACATCAAAAAAGTAGAAAAACTTCAAATAACCTAACAATGCATTTTAAGAACTAGAAAGGCAAGAGAAAACCAAACCCAAAGTTAGAAGAAAAGAAATGATGAAGATCAGAACAAAAATAAATAAAATTGCAGGAAATACTATAAATGCTAAACAAAATTTTAAGTTGGTTTTTTGAAAAGAAAAAATTGACAAACCTTTAGCCAGATTAAGAAAAGAGAGAGAAAACTCAAATAAATAAAATAAGAGAAGAGAAAAGAAGACAGTACAACTGATGTCACAGAAATTCAAAGTATCATTAGAGGCTCCTAGGAGCAACTAGTAGTCTCTTAGCAAAGAAAAGCCCAGGATCCGATGCTTCACTGCTGAATTCCACCAAACATTTAAAGAATAAATAATTCATACCTTACTCAAACTATGACAAGAAACAGAGAAGAGAATACTTCTGAACTCATTCTACAAGGCTAGTATTACCCTGAAACCAAAACTGGACAAAGACACCTCAAAGAAATAAAACTACAGGCCAATATTCCTGATGCATGTTGATGCAAAATTCCTCAACAAAATACTAGCAAACCAAATTCAACAACACATTAAAAAGGTCATCCATTATGATCCAAGGGGGATTTCTCCCAGGGATGCAAGGATTGTTCAACATATGCAAATCAATCAAATGATACATCATACCAGCAGAATTAAGGACAGAAAAACCCTAAATAACTGATTTAATTGCTGCTGAAAAAGAATATAATAAAATTCAACATCTCTTCATGATAAAAACCCTCTAAAACTTGGGTATAGAAGGAACAGACTTCAAATAGTAAAAGCCATGTACAACAGACCCACAGTATCATACAAAATGGGGGAAAATTGAAAGCCTTTCTTCTAAGTTCTGGAACTTGACAAGGATACCCACATTCAGCTTATTCAACATAATACTGCAAGTCCTGGCTAGTAATCAGACAAGAGAAAGAAATAAAGGGCATCCAAATTGGAAAGGAAGAATTTGAATTAGCCTTGTTTACAGATAACATGATATTATATATTCTGAGAAACCTAAAGATTCTGCCAAAAAACTATTAGAACTGATAAATTCAGTAAGGTTGCAGGATACAAAATCAACATACAAAAATCAGTAGCATTTATATGTGACAACAGTGAATAATCTGAAAAAAAAGAACAAAGCAATCTCATTTACAATAGCTGTAAATAAAAGAAAATATCTAGGAATAAAATTAACCAAAGAAGTAAAAGAGCTCTACAATGAAAACTACAAACATGAATGAAATAAATTGAAAAGGATACAAGAAAATGAAGATACTCCACTCACTGGATTGGTAGAATCAATATTGTTAAAGTATCCATACTACCTAAAGCAATCTACAGATTCAATGCAATCATTAATAAAATAGCAATATTCTTCACAGAAATGGAAAAAACAATCTTAAAATTTATATAGAACAAAAAAAGACCCAGAAGAGCATAAGCCATCATGAGCAAAAAAATAAAACTGGAGGAATCACATTAACTGACTTCAAGTTATACTACCAAGCTACAGTAACCAAAACAGCATGGTTCTGCATAGAAGCAGACAAATGAACCAATGGAACAGAATAGACAACCCAGGAACAAATCTATACACTGACAGTGAATTCATCATTAACAAAGGTGACAAGAACATACACAAGGTTACATAAGGAAAAAGACAGTCTCTTCAATAAATGGGTGGTGGAAAAACTGTATATCCATATGCCGAAGAATAAAAGTAGACCCTATCTCTCGCCATATATAAAAAACAAATCAAAATGGATTAAATAATTAAATCTAAGATCTCAAACTACAAAACTACTAAAAGAAAGCATTGGGGAAACTCTCCAGGACACTGGTCTTGGCAAAAATTTCTTCAGGAACACCTCACAAGCATAGGCAACCACAGCAAAAGTGGACAAATGAGATTATATCAAGCCAAAAACCTCTGCATAACAAAGGAAACAACCAATAATATGAAAAGACAACCTACAGAATGGGAGACAATATTTACAACCTATCCATCTGACAAGAGATTAATAGCCAGAAACTATAAGGAGCTCAAACAACTGAAAAGGAAAAAAATATCTAAGAATCCGATTTAAAATGGGCAAAAGATCAGAATAGACATTTCTCAAAAGAAGACATACAAATAGCAAACAGATATGGGAAAATGTGCTCTACATTATTGATCATTTGAGAAATGCAAATTAAAACTACAAGGAAATATCATCTCACGCCCAGTTGAAATGGCTTTTATCCAAAACGCAGGCAATGACAAAGGCTGGCAAAGATGTAGAGAAAAGGAAACCCTTGTAAACTGCTGGTGGGAACATAAATTAGTACAACCACTGTAGAGAACAATGGAGATCCTAGAGGTTCCTTAAATAACTAGAAATATAACTACCATATGATCCAGCAATCCCACTGCTAGAAATATACCCCAAAGTATATTGAAAACATAGCTACATTCTCTCTCATGTCTATTGCAACAATATTTGGTTTTCTGTTTCTGTGTTAATTCACTCAGGATAATGATCTCTAGCTACATTCATGTTGCTGCAAAGGACATGATTTCTCTTTTATTATGGCTGCATAGTATTCCACAGTGTGTATGTACCACATTTTCTTTATCCAATCCACTATTAATGGACACTTAGATTGATTCCATGTCTTTTCTATAGTGAACAGCACTGCAATAAACATGAGTGCAGGTGTTTTTTGGAAGAATGATTTATTTTCCTTTGGGTCTATGTCAACCTGAGATATTTTGTGTGATATATTATATATGATGAAAGTATTTAATTCTAAATATTTTTTCTTAAAATGATAGCCTACTCTCCCAATACCATCATTTCTCCACTGATTTGAAATGCCTTTATCATATACTAAATTTCCAAATAGATATTGGGCTTATATTTTTGGACTTGATTATATTCCCATTGATCTATTTGTCTATTCCTGTACTAACACCACACTCTATTACTTACTGTGTGGCTTCTACTTCTAGAGCTCCTAGTACATGGATATTGGATTTCTTTGATCCTTCGTGTTTTATATACTGGGTGTATTCTACAGTTCATTGTCCTAAAGCACCTTCATTAATTTGCTAGAAAATACTTATTGACCACTATCAGGTGTGTGATCAGGAACTGTTATAGCCTTTGGGTATACATCAGTCAACAAATAAGATAAGGCACAGAATTTTTAGGCATTTTGTTATAACTTTTGTGTGATTATACTATTTTTAATTTTAAAAACTTTTCTATTTTCCAAGTATTTCATTTTTAAAATAGCCTGTTCTTAAATTTATAAGTTCAATCACCTCTCAAATCTTTCTGAGGACACTGATTATAGTCTTTTTCTGGCGTTAATTCAGTTTTCATAGAGGTACTTACTTTGTTCATTAAGTCTGGTTTCTCTCTCAACTGGTGTCTTAGTCAAACACTTTTTATACCTAAGGCACTGTCTCCACATTAGGCACTTCAGGGGATCCTTCACCTTCCTTAAATACTTATTACCATCTGGTGGGCAAACAACAAAGCCAATTGCTCCACATAGGAGATACTAAGGTTCTGCTTGCCCCGTCCACTCCCTGGCTTTGATAACCATGTCCTGTTGCTCAGGCTTGAGATTTTTTTTGCAGAGTTCTAATGAGGATGTCAAATCCACTCCCTGTTACAGTGACATCTTCCCCTCTTCCACCAATGTTCGATTGTGGATTTCTTCCTCTTGTTTAGCCTAAATCCAGCAAAATTTGCTTTTTCCTTTTAGAACTTCTCAAATTCCTCTGGAAGTAACCATCCCTGTTTTTCATCACTGCTATAAATTTATTGTTAATTTTGTTTTTATTTTATCATTTTGATTGCAAGTAAGGAGAAAGAAAATATAAACAGTTGTGATCCACTCAGTTTTATGAGTTAGAATTCTCATATTTCTCTGTCTTGATCACTTCAAAAACTGTATATAGGAGATTTGAGGTAGTCCAGATAACTAGATGAAAGTAACTACTATTGCCACTTTATCATAGATGTCATGCAAATTGAAAATTATATATTCTTTATTTTTCAATAAAAGGACAACAATTTGAAGTGAAGTACAATTTTTTTGTTGTTATGGATATGATGTTAATATGATCAAGGCTTGCTCTGAAGATGTAGAACTCCTTATCTTCAGGTAGGCAAATGCAATTCTTCTGCTTTATAGATTATGCCCAAACATAGATTTAAAAATATATGATCACCACAAGGAAGTTAAAGAAAGCACGTGTGAATATTGAGTATTTAAGAGATGTCGACATTTCACTTGAAATTTGTTGTCTCATTGAAGCCTATAATGTTGGTATCAAAAGTAGCTATTCCACTTTCCATTTTATTGACTTGAGATTCACAGATAATTTCAGTTAAGTGGGATAGCTGAAATTAAAGGTACATGAGAGAGATGAAATTAAAACACAGATCTATTAAATTTCAAATTGATTGCATTTTTCCCTGTAAGACACTACATTATAGATAAAACAAAGAGAAGCAAACATAAAGTTAAAGTAAAGCCAAGAGCCTAATAACTCTTGAGTTTCTCATCTTGGTATCAAGGAGCAATTTTCTACTCTTAAGTCTATTGATAGCGTTGATTTTTTTTAAAAAATCTACCTTGTTTCAAAAGGTGTTGAAAGAAAATGCAAGTGGGTGGCAATTGGTAATAAGTAGTATCCAATTCTGCTATGTATTACATTTTTACGGTCGCTAAATTTTTTATAAGAGAAAGGCAGAAAATTTTTAAAAATCTTTATATTTCCTGATTTTATCTCTTTAATTCATTTCGTTTTTATACAGATGTATCTGACTATGAAATAATATGTATACTCATCTATTTAAAAAGACAAATTATAAAACAGACTGTAGGGACTTGGTACTGCTTCTTAGACATTGCGATCCTGCACAAGAGCAAGGTCAGAGTTACTGATCCAGGCAAATGTCCAAGCAGCTCTTCTCCTGCTAGTTGTCAATGTTCTCTTCCTCTCTGCCAGCTCTGTAACCAAGGCCCTCACACACCCTGACCGAGGCCCTGAGAGTTCCGGGTTCCTGCACCTGCCTTTCCTGCCCAGGGCTTTCTGAGAACAAACAGGTGCTTTCGAGCCCTTCTCTGAGGCCCTCTGAATACCCCTACTCCATCATCAACCAGAGCATCTGTGCTTTTTTTTGCTTCACATATTAGGTTTCTATTAGGTTGAACCATATGAAACTGCTGATATTCAACCATATTACCTGCAAAAATTGCCATTTCATATAATTCAACCTAATACATAAACTTTTAACAGAGAGAAAAACTATGGCTAAGTAATTTGAAAATAATTTCCCTAGGCCTTAAATGAGCCTGACATTTTGCTGGCCCCAGTAAAACTGAACTCTTTCCCTTCTAAGGCATCACTAGTAAGAGTATAAAGACACATGCACAAATATGTTTATTGCAGCACTATTCACAATAGCAAAGACTTGGAACCAAACCAAATGCCCATCAATGACAGACTGGATAAAGAAAGTGGGGCACAGATACACCATAGGACACTATGCAGCCATAAAAAAGGATGAGTTCATATCCATTACAGGGACATAGATGAATCTGGAAACCATCATTTTCAGCAAACTAACACAGGAACAGAAAAGCAAACACTGCATGTTCTCACTCATAAGTGGGAGTTGAACAATGAGAACACATGCACGCAGGGAGGGGACCATCACACATTGGGGCCTGTGAGGGAGATGGGGATAGGGGAGGTATAGCATTAGAAGAAATAACTAATGTAGATGACAGGTTGATGGGTGCAGCAAATCACCATGGCACGTGTATAACTATATAACAAACCTGCATGTTTTGCACGGGTATCCCAGAACTTAAAGTGCAATAAAAAAAAGAGCATAAATGGAAATATGCCCTTTTCAGGGCAACTTGTCAAAATACATTTTTTAAAACTGTTAGTCTATTCCTAGTATTCAACATACATAAGCATGAGTGTGGAGTTTGTTAGATGGAATATTTATAATATATGTTTCTTCATATGAGTTAGCTTCTTCATACAACTTATTCAAATCTGCATTGGAAAGACTGCATATAGACATTAGAGGATAATAAAAGATGTAGTTTTTATTCTAGTTTTAGTCAATAAAGGTCATAAGCAGTTCTAGACTCACTGTAGGTATTAAAGACCTGAAGAGCATTTTGACCTCCAAACCAACGGTTTGTCCTCATAGAAGCTTTCCCAGCATTAAAATAGTCACAACTATTTTGCAAAAATTATTTTTTGACTTAGGTATTGCAAATATGTATATATTAATATTTTATAGATGTCCAAGTCAAATTCAAATGTGTCCAAAATTTAAAATAAGTAAAACCAGCTTTATTCCCCACACTTAAGTTCTTTTTAAAACAATAATTTTAAATGATTTGCTTCATTTTAGGAGCAGCAGGAAATAATTATGCAATGGATTATAGAAGATATATTCTCAATAGCTAAAATAGGAAGCACATATCACTGTGTGGGTGAAAGAAATGCAGTTTTACAAATAAAGGTGTACATTGCTTTTTAAATATAATAGCTCAATTTTTAATGAAATTTTTTATTTTCAATAATTGTAGATTCGTGTGCCATTGTAAAAAACCATAAAGAGTACACTCATGTTTCTTTTTCCTCGTTTCCTTCAGTGGGCATAGCTCACAAAATTATAGTGCAACATGGCAACAAGGACCAAGAAACAGAACAATTCTATTACCACAAGGATCCCTCCCATTGCCCTTTTATAGCCACATTCACTTCTCTCCTGCCCCAACCTCCACCTTAATTCCTGGTAACTGCTAATCTAGTTCTATAATTTTGTCACATCGAGAATGGTATATTAATAGGAGCATACAGTAGGTAACCTTTTAGGACTGGCTTTTCTCACTTAGCATACTTTTCTGCAAATTCATCCAAGCTGTTGTGTGTATCAATAGCTTGCTCTGTTTTATTGCTGGATAGAATTCAATGACATGGATGTTTAACCATTCACCCATTGAAGGACATCTGGGTTGTTTCCAGTTTTCAGCTGTTACGAATAATGCTGCTATAAATATTTGTGTACAGAATTTTCAGTGAACATGTTTTCATTTATCTGGGATAAATTCCCAGAAGTACAAATGCTGGGTGGTATGGCAGTTCAATGTTTAATGTTTTAAGAAACTGCCAAACTGTTTTCCAAAATTGCTGTACAATTTTACATTTCCACAAGCAATGTATGAGCTTTTCTGTATCTTGCCAGCATTTAGTGTTGTCACTATTTTTTATTTTAGCCATTCTGATAGGTGTGTAGTGATATCTCATTGTGGTTCTACTTTGCATCTCCCTCATGGTTAATGATGCTGAATATCTTTTCTTGTGCTTATTTGCTACCACCTATATATCTTCTGCAGTAAAACATCTCTTCATATCTTTTGCCCATTTCCTAATTGAATTATTTTTAAACTACTGAGTTTTGAGAGTTCTTTGTAAATTCTACATACTATTCTTTGTCAAAGATGTGACTGGGCTCAAGGGATCCTCCCATCTTAGCCCCCTGAGTAGTTAGGAATACAGGTACACGTCATCATGCCCAACTAAATTTTTAAAAAATTCTTTGTAGAAACATGATCTGGCTATGTGGCCAGGCTGGTCTCAAACTCCCAGCCTCATCTCATGCTCCTGTCTTGACCTCCCAAGGTGCTGGGATTTTAGGCATGAGCCAGCACACAGCCTGCTTTCTAATTCTTAAGTCATTTATTTACTATTATAATAATAGTGCCCATGAAATACATTCTGCTTCAGGTATCCTACCTTTTTTCACCAAATCCTACAAAACCTCCACAGATGGGCAGTCAGGGAAACTGAGTATCAAAGGATAGTCAGTAACTCTTGGACAGCTTTAGAATCCAGCTCTCTCAACACTTAAAAGCCATGAATATACTTTCCATTACATCATTCTGTCTTTTTGCTATAATTACCCAAAATGTCTCTCTATACAATAAAAATAACAGAATTTTTTTATAAGTAGGAATATGATAATTTAAAAGAATATTTCCCATAGAATATCTGTAAAAGCAATTACCATGAGGGTTATCACAAAGTAATAAATACATTAGTGGGTAGAATAAAGTTAAGGTTTAAACCAGAAAGATGTGACAATATAACTACTTCTGTGACTAACTTTAAGAAGATGTGAAGTTTTTTTTTTAATTGCATTTTAGGTTTTGGGGTACATGTGAGAACATGCAAGATTGTTTCATTATATCCCTTCATATAAATCTTTTGAATATTCCTTTGCCAGGGATGGGTCAGGAAAAAAAGAAAATCTTTATTAATAGGCATTTTTCTTTAGACTTATTCTGTAAGAATAAGCATATAGAACTTCCCTTGGAGTAAACTATAATCAGGGTCATGAGAATTTTGTCATAATATGATGGCAGTAAGTTTTAAAGTGAAGATAAGTATTAAAATTAATTTTATCTAACAAGTTCAACTCCTTTTCTGTTGCATATTTTTCTTAAACAGTTATAAAAATGCCTATTAATAAAGTTTTTCTTTTTTTCCTAACCCATCCCTGGCAAAGGAATATTCAAAAGATTTATATAAAGAGATACAAGTATATTAAGAAGTGTTAAAAATACATAAACTCAGTAATAAATTTCAAAATAATAATTATGATTTATACATAAATTTCATTTGGATTTTCTCAAGGAAACAAAATCATTAAGTTCTGAAACAGTCTCTAATTCTAAAATTCCTTTCTTCATCTTCATATCAGTGAAAACATTGAGCAAACACTTAATTCACTGGTATCCTCAATTACAAAGTAACTTTATGTTTCTAACTAATTCCTATGGGTTAAACTTATTAACACATATTTGGGAGACAAAATAGGATTTGCAGGAAAGTAGAATTGGATTCAGATCCTAATGACAGTATTTACAGTTTAATATTTGCATTTATAAAATGAGAATTATATAAGCTTCCCCATAGAATTATTATCTGGATTAACTGAGATAATGTACATGAAAGACTAGAATAAGGCCTAAATTAGTAAAGGATTGATAAGTATTCATCTTCTTACCCTTCTGCAAGATTTTACTGTAAGTAAGACCTAACTGAAAGAAGGCATTAATGGGTTAAACCATAAGACAGCCCTCCTAATAAATGGCAGAATCACCAAATTAAGTGAACAGTCCAGCAGAACTTCATACTTCTATATCTGAGTCCTTATGGATGAACCATAAACTAATTTAATAGGCAGACAAGACTGAAAACCTAACTTAGGAGTATGCGCCTGCAACAATAACTGAGTCTTGGTCAATCCCAGCAGCCATATTTCAACCACTCATAGACTGCTGAGAGTTCAAACTGTGTTCAAATAAGGCAAAGGCCAACCTGTAACCAATCTGTTTCTGTATCTCACTTCTAAGTTCTGTTCTGTACATCATTTTCCTTTTTTGTCTATAAATTTGTTCTGACCACAAGGCACCCCTGGAGTCCCTCTCTGAATCTGATTCTGGGGCCTGCTGGTTCATGAGTCATTCATTGCTCAAATAAACACCTTTAATTTAATTCAGCTAAAGTTTTTCTTTTAACAATACACACACATGCACACACACAGGTGTACACATTACAAATTTGCAAATAATCTGTGCACAGTTATCTTTATTTTGTAGTTTACAGTTCACACTTTTATAGTTACCATATAGTAAACAATTATTCATATGATTAAATTAGCTTTCAAATAATATTTAATATTTGTAATATTCTACCTTCTATACAAACAAAAATTTTTATTCTAATTCTTTTCTGTTATAAATAGTACTAAAGTGAATTCTTTTACAGAACTTTTTCCTCTTTCTGGGCATTTTATTGGTACAGATGAAAATTTACTAGACTAAAAGACATATGTTTTTCAAGACTCTTGATTCACATTACCAAGAAAATGTATAGAAACATTTCCACCATTGGTCTATGAGACTATCAGTCTATGCCTACATCACTATGACTTTACCATGTATTTGCTAAACACAGGACACGTTTTCATTTTAAGAAAGTTTTAACTGCTTCTTAGGTTATGTTTTAATTTTATTTTGCATTTCCTTGATATTCAACACTGTTAATGATTTTTTTCTTTTACTTATTAAATATTCATCTGTTTCTTTCCTACATTGTCCATTTATGTTCTTTGTCCATTTTCCTTCATGGATGTGTTAGTCTTTTTTGTGGTCTTGCAAGAGCTCTTTGTATATTAAAATTTTAACAGTTTGACTGCTTATTTGTATTACTTCTATCGCATTAGTTACTTGTCTTTTGTTTTAATTAAGTTTTTTGATACAGAGCAACTTAATTTCTATGTAGTCAAGACTATTTGTCTTTTCCTTTGGTATTACTTTCACAAATTGTGTGTTAAGTGAAAACTAGTGTCTGTAAAATTAATTTTGAAATATTGACAGTCTGTGTCTCTATCTTTTCATACGTTTTGTTATTTAATAGAGAAATGACTGCTGAGCTAATCATTTGTAACTGTTGTGACAGAAGGAAGAAAGAGAAGTGTAAGGATGAGAAGATAAGAAAATATTATCTCAGAGTTGTTATTAATCACTGTCAATATTTCATTACAGTGCATTGCCTAATGTCTGTTTATATAATTTAACTTCTTTGAAATAGACTTTTCCCTCACATATTTTGACTAACTTAATGACCCTCTTAATTTATTATTTAATATATAATTACAATTATTATGTAGATATCTGTTTGTGTTGGTATCTGTTGTATTTTTTTTTGTAGAAATCAAAGAAGATGTAAAACACTTTTGGAATGTCTTTCTGATATTCAGAAAATATTTTTAAGAAAAATTATCTTAATTAAAATAGTAATATGATTTGGCACTTGACTCAATTCGATTTAGCATTTAAGACTTACTATCTCATACAACTGTTATAAGAATTTATTTTAAATTATATCAGTTATTCCTGTGTCCATTTATCAAATATTTATTGTCAAGTTCTTTGCTAAACCAAGAATCTAAGAAGAGAAATTTCACAGGGTAATAAGAGATTATTTGCAATTTCTGCTTTTTAAAATAGTAATATAATTAATACACTTTCCATAAAATGTTTCCATCTTCTTTGATGCATAAATAGACTGTTACAATATACACATAAAATTATGTGAAAGTACATACATAATTCTAAGAGAGCATAGCAGAAGGGCTAGAGACCCTTACATCTAACTATCTACATGGCATCTAAAGGGTATCCCAAACTTACATAAACCAAACAGACACTTGACCCTTGCTCCCCAATTCTAGCAACATCAAAACAAACACAGTGAAAAGCACTGAATTTTGCCTCGATGTCACCATTTCAGTAAATAACATCATGATTTTTCACAGTGACGCAAGCCACAAATCTGTACATGTTTGATTCATAATTGTATCTCCTAAATTCAACTCTATGGTAAATATTATTCATTCTACTTTGAAAACATGTCCCAAAACCATTCATTTCCCTGTACTCCTGTTTACCCACCAATCCAAGTAACTATACATGCTCTCCTGGACAGCTACAAAACCTCCTAATTGTTTCCCTTACTTTCCTCTCCATAAGGTATTCTCTAGCCAGAGTGATCTTTTAAAAATGTAGATCAAATCATATCACATTCTTGCTTAACACCCTTCAATAGCTTCTAATTGTACTTGGAGTAAAACCTACAATTCTCACCATGACCTCATTGGCTCTCTGTCTTCTCTGGTTTCAACTCATAGCACTTTCCCCTCACACTGAGCTCCAGTCACGCATGCCTACTGTCTGTTCCTCTGCTCAAGTTCATGTCTTCTTCCGGGTCTTTGTATTGCTATTTCACTTCCCTGCCTGGAACATCCTTTTCCTGACTCTTTACATGGCTAGTTTCTCCTCATTTATGTTCCAGCTTGAATACCACCTCTTCAGAGAGGCATTCTCCAATTCCAAGTAGTGACTCCTCCTCCAAATACTGTTTGACTCTGTGTAGTTAATTCACAGCCCTGATCACAATCTGAAGTCATGTTCTTTACTCATTGTTCACTTGATCATTGAATATCTACCT